>NW_023601543.1:8466580-9126722 GCF_014898055.3 Talpa occidentalis
TTTGGAATACATGCATGTAAAACAGAATGAAAGCATAGTTGGAGTGGCTAGCCCAAGAGGACTTGCTCAAGGAAAGGGTGATGGAGGACCTTTGATGCCAGACTGTCCTTGACCTTGTATGATAGCTGGCCCTGGACTTCTCTTTCTGTAGCTGCCCACCTCTTGACACCTGATAATGCTTAATGCTGAAACTTGCATAAACTCCTCTCTCGCCCTGATGGTGCTGTCCAGTGTCCTAACCACTGGCCTCCCACCTGGCCTGTCCCTTTCCTGAAGCTCTAGTTTTGACATACTGTCCAAATAGAGTACCTGCCAAGGGAATTGACCTGGTTTGGCGTTTTTTCCACCAACAACTCGAGTCAAGTCTTCAGATGATTGATTGCTTTGAGTGACGTTATTCAGAATTGTTATAGCTTCAGTAGAATTTTCGTCATCTATGTCGTAAGAAAAACTCTCAGCCCGTGTAAGTTTCACAGGAATGTTTGGGACAGAAACTCTTCCACATGGAAATGGCACTAGAAAAACAATTAAAAAAAATTAGTATTCTGATATTTCTCATTGGCAAACAGAACATGTATTATTCCAGAAATCGAGAATGAGACCCATCCTGGTCACTTCTGAGAATGAGGCCCATCCTTGTCACTTCTGAGAAGCAGGCCCATCCATATTAAAAAAAAAATCTAATCAATGGCTATAGTCTCAAACTAAAAGGTTAATTGCATTATTTTCATGGAAAGTTTTCAAGGCCTCCATGAAGAGAACATTTGGCTCAGGAATCCATCATCTTTACAGATATGGAACAGGTGTTCCAGAATCAAATTTAGAAAGATTTTATAAAGTCGAATGACTTTCTGTTTAGTTTCTTTACTAAAAAGTCTTACTCTCAAGTGCTGTCCCTAAATGGAAGTCTGGTGATTGGCATCCTATAACTTTAACTTTAGAATTAGGTCAGTGGGACTTCTGTCCAATTTTGTAGACTAGACTCTAAAATGGATTTAAGGTACCTGTTGGGGATGGATCGTTGTGATTTAATTACCTGGCTGTCAGATATTCGCCAAATATATTACTAATATGATTGGGATAGCCACATCCACCTGGGAAACCGATCACTATTTTACCTTGACTTGGTTTATTTCCTTCTGTTGTCTACTGATATATTGGGGACATCAAGAATGGAAATTTGTAGTCAAGCAAAGTCACCTCACATTTCATTTTCATTTCTCACTATCCTTCCAGCCACATTCCTTATAACAGACATTTCTATAGCAACCAGCTGCAGCAAAGTATCATGAAGACAGCAAGTGGTAGGGAAAACAGGAAATTAGTTCAAAATACTTATGTAAAAATATAAATCATCAACAATGGCTGGAGAAAAGGAACCATTACTATTGAAAGGCAGAAAAGCTTATTTTAGGCTTGACCTACTTATTCTGCTAAAGCTAAGGCTGTATTCAAATGTAACACTTAATAGTTGGAGGTGGTGCTCAGTGTTTTTTTTTTTTTTTCTCTTATAATATAGAAAGATTTAGCTACTGTGTCATCCGTCTACACTGGAAGTTAGGTTTTCAAGGTTAAAATACACATAATGCATGCTGGCACATGTGTGCATACGCCTCATGTTCCTTCCAAGGTAGGCTGGCTTTGGAGCAATGTATGTGAAGAACTAAGTAGAAGGACAGGCAGGCAGGCCGTTGAAGCAATTAGATGCTCTTCATTTCAGTTGCAGCTTGTACACCCTTGGCTTCTGGTCCTTTCTTTAATTTCCTCTGCTGCATGCATGGCTGAGATAGGTATCTAGCTGAGGAAGGGTGCATGGCTTCACGTACCACTTAAATAAGATATCAGACTTGGGAAATGTAAAAGAAATGGTATCTAGTTTCTTTCAAAAAGGCCCCTCATTTATCAAATATAATTGCTCCTCAGAGCCTACTTTTTTTTTCTTTATCAAAGTTTCCACTGCTCACATTTTCAAAGAAGAGCAGGATGAGTGTGGAGGACATGTTCTGGTTGTACCAGTTCCCTGCCAACATGGTGGCCTGGTTGACATGACAGGGAAGCTTTGCGTTGTCTGCAGCTGTATAACTTGACCGTGTTGATAAGCCCGGCACATCTTAAAATAGATGGGTGTCGGCACCAGCCTTACATGGAGCTGAGCCAAGACCCAAGGGCAGGACATCACTTTGCCAGTCAATCATTTATATATCTTTTCTGTTCCAGGATTACTCCATTAATTTGACTTGCTGAATTACAACGACCTATACACAAATCAATTGCTTCATGATATGAAAGTCAGAGAAAATATTGGAGATATAAGAAAGAATTCAGATGGTAGAGATTCCAGTGATAGAATCTCTACTTCAAATGATGATGCAATTTGTAAAATGAATCGCTGCTAATTTTTTTCTGTGATTTCAAGAGGAAATAGAAAACAGGGATTAAAGTTCTATAGGCTAGTTAAAATTCTGAAGGTTCAAATACAGATTTGGAGACTGTTTCTGAGCTTAAGAAGAAAAGTATTTCAATTTGACCTGCTGGTTCACAGGACCTTTGGTCAGCTGCGAGCTGGTACCCCGCTGTGCAGGAACAAGCCACCTTGTTATCAGCGCCCTTTTTACAAAACTGCTTGCATCTGCCATTCTTAATGCTGCATGTCGCATCTGCAAGAAAGCAAAGTCAAAGGTAATAGCATCATTTAACGTGTATTTCTAAAAAATACTTGAAACTACCGAGTCACAGATAGACCAGATCTAAGCTAGGGGCATTCATGGAGAGAATCTGGGGAACCTTGAGTGTGAAGTCAAAAGACAGGTCAGATAAAATCCTTAAAAAGACATAAAAATGTTGGCAGTGCTAGATTTGATTTGGCGTAAAACTGAAGGTTTGACTAATCTACCTTCACTAAATCATGGGCTGCTGCAATATTAAGAAAACAACTGTTTATTAAAATATAAAGTATGTTCACAAAAGTACTTGGAATGCTGGCATGAATTTTCCCCAAGCAAAGATGCCTATTTGAGCATGAAACAGATCAATATCAACCCTAGATTACCCGATGCTACCTTCCAGACATGGCTAGCTTCCTCCTTTCCAAGGTTACCATTGCCCCAACTTTAAAAAAATGATTTATAGGATTGGATAATATTTACAGTGTCTACCTTGAACAGTTATTTTTTTTTAATTTTTATTTTTTTTAGATTTATTTTTATTTTTTATTTATTTATGCAAGCACTGGGTACACTCAGATGTGCGGGAGGGTGAGAGAATTCACTAGAGCCAGAGCGGGGAGCAGAGCAGACAGAAGGACCGAAGTACACTGCTCAGGGGAGCAGCTGGTGGCAGGAGAGGTCTGCGCGCCATGTGAGACCCTCTTCCGGTGGCCAGGGAGCAGCCGGGGATCGAACCGGCGCTGCAGAGGCTGCGGGCAGCTTCGCAACCCAGCGCTCAACCGCTGCGCCACCGGGGAGGCCCTACCTTGAACAGTTATTGAAAGGACCAGTCATGTGAGTGAATTTGTACTGTAACAATGCAAACTTTGAATAGCAAATCATGTGTTAATGTTGAATTCCCAGTCAACTTTCCTCACATCCTAGATAACCATTACCCCAACTTTTCACAGTGAACTAGTGTTGTCTGTTTGTGAACCTTAGCCTCCTGGAATAATTTTGTTTTAGGTATCTCTCTTGTCAACAGTAGATAATTAGATTTTTAACTGTGGACTGAAAATGATCAGTAACCCCAATTCACATTGTGACCCCTGATACATTTGACTTGATCCTACCATTTTATTTTGTGTTTTCTAATTACTGTGCTTTCCCCTTGTTTGTCCTATGCAGTTTCAATAACAGGAACTAGCAGGACACCTGCTGCATTATGAGAAACTGTCTCTGCCCATGGCACTGTTTCTGTTTCTAGAGCATCACATGAGCAGAGTTGAGTATCAGACACCTTCCCCCTTATCTCCATGCTCAACAGCAATACTGCTTTCAATAGAAATTGTCAGTTATTAGGGTACTTGGAACATGGGCAGCTTGAACATGAGTGACCACTTCTCCATGGATGACACACAGATGGCCAGTAGGCCCATGAAAAGATGTTCATCATCACTTATCATCAGAGAAATGGAAATCAAAACAACAAAGAGATACCGCCTCACACGTGTGAGAATAGCTGCCATCCAAAGAACAGGAAACAAGTGCTGGAGAGGATGTGAGAGAAGGTAGAGGATGTGGAGAAGCCATTGTGGAAAGCACTAGGGAGGTACCTCAAGAGATTCCAAATTGAGATTTCATATGATTCAGTTATCTCATTTCTGGATTATTACCTAAAAAGAGAGCTTCCATATGACCCAGCAATTCCACTCCTAGGAATCTACCCAAAGGACACAAAAACATTAATTCAAAAGGGCACCTGCACCTCTATGTTTACTGCAGCACTATTTACAATAGGTAAGATATGGAAACAATCCAGATGCCTCAAAACAGATGACTGGATCAAGAAGATGTGGTACATAATGGTACATGATGGAATATTACTTAGCATTCAAAAAGGATAAACTCATGCCATTCACAGTAACATGAATGGAGCTGGAAGGGATTATGCTCAGTGAAATAAATCAGAAAGAAAAAGATAAACATCAGATGGTTTCACTTATAGGAGGAATGAAGGGGAACAATATAAGGGACCAGGAAAAAATAATTATAATAAATTAAAACCCAAAATTAACAGGCAACTATTAATCAGAAACACTCTGCAGGGGAGGGAGAGGGATCACAACAGGGGGGGAATATGATCTTACACAAGGGATTATGGTGATGGTGCACGGGTGAATTGGTGGTGGGAATTTTACAGGGACTACACCAGAGAGGAGAAAGCATGCATTGTACAAAAAGGAAGAATGATGTAAAATATAAATAAAATATAATTATAAATTCTAAATAAAAAATTAAAGTGAAAAACAAACAAAAACACAGAAACATGAATTTGAAGAGATCTATGCACCCCCATGTTTATTACAGCATTATTTACAACAGCCAAGAACTGGAAACAACCTAAGTGCCATTCAGCAGATGAGTGGATAGAGATGACATGGTGTACGTACACAATGGAATGTTATTCAGCTACAAAAAGGATGAAAACCTGCCATTGGCAACAACACGGATGGACCTAGGGGGCATTATGCCCAGTGAGATAAGTCAGAAAGAAAAAGATAAACACCGTATGATTTCACTCACATGTGGTATATAGAGAACACAAATAAATGAACTAGATAAAACAAAAATACACTTTTGGGCTATAAGACCAATAAGTTATTACCAGAAGTGAAGGAGGAAAGGGGATGGGTACAAGGACCAGAGGTGTGGTGAAGCTGGAATTGCACTTTTCTTGGTGACTGTAATGGAGTAGATGTACCCAATGAATCTTAGTGATACAAACATGAAATTTATAGGATGTCATAAAGCAATGGTATTTCAATTAAAAAACACAAATTCAGGGCCTCCCCGGTGGCGCAGTGGTTGAGCGCTGGGTTGCGAAGCTGCCCGCAGCCTCTGCAGCGCCGGTTCGATCCCCGGCTGCTCCCCGGCCACCGGAGGAGGGTCCCACATGGCACAACAGACCTCTCCTGCCGCCCGCTGCTCCCCTCAGCAGTGTACTTCGGTCCTTCTGCCTGCTCTGCTCCCCGCTCTGGCTCTGGTGAATTCTCTCACCCTCCCACACCTCTGACTGTACCCAGTGCTTGTATAAATAAATAAATAAATCTTTAAAAACAAAAAACATGGGAAACTTAAAAAAAAAACACCACAAATTCATTTTAAGAAGTGAGTGATGATAGCTGATACCTCCTGTGTGCCACCTTTGCTGCTCTCAGCCTCAAGGGTTATTCTACATCACTGTGGTGACCGGCTCTGCATGACCTCCTCTGTCCTCTTGTACTTGTGCCCTTGGACCTGCACGGCATGCCTCTCACCTCTGACCTTGGTGCTTCCCTGGTGATGCTGAAGCCCGGGGTGCCACTTGACCTCTCCATGTGTACAGCCTGGAGGTGGAGGCCGTTTCATAGTGCCCCGTTAATGGGACTTGTGAACATGGGGGCATGGAGGCTGATAGAACATTCTTCACTTCTCCCCTCCAGGTGGACCATCCCAAGGCCAGTCTATATGTCTTCTTGGAGAAGAGTCCCGAGGAAATCAAGCAGCCAGTTGCAGTGGCAGTGGGGCACAGGGGGGAGACATGACATTCTCTCCTTGGTCCTCCCTTCCTCACTGCCTCACCTCCTTATTCCTCACCCTTGCTCCCTAAGATTGCACCCTAAGAAGTAAGCTCATGTCAAAGACTCTTTTGTTTTGATCCAGGGAAACCAGAATGACAGAATGATTTTTTTTTAATAATAAATTTTATTTTTATATTCCCCATACAATTTCAACCCCTCCATTCTGACCCCAATCCCTCCCCTCCCTCCCCTCACCCCACAAAAAGTGTCTCTGGTTCATAATTTTTGTTGATTTTCACTTTCTTCTAGTTATTCAATTTCCTGGTCCCTTATTTAAGTTTTCTAGATTCCTGCTATGAGTGAGACCATCCGGTATTTTTCTTTTTCTTTCTGGCTTATTTCGCTGAGCATGACCCCTTCCAGCACCATCCATGTTTCTGCAAATTGCATGTGTTTATCTTTTTTGAATGCTGAGTAATATTCCATGGTGTCTATGGACCACATCTTCTTGATCCAGTCATCTATTTTTGGGCATTTGGGTTGTTTCCAAAGCTTAGCTATTGTAAATAGAGCTGCTATAAACATAGGGGTGCAGGTGCTCTTTGGAATTGATGTTTCTGTGTCCTTTGGGTAAATACCTAGGATTGGAATTGCTGGATCATATGGAAGCTCTATGTTTAGTAGGTCCAGAAATCTCCACACAGCTCTCCATAGTGGTTGGACCAGTTTGCACTCCCACCAGCAGTGCAGGAGAGTTCCTTTTTCTCCACAGCCTCGCCAACATTTGTTGTTGCTAGTTTTTTTGATATGTGCCATTCTCACTGGTGTGAGATGGTATCTCATGGTAGTTTTGATTTGCATTTCCCTGATTACAAGTGATGTTGAACATTTTTTCATATGCCTGTTGGCCATTTGCATTTCCTCTTCAGAGAACTTTCTTTTTAGCTCTTCTGCCCATTTTTGGACTGGATTATTTTCTTTGTTGTTGTTGAGTCTCATCAGCTCTTTGCAGATTTTTTGTGATCAGTCCTTTATCATTAGTGTTGTGTGCAAAAATGTTCTCCCAGTTGGTGGGGTTTCTCTTTGTTTTTGTTACTGTCTCTTTTGCTGTGCAGAAGCTCTTTAATTTGATGTAGTCCCAGCTGTTTATCTTTGCCTTCACTATCACTGCTTTGGGTGATGTGTCTGTAAAGATGTCTTTGATGTGCAAATCACATAGTGTTTGGCCTATATTTCCTTCTATGTATTTTATGGTTTCAGGTCTTATGTCTAGTTCTTTAATCCATTTTGAGTTGATTTTTGTGTATGGTGTGAGGTAGTGGTCAAGCTTCATTCTTTTGCATGTAGTGACCCAGTTTTCCCAGCACCATTTATTGAACAAACTTTCTTTGCTCCAATGCATAGTCTTTGCTCCTTTGTCAAAGATTAGTTGATCATAAATCTGTGGGTTTATTTCTGGATTTTCTATTCGATTCCATTGGTCTGTATGTCTGTTCTTGTTCCAATACCATGCAGTTTTGATGATTATGGCTTTGTAGTATAGTTTGAAGTCTGGGAGTGTGATGCCTCCATTTCCTTCTTTTTTTTTCAGTAGAGCTTTGGCTATTCAGGGTTTTGGTGATTCCATATGAATTTCATCAATAATTGTTCTATTTCTTTGAAGAATGACATTGAAATTTTTATTGGAATAGCATTGAATCAGTAGATTGCTTTTGGTAGGATGGCCATTTTAATAATGTTTATTCTTCCAATCCATGAGCAGGGGATGTCTTTCCATTTCTTTGTGTCTTCTTCAATTTCTTTTAACAGTGTTTTATAGTTTTCTTTGTATAGGTCCTTTACCTCTTTTATTAGATTTATGCCCAAATATTTGATTTTTTTTTGTTTTGATAATAAAAGGGATGTTTTTTTTTATTTCTTCTTCTTCAGATTTATTGTTTGTGTATAGGAAGGCTACTGACTTTTGCGTGTTGATTTTGTATCCTGCCACTTTACTGAACTGATTGATTAGTTGAATTAGTTTTTCTGTGGAGTTTTTGGGGTTCTCTACGTATATTATCATATCATCTGCAAATAGTGATAGTTTGACTTCTTCTTTTCCTATTTGGATTCCTTGGATGTCTTTCTCTTGTCTTATTGCTCTGGCTAGGACTTCCAGTATTATATTGAAAAGCAGTGGTGAAAGTGGACATCCTTGTCTTGTTCCAGATCTTAATGGAATTGCTTTCAGGTTTTCACCATTGAGAATGATACTGGCTGTTGGCTTGTCATAGATGGCCTTTATGATGTTGAGGTATGTTCCTTGTATCCCAAGAATTTCAAGGGCTTTTATCATGAATGGGTGTTGCACTTTGTCGAAAGCTTTCTCAGCATCTATTGATATTATTCATATGGTTTTTATATTTCTTTTTGTTGATGTGTTGGATAACGTTGATTGATTTTCGGATGTTAAACCATCCTTGTGCCCCTGGAATGAATCCTACTTGGTCGTGGTGAATTATCTTATGGATACATTGTTGGATTCTGATAGCTAAAATTTTGTCGAGGATTTTTGCATCAGTGTTCATTAGGGAGATTGGCCTGTAGTTTTCCTTTTTTGTGTTGTCCTTATTCAGTTTTGGTATTAGTGTAATGTTGGCTTCATAGAACGTGTTTGGTATTGTCTCTTCCTTCTCAATTTTTTGGAAGAGTTTGTGAAGGATAGGCACCAATTCATCTCTGAATGTTTGGTAGAATTCATTTGTAAATCCATCAGGTCCAGGGCTTTTGTTTTTTGGGAGGTTTTTGATTACCATTTCAATTTCGCTGCTTGTAATTGGTCTGTTTAGGTGTTCTATTTCTTCTTTATCTAGCTTTGGGTGATTGTAGAGTTGTAGGAATTTGTCCATCTCCTCTAGATTGTTGAACTTGTTTCCATATAACTGTTCATAGTAGTTACTGATTATTCTTTTGATTTCTGCTGTGTCTGTTGTGATTTCCCTCTTTCATTTATGATCCTGTTTATTTGTGCTTTCTCCCTTTTTTCCTTTGTGAGCCTGGCTAGGGGTTTGGAATGACAGAATGATTTTGTGGTTTGGGAGTATATTGTGGATTTTTGAGTGCCAGATCTAAAATTTCTAACATTTTTCATAGGCCAGAGCCCACTCATGTAACAAGCAGCTCATATTCCTTACTGAAACTTCTGGAAATACTGGAGCAAATCAACTGTTGCCAAGTGGACAGTGGAACCAGCTTGAGCTTTAACCTTTGCTACCAATGATCCACAAAGTGTATGACCTAAAAGGATGGTACTTCATGTTTTTAATTTATTTTTTAAAGATTTATTTATTTATTCATTCAAGCACTGGATACAGTCAGAAGTGCGGGAGGGTGAGAGAATTCACCAGAGCCAGAGCGGGGAGCAGAACAGGCAGACTGATGAAGTACACTGCTGAGGGGAGCAGCAGGCGGCAGGAGAGGTCTGTGTACCATGTGGGGCCCTCCCCCCACAGCTGGGGATCTAATCGGCACTGCAGAGGCTGCGGGCAGCTTCACAGCCCAGTGCTCAACCGCTGCGCCACCAGGAGGCCCTTAATTTATTTTTTAGAGACCTTTCTCCTCATTAAAGGTGATCAGGTCTCTGGTTCTTCTCATGTCACTAGCTGTCATTTTGTTGGTACAAAGCAGTTCTAAAATGTCCAGCCAAATCAAATACCCCTTTAGAAAGAGTTCCGTCAGCAGGAGATTGTGATTAGCTAGCCTGGGTAGTGGAGCTGCGGCCTGGCTTGGTCCAGGGAAGGCTCAGTGGGAAAGCATCACCTCAGGGTGCTTCCCCCCTTCTGATTTTGTGTCTTGGGCTAAGTCATCAGCCCTCTCCAGCATGTTCCCCCTTGTCATTGCTCTTCACGTGGCTGCTGCTGTTGCTCTCCAGGGTGGTTTACACACGTTGTGGGAGATACTGCACCCTCAGATGTAGGCCCTACACTTATGCTATGCAGACATAGCATGATAGCACAGGGAATTCCGGAGACGAAGTCCTGTGGTCCAGGAGCTAAGGAAGTGTTCCCGGACTGTATCCCTGCTATAGTCACTGATGTGAAAACCAAAGCTTGGACAAAAGGTTTTCTGTTTAGCAGGTTTACTGCAGAACATGCTGTTATTCTGTTAGACTCAAGATGCTTTCTTCTCTGCACTCCATAGAAATACAGTCAATAAGACAGTAATGTCTGTGATGTGTTAACAAATGAAACAAAAAGTGTTTATGTGCTTGTAATTACTGTTTTTTCTTTATGTGCTTGTAATTATCATTTTTACTTTGGAAGGGCCAGGAGTGGTGAGTTCTTGCAGGCCTTGATCTGTCTGAAAAGGATTCAGGTGTGATGTGTAGCGGGGGACACTCGTCATCTTTATTCCAGCCAAAGGGCTACAATGTCAATTAGTGTCATTCTTCACATTAGGCGGCCCTGGATATTTGCATCTCTCTCCCCTGGAGAGGAGCCTGATGAGCAAGGGAAAAGGAAAACAACCAAGTCTTCACGATGTAAATGTCCGCTCCCTTCCCCGTGGATGGACAGGGTGAGGCAGGGCACTGGGAACGTCCCCCAAGTGCTCCACCTGGCAGCTCCAGAGGTCGGTCTGTAGTTGAGTTTGAAGCAGCAACTGATCAGTTTGTGCGTGCTTTTGCGTCCTCTTCTCTAGTGGCTAAGAGCTTTCGGGGAGGGTTCCCACTTCGTTTCTGAACTGAACTGAGAGGATTTTTCTTTTTTCTTTGTTTTTCAATAGTGTTACTGATTTTTTTTTGTTGTTGTTGCGATGACCTTGTTTACAACACTGTATGGGGTATAGCTTTCTGCCTCTTCAGGTGGATGTCACCATACCACATGCGCCACTGAGGCACCCACAGCCCTCCACCTTAGTCCATTGGGTCCCCTTCGCACTTTGCTCCCCACCATACCTCCCCTCTGGTAGCTTTGATTCTAGTCAGATTTTCAGGGTTGGTTTGGTTTAGTTCTCTCAGCTGATTTGTTTGGTTTCTCTATAGTCCACACAGGAGTGAAATCATCAGGCATTTGTCTTTCTCCTGACTGACTTAGCTGAGCACAGTCCCCGTAAAAGAAATTTCTGGACCTTGATCAGAAGGGCAGGGTATGGGAGGGATCAGCAGACCCTGGAGCCCAGGGGCGGTGGCCAGCAACTTGCGACTGCAGGGCAAGCCCCAGATGGTGCTGGTTGTCGGGGGAGCACTGTTGCTGTGCGGGCTGTGGCCTCTCATGCATGACAAGGCCTGTTAGAGATGCTTTGTGCTTATATTTACCTTCCTCAAGGCTCCGCTTCTCTGCTCAAGGGTGTGTGTTTTTGAACTAAAGACATCTGGGAACATCATGCCAACACTATGTCCAGTGGTACTTTAGTACACCGTTCCCTTCATTCTTTTTTTTTAAGATTTATTTATTTTATGTAAGAGCTGGGGTACAGGCCAGAGGTGCGGGAGGGTGAGAGGATTCACCAGAGACAGAGCGGGGAGCAGAACAGGCAGAAGGACCGAAGTACACTGCTGAGGGGAGCAGCGGGCGAGGCAGGAGAGGTCTGCTGTGCCATGTGGGATTCTTGCCGGCCTGCCGGGATCAAACCCGCGCTGCAGAGGCTGCGGACAGCTTCACAGTGCTGTGCTCAACCCGCTGTGCCTCCAAGGAGGCCCTGTTCCTTTCATTCTTAACTGAGATGAATTAAGTTATTCATTACTCAGCTCCAATAGTTATATGATTTAAGCTGATAATGAGCAATGACCCCCACATTTCCATCGGTTTCCCTAATAGCAGGGCCACATTATCTAGGCAAGTGTGAACCGGACATGCTAACGTTTGCGACGAAAGCAGGGCTGTGGACAGGTTGAACCAGGCACACCCCCACGGGAAAGGTAACAGAGCTGTTGGTTTGTGCTCACACCGGGAAACCTGAGGGGTGGGAGCCCAAAGCTTGTCTACCAGTTCATCCACCTGTATTCACTCGCTTATTTCTTTGTAAATGTTTCTCCTTCCACCTTACCCTTTTCTGCTATTTTTTATCTTGAGATCTCAGAGGAAGAGGACCAGTGGATTTCTGCACAATGTCACAGGTGGCTTTTACTTCTCTCAGTGGGACAAGTGCAGCTTCTGTGTCTCTTTTTGATTTAGGCCTTTTTCATCTGCGTGGTAGGTGGGTTGCCATACGGCCTTCATAGAGTCCTGCAGTTGTCTACTCTTTGCCCTTCCTCATGGAGCGTGTGGGGTTAAATTCTTTCTGTGGAGTTGCCTTCTAGCCTTCTGGAGTGTCAGGGTAGAAAACTGATGGGTCATTAGCACAGCATACTTTTCCAATCCCCATGCCTCACATCCAGAGAAATCAACAAGTAGGCAAAGGACTTTGGGGGCCATGCCTCTCACAGCCAAAGCCTCAAGAAACAATATGCTAGGCTGTGAGAAGAAAAGGCACATGGCAAGCCTGGGTTTGCTGTGCCCGTGGACTCAGTATAGCCACATGTGGGGAGGGGCTCTGATTTGTGTCAATAAATCTGAGGTATGAAACAGTCCGTGTGTTGGGGGGGAAGTGCCTGCTACGTGGGTGAGCTGGCCTGGCGTCCCTGACTGCCGTTGTTGCTTTCCCTTGAGTGTTGTGGATTGTAGTTAGAAACGTGAGTTTTGGTCAAACTGCAGACCAAGACTTGGCTCAGCTGTTTCCTGCCTCTGTGATTTGTAGCTGTTGGAGCTACTGTGTTCTCAGCTGCATGGGAGGGGGTAACGATGGGCAGGACTGCTCTCGATTGTGTTGACGAGTGAGAAGTAAAGCGAGGAGACATCATTATCATCGTGCAGTAGTGGCTACCAAAAGTTAATAGTGCTCTTGTGCTAGTTTCTTAAACTACCCTGGAAATGCCCACTCAGATAGAGCGAGTGTTTCTAAGTCCGTGTTCTGTACACAGAATTTTATTCCGCCTTTAGGAAAAGGAAAATCCTGCCATTTGCAACAACATGGATGGATGTGGAGGACATTATGCGAAAATGACATACTCCTGTCACAGAAGGACACACGCTACCTGATGGCACTTACACGAGGTGTCTGTAATAGTCAGACACGAAGAAGAGAGCACAGGTGTGCTTGCCAGGGGTTGGGGGAAGGTGGGGTGTGACTGTTCAGCAGCTATAAAGTCAGTCACATGAGATGAGCAAGTTGGAGAACTGTGCTGCACAGCCTCATGCCTTGAATTACCAACACTGCCTCCTACATGGCAAGATTTGCGAAGAGGGCAGATGTCAGGTTCAGTGCTGTTCTTTGCCACAACAAAATGTATGTGTTTTCAAGAGAAAACTGATGATAGATACTTCATTCCCCAGTTTCATCTGGGCTCAAGGGAAACTTCGGGCCATAGGTCATCCCAAGCCCATTACTTACCTAATTCACAGTTCTTTCCTTCGAATCCCTCTTGACACCAACATTCGTAGGAATTAATGTCATCCTTGCATATGCCGCCATTTAAACATGGATTGGACTCACATTGATCTCCATCTTGAAAACAGGGTGAGAAGTCCAGTTTTTATGTGAACTGCTTCGCGTTCCCAGTCCTCCCTGCACAGACTCATGGGGCGGGGCACCTGACTTTAGGGTCAGAGCAGGACTCCTGACCAGCTGTCTATGGAAGACCCCTGTCTTCCTGAGCTTCTAGAGCAACTGAAATGATGATTCATAGGCCAGTGTTGTCCTAGGCAGTTGCCTTGAAGAAGCTCTGCTCATAGTTTATGCCCCCCAAGGGAGAGGAAAGAGAACGTCAGAGTACCGAAGTGAACGGCCTGAGCATAGGGTGAGGAGGGGTTCCAGTTCTTTTTTATAGAATGATGGTGGAGTTCATTCTTGAGCCAGCCGTATTCCCTGTGTGTGAGCTAAAGCCTATACTCCTGCCTCTCCAGCACACACCGAGCTCCCTAAAATCTGGTATGTCCACTCAAGAATCAGACAGGGAGCCATGGTAACCTCCTTGTGTCATCAGTTCACTTTTGAGTGTATATGCAGCCATGGTCAAAACAATAGAAAAGATGCCAGAAACATGTGTTACTGCTTAAAGATATTCTACTGCCTTTGAGGTAGGGTCTAAATGGTCAAGGTCAAATAATGAACAACTTTCAGTGCAAAGAATGAAAGAAGGTTCTGGAATGGAGCCATATTTATGTACTTATCTATCCATTGGCTGTGTTTCCATTCTACTTTTCCTGAAGTTTCTACATTTACAGAGTTGTCGAGTGCCTTTGAAGACATCGCTGGTAAGCAGACAGGGTGTCTGCGGGGACTAGGTAAGAGGGGAAGGCTCAGGAGAAGGGAACCTTTCAGTCTGGATTTTAGGGCTCTGCCTCGATGCCAACTTCTAAGGAAGCTTCAGGAGAAAAGGATGCAGAGAAACAGAACAGAGACTGCTCCGGGCTTTGTGCCGAGACAAGCGGACCTATAGGAAAAGGATGGGACCTAGATGGGGAAGACTCGCTATAGGAGAAACAGAAGAGTAACAGGTAAAGATGACAAGAAGAAAAGACTGACAGAAAGGAAATTTCAGAGACATTGTGAGTTTTCAGGCTTCAGACTTCAGAGTGAATCTCCCTGCCTATTCCGGGGTGTGCTGGGGTTCAGCTGCCGTGTTGTCAGGGGACTGTGCCCTGGTCCCACTGATTCAGAGACTAATAGCCCGTTCTCAAGATTAGTCCCTCTCTGGAAAATGTGCTTGCTGTCAAAATTAGACCTTGTCCCCTCTGCCCCTTGATCCAATGTGCTTTTGCACAAATACTTTAATTTGTTCCAATTCTATGAAAACAAAATGCGTTATCTCTGGTTTATTATTATTGATGTTCAGAACTGGTCTAAAAAATGAGCTACATTTGCACTTTATATTATAGACCAATGGATCTGAATTATTTAGGATGTTTCACTGAAAGGGTCTGGGCTCGCAGCCAGCTACACAGCAACTCATTTGCTGAGACATATCTTTAAAATGAGTGTCATTTTCTCCTGCATTTAGTCCTCCTCTGGGCACTTGTCTGTGTATACTTCGGGCTGAGGCAAAGCCACAGATATTAGGGGTCAAAGACAACAAGGGACAAGGCCTTGCCAAGCGACAGATTCCAGTTTATGGCCACAAGGTAGATGGTTAGGTAGATGGTTAATGAATAACTGCCTTTAGATTGGAAGGCCTGGAGGGGGAATGGTGAAAGCCAGGGCTGGGGCCTGAGAGAACTTGGGTGCTCTTCTGGGCTCCATGACTGCCCTTTGGGAAGTCCCTTAACCTCTCTAAGCCCAGTTTCCTCCTTTGTAAAATGAGGTTAAGAATGCTTTGCCCACAGGGTTGGTGTGAGGGTTAAATGGAACAGGCAGTCTTGTAAACTAGAAAGTGCTTGGCAGATGCCAGTCAATGTGGTTGGACAACATTTCTCCTTCAGCCAGGCTCTTTATGTGGCGAACTGATGGTGGAGAGCAGGACAGGAATGAGGGCCTTTGGCCTGCTATGTCTGAATCTGTACAATGAGCAATGGCAGAGGCTGCTTTTGGGGGGTAGGAATGCTAACTGTAAGTGAAAGAGGCAGGACCTTGTTTTGCTTTCGTTTTATTTGTTGGTTGCCAGAGCAGTGACAGCATCATGCGCTTGCTGTTGCCCAGGTCTCTTTACCCAGCAATGCAGCCTGTGACCCGGGAGGCAGCTCCAACTGCAAAATGGAAGCCTTGGAAGTACTTTGCAGCCTCTGCTTGGCTGGGCGAGGCCAAGTCAGGGGATGGGCGGTAGAAAGGTTATGGGGGTTTTAATGACAGCCAGGAATATTTTTTTAGGGGTTGGGGGAGAGTAGACATTGATTTGTTTTTTAAAAATATATCACAAGGTTCAAGTTTTTAAATATGGTAGCAGTAGAGACTACGGAGACTTGTTTGCACTACGGGCGGGGGAAAGCTCAGTGGAGAGTTGGCTGGGTCGTGTTCACTACCAAGAGCAAGACACAGGAAGACAAAGGCCGACACAGGCCATGTAACCGCGCGACCTCGTCCTCCCTCATGATTTAAAAACAAAAGTGGAGAAATGAGTTACGAGAGTGTGAACACATCCTCAGTATCTCCAGAAAGACAGGACGAACACATGGCGCTCAGATGGCTGAGACCCAGAGTTGGCGGCAGGTTAGCTTCTGTCTACACAGCTGATCTTTAGCCGAGAGGCCTGTGCAACTGAACACTTCTCAAAATCCTGCTGCTGGATTTGAAACTTGTTTTGAAACTTAGCTGTCATAAAGGTTTGGACCTTTCCTCCTTTTGGCCAGCTCGCTCAACAGAAAAGCACTCAGTGCCTCTGACCCAGAGGTTCAGGGTGCTAGGACCCAGCCACAGAACAGCCGACTAGCATTCCAGCGAGGTGGGACAAAGAAAGAACAAATAGTAAAGGAAAGCCCTGCAGGATCCCCAGGATGCCAAGGAATGTGGAGAGCAAGTCGAGCAGGGCCCCTCTCTGGGCTGATGGTCTTGGACGGGGCAGGGTGGGCACATCAAGAGATGATGGCACCTGTTCTGCTCCCCACTCTGTCTCTGGTGAATGCTCTCACCCTCCCGCGCATCTGGCCTGTACCCTGGTTCTTGTATAAATAAAATAAATCTTAAAGAGATGATGGTGGTAAACCTCATGAGACGGGAGCATGTGGTGAAGGCCTGAGGAGGCGAGGGGGCAAGCCTGTGCAGAAGAGCATTCCACTGGAGGGACAGCGCCATCAGACACCGTCAGGGGGGTGCATTCCTGGAGTATGCTAGGGACAGCAGGGGCGCCAGGCAGCCTGGAGCCCAGTGTGAGGAGGAGCAGCAATAGGAGAGGCGGTCCCCAGGGAGGTGGGGAGGGGAGAGGGGCAATCGTGGAGGGCCTTGTAAGCCATGATCAGGTGAAGACTTTTAAGCAGTAAACATTTAAGTCCTTTCCTGTTCTCTGATTCTCTGCTGAGCACGGAAAACTCCATCCTGAGATGCAGCCTTTCCATTTCTTTCTTCTAGCTTCCTGGGGTGGAAGAATATTCTTTTTGAAGCCCTAGAGAGAAGTAAGCTCTTCTGCCACCTGAAATCTCTCCTGCTGGCAAGAACCTGTAGCCTGTCGCCATGCCATCTGAGGTAAACAATTTGGACTTATTTTATGAGGCCTTTTGAAAGAGTTAAACATTTCAACTATTTACACAGAGGGGGAAGAAGACCTAACCCTCAAATGTCTCCCAGGCCAGCGAGAGGATAAAATGAATGCTTACCCACGTATTGCTTCCAAAATTCAGTCTACAAAGAAACAAAAGAGGAAAAATTAATGGTAGTCTTAAAATGTTTCAGAGCTGATGCCTTCTCTTTGATTGCATTTATAGTGTCCCTAGCTGGATGGCTGTTTTCAAACTCCAAAGTGAAGTTTTTATTTTTGTGTAGGTTTTCTGTGCTTTGCCTCTGAAGGATTTGATGCGGACATACTCACCGTTTTTTCAGTGTTTTCGAAAACTTCTCGTGCTTCTTCAAAATTGCACTTTTCCTCTATGCATTCTCTCTCCAGGTTTCCTTGAACAAACTCTTCCAGTTTACCCGAGTTATATCTCTTTGGCCGGTTCAAAATTTTGGTGGCATTTTCGTGGTCAAGAAAAACTGAAATGTAAAAGAATTATAAGAATTATTCTTTAGTTCCAGACCAAAGAAAGCATCATGAAAATGAAATGCGCCTCTTAAGAAAGCCTTTGTTTTTAATCCAAATAATCACAAAGCCCATTCATCTTTGGGGGCGTGGAGCCAAAATCGGTGGCTGTGTCCTCATGCTGTGTGCACATGGAGATTTAGGAATTAAAATTCAAGTCTGCTTTCAGTCAAGAGAGCGCCAGTAATAAAAGGTCATATTTCCAATGGTATTGAATTTATTTTGGATGAAAAAGAAAGTTCTCAAATCAACAGTTTAGCTGCACACTTTGTCATCATTTGAAAATAGCTAACGGGGGCCTCCCCGGTGGCGCAGCGGTTGAGCGCTGGGTTGCGAAGCTGCCCGCAGCCTCTGCAGCGCCGGTTCGATCCCCGGGTGAGGGTCCCACAAGGCGCGCAGACCTCTCCTGCCGCCCGCTGCTCCCCTCAGCAGTGTCCTTCGGTCCTTCTGCCTGCTCTGCTCCCCGCTCTGGCTCTGGTGAATTTTCTCACCCTCCCGTGCTTCTGACTGTAGCCAGTGCTTGTATAAATATATAAATAAATAAATCTTTAAAAAAAAAAAAGAAAATAGCTAACGGATCCTTCAAGTAGGACCCGTCACCTGGCCAGGCTGTGTTTTCAGGATATGGTTGCCCGGATGACTTTTCACCAAATTTCTCTTGGAAGAACAGAAGCCTATTTGCGGTCCAACGGCAAATGCAAACCCAGTGTCTCTCACTTGATGTTGAAGCTATCGCTGCATTAATTTTTGTATCTTGAGATTCCCAGCCCTCTCAGTTGGCATGTGTTAAAGGAATTCCAGTGACGTCTTTTCTGAGGTACAGGATGTGGTTGATTTTAGCTGTGACAGCCTTGCCTGTGGGGACACTCCTGAGCTCTGGAGGTAGAAACACTAACCTAGCCCTCTCCTGCCTCCTTCGCTTTCTCTCCCTTCTCTTGTCAGTCTCTCTTTCCCGCTCATGCCTCTATCGATCAGATCAGGAGAATTTATTTCTGTAGTTAATTACAGGCACTCAAGGAGTTGCCTGGAGATATTCCTTTCTTTAAGAGACTCTCTGACGCATCTCAGCAGGCCCAGGTGCTTGTAATAGGAACTTTCCAGGGCATTTCGGGACCGCTTTCTCATTAACTAAAAAAATAAAATCAGGAAAAGCAACAAACTAAACTATATTCCTTTATTTCATGGCTGCTGTTCAGTCTGCGGAGCCTTTGAGTCCCTTGACCACCCGGCTTTTCTCTTGCTCTGCAAGACCTCAGGGCTGCTCTTTCTTGTTCAATTGGTTTAGATTTTTCTCTCCAACTCTTCACTTGCCAGCTTTTTCCGCTCCTGTACCCCTTCTTCAGTGCTGCCATACCCTGCCATACCCCAACCTCTAGTTCAGCACAGTCATCTGCCACCTTCCTTTTGAGGCAGCTGAGCATTGGGGGCGGAATTTACCAGGCTGCACCCCATATTGAGGTCTCCCAGCCTCCACCGGGCCCTTGTCTCTGCTCCCAGTTCATTTGCTTGGCCCCGGGACAGCATGCATGTCTGCACCCACTTGCAGTGTGGTCAAGCAGGAAAACGGGTGTGGAGTCAGATCAGAAGACACCTGGATTTCAGTCCCACATTCGCCACCTGCTGGCTGTGTGACCTTACGCCAGTCACAGCATCTCTGACGCTTAACTTGGACAAATGTCAAACAGGCAAAACACCGCTACCATCACGTCTGCCTGTTGCTGACAGGATCAGTGAGATGAGCAGCGCAGGCTGCTGTGTCGGTTCTTCCCAACTTTCTAGAATCCCTTTAGGTCTTGACCATGCTTTTCTGTAGCTCTTCCCCTTCTTTGCTGCCATCCAGATAGTGAAGTGACTATTGTCAGATCAGCGGTCACTTCCAAGGGGTAATTTGAGTGTGTGTTTCCTAACAGCTCTGGCACACTTGTAATTACTGCTGTCTCCCTTCTGCGGGTACTCGTCCCATGAATCACTCTCTTTCCCTCCAAACGTCCTTGCCAGGGCCAGGAGTAGGGCGAGGTCAGTAAGGCCACTAGGGCACCCAGTTGGAGGGGTGTGCTTTGTGCGAGTCCATTGGTGCCCCGGGCACCTTGCGGGTCTCTCCCTCGTCCCGCCCTGACTCCACAGAATGTTTTGACTGTGCTGGGCCATGGGACCCCCTGCTCTCTCTCTGCACCCTCACGCACCTGGTTGTCACCACTGAGCTCCCAACAACTGTCTCTCGTTGGCTAGAACCTCCGGATGCCAGGCTGTCCTCACTGCTCCTTAAGTACGCGGTCGTGATGTGGCAACCACAGCTGGTGTTGAGTGAAGGCTTCTGATGTGCAGCACACTCTGCGTCCACTGTGTCTATCCATCCTCACAGCCGCCCCGTGAGATGACACCATCCTCTCGTTTTTTGGAAATGAGAGCAATGGCAGTCCGGAGAGGCTCTGCCCCTTGCCCTGGGTAACAGACTGCAGCGTTAGAGCCCCGAGCTGGTCTTGGGCAGCCAAATGGCACAGCCCACGCTCTCAGACACGGCTCTGTGTCCCATAACCCCATCAGGGGCCTGAGACCCACTGCTGGCCCTTCCGCTCACCTTCCCTTTTCCTACCCAGTGGCTAAGTCCTACTTCCACTTCCATAACTTCCCTCACATTCCTTCCCCTCATCTCTGTTCCTGCAGCTAATGATCAGGATGTGTCTTCCTGGATGATCTCAGGACCTTGGGACAGGTCCCCTTGTCTTGCCACCCCCCCAACAGTTCACTGGCACGTGGCCAGGTGCAGGTCCCAGGTCCGCCACCAGTATTCACAGTTATGCCCCTGGGGCCGCCTCAGGGTGGTCTGTCATTCCAGCTCCTTCGTCCAGGTCCTTCGTCACCCGATGAGCCGCCCTGCCCAGCTAGCCCGCCTCACTGGGTGCTCGGTGTTCAGAGGGCACTGACTTCCTGAAACCCACGCAGCCTTCGTGGAGCCACGTGACTGGTCTTCTCTGCCCACGATGCCCTTGATCAGGCTCTGACGGAGAGCGAAGCGGCTCGTTAAGTCCTGCTCAAAATGTCGTCTCTCTGTCCCGCGCTCCCCGAGTTCATGTACCCCTTTCTCTGTGCTCCGTTAGTCCTGGGACACACTTTGCTGTTGTGTATTGACTCTTTGTATCGGCATTTCTTTAGGTCAGAGAGGGCTGGCTTCCGCTTAGCTCCTTCCACAGTTCCTGGATGTGGCGTGGCCACTCTGTCCTGTAGAAGGCACCGATGATGCAGCCTTTCATTCATTCATTTCATTCATTCATTCTGAATGAAAGACAGTGTTGGTCTGTACACTTTACAGAACCAAATTGAGTTCACAGAACAGTTTTGATTTCAAAATTCCAAATCGATGCAGAAATAAATAAATGCAGCAGGCCTGAAAATGCAGCATCTCAGTAAATCATTCACAGAAACTGCTTTCAGAAGCCCGTGAGGGTTTAACAGTGGACATGAGTGCGGCACCAGTACCGGGGCCTGAGGGAGGCTGCCCTGGCCCTGTCCTCCAGGGCCTGTCATCTCTGCCGGGACTCCAGAAACACAGTCCCTTTCTCCTCAGTATTATCTGCCGTTCATACATTTAACCTCCCTTCAGATTTATCTCTTCTTGTCATCGTCTCCCCAGCTCTGAAACCCTTTTCTCTCATTTTTCTCTGCATCTATCCTTTCTGCAATGTCTGAGGTCTGCACGGGGGCAGGAGCTCTCTTAAAACCTCCATCATCTCACCACTTATCTTGAAGGAAGGGCTGGGAGCCTCTGTCCTCTGACACTGCACACTGATGAGCTATGTGTGAAGACTTCGCTTTATGTCCCACTTGTGAGTTTTCCAGCAGTTTCTTTATTCCTCGACTCTACCCACTTTGCTGGTTTGATTTAACCTTTGCATTCTCGTATCATTATTTCTGCATTTCAGTCTGACATCATGTCTGGAGTGGGGGCACAGAGCCAGTCTGCTTTCTCGGGATGACTAGGGTTGGCACCCCTGATCCTCATGTTGTCAAATTACGAGATTTGATGATGGTAGGTTGACAAGCAAGTGTGGTAAATCCTTCCTGTGAGAACATGCTGTTTGTCTGAGTGGGATCATTTCTTCCGTGTGCACCCTACTTTGGGGAGCGTGTCCAAGTTATGAACAGCTCATTGTGAATAAACAAATGGATATTCATTGCAGTGACGAAATTCCTACTTTTTATGTCAATTCTTGGACTTAACATTGCTCCCCTAAGTGCTCAAGTGGGTATTGAATTTCCCCACATATTAACTCCAAGATGTTTAGAATCAGAGACAAAATGATTTCTTCCCAGTCCATGAAAAACTTTCATGGTAAATAACTTACTGAGTAGTTTAATGTCTGTATTTTAACTGAAAATTTAAATTTAGGTCACATAATGATACAGGTTTTTAAAATGCGAAACATGCTTCATTATATAGTGCTAAACTTTGAAACACTTGCATCTTAAAATCAAGCTTTTTGCGTTAATAGCAGTATTGTTTTCAGCCTTAATGTTTCCCATTTTGATTTCAAAGTGGTGAATTAAAAGTCAAAACAACACAGTTCATTTTTTCTTCCTATCTGCTATTTCCTTATTAAAATATTTTCCCATTTTTCTTACACAAGGAGATGACTGATTTCTCACAGAAATTACATTGCAGTTGATAGGCCCACTGAGTCCGCTTGAAAAACATGTACCATCAACATTGTAACTGTTCAGTTATGAAAATGAAGAAGACCCCACTAGCAGAGAAACAGTACCTTCCAGCCCACATGCTGACTTCCAGAATCTCAAACATTGCTGTCGAATCCTGTAACCATTTTTTTAGTGAAGAAGACAGTACAGATGTTTCTAGATCTAAATGCAGTTTGACTCAATCTATCTTTAAAAAGGAAACCAACCTGCACATTCAGCAGCGAGGAGACACCCTAAAAGGCAGAGGGTGAAGAGCCCGGGCGACTCTGCCATGGTGGTGAGCACGCAGCACCTCACGTCTGCGAGCAGATTGTGCAAGTAGCAAGTTGACCAATTGTTCCAAAGTACAAGCTGAGCTGTATTTACTTCTGGGAAACAATGTTCCTCTTCCTCCGTGGGCCCTTGGACTATTTCCAGTGGCCTCCTGGGTTAAGTAGAGTGAATGGGCAGTGGCCATCAGCAAATGCCACCTCTGAGTCCACGGACTTGGGCCACAGTGGCTGATCTGAGGCTGAAGCAAGAAGTCCCACGTCATTAGAAAACAGGGGTAGGTGGAATGGCTACAGTGGCTGTGGCAGCCACATTCACCAGCTCTTCCTGTCTTGTTCTCTTCTGGTAGCATTGACATCAAAAACTTTAAAGCTAAGGAGATGCAAAGAACAAAGGCATGTGCTCAATTACTTCAAAATACCCCTAGGGCTTATAGAGCCTGAATCATCTAGTGGATCCTTTATGCTCCCTCTCACAAGGAGGAGTTTATAACTTTTGTTGTGTTCTGTACTAATAGGGTGAAACATGGACTCTGTCTCATATGTGTGTGTGTGAGTATGTATGTCTGCACATACGTGCTGCTTATACTTATATATAAATAGATGACATTTCTGTATGACATTTCTGTAACAGCCCATAGTAATATATCATACTATTTCACAGGGAGTATAAAAAGCTCATAACAGTATATTATTTACCTACCATTCTCTCTGCTGATGTGATATGTAATTTATTTCTACATATGTTATAAACCCCATCTTACATTATTATTCCTTTTGCTCTTTGTGGGCAACAATTTTTAGGGCTTTTTAAACAAACGTGGTGTAATAGTTTATTAGTTTCAGGTGTACTGCATGAGAAGTTATTTGTTTTTATTATGAAGTGATCAGCACAAGAGTCTAGCCAACATCCTTCTCCATACAGTTACGCATTTTTCTCTTGTGATGAGGACTTTTAAGAGGTATTCTCTCAACAACGTTCACATATGTAGTACAGTATTATTAACTAGTCGCCTTTTGATTCTGTCTACCCCGTTTTGGCCATCCCAGCCTCTGCCTCTAGTGATCACCAATCTCTTCTGTGTCTATGCGCTTAGGTTCTTTTTTAGATTCCACATGTGAGATCATGATTTGTCTCTCTTTGTCTATTTCACTTAGCATAATGTCCTCAAGGTTCAACCATGTTGTCAGAAATGGCAAGATTTCATTCTGTTTTTATGGTTAAATAACGTTGCATTGTGCATACGTGTACACCAAGTCTTCTTGCCCCAACACTCATTATTTTTTTCTTTTTTAATAATAGTTATTCTAACAGGTGTGATGTGATATTTCATTATTGTTTCAATTTGCATTTCCCTGATGTTGGTCATGATGAGCACCTGTTGGCCATCTTTGGGAAAGTGTTTTTTTTATTTTCATTGGATTGTGCTTTTTTTGCTATTGAGTGCTATGAGTTTTTTTTTTTAAACTCATATATTTTGGATATTAGCCTCTTAGATATAATTTGCAAATATTCTCTCCATTCAGTAGGTTGCCTTTTCATTTTGTTGAATTCTTTGCTGTGCAGAAACTTCTTAGTTTCACACAGCCCCATTTGTTTATTTTTGCTCTCTTGCTGTTGCTTTTGGAGTCAGTTCCAAAAAAAAAAAAAAAAAAAAATCAGCCCAAGGCTAAGGTCAGAGAGCTCACTGCCTATGTAGTGGAAAGAATAGCAATGACCTAAATTACAGTTTATGCAGAGAATGTGCTTGACTGCCAGGTGATTGGTCAGGCTCATTGGTCAGGCTCTTCCACAACGCTCCTGATTCCTTCTGGGTCACGTCACTCTCAGGGCTTCTGCTCCAAATGGGCTCAGTCTTGTTCAGTTTTTCCTGATCAGTGTATTTCTCAACCTTCTTAGTTTTCTTTCTTTTTTTTTTTTTTAGATTTATTTATTTATTTATACAAGCACTGGGCACAGTCAGAAGCGCGGGAGGGTGAGAGAATTCACCAGAGCCAGAGCTGGGAACAGAACAGGCAGACCGACGAAATACACTGCTGAGGGGAGCAGCGGGCATGGCAGGAGAGGTCTGCACACCATGTAGGACCCTCACCAGTGGCCGGGGATCACGAACTGGCGCTGCAGAGGTTGCGGGCAGCTTCGCAGCCCAGGGCTCAACTGCTGCGCCACCAGGGGAGGCTTTTTCTTAGTATTCTTTTCTTTCTTTTATCCTTAACAATTTCATCCCCATTATCTGAGCCAACATCTTCAATTTTGGACTTTTCCTCATCTTTGTCTTCCTTTTCTTTCTCACCGCTCTCTTCCTATGCCTCATCATCACTCATTTCTTTCTCGCATTCCTTCTGCAAATAAAGTGTGATGGGATGGGATAACCTGAGACCTGAGTGCTTCTTCACCACTTCTTTGACTCCATTCCTCTAGTTCTGTCACTCTGACTGGTCTTCCTTAAGGTGGAGGGTCACTTTGGTATCCCAGGCAGTGGGGCACTGTGGTCTGTCTGCACATACACAAGACTCTCAGGCAAGCTGCTCATCATCTTTGTGCATTGTGATCACAAACCACTTGCTCAGAATAAATGCCACCCCCAATTTGCCCCTAATTTGCTGCCCCCAATTTTCCTATCATAGAGATGTCTGTACCAGCCTCAGTGGTTCCCAAGACCAGCTTTTGTCATGCCATTGCCGGTGTCCACCAGAGGCCATGTGCATTCCTGGGGGTTGGGGTGATGTCAATTTTCAGCTCTTTCCCACAGTCCAGCTTGGAAGGGTCTGTCAGGCTCTCATAGCAAATCTAGTTTAAGGCATCAGAAGTGTTCCTGGTCAGCTCCTCAAGGGGAATTTCCTTGTTGGAATGGAAGTTATTGATGATGAGTGACGGAATTTGGGTGATTTCTACCTGGAAGGCAAAATTCTCTACCTCCTCCTCTCCAAGGTGCACTTTCCCAGACATCTTACAGGAGAAGTGTTGCAAATGCTAGAGAGCAGGGTGGGTAAGGATCATGCCCTTCTCACTCTTTGCACAGGGGCGTTTCAAGAGAAGAAATGTAGGGCACTGATTTGAAACCTTTCCTCTTTTTGTCAACACTACTGCTGCAAGTTTCCTCCTTGGCACTGTCTTAGCTACATCCCGCAAAATTGACATATTCTTATTTTTATTCAATTGGACATATTGTTGGATTTTCCTTCGACATTTTCCATAACATGCAGCTTATTATTTTTAATTTTTTAAATATTTATTTTTTTTACATCATTTTTCATTTTTGCACAATGTATGCATTTTCATCTTGGTTATAGTCCCCATACAATTCCCACCCCACTTGTTTTGATCCTGCTCCCTTCTTCTCCCCGCCGCCCCAACCCCTGTAGTGTGTCTCTGGTTTATAGTTGCATGTTGATTTTGATTTTTACTTTATTATAATTAGTCTTTTTCCTGGTCCCTTATTTAGGTTTTCTAAATTCCTGGCATGTAGCTTGTTTAAAAGGAAGTTGTTTAATTTTCATGTGTTTAGGTGTTTTCTTGTTATCTTTCTGTTATTGATTTCTAGTTTGATTCCATTATTGTCAGAATACACCCTGTGATTTCAATTCTTTTAAAATTTGTTGAGATGATTTTTATGGCCCAGAATATGGTGCATATTTGTAAATATTTTGTGACTATTGAAAAATAGTGTATTCTGTTGTTAGGTGGCATGCTCTGTATATATCAATTAGCTCCTGTTTGTTGATTGTGCTGTTTAGCTTCTTGCTTTACTGATTTTCTGTCCAGCTGTTCTGTCAGTTGCTGAGAGTGGGATGTTGAAGGTCCCTAACTATAATTTTAGATTTTCTGTTTCTCCTTTCAGCTCTGCCAGTTTCAGCTTCTTGAGTTTTGAGGCATTGCTCTGTTGTGTGATACATTTAGTATCTTTATGATTCCTTCATGGATTGGTCCCTCTAGCACTGTATGTTTTATGTACCTTTCTATCTCCAATCTTTCTGCTTATTCTGATGTTTACTTTATCTAATATTAATATAGCCACTCCTTCTTGTTTTATTATTAATAATCACAAGAGGTATTTTTTCCCTATCCTTTTACTTTCATCTTACTTATGTTGTTGAATTTGAAGTGAGCTTGTAAATAGGATCTACTTGGGTCATTTTTTAAAAACCATTCTGCTAATTTCTGCCTATTGGCTGGTGCATTTAACCATTTGTATTTAAGATAGTTATTAAATTATTAGTATGTAAGTCCACCACTTTATTTGTTTTATTACCTTTTTCCGGTTCTGATTCTTTATTCTTTTCACATGCATTTTTGTGGGTTACTTGAAAAATTTTGAGTATTGCATCTTGAATTTTTATGGTATCTTGTATAATTTTTTAGGTGTTACTCTGAGTTTTACAGCATCCATATATAACTTATGACAGTCTACTGATACCAGTATTTTAATATTTAAAGTGAAGTATGAAACTAACTTTGATTTTGGTCCCTTAACCTTCCCTACTTTTAAATATCATCATCCTGATAACTAGATGTTTTTTTTTTTTTTTGGTGGGGACTAATTATAAAATGTGATTTATGAAACGCATGAGAAAAGGTATTGTCTATTGAATATATTCACTTCTCTGTTATTTGCATTGCTTCATCTTCCTATCCAATTTTTTTGTCACTTCTTTTTGAACAACTCCCTTTAGCCATTCTTTAAGGGTAGGTCTGCTGGCAACAAATTCTTTCCATATTCCTTAGTCTGACAATGTTGTTGTTTCCCCTTCATTCCTAAAGGATAGTTTCTCTAGATATAGAATTTGTGATTGACATTCTTTTCTTTCACCAAGGACTTGAAAAATATTGTGCTATTTCCTTTTAATTTCATGGTTTCAGATGAGAAATCTACTGCCATTCAAGTTGGTTCTTTTCTACCAGTAATATGTCATTTTTCTCTGGCATTCTAGCAAGACTTTTCGCTTTGTTTCTAGTTTTCAGAAATTAAATTACATGTTTGGCTTGAATTCTTTTGGTTTTATACTGTTAGGGGTCCATTCAGCTTCTTAATAATGTGTCTTTTCACATCACCCAAAACAGTGATAGTGAAGGCAAAGATAAACAACTGGGACTACATCAAATTAAAGAGCTTCTGCACAGCAAAAGAGACAATAACAAAACAAAGAGAAACCCCACCAACTGGGAGAACATTTTTGCACACAACACTAATGATAAAGGACTGATCACAAAAATCTGCAAAGAGCTGATGAGACTCAACAACAACAAAGAAAATAATCCAGTCCAAAAATGGGCAGAAGAGCTAAAAAGAAACTTCTCTGAAGAGGAAATGCAAATGGCCAACAGGCATATGAAAAAATGTTCAACATCACTTGTAATCAGGGAAATGCAAATCAAAAGTACCATGAGACACCACCTTACACCAGTGAGAATGGCACATATCAAAAAAACTAGCAACAACAAATGTTGGTAAGGCTGTGGAGAAAAAGGAACTCTCCTGCACTGCTGGTGGGAGTGCAAACTGATCCAACCACTATGGAGAGCTGTGTGGAGATTTCTGGACCTACTAAACATAGAGCTTCCATAGGATCCAGCAATTCCACTCCTAGGTATTTACCCAAAGGACACAGAAACATCCATTCCAAAGAGCACCTGCACTCCTATGTTTATAGCAGCACTATTTACAATAGCTAAGCTTTGGAAACAGCCCAAATGCCCAAAAATAGATGACTGGATCAAGAAGATGTGGTACATATACACCATGGAATATTACTCAGCATTCAAAAAAGATAAACACATGCAATTTGCAGCAACATGGATGGCGCTGGAAGGGATCATGCTCAGCGAAATAAGCCAGAAAGAAAAAGAAAAATACCGGATGGTCTCACTCATAGCAGGAATCTAGAAAACTTAAATAAGGGACCAGGAAAATGAATAACTATAAGAAAGTGAAAATCAAAATCAACAAAAAACTATGAACCAGAGACACTTTTTGGGGGGTGGGGGGCGGGAGGGGAGGGATTGGGGTCAAAATAAGGGGGTTGCAATTGTATGGGGAATATAAAAATAAAATTTATTATTAAAAAAAAATAATGTGTCTTTTGCCAAAATCAGGAAAATTTCAGCTGTAACATCTTTGGCCCCACTTACTCCTTTCCATCTGGAGATCTGAAGACATGAATGTTGCATCTATTTTATTGTCTCACTGTTCAAGAAGTCCCTTTTTGTTTATATTAGAGCACATTTTCACTCTTAGCAAGTAAATTCTGTCAATTCATTGTTTGTTGAGTTCTATTGAACTCTATAATTTCACTGATTCTATCCTTTGTCACTCACTCCTACTCTGTTCTGTAG
Organism: Talpa occidentalis; assembly: GCF_014898055.3. Classification (NCBI taxonomy): domain Eukaryota; kingdom Metazoa; phylum Chordata; class Mammalia; order Eulipotyphla; family Talpidae; genus Talpa; species Talpa occidentalis. The sequence continues at coordinate 8,495,767 of NW_023601543.1, forward strand.
AGTTCATCTAGAGAGGTTTTTAAAAAATGCGCTTTAAAAAAATTGACGTCATTGTGGTTGACAACACTGTGTATTATTTAGGGGAATAGGTTTACAGCTCTTCTGATATATGTTACCACACCACATCCATCACCAAATTACCCATAGTCCTCCACCGTAGTCTTTTGGGTTTCCTGCCTGCTTTGTTCCCACCTGTACCTTCCCCCTCTGGTAGCCTCAGTTTTGCGGTCATATTTTTAGGGTTTGTTTTGGTTTCCTTTTGTCTGTTCCTTTGTCTTTTTTCCTCTACATTCCACATATGAGCAGCTTTTTTTTTTTTTTTTTTTTTTTTTAGCTTTCATTTTCACAGAGATTTTCTACTTTTTGTTTGTTTCACCAGAGTTTGTATTTGATTGTTGAAACATTTTTATGGTGGCTACTTTAATATTTTTGTCAGGTAATTCCAACATCTGATTCATTTCAGTATTGACATTACTTCATCATCTTTTCTCATTCAAGTAGTGATTTTCCTGGTTCTTAGTATAATGAGTGGTTTTCTGGACATTTCCTCTATTATGGTGGTAGATTCTGGAGCCTATTTAGCAGACATTCTGTTTTCCCTAACAGACAGGTCCTGGCCTATTTCTCTGAGTTCCAATTCCAATTCTAATTTTATTTTTGTAACCTTTGCAGTGTTATTTTGGTAATTAAACTTCCAATTCAGTTGATTGTTATGTGATATGGAGATTAACTTGGTGAACCTAACCCAATCAGGTATGTCCTTTAAAATCAGCAAGTTTTCTGAAGTTGAGAGCAAAAGGAAAAGTCAGAGTCAAAGTACTTGACAGATATGATGATGTATTAGTGGCTCTGAAGATGGAGCTATATGAAAAGACAGAAGAATGTTCTCTAAGAGCTAAAAGCCATCCTTGGCTGACAGCCAGCATGAAATCAGGAATTGCAGTCCTATAGCCAAATGGAATTTAATTATCAACAACCTTAATGAATCTGAAAGTGGATTATTCCCCAGAGCTTCCAGATAGGAGCCTTAACTTTGGCCTTGTGAAACTCGAAACTGTGATCTCACTTGAGATTGCTTGTATTTCTGTTTACAGAACTGTGATATAATAAAAGAGTATTGTTTTAAGGCACTAAGTTTGTGGCAGTTTGTTATGTGACAATAGAAAACTAACACTCCATCATTAGTATTTCATTTGTGCTAAACATTGCTTTCTTCCTGAAGTTCTTTTTTTAAATGTTGATAACTTTGGAAGGATAAACACATACCATCTCGTAAACATTACTTTGCATTTATAGAAACTTTCTAGTTTTAGTTTTTATATTTTAGTCTATTGTGCATCTTGAATAAATTTTGCCTATGAAGTAAGGTCAATATTTGAGGCTTAAATTTTTGTTTTATGCAAACAGGGATTTTCTTCTAGTACTATTGATTAACAAGACTATTTTTTCTCCCTCATATTACCTTGCTCCCTTTATCAAAAGTCAGTTGACTCTGTATATGTGAGTTTATTCCTGAAGTCTCTATTCAGTTTATATTTTAATTTATACAGACGGAAGTGTATTATATATCTCATTGTGTATTTAAAAATATTAAATTCAGTGATACCATTTTAGCATTTATTGTTATGCACATAACTAATCAAATGCCTCCAACTATTGCCTGGTGAGCATTTTGTCCTAACTTCTCTCCCAGTGATCAATATTTATATACCTTAAAACACTCTGCTTCCACAGATACTGCCACAATGGACACCTTCTTAGGAGAACCCCCCGGAATGATGTGATAATTTACTTGGTATATATATTCAGGAACAAAATACCTGTGTCTGAGGGTATACATATTCCTGATGTTTTGAAGCATTGGCATATTGTTCTTCATTTTGGTTACACCAATCTACACTCCCATCAGCAGTGCCTATAGATTTCTATACTGTGCATTCATGCCAACAACTGGGATTATCTTCCTTTATAATTTTTGATAGTTTGGAAGAGATAAAGTGCTATCTTGTTCTTTTATTTGATATTCCCTTTTCTATACATCTCTGAATGCTTTTCAGGCTTTTGCGTTTCCTCTTATAAATTGCCAGCTTATAACTACTATTGTCCATTTTTCTATAGGGGTTGTAAATTTTAAGGCTTTCCTTGAATATTCTCAATGTTTATCCATTATCAGATTTAGACATTTCAAATAATGTTGCCCATTTAGTCATATGTCAATTAATATTGTCATTTTTTTATACTTTGTCCTCAATTTGAATGTTTTATATCCATCAGTTTTTGTTTTGTGGCCTGTTTTGAAAGTTTTGTGTACATACATCTCTTTCCCAAGGGCATAATGATATTCTCTTACATAAAAATATTTATCTTCCCCTTGTCCTTTACTCTCCCCAACTCTTAACTTCAGAGTCCTCACAGTTTTTTTTTTTTAATATCTGATAGTTTTTATAAGTATTTTTCATTGTCCAGTCATCTGCTATGAAATATGCACTATTTGTCTTTCTCATTTTAATTTGCTTCACTATGCATAATTCCCTTGAACTCCCTCTGTTTTGCTGTAAATGGTGGCATTTCATCTTTTCTTGTGGCTGAAAGGAATCCCATACTGTGGCTATACCAACTCTTCTTGAGCTAGCCGTCTGTAGATGGACATTTAGGCTCTTTCCATGACTATTGTAAATAGTGCTTCAATAAACATTGTAGAATGTATACTTTTTTTGTGTTGATAGTTGTATGCTCTTTGGACAAATGTCTAAGAGTGGAATTGTTGGATCATGCAGTATTTCCGTTTTTCATTTTTTTTTAAGATAAACCCAGATTGCTTTCCATAATGGTCACACCAATTTACATTCCCACCAACAGTGTAGTAGTATTCTTTCTCTACATCCTCTCCAGCATTTCTTGCTGGAGGTCTTTTTAATATGTATGCACCATTCTCATGGGTGTGAGAGTGTTGTTAGCCTGCATCTCTCTCTCTTTTTTAAAGATTTATTTATTTATGCATGCAAGAGCTGGAGTGCAGGCCAGAGTCATGGGAGGGTGAGAGGATTCACCAGAGACAGAGTGGTGAGCAGAACAGGCAGAGCTCCTGAAATGCACTGCTGAGGGGAACAGTGGGTGAAACAGGAGAGGTCTGCTGTGCCATGTGGGTAGCTCCCTGGCCAGGTATGGAACTTGTGCTGCAGTGGCTGTGGACAGCTTCATAGGTTGCGTCTTAACCCCTTGTGCTACCAGGGAGGCCCAACCTGCATCTCTCTTATTGGAAGTGATAATGAACATTTTTTCATGTGGCCTCTTGGATCTCCTTTCTGGTAAACTATCTGTTCATATCTGCTCCCCAGTTATTAGTTGTGGCCTTTTTTTTTGTTGTTGTTGAATTTTGTTACTTTTTTAACATATATCTTTGATATTAACCCTTTTGTTTTATCTGTATGAATATTTTTCCCATTCAGTAGGATGTCTTTTTTACTCTTCTTATATTTTCTTTCACTCCCATAATTTATTAATATTTTCATAGTTAATGTGATTTTTCCTAAATTAAGAATAAAACAGCCAAAGCTTATGTCACTAGATACAGTAGTGTGGAGGAATTAGAAAAGTTCTTTAACCTCAACTTTTCCTTTGCATATCTCCTCTGCTCCAGGGTTAAGTGTGAGGAAGACAAACCTTGCATCATTGCTGTGAAAGAATGAGCCTGCAGTGGGAGAATTAGGAGGACGTTAATAAGTTGGGGCAGAAACTGCAAAGGAGAATGAGAGTTTATTTGGGGGTCTTAGGAATTGTGATTCAGGAGACACAGATTCAAGATGCCCTTGACTTATGTTCCAAAAATGGCAAGCATAGGCTTCCTACCAAGTAAGGATGAAGGTTACATAAATTTTGAAAGAGTTGTGATTGGTGCTAGCAAAGAAAAACCATTCTTGGTGTACATGACTGGTTACTAAGTTAGTGTTGGTTCGAAAAGTCCCCAAAGTTCCCTGTTTGAAACGGTTGATCTTCCAAGAAGGCTCTGGTTTTGTGGACAGCAAGTACCATTTCTGTCTGAGTACGGATCTGCATAATCTTCACCTCCTTCATGGCCTTTCAACTTCTTTTAGGGCCCTGTACACAGTAAACTCCATTTTAGATGTTCTTGTTCTCCGGGATAATGGATAGTGGTTAGTGGTATTGCTGTTTGTTTTCAGGTGAACATAGACCAGCAAGCATATCCACAATCAGATGTAAGCACCCAAAATAACTAAAGCTGAATGGAAATGCATTTTTTAAAAAAGATTTTATTTATTTATGCATACAAGAGCTGGGGTACAGGCCAGAGAAGCGGGGAGTGAGAGGATTCACCAGAGACAGAGTGGGGAACAGAACACGCAGACTGACTGAAATACACTGCTGAGGGGAGCAGTGAGTGAGACAGGAGAGCTCTGCTGCAGCCATGTGGGTTGCTCTCTAGCCGGCTGGGGATTGAGCTCATGCTGCAGAGGTTGCGGATTTCTTCATAGTGCAGTGCTTAACCCCTTGCATCACCAGGGAGGTCCCTGGAAATTCATTTTTAAATGTCTATTTTTTTTTCTGATTGTATTCCCTGCATCTTAATTTGCATCATTATAAGTGATAACTTGTTTGCCATTTGTCAGCTGTTTCATTTGTATGTATTTGGTGTCTCTGTGTGTGAGTTTTTTTGAGGGGTTGTGATCTTGGCCTTATTCTTGTTCTTGTTCGACCAGAACCAAGTAAAGGTGCTTTGCACACAGCAAGGACACAGCTCATGCAGATGAAATGGTTCTGTTGGCAGAAACCAGGAGAAAGTTTAATCATCAACTAGCCTTGCTCTCTGTCAGTAGCCAAAAAGATTTTCTGTATTTAACTCTAAATCCAAAGCTTTTATTTTTAGCAGGTGGTCCCCATTTAAGTCTCTTATAATTAACACATGGACTGGTATTGTGTCACATATTTTAGAACAAGTCTATCTTGTTATATTGAGCACCTATTTCTGCACAACAAATTACCACAAAATTAATGGCTTGAAACAGCACATGTTTATTATCTCACAGTTTTTGTGAGTCAGAAGTCTAGGTATATCTTAGCTGGGTCCTTTATGAAGGGTCTTACAAGGCCACAGTCAAGTTTTCCAACCATACTGTGTTATCATTTAGAGAATTAACTGGGCAAGGACCTGCTTCCAAGCTCACTTAGGTCAGAATTCATTCGCTTGGGCTTATGAAGACAGAAGGCCTTGGCTTTATGTTGGCTGTTGGCTTTCCTCAGTTTTAGAGACTGCCCACATTTCCTTGCTGTGTGGGTTTCCCTAATATGGCCACTTAGAGCCAGCAAAGATTCTCTAAAGCTAGACTGCTAACAAAGTGAAGTCTTATGCAATGTAATCTGATCACAGGAGTAACATCCCATCAGTTTGGCCATTTGTATTGGTTAGAAACAAGTCACAGGTCCCACCCACACTCAGGGTGTCATAGAAGCATGTAGATACCAGGAAGAGGGCATCATGGGAAACTTTTTGTTGATCTCAGCCTATTGATACCGTGACTGACCAGCCCTTTGGGTTCTTGTGATTGCAAAAATGCCCTTCAGCAAAAAAATCAGAAAACTTTGAAAAAATAGAGATTTATTACTTACCAAGGTTAGCCCCCCTGCCCCTCTGCCCAGTGCCTGAGGGGAACCTTCTCCAAGCCATAGGACAGGAACCTTCCCCAGGCCATGCGACTGGACTGTGGCCATATTTTCCTTTACCCGGCCACCAGTTCTCCCCTGTCCTCCTTCTTTCTCCCTTTTGCCCACACTTTCCCAGGATTGCGATGCTCGTAGATTCCAATTCTTTTTGTTCTTCTTTGGAGTTAATAAAATATTATTTAGTATTCCATTTTATTTCTCCTTGGTCTTTTAAAAACAGCTGCATTAAGGCATAGTTAACCAACAGCAAACACATATGTCAAGCATGCACTTGTCATCTGTTTTGTCATGGACACAGCTGTGAACCATTGCTATGACCAAGATACTAAACGTATCCATCATTTTCCAAACTTTCCTCAACGCTCCTTTGTCGTGTTTCCCCCATCTCTTCTCCTGCCCCCTTTTAAGTTCCTATGCAGTAACTAGTTCCAATGCTGTGATTTATCACATATTCCCCAGACGTAGGAGTTTTGTGAATATTTTTAATTGTCTGTTTCTTAAACTTGATTGTAAGCTGCACGAAAGTCGAAGTATGGTCTGTTGTGCTTACTTTGGGTTGTCTGAATTTATAGGTTACTTTTGAAAAAAATGAATGATTGAGAAAATGTCTATAAACTGCTAAATGCATCGTACTTTATAAAATAAATGGTATTTTTCTGTCTTAACTGATCCCTGTCAACTGTATCTCATACTCAGGGAGGGCTATTAATAGGGTGCTACTATTGTCAGTCAGTTTTGCTTGCCTTTGATTAGAGGGAGCAAGAGAAAGCCAAAGGGAAGACCATGGAGGTGGGGTATTGAGGTACATCTGACTGACATATTTATACAGTTTTATAGATACTCAGTCTTGTAACTGACAGCAAGAGGATTTGACTTTTTTCAATTTGTGGTTTTAAGATTTTGGTTGCACTAGTGGATGATTTGTGAAGTAACCACTCTCATCTTCTCTGCTGAAGGAACGTGTTGTACTTAATCTATTTATGAATTCAAACTGGAGGATACAGTGATAATCACTTAGCATCTGCTCTGCGGAAGAATCTGCGAAGGAGCCTGGGGAGAATGAGGTGCAATAGCACAGTGTGATGTGACTACGTGGGTAAAAGGGCGCAGAGTGGACACTATTCCACCCGCGAGATAATAAGGTTTCTGACATGTAAGAAAATAGTGTGATGTAAGGAGGCTTTCAGTATGGGTCGCAGGTTCTTGGAAAAGTAGTTGCTGCCTTCCTGCAATCTGGAATCAAGGGCCATATTGAGAGGATATAGCCAATTATAAGTCAGCCAGCCACTCTGGTTATTGATTCTTGTGACACAAATTGAGGGTAAAGGATTTATACTTGGTCATTTTTCATAAAGGATGTTCTAAGAGAAATTCATGGGCTTGTCTGAAATTCTTAAATTATTATCCTCAGAGGTGTAACATTTTTAGAAGAGAAGCATCATATTGTCACCAAAGATAATACATCATAGCAGATGAAACATAAAAGGAATTTTTGAGCGATTCAACACACCAATGTTCTTTTGCTTTTTAAAGCATTTCATTTTCTGTGGTAGCCAAAAGTTTCCATATTTCAACAATTCTATTTGCTCTCCCATCTTGGGGGCCAAGTGGAGGAAGTTCCTCTTGGTATTCCAAGTAGTTTGGCTTATACAATACATTAGCTTAAATATTAGCAGAGCCTGCCCCCATTCATTTTTATATTTCAGTCTCACACAGGGCTCCTGTGAGACCGGCGGGGAGGCAGGGTGAAGAGTTACCTTCTGTCTTCCAGTCATGGAAATCAGGACAGACTCCTGTCAGTGTCCTGGTCTTTATCTCACTCTGCCATCCCGGAAGCTGAGTTTACATTCGACCTAGCTAAGTTATTATTTATTCAGTGATATTAAGCCTCCATGTTATAATTTTTAATGGGAAAGAAAAAGAATAAATAAATGTTTGTATTCTTGCTGGATCAAAAGACCTATTTTCTCAAATATTTAATTAAACTTACAGATAGTAACCAATCTTGAACCAGACCGCTTTCATCTGAGAAATTCTGTCACAGTAAAATATGTCTGGGAAGAAAAACATCAAAAGGTAAAAATAAAAAGCAGGTTGAGATGAAGTGCCTCACTTTAAAAATCCTTGCAAAGGTAGCTTTCCCATTCAAATGATAGAAAAAGTGGTGGGAAAGGCATGACTTTATAGTAGAAAAGGTAACCGTGATTATTAATTCATTAGTAAACTACCTTTTCCTCCTGTAGCATCTGTCATTTTCCTTCTATTGAGACTATTTGTTTATCTGTTGATGATGAACTAGCAGATGAGAAACTAATCAGACTTGGTCATTGTGTTTATATCTGTAACTGATTGTAGCCATTTTATGTAGCAAAACAAAAAGGTTTTAGCCATGACAACTGGAGGCTCATTCATCACCCCTGTTTGTGTAGCGTCTTCCTCGAGATCCAGATTTCTTCTGAAGCAGGTTAAGGCTCTGTGTGTTGTGGATGGAACACTCAGCTCAACTTTTGGCTCTTTGCTTGTTGAGTTTTACCTTCTGGAACTCACCTGCCGGTATCTGTCATTTGCAAGAATCAATTTAGAAAATCAGTGAGCAGGTGTACATTCTGAGCGTACCTTCTCGTCCCAGGTGAGCTTTGCTGAAGCACAGTGGCACTGCCGTGTCCCGGCTGGTACCTAGGAATAGGACTAATTAATTTTCAGAGCCTTTCCCCATCTGAGAATTTTGGTCAGAAAGACTCATTTCTAAAAGATGGCCTGGAGCCGATTTAAGCACAGAGCCCTTTAATTGGCGTGAGTGAGCAACAGTGGGACTCCCTGAATTGAGATCTTCCCTGGTTAACCAGAGTGCAGAGAGACAGCACTAATTGCCTCTCAGCTCCCAGAAGGCGAAGAGCGGAGGGAAGAAAGCAAGAAAGCAGTGAATGGTCCGACCGCATTAGTCTAGAGCGTTGTTTCTCCATGTGAATCCTTCTTTGAAAATGAAAGAGATGAATTAAAAACAGGTACTGGAGCAGCTGGACGACCTTGTCATTTTTATAATTCAGTATAAAATTTCCAAAATCTGTTTCAGTGCATCCTACCTTGAAGGGAGAGGGCTTGATGTTTGAACTTGTCAGGTTTTCTGAAACCACCGTGTTGTTTTAAACACCATACATTTCCTTTTTCCCTGGGTGCTCTCTCTCTCTCTCTCTCTCTCTCTCTCTCTCTCTCTCTTACACACACACACACACACACACACACACACACACACACACAAGCAAAGGGTGCTGGTTTCTGAGAGCCTTTCATTTCGAAAGAGAGCTGTCAAGTTAGTGAAGGAGTGAAGAGTGGAGCATGCGCGCCATGCTGGGGTGGCACACTGGGGATGGAGCGAGCCATGCCCTGGGGCAGACGGGCTATATATAAATTCTCGCTGTGAACATGCTTCGTGTGTGAGTCCAGGGGAAAGGAGACGGGAGCGAGAAACCAGGCCGCCCTCCTTGTCTCCCGCGTTGCACGCTTTTCCTCAGGCCACTGTTATTCGTGGGTAGGACACCAGCTGGGCGCCCAGGCCCTTTCGGCTCCCGCTCCGTGCCCTTGCACGGACTTGCTAAAAGACCCTGGGGGAAAGCGTTTCCTCTTTCTCTGCCAGGCTTGCTTCATTTGCCAGATGGAACGTAACGTGATGGTTAAGTTGGGCTCATCTTCTTGGGCGAATGTACTCATCTCTCCACACGCGTCAAGTGGAGAGCGTGTGCACGTCGGAGCGCGGTGAGGATTGCCCGGACAGGTGCAGGCACCAGGCGTGTCCTGCAGGAAGCACGGGACACATGCAAGCTAACTGTCAGCTCTGAGGTGAGGCTGTGAGGAGCCCAGGCCTTGCGTGTCAGCAGGGACCGAGTCCGAAGGGCGGAGCCCGACGGGAGCCTCTGCCAGCTCTCACCTGGGTGGGGTCTGCGGCTTGTCTCCTGTGAGCTTTTCGTCACTGATCGTGGACGAAGGAGCCATCTGAGTGTTACGGAGCAACCCCGATATAAAACGGGGTGCCTGGCTGTGGGTCCTCACCCGCGCGCTTACAAGGGACTTATGAATCCTCCACTGCAGGCACACGCAAAAGGTTCATAAAAGGTTTATTTACAAGGGAAAAGGAAATAAGGAAAATGGACAACTCAGGGAGAAAATAGGGAAATAAAGTCTTTAATGCTTCCTACCCGATCCGCCGACCTGGAAACCCAAAGGCACTCTCCGAGCTGGCCGGACGCTGCGAGCTGGCGGGGAGCCAAAATGGGGAACCCCTCCAAAGCCCACGTGTCTGGCTTTGTACCACACCTGGCTGCTGAACCCCACCCTCAGGTCCCAGCCCCCTTCCCTTGGGTGGTGATGAGATTTGGAGTTCCCAGTGTCTTTGCTTTGGCCTGGGGTGGGGGTGGAGTCCACGAAGCCTGTGTGGAATTAGCTTTAGGACAGCCTTTCCCCCTAACAGTTCCCCCCTTTCACTTTTTGCCACCATTTCCATGGTGATGAAGATGGAATACATGGATGTTGGGATGCAGTCTCAGATGAACATTTTTACCGGGTTCCAGTGTGAAAGAAACCAGTACATAAGTTGGACCATTTTAAGATTTTTTTCCCTGTGATTTTTGATATATTTGCTGTCTTGTTTTAGCTAATGCTCCATATTTTTTTTCTTTTGGCTTGGATAATGGACTATTTTCCAGTACTGGAAAACTGTCATACTGGACATTCATGGACAATGCTTCTGACTAATTATTACTTCTCTTACACACGTTGTAACCCTAAAAAAGGCTGTCTCCTAAGATCTGTGCCACCATAGATATGGTGGAATAAAAACTAAAAGGGGGGATTGTAACAGGGGGGTCCCCAGGAAAGGGGGAGGTTCCAGGTTCCCTGCCCCACCCAAGGGAGGGTGGAGCTGAGCAGGGAGAGAAGAGGCTGCAGAGGAGACTGAGGAAGGAAGCAGGATGGAGCCAGAAGGAGACCCGGAGGAGGCTCATGGAGCTGAGAGACACGTGAAGAAACTGCGCTTGCCTTTTGGTCGTGGACTGGGTGACACAGATGTGGGTGAGAGACCCGAGGGGAGGTGACAATGGCGGTTTTTGTCTTGATTTTGATTTTTCTCTTTTCCTTCCGGGCTTATCTGGTTGTTTCTGACCCTTTTCTGTGGGTCCCCACTGGAAGATGATTTAGACTGTGGCAGGCTTTAGGGCCTTGTTCTGGGCCGATCCCATATGGATGGACTTTTACCCACGAGGGGACGGGTCACTTTGGGTGCTTCATTTAGAAACTAGACTCTTTGCCTTACCTGTATTGTTTCCTAGTTTTATTAAAGATCCTTCCCATTAAAGTCTCCTATGTTTTGTGTTGATGCGGCGGATGGCAGAACCCATTTAGAATAGGCAGGTTTGCAGGGTTTGGGCTGCCCCTCTCCCTGCCCTGTCACATGATGACCGAAGGACTGGTGGAAGGGACACACGGAAGGAGCTCTCCTGGCCAGTCCCGGGCCAGGTGCTCACGGCGTTGTGTCCAGCTCCTGTGGAGGGCAGTGAGCAGAGTACGCGGACAGTAGCTGCTGTCATTGAATGAATTGTTTGGACAAAATGAGTTTTTCTGACATTCTCAATAAACCTTCTCAGCCAGGGCTGGAGGAGAAAATTCAGTTTTGGGTCATCACAACTGGAGTCAACTGAGTGAGGGATGAAGATATAGTTTCCACAGATTTCTAGAAACTGTGTTCTTGTGCTGTGCAGCTGCCACGTGATTTCATCATTAGAATTGTCCACTTGTGGGCCTTTCTGGTGGTGCAAGGGGTTAAGTCTCAGCACTATGAGGCTGTCTGCAGCCACTGTAGCACAAGTTCGCTCCCCGGCCAGGGAGCTGACCCACATGGCACAGCAGACCACTCCTGTCTCACCCGCTGCTCCCCTCAGCAGTGTATTTCAGTAGATCCACCTGTTCTGCTCCCCACTCTGTCTCTGGTGAATCCTCTCATCCCCTGCACCTTGGGCCTGCACCCCAGCTCTTATATGCATAAACAAATCTTTTTTTTTTTTTTTAAAAAAAAAAGAATTGTCCACTTGTGCTACTCAGGTGCAGTGACAACATCAAAATGGATTTTTTTTAAGCTGTTTCTCACATTAAGAAGGGAGCATGCCAAACAGAAAGAGCGTTCAATTATGAGCCAAAATTCTATGGCAATAATCCTAGAAGTTGCAAGTAGATCAGAACTTGCTACTTCCTGTGTCATTTCAAAACGTAAGCTGGCTGTGTACAGGCACGGCCTTCCTCGCAAATACCTATTTCCTTCAGCAAACAGTCTGGAGGCTCTTTGTATTCCTGATGACGTGAAACATGGAGGTGGGTTTGCTTTGAGGTTGTCGTAATTGAAACACAAGCTCCCCTACTTTCATGTAAACTTGGGACTCTATCTTCTAGTTATTCTGGAGCTGAGAATTCTTTAAAATTACTCTTTGTTGAGTCAGTTTATGTACAACTCCTACCCTGCATTTACTCTAATCTACATAGAAATATTTCTTCGTGCAGGTGTAGAAAGAAAAATCAAGGTAGGAGACCAGTACTATTCAGTTTGGCCTTTATTGACAGACTTCAAATAAAAAGCTGTATTTAGACTTCACTGAGTGAGAAGATTTACTTGATAGGATAGCACGCATTAATAAAATATTAATAACATTTAAAAAAGAGGTAATGGCTGGTTGGCTGCTGATGTTACTCCCGCCCTTGAAAATAAAAGGCATAAGGCAGGGAAAGGCAGGAGATGAGGCTGAATAGTGAGAAAGAGGAGTAGTGAAGTGGTTCTCAGTAGCGTGGCAAGTACTTGACCTAACTTCTGGCCTGATGAGAGCAGCCATGGACACACTTGACTTTGAGGTTCAGAGGGTGCAGATAGTTAGAAGATTGTGTCACACAACCCAAGACTTCTTCCAAATGCCCAGCGAACACGGTATCATCTCAGCATTACTTCTAACTGAGAAATTAGGAACAGCCCAAATGTCAAACAAGACAGAACTGCTTAATTAAACAATGATACAACCGTGTGATGTGTGTTATGCAGCTGGTAAAAATTTTGTTTTAGGCAGTTCTTGTCTATGCAGGCATCTCTTTTAACAGACCTGTCCCTAGCAAGTGCAGCTGCAGCCTCAGCAGCAGCTCCCTGCCCCCCTGAGTCTATGCAGGTGATTCTTTCCTTTCTCTCTTTTCTAATAAACCTGTCCTTTAAAAATGAAAACATACACACACACACACACACACACACATTGTTGCAGAAAGATTTATTTAATGGCCCTCCATGCCTTGAATGTCTAATGGGAAGTGACATTTGTTTCCTATCCCAATGGAAGAAAGAAGGAAGCATCTCTGTCCAGCAACCATTCCAGGGGCTAGACATGGGGGTGCTGGCCTTTGAAGGGGAGGTACACCTGAGTCTCATCATGAGACTGTGCTCCCCAAATGCTGCCTTCTTGTTTTCAAACAAACCCATTTTGTTGGTGGAAGGACTGATTGCTTTTTGTTTGAGGGCAAGAGGATAGAACTGTGCTCTTCCTAGCATAAGTTTCTGGGGCCAATCCTATCTTGAAACTGAATCTCAGAAAGTTCTGAGTCTGGAAGAAGAAAGCGATTTATAGCTGGGAAGGAGCAGGAGAGTAAAGAGCCACAAGATTGATCAAATGCTTGAAAGGCAGTGTTCGCTGCAAGCAGAGAAGCATGAGGGCGCGAGCAGGAAGGAAAGCAGCATGGAGGGAGGTGAAACTGGTGTCACTTGAAAGTAATTTCACCAACACAGCCTTCCTCTGAAGGCCCCTGCTTGCTTCACTGGGCAGGGGGCCTGTTCCTAAAGTTCTAGAATGACTGTCCCGATTTCCTGGCCCACTCAGGTCAGCCCAGTGCTGAAAACCACAAAGAATTGCATGCTTGGGGCCAGGAGTGGGCTGGGTAGACCCTGCCAAATTCAGTTTCTATGTTTAAAGGACCGATTTAAGGACGAACAATATGATATCCTTTGTGAAACACGGAGCATAATACTCGTCAGTTCAATAAATCTTTCTGAGCTGCATATGCAGAGTGCAGAGCACTCTACAGAGGGTCAGAAGGTACAGAGAAGGGTATGGCACTCCCTGCTCTTTGGAAACAGAGAAGGCCTCATCTTAGATAGCAAATGCATGGGGAGAGGTTGGAAAACATGGGTCATGTTTCAGGTACATCCCCACGTTGAGGTGTGTGGGGAGGGGTGCTTGAGACAGGAAATTACTGGAAAAATATGTTGAGGGAGACTCCAGTGCTAGCCAGAGCAGCTGTTACTTAGAATGCTAGTGGAATTGTACTGTGTAGACCATCTTGGAAGTATGCAAGGCTCAGAGGTGACTGCAGTGTCTGGGTAGAGGTGATGTAGGTCTGCCTTACTCTGGTAGCAATGGGAAGAGAATAGAAGACACAGCACTAACAGACACATTAGAGCATGGCATTGGCTCTGACTTGGCCCCCACCTTGGAAATACAGTAGAGCAGAAGCACCACCCGAGTTCATACATGAAATAATTGAATTTCCTGTTTTACTTAATACCCATACTTTGGAAATAGAAGCTATGTTGCAGCAGCATGTGAGACCAGAGATTAACACACGGCTCTCTGGTTTCTGCGTCATCTAACTGGAATTACCCAGGATCAGGCACACAGAGCTGATACCTCCCCCAGGTACTAAGAAATGTAATTGGATGGAGCTGAGAGGAAACACGCAGCTCTCCTGCCCACCTGTGACTATGCAGGTGCCTCTCTTTTTTCCCCTCCTTTCCCTAATAAATCTGTGCTTTTAAAATGTAAAACAAAAAATTGAGGGGAAACAAAGAAGGCAGCAATCTTGCAAGCCTGGGTGACTAGATGAATAGCATCATTCATAAAAATAAGGAGATCAGCTAGAGTCATTGATTTGAAGGAGATTTCCATGGTTTTGAACATAGGTGTGCAGAGACCCGAAAGCCTCTTTTAATAAGACTAGTGTGGATTCCTCTGGGATAGTGCAGATCCTGAACTCTCACTGCCCCCACAGTCCCCACCTTCCCTTGCAGCTATTTGTGTAATGATTTCTGTTACTTCTGTAGGGAGCAGTTTGCTTGTTCAATGTGTAACTGGGATATCGTAGAGTGATGATACTATTTTGTGTTTAAATCAGTGAATGAGTGATTGGGGTGAGGTCAAGGTAAAGATTGATGGGTCATATTCACAGATGTTATCATTCAGTAAATGAAATCACTGAGGGAGTGTTATGGATTGAATTGTTTCCTCCCAACATTCATGTGGGATCCTCTAACTTTTAATATCTTGGAATGTGACTGTACTTGGAGATAAGTCTTTACTATTAAAATGGGGTCATAATAAGTTAAAATGGGGTCCTTAGGGTAGGTCCTCATCTAGTATAGTATCCTTATAAAAAGGGGAAATTTGGACACACACTGGCATGCATAATGCCTAGAAGGAAGATGATATGAACAGATGTAATGAAAACATACTACAAACTAAGGAGAGGCCTGGAACATTTTCTCTTCAGAGCCTTAGAAAGGACCATTGCTGTTGACACCTTCACCTTGGAATTCCAGCCTCCAAAATTGTGAGACAAGCTTCTGTTGTGTGGCACTTAGTTTGTGATCATTTGTTATCAATGATATAATGATATAACAAGAATATATAGTGGAAAAATGAGTAGAAGATTAAAAGCTTAAGATAATTCTACGGGAGACGAAAGAAGACAAGAAATCAAATAGAGCAGAAATGCTTAGGTCCTAGAGAAGGAGATGGGCAGTAGTGTTGAGTCCTGAAAACTAAGGGACAAGAGACTTTCAAGAAAGGGCCTGGCAGATGGCAGTGCCAATGCTGTAGAGAATTTGAGTAGGGCAGAGACTGGTTTTAAAATGAGGACGCTCATAGCTATGAGAAAGCACTTTCATTAGGACACAATTTCAGCAGGGGGTAGAGAGGCCAGGTTGTGTAATGTTGAGTGAATGGAAAGGGGGGCAGTGGAGACCCTGAGTGTGCATTCATATTTCAACATGTCTGAGGGGTATTACAGGTTGGCTGCCTCAGAGCCAACTGGGAAGCTATAAAAAGCTGGATTTTCAGGCCTCAGCCATAGAATTGTATTTGGATTCATCAAGTCTGGTGTGAGGTGTAGAAATGTGGTTTCTTAAAAAGCACTCCAAGAGGTTTTTTTTTTTTTTTTTTTTTTAGATTTATTTATTTATACAAGTACTGGGTACAGTCAGAAGTGCAGGAGGGTGAGAGAATTCACCAGAGCCAGAGCGGGGAACAGAACAGGCAGACGGACGAAATACACTGCTGAGGGGAGCAGCGGGCGTGGCAGGAGAGGTTTCTTGAGCCATCTGGGACCCTTGTGGTAGCCGGGGATCGAACCGGCACTGCAGGGGCTGCGGGCAGCTTTGCAGCCCAGTGCTCAACTGCTGTGCCACCAGGGGAGGCCCGCTCCAGGAGTTTCTCATGCACAGATCGATTTGAGAGCCCCCCGGTACACTATTTGAAGACAATTGGTAGTAAAGTGGAAGAGAAAGAGGACTCTATTTTTTTTTTTTTTTTTTGGTGGGACCCTCGCCGGTGGCCGGGAACGAACCGATGCTGCAGAGGCTGCGGGCAGCCTTGCAGCCCAGCGCTTAACCGCTGCACCACCAGGGGAGGCCCGAAAGAGGACTCTATTAATGAGGATTACTTAGGTAGAATTGTACTAGCACCCCCATATCTCAGTGTTTTAAACCCATTTCTTAGTGAAAAATGTTGCTTTCTTATTCTGCACAATCATCATCAGCCCGGGGAGAGGTCTCTTTGACCCAGGCTGACAGAGACTTTCATCATCTTGTACCTTCTGGAAGATGAGGTCTCCTTAGTTGATGCTTCAAGGGAAGTGAGTGCATGGACAATTCACACCTGTTGTTCTAAGCTTCTGTTCATTTTCCCTTCACCACAGTTCATTGGCCAGAACTTGTCTCATGTGTTTTTCTAACAGCAAATGAGTTAGAAGTGGATTTTATACGCTGGGAGGAGAGCAGAACTGGTTATCACTGAGGCGGTCAGGCTTTCCTGGAAGGGAACAGAGAAGCAGAAAAATGTTTTTAGCCTGGGAGGGAACTAAGCATGTGTGTAAACAAAGAGAAAGGTGTCAGAGGAGGAGAATCAATTGGAAAGGGGAAGGAGGAGGGTGAGAAAAAGAAAGAGGGAACAGGGTAAAGTCTATTCACTGGAAATAAAGTCTCTAGGAGAGATAAAGAGTTTATTAGATAATCAGGGGCCTCCCCAGTGGCACAGTGGGTTGAGCGCAGCACTGTGAAGCTGTCTGCAGCCTCTGCAGTGAGGGGTTTGATTCCTGGCCCGCCAGGGAGATACCCACATGGTGCGGCAGACCTCTCCTGTCTCCCCACTGCTCCCCTCAGCAGTGTGTTTTGTCAGTCTGCCTGTTCTGTTTCCTGCTCTGTCTCTGGTGAATCCTCTCACCCGCCCACGCTTCTGGCCTGTACCCCAATTCTTGTATAAATAAAAATAAATCTTTAAAAAAAGAGGTTATTAGATAATCAAAATGAGGTTTGGAACCCAGGAAGCAAAATTTCCTCTGAAAACTGTTCCAACAAACAAAAGTCTGAACTTAGGTTATGTAGGTAGGAAACAGTAGTCATTGACATTCAAGATGGAAATAATTGACGTGAGGGGCTTCTGGTTCGTTCTAAGTTATCCAGACAGGCTTTACCTCTGGGCAGCAGCTTCTTGCTTACGGGATGGAACCTGTGATGATGGCTCTGCTCACCTGCCTGCTGGGCGAGGGAGGTGTTCTGTAATATTTTTAATATGTTTACAAATCCGAGGAGAGGGGAGTTTGGGGGACTAATTAGAGTGAGACTAACTTGGAAGGGAGGAGTACATTCCTTCTTTAGAGTCATATGTGAACAAAAGGGGGAAATAGGAAAAAGACAAATCCCAAAGCAACAGATGAAACTAAACCAAAACAAACTCTAGAATCCGAATGCAGCATGGAGGCTATCCAAGGGGGAGGGCGGCTGAGCAGCAAACGGGGACGGGGCCCAATGGACTGTGGTGGAGGATTATGGGTACCTTGGTGGTGGATGTGGGGTTGGTAATGCACATCTGAGGAGGTGTGAACCTGTTTCCCTAAATCATAACCAGTGTCGCAAACCACCGCTACCTCAATGAAAAACTATAAATAAAAAAAGAGAATAAAACCCTCTGTGGAATTTTGTAGGGCACAAAAATTCTCATGGTCACTATTAGCAATATTATTCTGAGACTTGACCTGTCCTTCCTTTCTCCTTTCCAGACTTCTATTTACAATTCTTTCATATGAGAGTTCAGACAGTTCCAGCACTTCCAAAATTAACCCAAGAGGATTAGTCAACAGGACTGAATTAGCAGGGCATTCAAGAGTCAATTGCATCTTTTCCATCTTAAAGGTAAAGTTGAGCATCAAAGCAGATGCGTCAGGGTCTTCTATGCACTGGCGTGTTGATATTTTCTTTTAGGAGCTGCATTTTCTTGTACACATTTCCTATAAGGGGGGCGGGGATAATTTTCCACATATCCTTCTAGGTTCTTGGTGGAGAAGCCTGAGGAAAAATGCAACAGAAGTTTAATGTCATGATACCTCCTGTATACAAGGGAGAGACTCAGGAAAATAGAGTAACTCCCCAAAATAGCCCAAATCTCCACATTAAATACCATTTCCAGCTAAAGACAAAATTAGATGTTGGGGGAGGCAAGTGAGTTAAGGGAGGTTTTAAAGTGTAGCACAGTAAACCAGGACAACACGGGCAGTCTGGAATTTACCAGTATCTCGAGACTTCTTGAGGAGAACTGAGGGCTTTTGCTCAGTCACCTCCAAATTTTCTTTGTGGTTAGAATCCTTGATTTTTGCTCCAAGCTTATCTCTTGAAATAAGCCTGCTTCTCCTTTCTAAACTTTCTCCAGGCAAATCCTGTACTGGGTCAGTAAATGGGTTCACCGCCCCCAGGCCTTTGACTCTGGGCTTTAAAAGTTTGAGAGTCAGGACTGGAGGAGGGAGAGAGGTGAGAATAGGGTTGAAATTCTGACTCTGAGCCACTCACCAAGCCTTGGGCTCTAGTTGGGTCCTGGAGGGAGGGCTGTCTTTTTTGGATTAACCCCAAAGGACTTTATGGGTAGGTGGCAGCCTTGAGGGGGATTTCATCCTCATGTAGCTAAACCATCTCAGATGGAAATTCTTCAAATATTTATCATTTCTGCTCCCAGTAGGATTGCCAGATTGAGCAATTAATACAAGGCACACAGCTGAATGTGAATTTCAGATAAACAATGAAATTTTTTTCCACAATAACTTTATCCCAGGCAATATTTGGGATATATTTATGATTAAAAGTATTCCTTTTTCACCTGAAATTAAGGTGTAAGATGTCCAGTTGAATTTGATCTGTAACCCTAGTACGGGGAGAGGTATTCTCCAGACCCCCTGCTATTTGTGACTCAGCTGACCTCAGCTCCAGTCTTCACCTCCTCTTTCCCTCTCGAGCTCTGTCCTTCTCACCACCCTCATTTAGTTTCCTTTCTTAAGAAGGTAGTTTAGCTGCTACACTGGTCTGGCCCGGCCCCTCAGGCTCTGCCCAGAGGGTTCATCTTCATAACTAAGCCTGGTCTTTGTCCAAAATAAAAACCGTTCTCTCCTGAGAGGAATTCAGTGGCCTTCTCAGAGTATCAAGTCTTCCTGTTGTTCAGTATAGTCATGTAGCCAGAAACTGAGCAGTTTCTGAGAGAGGGTTGACCATTATGATAATAATTGGCCTGTCCTTAAGATGGTAGACCAATGTGATAACCTTCGTTTGGGCCGGTAATGCCTCTCACATTTTCCCCACAATTCAATCATAAACCCAGGATGCTGGGACTGAGTGAGATGATTTCAGTGTCTAGTCCATGCTCCTTTCTTGATTTGTAGATGCGGAACTAAAGCGAAGCCAAGGCCTGTGACTCGTTCATGGTCACACGGCCAGTTCAGGCTAGAGCTTTACTCTGCTGGGATTTGACGTGTCTCTTTGTCTCAGAAGATGCAAATGATTGGGCAGAACTTGTATGTTTTAAAACACAGCCTCCTCTCCCCTTGAGGGTAATTTCGTCTGGTGGTGTTTCCATGTTGTGTGCTGAGGTGAAGGTTATCAAAGGGGGTTACTTCTTCAGCCTCCCTGGGAGACTCCTAAGAGGTCTGTTCTCCCCCGAGCCCCCAAACCTATCTTTGCTGGCCCACAGTGGGCTATGGCCATCTCCCTGGTGCTCCCCTGCAGATGGATTTACCTATGATTTCCACGTGAAAACAATTCCAAATGCCTTCCCATCATCAGTTGCATTGAAAGGAGGAGTAAGCGCCGTGGTCCTCTGAGTGGAAGTGTCTGTGTCTTCCGTGAAAATATGCTGCTCCTCGGCCATCCGCAGGGCCCTTTGGCTGAGACGGTTTCCTCTTTCCTAAGATGGTTGCCTCAGTACATGTTAGATGCCCTGTCCTGACCTTTATAAATTAGTCGGTGCTGTGCTGCTAAAGGGGGGGCCCGTTGGTCCCACTGTACAAAGGCTCAGCCCCGGCGTGAAGAAGCCATAGACACTGTTTCGAAGCTGAAAACTGGAAGGGAATTTGTGTCTCATGGTAACAAAATGCCTTCCCTTAATGTTAGGCCTTGGAAACAGAGAATGCAGTGAGTACTTCTGCCATTCTCCACCGCAGTCTGATCGCAGTCTGGTGACCTGGGGCCCATTTCTGCACATCAGATTAGACGTAACACATCACAATTCAATCGACACTGCATGGTGTCCATTCTTTGGCATCAGTGACATGTGCATGTGGCTGTTGAAATGACAATAAACGAGGGTGGGATTGTAACAGGGTGGTCCCCAGGAAAGGGGGAGGTTCCAGGTTTCCTGTCCCACCCAAAAGAAGGGTGGAGCTGAGCAGAGAGAGAAGCTGGAGAGGAGACTGAGGAAGGAAGGAAGCAGGATGGAGCCAGAAGGAGACCTGGAGGAGGCGCATGGAGCCAAGAGACACATGAAGAAACTGCGCTGGCCTTTTGGTCGTGGACTGGGTGACACAGATGCGGGTGAGAGACCTGTGGGGAGGTGACAATGGCAGATTTTGTCTTGATTTTGATTTTGCGCTTTTCCCTCCAGACTTGTCTGGTTGTTCTGATGCTTTTCTGTGGGTTCTCACTGGAAGGTGCTTTAGACTTGGGGCAGGCTTTGGGGCCTTGTTCTGGGCCAATCCCGCTTGGATGGACTTTTACCCACGAGGGGACGAGTCACTTTGGGTGCTTGATTTAAAAACTCTATTCTTTGCCTTTCCTGTAATGTTTCCTAATTTCATTAAAGTTCCTTCCCATTAAAGTCTCAGATGTTTTGTGTTGATGCGGCGGGTGGCAGAACCTATTTAGAGCAGGCAGGTGTGCGGGGTCTGGGCTGCCCCTCTCCCTGCCCTGTAACAGAATCAGCTGCTTTGGGCCAGTCTTCCGCTTTCTGTTGTAGCTTTTTGTTATTTATGGGATATGGAAATTAGATATATAAGCCTCTTAGAAATGCGCCAAAATGAAGAGTTAAGGGTCCAGTGTCAGCTCCTTGTGATGAGGTTTGAGTCAGTGCGGGCTCCGGGGGTCACTCTGGGAAAGGTTTCACCAGAGCTTCCCTTTCAGCGGCACGTGGTAGGTTTCCTCGAGACAGAGATGGTCGTTATTTTTTAAGAGCAGGTTTATTAGGAAAAGGGTTAGAAAAGTAAATTACACTTGCATAGACACAAGCGGGCAGGACGAGCTGCCCCAGAAGGGACAGGTTTGCTAAGAGAGGCCTGCATGGCTGCAGGCGGGCAGCCTTGACAGGTCACGGGCAGGCAGGAAGCTGCTGCCCTGCAGAGGGGAGGGTTGGTAAAAAGAGGCACCTGCACAGTCACAGGTGGGTGTGGGAGAGTTGCCCGGAGCCTGGGCAGAGACTGAGCTGATACAGTCTTCTTCTGTTTGGGAGGGGTCACTCCTTGTGAGCTGTCAGTTGGTTGCTAAATTTGGATAACTTTGTGGAATTTGAAAGGGATCAGGAGATTCTACAATGGGCTCAATCTCCACATCTATAGACCGTGCCTCAGGATGCAAGTGTCATCCTCCTTGGGATACCCTGAGCCTCTGGATACTAGTTTTGTCTGTGCCTCGGATACTACGCCTCAGGATACTAGTTTCTGCAACTGTGTCAATGGTTATGCTCATCTCTTCTGCCCCCACCTCCTTGTGTGAGCCAGGTTTCTGTTCTTGTGGCACCTCCTTTAGTTTTTTTCTATTCCTGTCCTCCATCACTTGCACAGAGGACTCAGTGACTGAGGAGTGAGCAGATACTCGGCGTCGGTGCAGTGTATTTCCTTAGTACCTACACTCTATATAAGATTTCAGCTGCTTGAGGGAATTTTCTGCTTCCTATTTTTATTTTAGGTGACTTCTGCATGGTTCAAGTTGATAGGTACACAGCCTCCAGATAAGTTAGGTATTCATATGCTATTTGTAATTCTGGGAGTTGAATTAAGAGGGGCAAACAGTGAAACATTAAAGGTTATTATCATAGAAAAAACCTTTTTTGTTTTTTAAAATATGTGACCCTTTCCACAGGCTCAGCTCTGCCGCCTGCATCCATAATTCATGAAAGGGCGTTTGCTGTGAAAAGATATGAGGGATACTTAAAAATTGTAACATTCTTCACAAATGTTAAATATCTAGCTCTTTTGTCTGATTGGGATCTAAGAGCCTTGATAATTTCTTTCCTGTTTGTCAGCATTATCACATGCCTTGCCCATTTTTGGAATGTCTGAGCTAATGCTGTAGGCTGTACACTGTCCCTGCCCTCAGTTGTTGATGGCTAGAGGGGATAGGAGCCATGGACATGAACAGTGTCGGCGAGAAGCCGGCATGAAGGCCTCTAGTCTGGGCTCTGCTTGTGAAGGCTTGACACTGAACTTCATGTAAATGAGTTCACACATCTGTAAAATAAGGCCTTTAGGTGACATGAAACTTAAAGCTATCGTTCTCTGATTGTGTATAGACAATGAAACTATGTGATCCCAGAGATCCTTCCTGTGTCACTGCCATCTTTTGAGTTCGAGTCCTGGAAGCTAGCACACAATAGGTGCACAGTTGTTTAATGAATGACAGTGGACAGAGAGCATGCTAATGAAATCAGAGTAAGGAGAGCTCTGTTTTTGATTGGTTGATCTGTGACGATTATGGAGGAGATCGTATTTGAAATGGACTTAAAGGTGAAATTTTGGAAGGGGGTACAGTCGAAGGCACTTTGTGTTCAAGGGAAGCTTTGTTACTCAGTGGGAAGAATGTGGGCGTTTGAGCCAGAAGATTTGAGTTCAAATTCAAGCTCTGCCCTGCACCAGTGTGTATCCTGGGCAAGTCACCGCCCATCTCAGAACTTCCGTTTCCTCGTGTGAAATGGGGATGATCACAGCGATCACTTGACAGATGTGCTCTGAGGATTAGACTTGATGGCACAAGGTCTGCTACACCACCTGGTGCAGTGTTCAAAAATGTGAATCTAAAGGAGAAAAGAAAATCTAAAGAGCATAGAGGTTATGAATTGGAAGCTGTATCTCCAGACTGGTGGACATTCCATGTGGACATTTGGGTACAGTTGCAAAAGAAGTTGGATTCAGACTGTAGAGACATGTATGACATAATTAAGAGTGTGGGAAAGTTTTAAAGTCTGTGTTGTATAAATATTGATTTTTTTCCTTCTATTTTTGAAGAAGCAAAGCACATTTATTTGGGATCAAAGAATTGCAATTTAAGGTACAGGTTCAGGTGGGAAACATAAACCATGTCCCCTAATATTTCTTAAAGAGGAACAACGAAAGAAAACTCAGGCTTCTGCCCCTGATCCAAGATCTCCGACATTCCCAACAGCCAAGGTTTGCATTATGTATGTAATTTTATATGGAGGAAGCCCTAACTCTGGATTTACTGTAAAGTCAATGAAAGTGTCTCCTGCTTTTGCAGGGAGTGTTGATCAGATTAGTAGCATGTGCGTGCACCCTCAGGGAAGTGTGGTTATAATGTCAAGCCAGAATGTCATCGTGATATGGTATTTAAAGGAAATTATCATGAAACCTGCAAATAGTTAGACATATTAGATGTAAATTAAGAGAGGGGGAGTTGCCAGAGCTGACTTCTAGATTTTGAGCCTGTGAGGAGGGTGTTGCTAAGAGCAGATGTGCAGTTGTCTTGCCTTGTGGCTTCTGGAGAAGTACTTGGCCTTAGGTGTTTTGAGATGGTCTGGCAGCAACAGTGGAGGAAGTTTGTTAGAAAGAATTTTTTGGGGGCCTCCCCGGTGGCGCAGCGGTTGAGCGCTGGGTTGCGAAGCTGCCCGCAGCCTCTGCGGCGCCGGTTCGATCCCCGGCTGCTCCCCGGCCACCGGAGGAGGGTCCCACATGGCGCGCAGACCTCTCCTGCCGCCCGCTGCTCCCCTCAGCAGTGTACTTCGGTCCTTCTGCCTGCTCTGCTCCCCGCTCTGGCTCTGGTGAATTCTCTCACCCTCCCGCGCTTCTGACTGTACCCAGTGCATGTATAAACAAAAACAAAGAAAGAAAACATGCCTCTATAAAAAAAAAAAAAAAAAAAAAAAAAAAAAAAAAAAGAATTTTTTGTGACTTATTTGCGTAAAGGTCACAAAAGTCCCAGGAAATTCTTCATTGGATCCACCTATTGTGGCCCTTAACATGTTTCCAGATGATATTAAACTAACATTTTTCTGAGCAATTACTGTGTGTTGTACATTATTCTAAGTGCTTTACATGAATTATCCCATTTAATTCTCCCAATGGGCTTGTGCCGTTGGCACTGTTATTCCCATTTCGCAGTTTAGGAAACTGAGGCACACACATTAAGTGACTTGGTCAGTGAGCTGTATTCCAAGCCAGTTCTGTCTATCTGACTCTAGCAGTTTTGGGTTTTATTGCCCAGTTACATTTTGAATTTCAGGTGAACAACTATTTTTTAAAATAAATTCTATATTTGGGGCATACTTAGGCTAAAAAATATTCATTATTTATCTGAAATTAAAATTTAATTGGTTCTATGTATACATATTTACGCCCTAAACCTGGCAACCATATTTTGGGGGCATAATGGGTAGATCGAGTTTAATCCCTGCGTACCAGTCTGCTTCTCTCCTCACACCCAGAGTTAGGTCTCGTCAGTTTACTCCTTATTTTCTGGCTCTCTTTTCCCATCTTGCTTGGGCCTGTGGGCCACACTAGATGATCGGCGAGCCAGGCAAGATAGTTCTATCCTGGTCACCTTTGCCATTCCTCGGTCCTTCTCACTGCAGACCCTCTTCCTCACATCCGAGCATCCCATCACCAGCCAAGGGAACACCACATCAAGGTTCAGTTGTACTTGACATTGTCTTATTTGCCTCACTTTCCTTTTAATCACAAAAGGAGTCTATCACTGCTAAAGAGAGAGAGGAATGAAAATAGCAAGGAGTTAATGAGCAAGAGAGTCACAGCTTTGGTGGGTATGAAAATTTTACAAAGGCTTTTCCAAAGGGGAAGAATGACGACACACGGAGGAGGTAGACATGAGTTAATCTTTCCCATTGCTCTTTGGGTTTCTTCTTGCTGTTCAGCCCCTAGTTCCACCAAGGTAGCCTGTCCTCTGGGTGATTTTCCCCTTCTTATTAAATCAGTTCAGTTTTTAGGTGAAGTTTCTTTATCTCTCTGCATATTTTGACAGGGCTTTTAAGAGAAAATTCCAAAAACAACTAGCCATTTTCCCCCATCCTTTTTAACCTATGATTAGCCATCATGTTGAACATGCTCATCCTTTTGGAAGTAGAGTTCTGTCAGTGATTCTAGTTCAAATTACCTGAAAAGAAAAATGATGGGGTGCTGCTTGGTCCAGTTCAACTCTCATAATCTGAGTGTCTTTGGGAACCAGGGTGAGGGGCTGTTCCTCTAAGCAGAACATCTCTCTTCAGAGATCACCGCTACCTGGGGCCAGATGGCTTATGCTGCAATTAGTACAATTCTCCAGAAAGCCATGCCCAAACCAATGATTGAAAAATGGCACTTCACAACCTCACACTGCACTCTGCTTTTAGGTAGCCTGTGTGCCACCATGAAGGCTGACAGAGGCCTTTAAAGAGCAGCAAGCAATGCCACTATATCATTGACTGTTGTTTGTATCCTTTCATTTATATCTTATCCACAAAAGGATTTGAGGTGACTCAGAATGAAACAGATAGTACTGAGACAAAATAAGTGAAGACTTTGAGGGAAATGGGCCTACCCTGCGCTACTGTGTCCTGTGGTACTAAGTAAGTTTCTCAACTTGGCCCCTCCCTGGCCGTGGGCTGATTTCAGTTGGGTGCGCACAAGCTCTTCTAGTGCTGACCTACCCGGTGACTTGACTTTTCTGGCGCGCTCTCTAGTAACATTGACTGAAAGACCTGGATCATTCCCAGTTTATTGGGTGCCTCCAGTGCCAGCTCTGTGGGTCTCTCTAGGAAGCTGGAAGCCTTGGCTAATTAATGCAACAGGGAAGTACCAGAATATTCTTTATTGTTACTAGAACAAGGGCCTGAATATCTGTGGAATTGGGAGGCTTTAACCACTTCTGCTATCCCCCTTGCATCATCAGAATTCACAGGAGACAGTGCTGGCAACCTGAAAGTAGTTTTGGGCTTCTCATTGGAAGAGTTTTACTTCTCCCCATTAGAACATTTGTTCTAGATAAGGCCTTCAATTTAATTTGTTAATAGTTTATCAGTCATGTATTCATAAACAATGAATGCAGTCTTCATCATCATTAATCACTAATGATAGCTCAGGGCCCTACGAAAATGAATTATGATTATTTCCTAGTGAATGTACATGTAAGTAACATAACTTAGCATCACTAACTGAAGACTGCAACATATCAGTGGTCAGGTTGTTAATAATTTGGTTATGTTGCAGTTGTCAAGAAGAGTTCTAAGTTAATGTTATGGATTCATTTCACTGACTTTTGGGATGTAGTCTTATTCTTTTTCCCGTCATCAGGCATCTCAATTTTTAATCATGGCTTATCTCCTGTGGTTTATAACAGAGAAAAAGAGATTCATTTGACTATTTTATGTGCTAGACTTCTAAAAGGAATGTAGTAAAAAGGAAAGACTATTTTTTTATACCTATGGCTCTCACCAGGCATACATAGTATGGGAACTGAAATGATTAAATAATTTGCTCTGGGAAGTATTCTTTGTATTATTGTCAGATGTTGAATGCTTCATACCCTGTGAGTTCTTCAAGGTTTTGAACTGTGTTTCTCCTATTTGCACTTCATTTTTCTCACTGAGAATTACCTGACTAACCTGTATCTTATCGGATTTTGCCTTATCAGTAGATCAGTTTCATTGCTGTTTAGCTAGAGTTTATTTGCCCATCTGCATGTGTACAGAAGACTTTAAAGAGCCAACTGCAAACATGGCTACTTCTTTTACTACTTCGTTTATTTTAATTAAATGATTTCTTTCATTTGGATGTAATTGTAGATTTTCATGCAGTTGCAAGAAATGATCCAGAAGGCACTCACTTTCCCCAAAGGTGATGTCTTGCACAAACTAGAATTCAATTTCACATTCAGGATGTTGACACTGGTGCAGTCAACAGTGAAGGTCCCTCATGCTACTGTTTTATAACCATGCCCACCTCCTTCCCATTCATTTTATCTATGATTATTCACAGATCAATATTATCTCAATTTCCTTTTTAAGTTGGTAGTGCTCTTTCACCTTCATTAAATCTTGGATCAAGTGAGATATTGGTGGGAAATAGCCATGTTCTATGGATCGCTTATTTTGGGTATAGTCATTTGCATATAGCCAGGCTCAGGTCTGATAAGTAGCAGAGATCATTTGCAAAGTCCCTCCATAGGTAAGTTGATGCCATACCTTGGGGTTAGGGGAATGAGGGGACTCTGTTGAAAGAGTTGCTCAAACCTCTGCAGTGAGCAAATGCTGAGGAAGAAGCAGTGAAAATAGTGGGACAAGTTGAGACAGGCTGGTTGTTAGAGGCTATTTTCTAAGGCATAACTGCCAAACAATGGTAAGTGCAGTGTCCAGCTGAGTGGTGTGAACTCTTCCTTGACTAGAGCTTATAAGGGGATCTTCAAAATTTCAGTTTGTGTCTGTCTGGGAGTGGGGGACATGTGGCGCGAGTGGGTGCTGCTCTTAAATGAAGTGGAGAGTGACTTTTGGATCTTCTGGAGAAAGTCCCCAAGCAGTAGATCGATCCACTGAGAATAGGATCCAAAATTCTATAGGAGGGACCTCAGAACTGGGGTGGGGTATGGCTGGTTTACATATTATTCATATTATTCATATTATTACATATCATTCAGCCCTAGAAAGAAAACAAATCAGAAGCCCACACAAACAGACACTACTAATTCAGAAAGCATTCCAACGAAATCATGACCCTAAGCATTCCAGAACTTAGTTCTATTAAATGTACATTGGAGTATTTGTTATATGCCAGGTTCTGAGGCAAGCAAGGAGTGAGGATGTAATGGCCCAGATGGTCAGGAACTGAGAGGCCAGTGAGCATCATACAGAGATGAGAAAACAGGTTGGAGTCCCATCACACCTACAGGTGTGGCTGGGGCTCCCATAGGACCCTGTCCTAGTTAGCATTGGTTTCAGCATTTAGTGTATTCCCTACCTAGTTCATTAGCGCTTAACACTCATGGATAAATGGATGGGCTTATGGACAGACAGATGGATATGTACATACATACATACATGGGTGGAGATGAAGCTCATTGTCAGGGCTAGAATGGATAGACAAATGGATGGATACATGCACACATAGGCAGGTAGATAGGTGGAGACATAGCTATGTGGAAATAAAACAGCCATTCCAGCCGAGTAGGACTGCAGAAGGCAAGGCACTTTATAATGCTTCAACAGTCCTTTATCCTTGGAGAGTAACACAAGGAGCATGTAACACTCCAGATATCAGTAAACAGATTTGTGTAGCTTCATGTCACTGTGAATGTTTTCAGAGCCCTAACTAGAGTAGACTGGAAAACCCTGAGTTGTCTTGCATAGGATTGAAAGAGCTTTCATTAATGTCTTTCATCTATGTAATGAAATCTCAAACTATTTTTTTATCCCTTTATTTTTCATCCAGTAACCAAAGTCTCACAAGAACTCAGTGTGTTGGAGTGTGACCTAAAATCAAGATTGAAGAGTTTATCAATCAAAAAGGGAGATTATTTGGGGAACACAAATGATTTGAATACCAAAGAAAATTGCCTGTTGACAGAAATATGTTTGTAACTATTGTTTCTTGGGTCATGTAGGCCAGGGAGCAAATCAAGAGCCCACATTTTATCAAAAAGAAATTTGATTTTAGACTTCCCTCAACCACCTTGATTTTCTGGAACTTCAACTTTGATTCCCTGTGACTGTAAACCTCTGTGCTTTGTCATCTTGCCCTACGCCCTCCATCTGTGGCATTCTCTAGATGTGAAAACATTCACAGAGATCTTTCTCTCTCTCTTTCTAAGTACAATGTGATTTATTTATATATGAGAACAGATTAACAATGCACAGTATCTCAGAAGTTGCAAAAGGTGACTTTGATAGTACTGAATAAACAGTCTTTTGTTTCTCTTCCAATTCAGAGTTTTTCATTTTGATGAGAAGTCACTTTTATAACCTAAAAATATTAACTTATTAAAATGACATTAATACTTCTCAGTACAAAAAAGGTGAGACAAACATGTGCATTTATAGAACTGCATTTCAGTCATGCAGTTCTATATTCCCTGGGTAGGGAATTCTCAGCACGACCTTATTCATCTTTGAGGGCAGAGCAATTCTTGTTTAGACAGAAACATGCATCTACGCGTCCAGCATGGTCAGCCTCCACTCCTTGATGGTTTCCTTCTGTTGTGAATGTGCATGTCCAGTTGTCAGTTTCTTTGAGCCAATGTTTACCTTCTGCAACCACCAGCCACTGGAGGAAGACTAGGGCCACAAAGATGATTAGTTCAACCCATTCTTCTGGGAGTGTTTCTGGGTGGCCCTCTTCCATCATCACATCTGGGATCATGAGTTTCTGTAGCCTCCACTCTTATTCACATCTTGCCAAAGCAGAGTCTTGAAAACTAAAACCAAAAATTCAGCTATTCCCCAGGAGCAATCTTATCAAAATCTTCTTGGGGACTGATCTGGTGTCCAACACTTGTGCGAGATGTGAACCATCTTGTTCCTGTTCCCCATCTGGTGTTCTCTCTCTTGATGAGGTTCCCCATACTTATCTTTCCCCATGGTTCATCCCTGCCAAATCACGTTGTCAAATAGTAGAGGCATTTTTTAGTGAGTCCCCGTCAAGATAGGCCAATTTAACAAACAATCCTCATATGTCAATGATTTAACACAATAAATGTTTATTTCTTGGCTGCTTTGAATTCCTGTTGATGTTCTTGGTTAGCCCCTTGACCTGGACAGCTCTCCTCTCAGTAGTGACTCAAGGATGCAGACTCCTTCCATCTTGTGGTGCTCTTCAATATGAGCCTCCATGGCCACTGCATAAGGGAAGTAAAGGGCAGACATGCCATTGCACAGATCCAAGAGTGGCACATGCTCCATTTCTGCTTTTATTCCATTGGTTAGAGTTAGTCACAGGGTCCACCATAGATGCAAGAGGGACTGAGAAATGTAGCCCCTGGTTGGGCAGTCACTTCCCAATGACAACTGCACACTCCAGCATACTGCTGGCTGTTTGTCTCACCAGCCTTTGAAAATATTGTTCCATGAGAGAGCCTCAACACTTTTCTGATCCCCTGTGTGACCTGCTCTGTGCCTTCTCTTCGCTGAGCTCTCTGTAAGCACAGAATCCTCTGTGTCAGAGTCCCCAGACAGAAATGCAGTCCTCTGCAAACTTTTAAATAACCTGTCTGCAGAAGAGTGGACTCCTCTTTATGTGCATGGCTGCAACAATTTATTATTTTTGCTTTCTGGAGCCAGAACCCCCTAAATTCCTGCCTCCCATTAACAATGGACCATTACTTAGTGGATACAAAAAGCCCAAATGCAATAATTGACAATAACTTCAGCTCAAATTTTCCTATTTGGTAAATGTCATGAATTTGGAGAATAATGGCCTTGATCTACTTTTCTTAGACAAGAGCTGGCTTTTGATGGCAGTTGTGTTCTCTGACTTCTATTTTGTGGTTCTGGTTTGTGACCTATACAGAGAGGTGGGCAACTCTATCCATTCTGGTAAATACTTTCAGCATAACACATCAGCAGCAGAGGCTAAATGCATATGGAAATGAATGGATCCTCATAAAGACATTTAAATATGGCATTTGCTTGCCCTCCCTCCCTGGATTCTGTTAACTTGCAGAGACCAAGAAATAACCTGGGCTTCTTAATCTTCACTTAATTCAGGTCTGGTTATTTATATAGCCATTTATTTCCTGACCAAGGCTTCAGAGAACAGCTAGACAATGCAGAGAGACCATTCCCACCAGCAGAGGGGAAGGTCATGGTTATAGCAGTAATAATTGTAGTGGCAGTAAAAGCAACAGCAGCAGCAATTAAGCTGTTAAGCAATTGAGCAGTTAAAAAAGTTAAATAAATTATGCTACATCTATGTGTTGGAATATTAAAAAAGCTTAAGTGTTGTTTCTCAGAAATTTTAATGACCGGTAGAAACTGCTCATATTATGTAACGTTAAATTTAAAAATAACTGTTTTTTAAAATTACTTATGTGTGTGTGATCTCAATTTGTGTGTCTATAGTTACACATAACAAAAAGTTTGGAAGAAAATGTGGTATCAGAAATTTAACTGTTATTCCTGGGCATTGGGATTGCAGAGGACCTCCATAGCCTTTATATTTTTTCATGTTTTCCAACGCTTAAAAGTGAGCATGAGTTACTAACGAGAAGAATGTTAATCACTATATCTGTCAATCATCTAACCAGTTTTGTGAAAATTACTTAGAGGCAAGAAAAAGGGGATGAATCGTGTATCTTTAAATGAAAACAAAAAAAAAAAGTAAGATCAAAAATCCAAAACAATTGTTATCGCTTTTTCCCATTCCAAAATTTTCCAGCCGAAACTTGATAGTCCTTGCAGATAACCATTTCCCTGTGAACCGCAGCTCTTCTTATTTATGGAATTTTAAGTTGCCTAATTACATGTCACAACACGGGAACCTCCAGGTGGATGGAATTTGTCTTTGATTTATTTCCTTTATTCAAAGGAGGGGCGAGTACTGCATCGGAGACAGTCCGTAATACGTGTATGACAAGTTTATTTTGATGATTAGAGCTAATGTATTAGCGATAAATGTAAGCCTTGCTCACTTGTTTAATCGCTCAATTGCTGCTGTTGTTACTTTCGCTACCGCTACGTTTATTATTGCTATGACCACGGCCTTCTCCACCAGAGGGAATAGTCTCTCTGCATCGTCTAGCTGTGCTGCAGTTGGCAAGGTCAGTTTGATTGCAGTAGGCTGACTTCTAGTTCCAGTCAGGGGTATAGTCAGCTGCTTCACAAGGGCAGGACGGGCCTTTTCCTCCCACCGCCCCCACATCTAACAACTAAGAAGTCCAGTTCCAGTGAAAGGGAACACCAGGACCTGCTCCAGCATCAGGTCTGCATCTCTTCTGTTTGTTCAGTGCCTACGGTGCTGATGGTTAAACATTCTGAATATTACACCTGCTTCTAGTCAAGTAAAGATTAAAGGAAGTCATTTATTCCCTAAGTTACAGAAGAATAAAACACCATAATGGTCAACTGTGCTTGAACATTAAAGTGTTGACAAAGTGGGATATTTCCAGTAAATGTCAGTTGATGGTAAAGGATTTATTATTCCCCTTCTCACGTTGTGGATCCCTCCCTCAGATGACTCTGTGCTCAGGACAAGACTGGCGGGGTCGCTGCTGGGGTCCTTGGAAAGCATCTGCACAGCTTTGACACTACAGGCAAATTTTTCTTTTCCCATTCCATTTTCTAAGAGATGTAAAATGCATTTCACCAAAAACTAAAACATAAATAACACAAAAAGCCCCAAACACAGACAAACAAGCCAACAAAAAAATAGCTTCCGCAGCCTGAATTACCAATTCATTGGTTCGGATTTGGGAAAGCAGCCAGAACTGAACCATAACCCTACATGAAATTCTGTGTGTTCGCTTCTGAACATGGCCTTGTCCTATTATTACATTGTAAAGCAAGATCATGAGCACAGTCTAACTCAGGCGTTCAGTTAGACTATCATCTATATTCTTGGGCATTTTAATTTGAGAGCTTGGTTGCTTGGTTATAATTACCTCAAGAAGGGAGAGAGATAAATCTTCCTTGAATTAGAATATCTGTTTGAGATAGAATATAAAATATTCTTCAGAAATAATATCAGCCTCACCTAATCTGTTAGAATTAAAGCACCTTGAACATAAATTTGTCTTCTGTTCTTAATCCTAAAAGGAGAGTAAGGCGTGCGATGTTCTTGCCTCTGCAAAGACTAAATGAAGCACAACTATCTTAATGGACTGAATGTTTGTGTCTCGAAATCAGTATGTTGAAGCCTTAGTCCCCAATGTGATGGTACAAAGAAGTGGGACCTTTTGGAAGTAATTTAGGATTAAATGTGAGTGGCACTTCCATGATAGGATTAGGAAGCAGGAGGCCCCAGATCTTCCTCCCTAGGTGACACTCAGCAAGAATGTGGTTATCTGCAAGCCAGGAAGAGCTCTCTCACCAGGAACCAAATCTGTTGGCACCTGATCGTGGCCTTTGCAGCCTCCAGAACCATGAGAAAAGTCTGTTATCCAAGCAGCTTGTTCTGTGGTGTTTTGTTAAGGCAGCTCGAGCAGCCCATGCCATGAAACCCAGGTTTTCTGTAATGTAGGTTCAGTTACATTGCAGGCCAAACCATACCCCCCAGATAGAACGACTCTCTAGAGGATGAGCCATGGAAATGGACATCATTGCTCTCCTTCAAGATGAGCATTGATAAGGATTTTAGATGTTCCTTTTGGAGGCATATAATTCTTATTGGAGAATAGATTTTTATTTTACCTGGCTAGACAGTAGTGATGCTGAAGGTTGCTGGCTTGTGTATTCAGAAGTTCTTCACAAAGACCAAGGCTTTTGGTCAATGACTAGATGGAGCTGGTCAGAGTAAAAGCAGGTATTGGAACTGGGAGAAGACATTATCCTCTGAGCATCTGAAAAGCTGACAGAACAGTGTTAGACGCCGCGGACCCTCTGTAGATCTGCTCTCCAGAGTCTGGCGCTAGTGGCCGGGAGAGGCCCATGACCACAGCCGTACTTGTTGACATCTGCTTGAGTGTCGCTACTCTTGTCCTATATTTGTTCCTGCACCCTCACTTTATGGTGCTGGGAAGCAAATGGTTAGAACCTTGGTGGTTCAGTTTGCCACAACCGGAAGTCTCCCAACTCACCATTTTTAGCCTCTCCTACGTCCCTTGTCTGTCTCCTCAACCACTTCTCTGTCAGACTTCATGCCAATGTTAATTCCAGGCCTCTGGACTGTTCTTGGGGATGCAGCTACCCCATAGCAAGAGCAGACCCCGCTCCCCATAGACACAGCAACCGTGCAGACATGGGCTTGTGTTTTTCTCCCTGGAGATTTGGAATCAGATGGAATTGAGTTCAAAACCTGATACTTTTATTTACCCTGTGACATAGGAAAAGTCAGTGTACTTCTTTGGGTTTTAAGTTTTTCCGTCTGTCAAATGAAAATATCTATATCTCAAGAGTTTTCTGAAGACTGTATGAGTTGAAAAGTTGAATAACACTTAACAGGTTACCTAAGCATTACGGATTCAACAAAGGAGAGCTCTTATTATATTCATAGAAGGCAGAGGGTAAGACTGAAAGACTATTGCATAGTTGGTTACCTCAATAGGAAAGGAAACCAGTGAAATCAGCTAAGAAAGTGTCTTATTTATTAGAAACGCAGAATTGGACAATATAGTCAGTTTAATCAGGAGAGACATTTATGTGAAAATTTCCCTAAATTAAAACAGATGAGTGATTTATTTAGTTTATCAACACATCAGCTGCTTTAGAGCAATGGCTTAGTACAGTGAAAGCTTCTCCAGTTGAAATGTAGTGAGTGTTCCTGAATCTATTTCAGATTCAGTAAATGAGGAGAGAGAACTGGCTGGGCCCTTTGTAGGCCCCAAATAAGAAAGTGGGGGTGAGGGGACAGTAAACAAAAAAGACACCATCTCCTTTCTGAAGGCACTTGCCAGAGGAGCGGTAGGGCTGGCATTCTGGAGGGAGTGGCTTTTTAAAGCGTGCAGGTCCTTTGTTTTATAATTCTCTTATGAAATGATTAGTCAGGCATGGCAGTCAGGGGTCACAGAGGAGAGATTCAGGCGCAGGAATAGGAAGCACAGCGTGCAGCGCAGGGTCACTTGGGAAAGACACGAACGCTCAGGAGGCGGAAGACAGGCGGGAGAAGACAGGAGAGAGGCTTAGGTTACAGCCTTCGTTGGGTTTCCGAGGGAAAGGCAAGGCAGGCCAAGGGGAGACACTGTAGGATTCGCTAGTTTGAGTCATTTACTTGGACTTTGGACCCCAGATGTGATGCCCTGTTGCCTGGCAACTGGCCCTATGAATGTTAAGGCCGAGGATCATGATGCTGGAGTGGAGGGACCAGACCGAGACATGACTCTGGATTGGTGGGTTGACTTGTCAAAGGCATAACCTCACTGGACCTTTTGCTAACCCTAAGAATTGACTAGCCCCAAAGGGGTGATTTTTTCCTTCCAGAAAGAGTTTTTTTTTTTTTTTAATATACAGACAATACACGTTAGCTGCTCATTTGGAATGTACACATTTTTGCTTCTAAATGTGTCACAAGGCACTGGGCAGCTAGCACAGAAGCACAGGAGGCTCACTGACAGCAGAGAGAAGCAGTGTTGTTAAGATATGACAATGTGAAGGCTGATGCTATGTGGCTCCTCAGCTTCATCTTGTCAGGGTCTGGAGGGCTGGGTCAGTCGATCTCCGACAGGTCCAAGGCAGATGTTGTGCTCATACATCTTCGCTTGAGCAATTGGATTAAGGTGATGTTTTGCTGCATTGCTATTCCTCTTTTATAGCCCCAAATCTCCGACACTCCTGACTTCCTAGATGATTGTGCTCCTGCCGGCCCTGGACCCTGTGAATACAGCATTTTCAGAGTCAAAGGAACATCAATATATTTTCCAGTCCCCATGCAGGAGCATTCTGGGACTCTGCTTAAAACAATCTGCTGTACAATGGATGTTTGGCTTTCATTGAACATCTTGATGAAGTACCTGAGGAAGGAATGCCAATAAGTCACTTGCTTATTTTTGGTCTTATCCTACAGATTACAGTGTTATATTCCTCTTTTAAAAATCAATAGACAGTAAAACATTGGCATTAAAGAAAATTTGGAATCAGGGAGAGCATGATAGCTCAGCGACTTATCATAGTTGATATTTGTTCCTTGTTTATTAAAGCCCAGTTGGCAGTGGCAGAGATAAGACTGTCCCACACACAGAAACTCAGACTGACAGATTCTACCATCTTCAACTCATGGTTTCCTGCTGTTAATATCCAACTGGCAGACAAGGAAAGAAGCCACATGGGAGTTGGAACAAAACCACATGGCTCTATAATGATGCTGGAGGAATGGGCACTGTAGTAACTGACAGGCAGCTACCTCCCAGTATCAGCCCGCTTTGGAGCAGCAATACACAGTTAATGTTTTCAATTTGGGCATCATTGCAATCATAACATATAATTTTGATCCTTAGTATAAAACATTATTTATTTATACAAGAACCGGGGTACAGGCCAGATGGGCAGGAGGGTGAGAAGATTCACTGAAGACAGAGCGGGGAACAGAACAGGCAGACTAACTGAAATACACTGCTGAGGGGAGCAGCGGGTGAGACAGAAGAGGTCTGCTCGCCATGTGTTTATCTCCACATCTGGCGGGGATCGAACTGGCACTGCAGAGGCTGTGGACAGCTTCACAGTGCTGCGCTCAACTGCCTGCACCACCAGGGAGGCCAACTTTTCTAACTATATAGTTTGCATAACTCTTTTTAGTTGCAATATAATATTGATGAATCATAATTTATTAGGTTATCCCTTATAAGACATGTATTTTCTGACTATGAGGATTATACATTTTCTTACTATGAATACCTTTCTGTTTCAAGATTTATTCCTCTGTTAATTTACTTCCTTAAAATCTCATGAGTTGAATTAGTGAGACAAAGGAGGTGGGTACTTGTTACATCTTCGCTGCTTTCAAAATGGAGTTTCGGTTCACGAGGCATTCAGCAAAAGTGAGATTCTAGTTTTGCTTGGGCCTTATCAGGCAATGAGAATTAAAAACATTGATTTCATACTTTGTAAAGAAGCCTAGAGGAAGCACAGTCTTCTTCCCTAGTTATTACCTGACAATTATCCTCAAATACTTAGGAGTGTTTCTAGGTCTAAAAGGGCTAGTGGAAAAAAAAAATTCCTTTACACAAGTGGTTCAATAAATGGCTGCATATACACACAATGGAGAACTGTATAGTTGTTTAAAAGAATGCTAGAGCATTCTAATGAATGATTTGGAATAATTTCAAGAATATAGTGTGTAGTGAAAAATCAAAGGGCGAAAGACTGTACTCTGCTACACTTTGTGTAAGGAAGAATGAGACATAAGAAAGTACAGGGCCTCCCCGGTGATGCAGTGGTTGAGCGCTGGGTTGCGAAGCTGCCTGCAGCCTCTGCAGCGCCGGTTCGATCCCCGGCTGCTCCCCGGCCACCAGAGGAGGGTCCCGCATGGCGCGCAGACCTCTCCTGCCGCCCGCTGCTCCCCTCAGCAGTGTACTTCGGTCCTTCTGCCTGCTCTGCTCCCCGCTCTGGCTCTGGTGAATTCTCTCACCCTCCCGTGCTTCTGACTGTACCCAGTGCTTGTATAAATAAATATAAATAAATCTTTAAAAAAAAAGAAAGTATAGACATATCTGCTCATTTGTACAAAAGATACAGGAAGGGTGAACCAGAAACTGAAGAGACTGTTTACCTCAAGGGTCTGGATGAGGAAAGGATGAGATGAAGGGAAGACTAGAAATGAGATAGTAGGGATGAGCAGCAGAGATGCTTCCCAGAGTGTATTTTTAGGTATAGTTTTAATTCTCAGAACTGTGGTAATCGATAAATCCCACCAAAATTTCATACACAATTAAAATCAGCCAAGATGGAAGGAGAGAGAACCCAACTGGAATATAAATAATAACAAAAGAATTCGGTGGTATTCCAAATGATCTCATAACCAGCTGAAAGCATGGTGCTGAGAAGAACTCACTGGGTAACTGTGGTAGGTGGCCTCTAAGATGGCCCCCGATTTTCCCCACCTCCTGACTTTTATGTTCTTGAGTGACCCCTTCTTGAGTTGGCTATATGTACTGATTACTTCTAGTGATGAGAATGTGACAGAGGTGACAGGGGCTTCTGTCTGGGGCACACTTTCTTCCTCGCTCACTCACTTTGAAAAGCTAGCTACCATGTTGTAGACCACCTTATAAAGTGGTCCATGTGGCAAGACTTTGATGTTTCCAGTTAACAGCCATGGGGGGGAATTGAGCCCTGGCCATAGCCATAGAGTGAGCTTGGAAATGGTCCTACCTAGTTGAGCCTTGAGATCTTGAGATAAACACAGCCCTGGCTGACACCTCGATTGAAGCCTGGTGAGAGCCCATGAGCTTTACAAAGGCAGCTAGCTAAGCAAATCTCAGATGCCGCAAATGTTTGTGATTTTCAGTTGTGACCTTTTGAGGGAAATTTGATATGTAGCAATGGACAACTAACTTAGTAGCTTTGGAAAACAATATTCTGACTGAATATTATAAGATTAAAGGTAAAAAAAAAACCCTGTATACAAATCCTGTACTTCTTCAGATATCTGTTATTCACAAGTTCTGCAAAAGAACTACTCAGCAATCTTTGAAAGTCTCCTGTGGTCTCGAGCAGCCTGCAAATGGGTGTCTCGGGCCTCCCCGGTGGCGCAGCGGTTGAGCGCTGGGCTGCGAAGCTGCCCGCAGACTCTGCAGCACCGGTTCGCTCCCTGGACGCCGGCGAGGGTCTCACATGGCGCTCAGACCTCTCCTGCCGCCCGCTGCTCCCCTCAGCAGTGTACTTTGTCGGTCTGCCTGTTCTGTTTCCTGCTCTGGCTCTGGTGAATTCTCTCACCCTCCCGCACTTCTGACTACCCAGTGCTTCAATCAATCAATCAATCAATCAGTCTTTAAAAAAAACAATGGGTGTCTCAGTGCTTTGGTGACCAGGCTTCTTTGGCTTTCTATCTCTGCTCATCTCCGACCTGCTGCTGCAGAGAGCAAAAGAAGCCTAGGTGGCGTCTTCAACTCCCAGGGCAATGTGTGTCTTCTGTTGGTGTTCTCACGGCCATGGTTTGATTCACTAAGAGCAAAAGGAGAAAGAATTACATGTTGGCACAGGACAGGCAGCTCATGTTCCAGAACTTAAATTAACTTGAAATTGCCCTGAGTGATGACCCTGTAAAGCAGTTCTGACATGGGAGACTTGCAGTTAAAGCCTCATTTTCAGGTCAAAAATTACTCTGGGACCCACTCCCATTCTGCTTCCTTCTCTATCATAGGGGGACCCTTGTTCTGAATAAGGGTGGCTACTTCTATAAAAGTGGCACACATGCTAAAAATCCAAGCAATACAAAAAATTACAAAGAATATGTATTTATAAAACTGCCACCACCAAAGCTCAGAAATGAGCATTATTATCATGCTTGGTGGCCATTATTATAGAGAACTCTGTAAAAAGATAGACTGGGTGGCCAGGTGTGCAGATGGAAACACATTTGAAAGAATTGTGTCAGCTAGAAGCATGTTATTATTTTAGTAATAAGTATTAGATTTTATTTTTCCTGAATTTAAAAGAAAAGGAAAATAAAGTAGAGGTGAATGAATCATGGAATGTTAGGTAAAAACTTCTTTGCCATGAGAGATAATGGTTCCTAAATGATCCTGTTAAGATTGCAAAAACTGATTCTAAAGATCAGCAGCTTGAAGTAATTATAGGACTCCATTTTTCCATTTTCGCAGTATTTTGGGGGACCATGATGCCTGAGGGTCCTTGGTCTCTCTCAAGAAAAGACTTTCACGAAGCACCAGGCTAGACCCAGCAACAAGTTTATTAGGAGCCACAGGACAGAGAATTGCAAGTAGCAAGGAGAGCGGGAGAGCTGCCCTGAGCGGTGCAGGGGGAAGATTTCAAGGATTTTTCTTTCTGGCTTCTGAGGGGTCCCTGCTCATTCTGCATACCTTGCTCCCATCCCTCTTTCCAGTTTGGGGACTAACTGAAACTCCCCCTCCCTCCTTCCCTCTTTTGGAGTCTGGGGGAAACTGTAGTTAAGGCTCTTCCCAGGCCTCCCAGAACTGCCAGACCTTATCTGGTCCTTGAAACAGAGCAATAAGCCCAGCTGGACTGCGGGGTGGCAGAGATGCAGCTGTGCTCCTCGGGGGGCTGGGGGAGCCCGCTTCTGCCCCTCCCAGTGTGACTGAGCTCACACCTTTCCCTCCTTCTCTCACTTCTTTCCCTCCACCTCTCGTTTTTGGTTGCTCGTCTTGGTTTGGTCACTGGGGCTCACATATACGTGCTGGTCTGCAATCAACGTTCTCTCAGCTGACTTCTCAGTTTAATTGGATTCAGTGCTTACTGTCCCATTACCTTGTCTTGAGTTCTTCATTAGACTCCCCTCTGGGTTGACTGAATTTCATTATCAAGTAGTATTTTTTTTTAAGCAGAATGCTTTAGGGCTGTATTTCCTGAGTGTTTAATTTATTCAAGTTTCAAACTATGTGCCTGTTGCTTTTATACTTAACAACTTGTCTGGGTAAAGTATTTCGAGTCACATGTTCCCTCCTCTACGAATTTGCTCTAACTAAAAATTTCTGGGGAAGAATCTGACTCCCTGCTTTGCAGGTCACTTCCCTTTTCTGCCTGAACACTCGCGTAGTTTTACTTTGTGCTTTAGGTTAAATAACTTAACCAAAATATGTTTTGGTGGTTGCATTGTTACTCTTGCTGGGTTTATGAATGTGCCTTTTCGACCAAAAGATACAAGTCTTTCTTGGTGGAAATGCTCCTTATTTCAGACCCAGTTGTTGGGTCATCTTATCTGTCCTCTGTATCGGTTATCTTTTCTCTGGCTGTTTAATGTCTTTTTTTCTGTACATTTACCTTCATTATCACAATTTTTTCCTCCATGTAGTTGATTTATTTTCTTCCTGTTTCCAGTATTTGTTATCTGTATTAGGGGCATTGGATTTCTTTTTCATTTTCTTAGCTCCTCTCTCTCCTATGATTTTATCTCATATTTTAACTCCTGCATTATCTCCTTATTTTATTTTTACAAACTTGAGACCTTCCAGAAAAAAAAAAAACTGTTTCAGTTTCTAAAAAAAACTGTTTTCCTCCAGACTTGCTCAGTCTTCCCTTTATTCCACTGCTCATTTCTCCCCTCCCTTCTTTTACTGTAGTTATGTTTTTGCATAGTGCCTTATAATTTTATATCTTGCTCCTACTTATCACCGGTGACTTTGTCCAAATTTTCTCTTTTCTCTGTAGTAGTGCATGACGTGATCTTTCACACTGTTCATACTTTTTAACCCCAGTCCCATGCTGTGAGCTGCAGTGTGAGCTCTGTGTTGCTTCCTGTCTTCCCAGTGCTGGTGGATAGTTTTCTTAGGTGAACTGTTGTTTTTGCTGGAGAGCTCATCTGGTCATGGATACTTGTGGGAAATCCTGTGTTGAGGACTTTCTGTGCTCTCGTTAAACATACCAGGACCCTCTGCCTAGTCCGCATGAGTGTTTCGCTTGTGTGACCTTTGACTCATTTCCTCTTCTCGACACATTGCTTTGGAAAAGGTGATGAATCCTTATGGATCTTCCTTCCACTGCTGAGGGGATCACTGTACTGTCTCATTCCATTTCTCTGCCAGTTGAATGGTATTAATAAAGCATCAAGATTTATTGGACTGATAGTCCCTGGTTTTCAGTTCCTGCTTCTCGGAGGTGGGGGTAGAGTTAGGAGCCCACATGTGGCATGCCCTACTGTAGTTCACTATCCCTTATCTATCTTTAACCTCTCCTGCCATTCCCAGCCAGCTTAAACTACCTGCTCCATCCCTCTTGTGATCATCTGGTAGATACCCTATAATCATTTGTCTCATGTGGCAGAATCACAATGCTGGACAAATCCAACTCTGCCTTCATTGCATTCCCTTATGCACCTGAACAGGCTGGAGAAAATGCAGCCTTGCTGACTGGTTTCATGGACTTCGAGTGAGCCCTTAGTGCCACCTAGCATTGCCACCCTTCCCCAGTCTGTTCATGCACCCACTCTCCCAGATGACAGTGTCATGCATTCTCCTCTCTCAATACCCAACACCTCCTCCCTCAGCATCTCTCTCAAATAGTGTTCTTGATTCCTACTCCATTGAGAAAATTATAGCAGTCAGAAGACAAACTTTCACAGACTCCTACCAAAACGTTCACTCACATACATTCATGTATTTATATCATCTGTCTGGTGTATGATTACTAAAGGATTCCTAAAGATGGACTCGAACTGCTTCTAAAGCCAACTTTTCCAGCTCTGCACAGTACCCTGTCCCTACTTGGACCTTTCAGGAACCTCACCCAGCAATTCTACCCTCTTTCTCAAGAACTTTTCCATTTTTTTTACTCTATCACTTTCATCGGCCTAAAGACATGCTATTAGTCTTCCAATTAAAAGTCGTTTTCTATCAACCCCAGTTACCATTCCATTACTCATTTACATACAATTTCATATGGACACTCTACTTTATCTCTTTCCATTCTCCCTTGAGCCCAGACAGGCTTTCATCCTCAGCGTTAGGGTTCCCTTGTTTCAAATTCAACGGTCAGTTCTAGGTCCACATTTTACTTGATTTAATTGTAGTGTTCGCTAAAATTGGTTACTTGCTCTTTGAAACACTTTCTTCACTTTAGTTTCTAGAACAACAGTCTACTTTCTCAGTTTGCCTCCTTTGCTCTTTCTCAATCTCCTTTGCTTCTTTCTTATCATCTTCTGACTTCTTGACTTTTCACATGACTCAGGCTTAGTATTTGGATCTTTTTTCTTCTTTTTTTATACCCAGCCCCTTGGTGATCTTATGCAGTCTCATACTTTATATGTGCTGTTAACTACCAAATGTATAACTCTTGCCTGACTCTCTTCATTAAATCCCGTAATTGTATATCCAGCTTCCTACTTGGCATAGCTACTTGAATATAGAATAACTATCTCAAAACGAACATGTTGAAAGTAGAACTCCTGATGAACTTCACCCATCACCTTTGTACGTGCTCCGCTAACAGGCTTCCATATGTAATTTTGTACCAACTCCGTCATTTTTATTAGCTCAGGCCCAAAACCTTGGAGTGTCACCTGGTTCTTCTCTGCCTCATATCCTCTTATATCCCACATCTAATCCATTAGAAAATTCTGTTGACTCTGCCTTGATTCATCCTTCCTTTCCTTCCTCTTCTGGCAGCTTTCTTATTGTTTCCATCACTATTATCCCACTGCAATCCACCATCATCTTTTACCAATATTATTGCGTTAGTTGCCCGACTGTTCTTCCTTTTTCTTCCCTACCTCGTACAGACTGATGGCTAATATATACTCCTTTGACCAAAAATATAATGGCACCACATTTACTCAGTAAAAAAAAAAAAAGTCCTTATAATGATCCACAAGGCCCTACATGATCTGATCCCTTCTTGCCTTTTACCTCATTGTTCATTTTCTTTCTCTTGATCCTGCTTAGTCTCATCACTCTTTCTCACACATACCAGATACACTCTTCTTCCTGGCCTTTGCACCGGCCATTACCCTCTCCTTGGACTCACCTCATCTGTATTAACAGTACTAGTAGGCACTCAGCTCTCTTGAATATGCGGATCAGTTAAACAATAGATCTTTTGCATGTAGAGGTTATAAGAGCAACCAGTAGATCCAAATAATCTATTTACTCTTCCTTCTATTTTGGCTTTGTTCTTTTCATCAACTTGTATTTGGTATGTTTAGAAAGAGAGGCAGTAGATGCTAACTCCTTTAGAATCAGATGAGCGCTTTTCCTGATAGGTGAGAACTCACCCTTTCAGTTTGCTCTGCACAAGTAGCAAGGGTTTTCTCTTGCCAGTATGAGCTTTCTTGGGCATCTGGGAAATAGGAATATCCTCTTGCTTCCAGTTAGAGCAACCAATGACTGCTCAGAGGGCATATTCAGTTTGTTTTCTGTCTGCACATTTTTTCTGGAACTCGTAGTCAGCCATTTAGAACATTACTCACTCAACAAAAACACTGCTTTAGTTTGCAGAAACAATGTTCCGATTATAGTTTCTTT
The DNA here is from genome assembly GCF_014898055.3 of Talpa occidentalis. Classification (NCBI taxonomy): domain Eukaryota; kingdom Metazoa; phylum Chordata; class Mammalia; order Eulipotyphla; family Talpidae; genus Talpa; species Talpa occidentalis. The sequence continues at coordinate 8,539,988 of NW_023601543.1, forward strand.
TCTCCTGCTGGGTCAAGCTATTACCTTTGGTCTGGCTTACATGTATTTGCACTGTGTTTCATTTAACAAATACTTGTAGGCTAAGCTTGACTTAATTCCTGGGGAGACATACTTGGGTGTTTACAGTTAATGACATTGCTTCCAACTAATTAAACTCATTCTTAACTTTGTTTCTCAATTGACTTTTCTTCATATATGTGGCTCACAGGGTAGTTCTCTCACTTGCAATGAATTCTAACCTTTCTGATCGCTGGTTATACTGTTTAATATTGTAGTGAGTTGCAGTGGATATTTAGTTTTAAGCTTAAGATGACATTAATGTGATAGAAAAATTGTGTTTACTGGCAAGGAAGATTTAGAACAGCAGTTGGCATCATTGCAATATACCTCCACTCTTTAGAATCTCCAGGTGTATATTTCAGGTATATATTATGACATAATTGGAGAGACAAGAGATAAAGAATGAGGAGGGTTTAGGATTTATTATTCATTGAGTGGACTTATAAAAATGGAAATCTTAAAGATTTTCAAGTTCATATCCATCAGATCTAAGAGAAAGTAATTTCATATCAAATATCTATTGGGGGCCTCCCTGGTGGCACAAGGGGTTAAGACGCAACCTATGAAGCTGTCCGCAGACACTGCAGCACGAGTTCGATCCATTGGCTGGCCAGGGAGCAACCCACATGGAGCAGCAGACCTCTCCTGACTTGCCCCGCTGCTCCCCTCAGCAGTGTACTTCAGTCAACCTGCCTGTTCTGTTCCCCGCTCTGTCTCTAGTGAATCCTCTCACCCCCTGCACTTCTGGCCTGTACTCCAGCTCTTATATGCATAAATAAATAAATCTTAAAAAAAATCTATTGGTACTACCTGGAACTCAAAGATGTTGGGGACAGTAAACCATAGAAAACATTAATTGTATAATTATATTAATTGGTACAATCATCTAATTTTTTTCTTTTGATTTTTTATCTTATTTAACTAACATGTAAAACGTGTCAGCTAGAGGGAAAGCCATTTGTTCTGAGGCAAGAACATATATTCGTAAAGGGATTATTTGGCACCAAGCACTGGGAGTTTTAAAACTGAAGAATGACAATACGTTCGAATTTCTTGGGTAATTTGTTTTCTTTCTTGCTATGTCCTAACCTTTATCTCAGAAGTGTTTTCGTAAGCTGAAAAGGTCCTGGACCTTATTTCTATATGGTTATGTGGTACTTCATTACTGTTGTAAAACGTTTTAACTGTTTTACATATACAGAAATATTCTTCTTGGCGGTCTCAAGGAAAAATGCCTTGGTCGTGCTAAATAGGAATCAGGAAGAAAAATTATGATCTATTTTCTCAGCAAAGGGTGGTAGGGGCATATATCTAAGTTACTGTTACAGGTTAAATTGTGACCCCCTAAAAGATATGTTCAAGTCTTAACCCCTCATTCCTGAGAATGTGAGCCTATTTGGAAATAGGGTCTTTTCAGATGTACCTACATCAAAATGAAGCCACACTGCAGGATGGTGGGACCCTAAAAGTCTAGAGGGAAGAGAGCCATGTGAAGACAGGGGCAGAGGTTGGAGTTAAATGTCCACAAATGAAGGAATGCCTGAGACTACCATAGCCAGGAAGAGTCAAGGAACAGCCTGCATTAGAAGGTTCAGAGGGAGCATCTTAATTTGAGAATTCTTGCCTCCAGAACTAGGAAGGATAAATGTTTGTTATTTTAAGCTACCCAGTGTATAGCACTTCTTTACTGCAGCCCTAGGACACAGATAATTACTAAAAAACAGACAGGGCATAATTCTCAATAATACATTCAAACTGCCTACGCAGAGACATAATTTGGTGAGCAACAAGGTAGATGGCCTGATAAATCTCTAACCATGCAACTCCGTCTATGTTCCAGAAGTGGATGGAAACCATTTCTGTTTTGATGCTTCCCACCTTGCTTTAGACAACAAACAAAAACTTGCGGAGCAGATATGAAAGGGACATCACTGAATTTTCTATTCACTGAGAGGACCTGGTTTCCCATAGCAATTTCATCTTATGGCTTTGAGCTTGTTGCTCTTAGTGCCCCAGTCCCGTAATCAAATCGGTACCACAGCAATGATGACAGACAGCGTTTGTGTGAATGAGACAATGCAGTACAGCCCACTCTTGGAAATACCTGTATTGGAGAAAGGCAACATAATTAAACATGGAAATATCAAAGTCTCAGGATTTCCTAGCATGAAAAAAATATTTTTACTGAATACTGCATTAGGAAACCATTAAAGTTTCAATGCAGAGACTTGTACTTATTTCTCCCTATAATTTATAGAACAAGTAAAGAGAAAATTAGTAAGGACGTGGAAGACACATTAACCAACTTGACCCAATCAACATTTATAGAACTCCACTAATCAAGAATAGACTACACTTTTTCCATATGTGAATGGAACATTTATCCCATACTGCCTTAGTACTGACCTTTATCTTCTTCTGCTTGAGTTTTCATTATAGCTTTCTATCAGGTCTTCCTATCCCAGGCTCATTCCCTTCCATTCTCTACATTACCAACCAAATTATGCTAAGCACTCACCTTTTGTATACTTGTCTGCATGGATTCATTGCCATGAAATAAGACTGTTTGGTCAAATATTTGCCAAGTGTCCTTATACCTGGATTTAAATTAGGGGCTCTCTGATTTATTCTCTGGTTAGTTGCTTAATATTTCTTGCTTTGGTTTTCTCATCTATAAAGTGGGGCTTGTAGACAGTAGGGTAACCACACCATGGGTGGTGATCATTCTCTGCTTATCAGCCTCCATTTTTGACTTGCCAGCCCCCTCACCCCCGCCCCACCCATTCCATTGCACTGGTAAAGAGTATGTAGTCTGAATTGTCATCACCACAACCAGCTCTGGTGCCATTTTTGATAACTTTCTGCTTTCCATCTAACCGAAAGTGTTGCTAAGTTGTTTCTGCTACTTTGAAATTTACTGATTGAAAGCAGGACCTTGAGACCAAAAGACCTGGATCCCTGTGTACGCATACTTGGGCTGTTTCTAAAGTATTCCAAGTCCCAGTTTCCTTATTTGTAAACATATTCCCTACTTCCCAAGATTTCTAAGAAAATTAGGAAGAATGTTTTAAAACCTCTAGGATAGTGTGTGAGTCCTTGTAGGCACCGGTGGATATGGAGCCCCCTGTCTAAAATACCCCTGGGTGCATGGTCCTTAAGCGATGCTATTTGGTGCAGATAGCTGCCGCTGGCCTTCTCTGCAGACCCAGTGCCTACTAGGAAAGTATGTCCTCTGGGTCCTGGCCTGAATATCCGAAGTTTAAAAGTTGCCTCTGAAGCAGTTTTTCAATCAATCATTTTAATGCCACCTAAACTCAAAAGTGTGCCAGCAGAGTTCACCTGCAGAGCAAAGGCTGCCAAATATGCAAAACCTTTTTTTGGGGAATATACATTTTTCGAGGACTCAATTTAATTGAAAAATGATTGATGATCCTCTTTATAGCTGTCCACATTTTTTGGCACATCCGAGGGACTGGCCGCCTATATACTCCACCTTAAGAAAAACTAATAATGAAAACATCTGAACTTGTGGAACATAGTAGACTTTGCTGCAGAGGCTTGCAGAGTGTGTGTGTCGGGGGGTGGGGGTGATAAAGGGCTGCTTTTGAGCATGTGCCTCCGTGCAATCTGATCATATGGCCCTGCAGTGTTGCCTTTTGTTTCTCTGAAAGTAGAATCATTAACACAAATGTGTTTGTGTGTGTGTGTGTGTGTGTGTGTGAGAGAGAGAGAGAGAGAGAGAGTGTGTGTGTGATTGGAGGGTTAAGATTATTCTGTGCAGGGTTTTGTAAAACCTGTAAATTCTTCCTCTCCCCTTTCCTGGCTGTAAGGCACACAGTTTTTTAGGGAGACACATGAGCACGTTCAGACCTCCAAAACTCACAGGTGATTCTGAAACATGCTTAGTGTATTTGCTTCAGCAACATTTTGGTTTACAAAATGACTTGTCAGTGATGCCATAGGGAAGGTATATAATCTAACACCACGTATGGGGAAACACAGCTAAATTTACAGTCACTCAGTTCACACCCTGGAAACACATCTACTGTCTAATGTAAGGAATGTGTGGAAGCGTGATTGTCACTACAGGCTCTCCAAAGCATTCTCTTTTTCAGTCAGACAAGAGTTGGAGGCTGGAGAATAAGGATGCTATGAGGGAAGGAGATTGCTAGAAGAAAAGGTCTTTGGGTACATACAGTGGTTCTCCCATTCTCCACCCACTTTCCATCCACAAAGTCTAGAAAGAGCAGGCTTTTCTTAGGCTGCAATTCTCACCTCTGGTGGGAATAGAGACAAGGGATCAATGGACATTTCTGGAGCAAGAAGGAAGGAAGGGCTAGAGTGAAGGGCTACTTTTGAGCCTGTGACTCTGCGATCTGATCATATGGCCCTGCAGCGTTGCCTTTGTTTCTCAAAAGGCAGCATCATTAATATAGCCTGTGTGTATCTACTTAGGTGCCTTCTGGCAAACAAGAGCATAGAGTTTAACCACCGTACACAAGAGTTCAATTGATGTCCTGCTAAACTTAAACAGGGAAGGGGATCATTTTCTTAAATGCCACTGAGAACTTGAAATTACTGTGGGGAAAATGATCTTAAACATACACCTCATATATCACAATGAACAAGATAAATATTAAAATCAAATATTTAGAAAAATTTAATTACCAGGGAGAGGAGAAAATAGAGCACTTATTCAGTCTATGGGTGGAGATAGTTTTTGATGAAAGGAGAAAAATAAATTGCAAAGGAAAAGATAGGTAGTATGATTACTCAGAAAAAAATATTGAATACAACTAATATAAAACCAAGAGAAAAGTTCGGTGACAAAATAGAAAACTGCATTCCATACATATGATGTCATTTCCAGAGTCTATTGAGTTCTTATAAATTTGCATTAAGTTCACTGTAGACTGGTCAGTGAATATGAAGACTCATTACATAAAATGAAACACCATTAGTAAATTAACATGAGAAACAGTGTGCCATCTTGCCAACAATAAAAGAAGTGCAAATTAAAACAATGATGAAATGTCACTTTATACCTCTATATTTAGCAACAATAAAGGGACATTATTAAAACTAGTGATGGAACTATTGGGGAAATTGAAACATTTATTTTTCTAGTAGCATTGTAAATCATCTCAGTCATTTTGATGAACAATCTAGCAGTTTTTAGCAAGAGTCATAAAAATGTTCTTACCTTTTTACTAAGTAATCTCACTCCAGGGTATTTGTTTTCAGGATGTAATTCAAATGAAGGAAAGCATTATGTGTTATTTATTATCAGAGAAAACTGGCTATATCCCAAATAGCCATTAATAGAGAGATAGTTGCAAAATTGCAGTGCTTTAACTTAAGAGAATTGCTTGTAGCTGATGAAAAGAATAAATATAAAGATTATTGGGATACATGGAAAAGTAATACAAAATAGTAAAGCAAAAATTGAAAAGAAAAGACATGATAACAACCATGGTAAGGTCTGAAGGCAGTGGAGCTGGCTATTCCCTATAACCTACTAAAATCAACTCACTCAGACTCCCCTTTCATGATGGGGCCTCCTCTACAGGAGAAACTCATGGCAGCTGAATAAAATTTGAACATGTTGGGAACAATTGAGGTGAGGGAAAGGGAAGGTTCAAATGAAAGTTGGAGAGGGAAATGGAGATAAGAAATTTCAGAATGTGAGAATCCACATTGCTTAACACTACAACACAAGAGGCGGATTCTGTTGTTAGAAATCTTTTGAATCATGTCTATTTGTAAAGGTTAAGTCAAATAAAACTCAATTAAAATGAGCAACACAAATGTATCAGGGTAAAATCTCAATAAGAAAAGAATAAGGAACAAAATAATAATCCCTTCAGATCATGAAAACACATCAGAAATACACCCTTTAAAAACTGATCAATATTGTAATATTATAAAACACTAAAATGTATTAAGAAAATGGCACAAAGTATCAAAGTATACTATAAATCATAAATACAGTACCAACCCCCCAATCATAAATAATAGGAAAATAAATTTTAGAAATGAAGACTAAAATAGAAGAAATACAACATAAATAAGCACTGCAAATAATGCTTTAATCTTTTTAAAAATCTTTAGCAGACAATTAAAAAGGAGGAAAGTTTTATGTTTATTTTTACCTCTCAAAATATTCTCCTATGTCTTATTATTTTTTTCTGATAATAGCTACCCTGTTGTGCTTGATTTGGCAGCACATATATTAAAATTGAGACAATGCAGAGAAGATTAACATGGATCCTGTGCAGGGGTGACATGCAAATTCATGAAATGTTCCATATTTTCTAATGATGTGGAATAAAATGCACATTGTCAGACATTTTCTAAAAAAGAGCTAACCTTTTAGCACATTTTAGGGACACTTTAGAAGATGAATGGCATGAAAATATTTTAATAAAATTTTAATAAAAATAAAAATAAATGAAGAGATGAAATAACGAATGAAAACAGCACAGATGGAAGGCAAGCAAAAAGAACTAATGGACAGATGACAGGAGTTCCTGAAGGAGGAATACACATACGGGAAAAGAATAAATAAACATACACACACAAATATATATAATTAAACTATACACCCACTGCACACACTGTGCACCTTAGAATATTGCTCATAGTGACAGTAAAATTACTGGGCTCTAAAGAAAAAATTATTTTTGGTATTGTGGATATAGACAGCAAGGATTATAAGAAAAAATAAAATCAGATTACCATCAGACTTAAATAATAGTGCTTTATGAACAGGGGAATTGAATAATTTTTGATAGACAAGGAAACCTATATGTCAAGATTTTTATATCTAGCAAAACTGATTTTCTTGTACAAATTGTTGCCAACATGTAGTAACTAAGGAAATACAGTTATGTGTTTGTATAATGGATCAGTAGGTGATTTTGTCCTTGTGCAAATGTCATACAGTTTACTTACAGAAATTACACCTAGATGATAGCCTGTGTCATGCTTATGCTATATGGTATGTTACTGTACTGAATACTCTAGGCAATTGTAACACATTGGTATTTGTGTATCTAAATATTTATATAGAAAAAAAGCACAGTGAAATATGATATAAAAGATAAAAAGTGGTGCATCTGTGTAGGGAACTTACATGAATGGAGCTTGTAGTCTAGAAGTTGCTCTGAGTGAGTCTGTAAGTGAGTGGTGAGTGAATGTGAAGACCAAGGTCATTATTGTAGACTATACTAGACTGTAAAGAGTGCATATTTAGTCTACACTAATTCCATACAGTTTTTTATCTTCACTAATAAATTTAGTCTACTGTAATGATTAGATTTTAAATACTTGAAATACTTTAACTTTTTGACTCTTGCAGTAACACTTAGCTTGAAACACACATTGTACAGCTTTACAAAATTTCTTGATATCCTTATTCTGTAAACTTTTTTCTATTTTTAAAATTTAAAATTAAATGTTTCTTTGGAATATTTTATTTTTTTTTAACATTAAGAGGCAAGCACATACATTAGCCCAGCCCTACACAGGGTCTGGATCATCTGTATCAGTGTATCATCCCCGTGTCCTCTCACTGGGTGTGATGGTGGGGGATCTTAGGGGCAATACTTGGCATGGAGCTTTCATATCATATGATAGTAGTGTTTTCTAGAATATTTGAATATTTCCTTAAGGCTGCCACTCTTCTTGAGGAGGTATCATTCTTTTCAGAAATTTATACATGGTGGGGTGGTTTGCTTGTTTTTGTTTTTTTTTTTAAGTATAGATTTGCTTGTAAGTGGATAATGCTTGTTGAAGCCTATAAAAGCTTCTGCTAAGAACTTTACTGTGAATTTTCCTTGGAGTTCTTTTTATTGTCCAGCATTGTCCTTTTGTCTTGCTGCTTCTCCAGTTACACATTCCTGTTCCAGATCCAAAGATTCCTTAGCAATAGTCAGTTCCTGTAGCAAAGAATGTCATCTTCATCCAACCCAGGTTAAAGTTTTTTGCCATCTCAGTCACAGCCTTGTTGATTTTTGCAACTTCCTTTGAAGTTATGGACAAACCTCTTGAGTGTCTTCTAGATGAAACTCATACACTCTTGGTGACATCACCCCACATCCAAGAAAGGTTCTTGTTGCATTATAGGTGTTGAAATCTTTCTAGAATTGCATTAGTGTCTTCCTGAATTGTAGCAATAGCCTGGGCAAAGATCCTCCTTTACACCTCCTTCAGATATTGTAAGCTGATATAACTCCTTTGTGGGTTCCTATGAGCTGGCCACTCTGAGCAACTGTGACCTATTTGCTATCTGAAAATCATAGCAGAACATTCCTTGACTATCTACAGACTGTAGCCCATGTCACGAGGCAGGCAGTTGACCTCATTATGTGACTCATTCCATGGTGGTCTCAGGATAACTGCTGTGATAACATCAACACACATACTTTTCTGGTGCAAATGTCTCTTGATGAATGGTCATGATGTTGCCTTCTCTGTTTTTCATAAACATTTGCCCCACCTTGTCCCCAGACCTTATTCCTCATATCATTGTCGCATGATCAGCTTTTACTAGCCTGTGTGCTTTCAGTAAATGGCACAAGAACTTCTGCTCGAGTGGCAGAGCCTTGCCTTGCAAACCTGCTCCACAACTGTTGTGTTCCTCATCGCGTTTCCTGCTGCAAAGGGGCAACAAATTTCCTGTCACAACACTCCTTGATCCATTGTTTGGATTGCAGAGGTGGTCTTTGGCTGGAGAAACACCACTTTGATATTGGGATGATCACTAATACTTCCCTGTTTTGTTGGCCTATCAATTCAGGAGGGCATCTTGGAAGAGGTGCTGAGTCCTCCATGACTTCTTATTGCTCCTATAGTGCACTGGCAGTGTGTGCTAATTGATATGCTTCTCTCTGTGCTCCATCACAAAAGGTTTAATTGTAGCCTACAGCATGACCCCCCAGCAAGACTGCCGTCCTGTCCTTAAAAGCCTTGAAACCTGGAATTGACTTCGCCTCCTTATGACTGAATGTCCTTTTAGACATCTGTTTTGAAAATAGGGAGTTTTCATCCATATTGAAGATTTGCTCAAGCAAATAATTTCCCCTCATAATCAACATATATAGAGTTTCCAATAACTTTTTGGTTGCCTTTACATCAGCATTCTCATGTGATGAATAACAATTCTTGAATCATTTAAAACCCCCAGAGCTAGCAATAAATTCCATGTGGTAGTCAGGTCCAGTCTTTCTGTTCCACATTACAAACACACTTTTTGCTTTGATTGTGATTCTGACGGTGCTGAGAGGAATACACTCTATGTCAGGTCTTCAATCTAAGTCAACCTAGAAGTTTCTCCATATCTGATCTAGGCCCTTCTGGAATTTTTGTTAGTCTCGTTGGTTTCAATGAAGGAGATCCCTTAACAGCTTCTGTCACTTTGTTCTTGAAGATCACAGTGATGGTGGAGTGGGGCATGCTTGAGTGCTAAGCAATAACTACGGCTGTTTTTCAACGTTTGTGGTCCTATTTCACCTTTAATTTGGTTTCTGGGTCAATCACTCGATGTGGCCTCTTTCTGGCTCCATTCTGGATTTTGTAAGGTTGGGGACCAGGGTGAACAAAACAACATGAGGTGAAATCAGGCACAAAGGAAAACGATGTTAGTGAGTTGTGGCTAACATGAGATGAGTGATGCTGCTCCTGGTGGAAAACGCTGTGATATTCAGATGGTTGTGGCACTACTAGGCAATAGGAATTTGGGGACCACCTTAGTATCTGTGGTCCAGCATCATTAGGTGATGCATGCCTGTGTCACTATAAGCCCCTTGTGAAGAAAAAGAATGGAGAATAACCTTAAGGTAACCGAAATATCTCTGTTTCATCAGAGGCATATCTAAGTAAGGCTTATTGGCGAGCATTAAATATATAGCTACTCCTAGAATGAAGTCTAAATGAGAGCAAAAGGGGAAATTGAATGGTATGGCTGTGTGCTAAGGCATTGTAGTTGTGGTATAACCATGAAGCAAATGGGAGAAGAAAGGGATTCATACATGCAGATGTTTAAACTATTCAGTGGTCATATTGGTGGAGGCAGCAATAGTATTGTTATGCAGATACTACTGTGTGTGCTAGATGGGAAATGCAAACAAGTTACTGTGGAATATTCTAAGTCATGTATTTTCCCTGGGTCTAATATCGCCCATGAGGGCAAAAAATAATCTTTGGAGAGTGAAAAAGTCTGGCATAGAATTCACTTATTGGCATAGAATTCAATTATTGCCCAAAGACTCTTCCCTGGGTGGGGTGGGGTGGTTCAATATGTTATTGAACATATTTGGCGCTTGTTTAACTTCTGTTCTGCCAGAGACAATCAAATGGGACAACCATAGCTCATCAAAAGCAAATGGGGCAAACATTGGCTAATCCACAGCTTAAAGGGAAAAGCTTGGGAATGAGATATCAAGAGGGAGTGAAAAAATTCACCATTTTCCTGGGAATCTAATAGGACACACTCACTTGTAGGGCTGCCCATGTGCTTAGTGACGACTTGAGTAGCTCCTAAACTCTTGCTGTCGAGGGGCATTCATTCTGTGCATGAGGAGAAAGGGAACACTAAGGCACAGTTCAAGAGTGCTGAGTGTTGCAAGCATGTGCCACAGACATGGGGAGCCTCTAGGAGAGAAAGGAAGACTTAATGGCTCCATGCATTTAAATTTCCATCTGTTCAGTAACGGGTCAGTCAGCTGACCCAGCAGAGATGGCAGTGACCACACACAGCAAAGATTGCAGACTTTAAAGAATTTGTTCAGAACATTCAGGAAGCCAAGGACAGTATCTGCAGACGTGGGGATGTATGCAAAACTTTGTAAGTGTACTAAAACTTACTGAATTGTACACTTAAAATGGTAAATTTTTTAGTATGAGATTTTTATCTCAAAAATATTCCAGCAGGTTAGTGAAAATCAAATTATGGGATGTGATCATTTTGAAACTGAGCACCAGTGACTGTTCACAATAAAAAAGAGTCCCTGAGGGCCTCCCCAGTGGTGCAGTTGTTAAGCGCTGGGCTGGGAAGCTGTCTGCAGCCTCTGCAGTGCCAGTTTGATCCCCGGCCACGGGCAAGGGTCCCACATGGTGCGCAGACCTCTCCTGCCACGCCCACTGCTCCTCTCAGCAGTGTATTTCGTCAGTCTGCCTGTTCTGTTCCCCACTCTGTCTCTGGTGAATCCTCTCACCCTCCCGTGCATCTGGCTGTACCCCAGTTCTTGTGTAAATGAATAAAAAATTCTTTTAAAAAAAAAGAGTCCCTGAGACTGATCAAGACCCAAGATGCCCAGATACACAGAGGGACAGGCTGAGCTGTACTGCTAGTGCAGAGTCAGCAGCTTGCAGACTATGGGGGACCCTGCAGGTAAAATGGCACGTGTTCCCTGGCGTATAAGGTGTAGGGAAAAGAAATGGATAAAGGGAGAAGCTATAGATGAAAAATAGCATTAAAAGACACCAAGTTTTTTTTTAACATCGGGGAGGATTATTCCATAGTGTCTAGTGATTCACCTTTTGGTGATGAGTCTACAAGGAATCCAAGGAAATGATTACTGTAACTTTCAGGCGATCATTCTTTTTGGAGGAAGAGCAGGGCCTATATTTGCAGTGGGAAATTTGGAGGTGCTTCTGGGTGGTTATTTTTTTTTCCACCCTGGATGGTGGTTACAAGGGTGTTAATGTCATAATTCACCAAGTTCTGTTTGTCTTGTGTGGTTTTCTGGGTCTTTACTTTGTTTTAAAATAAGAGGGTAAAAAAATGACCTAGATCGACTAAAGGTTGGAAGAGGTTAGAAATAAGATATGTGTAATAGGCATGTTTCCTCAGGTAAAATTAATAGTAATAAGATAAATAATAATTTGGAACTGATGTTCTATCCCACCCTAATACTGCCATGGAGGAACTGCAAAGGAGAATCACCTCAAACTATATCTAGAATGATTGTTTTTATAAACGGAGCTGTGTCCTAACTCTGCTGTAAATGGTTCATGTGTAAGTGGGCCAGTCTACACAAAGAACATCTATCTTATGCCCATGAGTTGTCCAGGATGAATTTTTAATTTAGTCTGCCTATAAAGTCATTTTTCAAAAACTGCAAACAATAGGTCCTTTATTTAAGGGTGTCATGTTGATTCAGGGTCCTTGATGATGAATTTCAACCATTTCAACACTCATGGGAGTTGCTGACACCAGTTATTCCACACTTTCTCTTCTCTTCTCATGCCTTCATCTCCCCAGCCTTCGTAGGTGACCGCCCCTGTTTTTCAGGAACTGAGTTCCTTGCGGATTCTCTTTTCCCCTCCTGAACTCATCTCTGCCTCTACACGTATGTGCCATTCATCTCTCATGACCCTTCTTTCTCTATAGGTAGCCCTTCTACCTCTGTGCCTTAAATTCCAAATGTCTACTGAAAAATTCATCTGTTTTCATCAGACACTCCTCAAGTATCCTAGATTGATAAATGGAAGCTTCTTTGAGCTTTTGATGCCAAGGACAGAGATCAGAGAGATGACAGAGAAGATGGTTTTGCGAAATGAGGGATTATATTTGGGATACGATGCACTTGGAAGAATGGCAGAACAGCACGCACTGAAGGCCCATGGTCTGTGATCTGTCTGTGGTTACCATATCACTGTTCACTTTATTTTTAAAATATTTATCGTTCACCTTCTATGTGCAAAGAAATGCACTTTCGCTGTGGGGAGGGTGAACATTGAGATGAGTAGCACACAATCCTTTCCTTCAAGGAAATAATAATACCTAACTTACCTCAATATCAGAAATATGCATAGTCGTGGATGACGAGAAGGCAGGGGAGTGAGTGGGGCCTGCAGAATGGTGAGTTGGAGGGTAAGTATGGAAATAAGCACTTGCGAGATTTCCAGCTGGAAAGTTCTGGGCAGCTTTGGTATGTTCCACACTTAGGAGTGCTTCAGGATAGTTAGGAGAAAAAAAATAACCCTTTTGTGTATAATGTATCCCCATTTTCTCCAGTATTTTAAAATTTCTTTTTCTCTGGCACTACTGTGGGAAGTGAATGGAGACATAAACCATGGCACTTGTTCTTTAAGTTCTAGGTGAGGTGATAAGTTGCATCTCTGGAACTAGAAACAAAGCAGAGATTAAGGGTGCTTCAGAAGTAAGTGCTGGAATGTCTTTTATGAGCTAACCTCTGTTCTAGGTACCAGAAGAAAGGTACTGAGATGATGAAAACGTGTCTTTGCCCCCACTGTAGTTAAGTCGTTGATCTCGTTTTGGTCCCTGGATTATATCAAGCAGTGAGAGGCTGAGCAGATTTAGAAAGCAATGATAAAATCTTTGGGTAAAAGCTGCATTGTAGCAAGATTAACTTGAAAACATTTTGTAGTAAATACTGAAGCAAGACATTAAGTAAGGTCCAGTAAGGCACTGGAGTTGGACAAGTGAGAGTTAATTAGGATCTTGTCTACTATGGCACATATGTGTGCCAGTTCCTACACTGGCTAAATAGGAATTTGACTCATGTAATTGTGGAAGCCAAGAAGTCCCTCAATCTGCTGGACTCCCAACAGGCTGGAGAACCAGGAGAGCCAGTGATGTAATTCTATTCCAGTCTGAGGGCCTGAAAACCACAGGAACTGATATATGTCCTAGTTCATGTCCAACTACCTGAGAACCAGGAGAAAAGATTTCTGGGGCAGGAGAAGATGGACATCCCAGCTCAGTGAGAGAGAGCCAATTTTGCCTTTCCTCTGCCTTTTTGTTCTGTTCAGTCCTACAGATTGGGTGAGGCCCCACCTCCATTAGTGAGAGAGAACTACTTTACTCAGTCTACTGATTCAGAAATGACACACCCAGACATAATGTTTCACCCACTCTCTGGCCATCCCTTAGCATAGTTGATTGACACAGAGAATTCACAATCACAGTCTCTTCATCTGTTGAGGATGGAGATGTGGGAACATTGGGAGAGAGAGTCTAAACGTAGACTAGAGAAGACTGACAGTTACAGGTGTGAAGCCGGGGAAGGGAGGAATCAAAGATGCCAAGACTTTGGGTGTAGGTGGCTGAAGGCCAGTAGCACTGCGTACCATTGAGAAACAGGTGAAGATGTCAAGCAGAAAGTCAGAAATTTCAACTCAGAAAGTGGTTGGGGCTGAGAATAAGTTTGGAGAGACTACATAGAGTGAGAGTTTACTTTCAAAATGGCAAGAAGCTGTGGTCTTCCTTTTCTAAACTTTCTGGGAACAGTCAATAATGTAGGCAAAAATGAGAAAATTGTGAGAGCACATGGGCCACTTTCAGAACCACCTCAAAGGACAGAACAAAATAGTGACTTATTTATTTATTAATAGGGGAAATAAATGACTAATAAATGACCCTAATTGCCATTGTCCTGTTGAAAACAAATTGAAGTGGATGATGCATTGTAGGGAGGCAGAGCTACAGAATGTTACTGATTGTGAGTTAGCCATTACTGGTTTTAAACTCTGTGTACAGACTGTGTCTATCTAGTTTATCATCCGTGTTCAACTCATGGATACATAGCAAGGGCTCAGTAAATATCTAGGATGTGTGACTTGAGAGGTAACATAGAGCTGTTAGTCCTCGTGATTCTGTCTTGGAGATGTCTATTCATTTTCTCCCCACAGCTATTGTCCAAGTTCCGACTGACATTGTCATCTGGTCTCTGGATTCAAATAGGCCTGGAGTTCTAGTCCTGGCTCAGTCTCTTGCAGCTTCCTGACTTGATGAAACATGTTTTTGTCTTTATCTTCTTTTCCTGAAACAAATACTAAGCATTTATCAACTAATGAAAATGTGGCCTCAGTGGCAGAATCCATGATTGGTGCTGATGCTGTTGAGAGATTGCTACTTCTATTTTAGAACCCCCATAATACAATTGATAGAGAAGAGAGCATTGACTGATATTTCTCATCAACGGATACAAATGACTCTGGTCCTTGTTGAGAGGATGTGGCAAATAAAGGGACCTGTAAGTCATTCAGTCATCGAAATGAGATCCTTTGGATTCCTGGCAGGAAGAATACACTGATATTTTTTTGCCCTAATGCAAATGGCCCTCACTGGGAGTTGGTGCTCTCAGAGGTAGTTTATATTCAATCCCCCCAGAATGTATCCAGGGAGACAGATTTGTCTCGTTCACAGATGTAACCCCCACATCTAGCACTCTGTCCAGCACACAGAAGCTACTTAGTATTTGGTTGCCTGACTTAAGCAGGAATAGGGGTGCTCTTCCTCTTTACTTCGAGCTGAGGGTATGGCATTGGCCTCGAGTCCTAGTCTTACCACCTCTGACTTTGGCAAAATCCTTTCTGCTGTCAGAACATCAGTTACCCCATCAGAAAAATGATTTTCAGTGAACTTTCTGTTCTCAAGTTGTATAGATTGTCCTGATAAAGGGTGGTTCTTTGCACTGAATGTACAGAAATGCTGCCCAATTCAATGGACTCATATTTGACCAAAGAAGGCAGAGGAGCAGAGTCCCTCCAGCTGACAGTACATTATGCGATCCTGGTTTCATGTTTATGGCTAAAAATAGCCCTTTTTGTTCTGTAACCAGAATGTTGAGTCCTTGTGGCACCTTATTAAATGACTGTCCCCTTTGTCAGGATAAAGACATGCCCTTCTGCAAACCTTTATTATCACCCAAAGTTTCCAACCACAAGCCAGGTATTCATTTATTCATGAGGCCATGGCATCAAGACATTGCAACCGATGAAGCCTTCTCTCCTTGGCATAAAGCTTGTTCGAAGTGGTAATTAGAATAGAGGCTCTTAATATCAGAACCAGTCAATGTCAGCCTCAGGGGGCTGCTAACTCATGTTGGAAATTCTCTTGCTGCTTTTAATCAAGAACTAAGCTACACAGATGCCTTTTGTAGTTGCTATTTCAGTAGAGAAAGAACTGTGCCAACGTTGGCAGTTTAATATGGCCTTCAGCCTCACACGGCATCATGGGAACTTTTTCCCCAAAGGCCCTGAGCTGGCATCCCCAAACAATTTATTAGAACTGGCCTGCGTATCTTGAAGCCTTATGTAATTGGTGTTCAAGTCTGTAGCTTTCTTTTGCCCTCTCTCCTTATCTCTACGGACTCCTAACAGAGAGGCAAGAGCACCCCACCAGCCCTTCCCTCTGCCTACATACACACTTGCACGCTCATGCTTCATGGAGACATATACACCCCTCTCATCCCGTCCCACCCGAAGTTACATACACCCTGGAATTGAATTGTGTTAGATCTGGAACAGACCAGAAACATGGGGGCAACTCACTCATTTCATAAATGGGGCAGCTTTGGCTCAAGGACAGATTGTCCACCGAAGAGCCAGCACTGAAACCTGGTTCCTCTGGCACCATCCTGAATGGTGTGTCTCTGTTTCCCCACCGTGAGCTCAAGGTTTCAAAGAAGTACAGGAGCTGCTCAGTTTAACTCAGTGTGTCCATCATTCAGTCTCTTTGTGTATGAAATATTGTGCTGAGTCCCAGAGGTGTGGGGCAGGGGGATGACATATCGCCCCACCCAGTGGAGGTCCACGCAGGGGGACATACAGATGCCGAGGACAAGGGGATGGCTAAGTGTTCTCACAGAGACCCCCAGTAAACAGGCAATTCAATTCAGCAGGGTTTGGTTCAAAATTGAACACTTGTTTGGAGGTGCCTTTTCTGGATTTCGTGGACAGGATTTCCACGATGCTCTGACAAGCCGAAGTATTGGTGTACTTCTTCCTGCACTTACTCAGTCTTTGGAAGGCCTTCTAATTAAATGTTATGATTTTTCTTTTTTTTTTAAATTAATAAATTTTATTTTTATATTCCTCATTTTTCATCTGAACGTATCAAAAAAAATAAAAATTTGTCATTTGGAGGAGAGTCCAAGGAAATGGAATGTGCATAATTGCTGCTAGCAATTCTGAAAAATTAAGTATTAGGAGTATTAAAAGCTTTAAATACGTGTTTATCTTCCTACCCAGTATATTTGACTTCTAGAAATACCCTAAGGAATGCATGTGCGTTTGTGTATATTTAATTGCATGTGCACTATATATGTGTGTGTGTGTGTGTGTGTGTGTGTGTGAAGGATGAGCACCAAAAGTGGTTGTTATAGTACAAGGGACAGGGCACTATTTTTCATTACAATATCCTTTTGTGTGTTTCTATACCCGTGCCTGCCATCTGTAACCTAGATGTAGGCTTGCTGTGTCCCCCTGGGCACCTACATTGAGAACAGTAACATATATCACATTGAAGTACACATGCCCACAAATCCAGGCCTTAAAATGGACCTGAGAGGTGGGTTCTATTGAAGAATTCTTTTTTTTTTAAATTTTTTATTAATACTATTTTACTTTTCAGTACTTTCTTTATTCTTTTTTTTAAAGATTTATTTATTTATTATTTATACAAGCACTGGGTACAGTCAGAAGCACGGGAGGGTGAGAGAATTCACCAGAGCCAGAGCGGGGAGCAGAGCAGGCAGAAGGACCGAAGTACACTGCTGAGGGGAGCAGCGGGCGGCAGGAGAGGTCTGCGCGCCATGTGGGACCCTCCTCCGGTGGCCGGGGAGCAGCCGGGGATCGAACCAGCACCGCAGAGGCCGCGGGCAGCTTCGCAACCCAGCGCTCAACCGCTGCGCCACCGGGGAGGCCCTATTGAGGAATTCTTGCGCGTCTGGAGTAGAGATACAGTTATTTCACACAGCAAACAGCAAACCCTTTAAAATAACTGTCCTTTCCACCATTTCTCGCTCGCCACAGCTGGCTGTCTTCTGATAGGTACTTCTCTCCCGTCCTTTTCTGTCAGATCCCTTCTTTGACTCTTCCCCTTTCTATCCCAGCCTCTCCTCTTCCTCCTCCGTCATCAGCTCCACCACCACAGCGCAGCGTCCTGTGGTTCCTTAGTTGAGCATTATCAATAAAATTTCCTGCAGTGATTGAAACGTGCTGTCACCACCCTGTGCACTGTGGCAGGCGCCAGCCACACGTGGCCGTGGAGCGTGTGAAGTAAGACCTAGTACAATCGAGCAGATAGGTTTTTAATTTTATTTAATTTTCATTGTAGTTAAATTAGTCACACATGGCTTGCTAAGCATTTGAAATATGACTAGAGCAACTGAGGAGATCGATTTTTTATTTTATTTTAGGGAATTTAAATTGCCCAATCTGTGGCTTGTGGCTGCTACATTGCACAGCACAGCTGGGTCCTTCTTGGGCAGACTCTAAAGCCAGGTCTCCTTGGTCTTCAACTTTCCTCAGTTGAGGGCATGAGCTGTGAGGGATGACTCTGAGTTTTCTGCAGCATCTTAACTTGGCTTAGAAAATACAGGACAGGGTCAGAGGATTATAAGTTTTCTTTATGTTCATTGGTATGCAGAGAACAAAAACAGAAAAACATGAAGTAAATATACGGTCAGTTTGTACTAGTTGGATAACGGATGACTTTGAAATTATTTTCTGTCTTCCCCAAGTGATACAGTGGGTATTTATGATTGCACCTAGAGAAAAAATACACAACAAATATTATTAAGATACCTGTGAGGTATAAACATTTGAAGGCTGACTAGGGAAGGCATCTCTTTTTAGGGTCCTGTGCCCTGCTCGAGCGCGGTCTCTCCCCTGACCCATGGGGAAAAGCCTGGGCAGACCCCGGTGGGGCAGGCCGCAGGGACGTGTGTATTCTCCCAGTTGCTTCCTCATGTCAGGTAGCCAGCAAACAAGAGCCCCGCAGCCAAGCCGGCCCGCGCCGCCATCCCTGATGAACCCTGTAGACAGATGGAGAAGTAAATACAAGGGAGAGGTGGCGACTTTGCTGTATTTGACCTAGTTACTATTTTTGCCGAATAAGGAGAGAAAAGCTTGGGATTTCAGGCATGAAGAACTAGATCCTGAATTTGTGAGCAGAATCTTCTGCTGTCTCTTAGCCCTTGCCAGCTGTGCATTTCCTTCTTGGAATCAGGGCAGAATTTGCAGAGACGTAACGGACTCAGAATTGGGGCCTTTCCAACCCGCCCAGAAGAGGGGCCTGTTTGAGTCTGGCACAGTGGACCCACTCCGAGGGGTCTGAGAAAAGCTGCCTGATTGGGGGAGTGCTGGTACCTGATGAGACTGTTGAGGCTGAGGCTTAAATCAGCAAATAGATGTAAAGTTCAGCACAATGCCTGGAGCATGGAGGACGTCACGCGTGGAATAGTGGTCGCCTCTGGCTAGTGGGGGTGGAAGAAATGGAAGACTTTCACATTTTATGTTATATCCTTGTGTATTGTCTTGCATTTATAGGTGACACAATTTACATTTGTAATGTGTAAAAGTGCCCTCCCTCCAATAAAAACCCAAGGAAATATGACCCCCATGTCATGACTGCGGAGAATCTGGAGAGTGGGCTCGCAGGTCATCCTGCCTGTGCCTCCTGCAAGCGCAAGAAACTCTGCTGGGCCTCCCCGGTGGCGCAGCGGTTGAGCGCTGGGTTGTGAAGCTGCCCGCAGCCTCTGAAGCGCTGGTTCGATCCCCAGCTGCTCCCCGGCCACCGGAGGAGGGTCCCCCATGGCGCGCAGACCTCTCCTGCCGCCCGCTGCTCCCCTCAGCAGTGTACTTCGGTCCTTCTGCCTGCTCTGCTCCCCGCTCTGGCTCTGGTGAATCCTCTCACCCTCCCGCACTTCTGACTGTACCCAGTGCATGTATATATAAACAAATAAATAAATAAAATAAAATAAAAAAATACATGCCTCTTTAAAAAAAAAAAAAAAAAAAAGAAACTCTGCTGTTGTCGCCCTGAGCTACCATATAGTTTCCACTCTGCATCCCCTCAGGCAGGATTTCATGTCCAGGCCATTATGTTTTTCATACAGTTGAATATGCTAGAAAGTTCTCTTTCTCTTTTGAGCCCAAATCTATGCCTTCCCATTAGGTCTACCTAGGTTTGCATCATGAGGGCCATGCAGAGTAAGCATCATAGATTTTACAGCATCTTAGACCTTACCACAAGCCTTGGAAGATTAAAGAGAGTTGTGTCATTTTGAAATTAGCTCTTTTCAGCCAGTTGCCAAAAGTTTCAGCTGTTCCTCAGGATGTAGATTCCCCGCCTTGTCACAGACTGGGTTCTATGGAAGTACACATGGAAACAGACTTCAGGGTCCAAGAGGTTCACTATGGATAGTGCTTGACAGAAGGTTGAAGAAAAATCAGATTGGGGAGAGGAGGAAGTTAAGCTATATTTCAGACTCATCAGAGTCTCAGTTCACAGGGCAGGAAGCTCTGGGGAGTTATCAGAGTTGCCCAGTGGCAGACTGAAAAGGCCAGGCCTTTTGACCTTCTCACCTTACCCACTGTATGCTGTTAACAGATGGTGTCAGCCGTGGGACAGCACGTCACTTTGCTTCGGCCGTCTTCACTTCAGGCCAGGCCGTTCTCTGCATCTGAAGCAGACCCAAAGGAGCTGAAAGCTGGAGAGCCTGCACCACGTCCCCGTCATGAGGGCAGATAGTCCTTCTTTGAAGCAATACCTGGGCCACCCAGTGTATCTGGGTGTGTCTCCACGTCTTCCTCCCCTCCCCACACCATTCTGGACACTTGTCCATGGCCTATTTCTTGCTTATGAACTACTGTATGAATGGAAAGATCCAGAGCAGAACACAGCATCCCCCCATGATTGTGGGACTAGCACACAGTGCTCTGGGACCAGTTCCACCCTGAGCAAGATGTCATGCATCAGTGCCTGCCTGCAAGATGGCATTATCTTTTTGTTTATTAAAAATGTCATTTCCCATTATCCAAATGCACAAAGCTGCTGTAGTGAGGAGAAGGTAAAGCAGCAATCACCTTTTTTAAAAAAGATTTATTTATTTATTTATACAAGCACTGGGTACAGTCAGAAGCATGGGAGGGTGAGAGAACTCACCAGAGCCAGAGCAGGGAACAGAACAGGCAGACTGATGAAGTACACTGCTGAGGGGAGCAGTGGGTGAGGTAGGAGAGGTCTGTGCGCCATGTGGGACCCTCGCCCAGCGGCTGGGGATCAAACTGGTGCTGCAGAGGCTGCGGGCAGCTTCGCAGCCCAGCACTCAACCGCTGTGCCACCGGGGAGGCCCTAAAGCAGCAATTACTAATGAAGTGTGCAGTGGGTTGAATGTGGGTCTTGGGGTCAGGATGAAATTGGTGGGAGTACTGGCCCAGCAACTGACTGGTTGTGTGACCAACACATACTTGCTTATTCATAAACACTGGTGAAATGCTTTTGAAGTGATTTCAGGTGATTTTAGTTTCCTAAGTCTCTTTCCTTCTCTGGAAAATGGGAGTAATAAGCCTGCATCACAAGCCTGTTCTGAGAATTAAAGCCAACAAGATAATTATGAAAAGCTGCTCAGCGCTACATCTGCAGCACGAGGCAGCTTGTGGCCTGAGGTGGTGCTCACATATTTGAATGCCTACTCGTCCCCAACTTAGGACCATTGTGCACCAAGCGCTTCTCAGCACCAACTCAAGCCAGCTTTGCAGTGATCCCAAGAGCAGGTGTTAGCATCTTCATCACTTTGCAAGGGAGCTGCGCGTTCAGAACGGGCTAGGTCGTCATGTCTCTTGAGTTGTGAACCAGAATTGGAGCCCAGGTCTCTGCCTCTGAAACCTGTGCTTCCCCAAGACGGCTTAGAGTTTTCTGTCATCCATGTCATTTCATTCACATGTTGAACATAGTGGATTTTCTGACAAAAGAATCGTGATGGCCAGTATTCCCAGAGCAAGACGTTCTCATTTGCAGTCGGAGGCTGCAGGAAATGGGATGGTTCTGTTAAGAATAGATGCTTTACTCTCAAGCGTCAATTCACTCCTCCAGCTTTTCAGAGAGCAGTCGCCCCAAAGATAGACTTTTGATAACGAAACAAGAATCAGTAGAAGGCTAAGGAAAGAAGATTCATTCATCAGTCAAGGTTTAATCTTGAATGTGAGCCCACAGGAAATGAGGATGACGTGACATGCTTCTGCAGTTTGTCCTCCACTTTTCCTTCACCTACTCCTGATGCATGCTGGTATCTTGGTGAATGGGGGGACATGAACATGGCCCCTCCCAATCCCATCAGCACCCTCCCTTTACCGAGGTCCAGTCCACGGAATTCATTGTGATAAAGCACTGATGTCAAGACAACACCCCAAGAGCCGATTGGGAGCCCTTTGTCTTCCTTTCCTTTGTCCTTTGACTCCTGAGCCCAGCAAATTCTCCCTTTGGCCGGGTGCAATCAGGTGATCGTCAGCCTTGCCCAGGGCTCCTGAATGCACAGCCTGCCCTGGGTCTTCATCCGTAATCTCGGGAGCAGGATCTCAGATGCTTTTGAAAGTGTGGAAAGCACATTATATAATGCTCATTTTCCTGTTAGCTCGCAGCTGGGATAAAACCTTGACTGATGAATGAAGCTTTCATATCTAAGGGCAATACCTAAGTCTTAAATCCTTCAACTGGCAGCAGTACGATAGTGCATGTGCTTGGTAGTGTAAGGAGCTTTAAAAACAAGCATTTTCTGCTAATTTTAGCCTTCCTTGGCTGTGAGAAGACTCAGCAGCTCTAGGGCTTCATACTTAAGCAATAATGAGAGCAGCTCTGCTCTTCGCCGAGTAACAGGGCTGGGCCGGGGTGGCGGATTCACTATATTCTTCACATTTTCTTCACTTTGTCACATAAGTGGTAATTTTGTCCAGCCAGCCACTTTCAGATCATTACCTCATTAGCTGCAAAGTATCCATTACCATCATCATCGTCATCATCATCACTAGCACTGCCGTACTTGATTGTATCCATGCCTGAATATTGCCCTGTTTTCTTCACAGCCCTTATCTAAACCGCCTCAGAATTTTTCATTCTCACAGTTAACTGCCATCATTCACTCAAGATCGAGTGACATTGTGCTCTTGGTCTAGTGTCCATCTCCTTTCTTCTATGCTGATTCTCATGAAAGAGTACATACCTGCCTACATGCCTACCTGTCTACCTACCTGCCTGCCTACATACCTGTATACATGCATGTATGTAATTGTCCAGGCAACCCAGTTTGCCTCAACTGTGAACAGGTCTCAAGATAGGATGTATGCATTCATTATTTTGTGTATCTGGCCTGGACCACAACCAAAGCTTCTTATCTGGGGGTCTCTAGTCACTTATAATTGGTCACTCTTGCCGCAGACAGTTCATCAAGCCATTCTCCAGCAGCAGCCCACGTGGTCCTTTATTCATGGAAATTGCATCATGTCATTCTCCTGCTCAGAAGCTTCCAGCCTCTCTGATTGCATTCAGAGTAAAACCCACGCTACTTGGCACATTCCACAAAACCCTGTGTAGTCTGGGCCCCTTGACCTCTTCAGCCTCATCTCCTGTCACTCTCCTCTTCTCACTCCACTCCTTCCACCCAGGATGAAATGAGATAAGGGGAATGTTGTAAGGTGCACAGGGGAACTTTTCCTGTAAGGCCTGGAAATGTGGCTGAAGTTTAAACTGGCTGCTAGTCAACACTCAGGAAAGCTTACAAGTTCTGCTCACTTCCTGTGTGCGAGGCCTGTCTCCCAGTCCCTGCACGTGGATTGACTCATGTGCCACGACCCGTGGAGCAGGCACTTTTTCTGGAAAAGGAAGCTGCAGCTGCAGTACAGAGATAGTGTGTAACTTGCCTGATCTCATGCCCACTGAGTGCTGGGACACCAACCATTGTATCCGGGACTCTGGTACCAAGTGCATGTCTTCATGGCCACGTTAAAGCTGCTCCTCACAGTCCCAAGGGATCAGCTGCCAAGGGCCTACAGCCAGACCGCCTGGTGCTTGCTCAGAGGTGTCTAAACTGCCCCTTTAGGCCCTCACCTCCCGCCTCATGCAGCCTGGATAAACAGGAGAATGGGCTTTTTCAGGGTAGGATGGACTTGGAAAATTCAGAATGTGTATTAATGAGGAGTTATCAAGCCACATGGAAGTGTTTTTCTTCCTTCCTCAGGGAGCACAGATCCCTCCAGTTCACGCTGACACTGGACTGTGGTGTCGCCAGAGTGCCAGTTGCCCTGAGCGCTCTAATGGCAGGGGCTTTTTGTCTCTTTGGGCCTCTGCAGTCACAGTGCCTCTCATGGTGCCAACTGCGGCTGACCACTAGTCTGCAGAGAGCTTTCTTCAACTGGCTGGGGCACTGCCAAGGAAATGAAGTGCATTGATTGGGCCTTGAGTTGGTTGTGATCAACACAGGGAGATGGAAAGCGAGAGCAATTACAAAAAAAAAAAAAAAAAAAAAAAAAAAGAAGTACAGAAAGACACAGAGAACAATCCAGTTGCCCAGTACATGAAGATAAATCTAGTTGCCAAGCATGAAAACGAAGGGGAATCAGCACGGTTGCCTTCACTGTTATGTTTGTTTAGTAGATGTCAAAACCAGATGCAGAAAGTGGGTGAAGACCATGCACGTGTGCCTGAAGTGCAATCTGACATGCCAGGGAGATTCAGTCACTTTGATTTGCTGGGTCCAGTCTCCCGATTCCTGTGACTGACTGCGCCCAAAGACTTAGGGACATTATTGCAGGAAAAATCGTGATCATGAAACTTGCAGGAGAATAATGACCACATCTTACAGCTACATCTGACTCCACTCCACGGTGCCCATCGAGTCATTGTAGCCAGCGAGCCAGGGAGGCAGCCCGCCGTGACCCCTGCAGTGGGCACTGGAGCTGGGAAATGGAGAGAGGGATAGAGGAGGGGGATAGACTTTCAAGAGAGGCCTCTTTACAAATAGGTGGCCGGGTAGTGTAGACCCACTGGCTGTGAGCTGGGGTTTGGGGGCCACATGTCTGGTGTCCAGTTCTGACTCTGCTTAGGAACCACAGTGAACTGATTAATTCTGGCATTGGCTTGGGGTAGGTCAACTCACTCCACGATGACTCCACTTTCTCATCCATAAAATGGAACTAATTATAATGTCCACCCCCCAGTGCTGTTATGTATGTTAAATGAAAGTGTGTGTGACGTGCTTGGCACTTATCTGGAGCTCGACAAATATTTGCTGCTGTTATCATCTCCTACCTGTACTTTTCACATTGTGGTTTTAACCCATTAATAGATGGAAAGACTTTTTAAGTTGTCATGAGCTACATATTTTGTTCATTCAAATAGCATTGGATGAAAAATATATGAGTGCATTGAATGTATAAATATTATGTCATGAAATTTGTTTTAGGTGTTTACATATGTTACTATAAAACATGCATGCTCATACATGCACAAGGGCACACATGAAGAGATGTACCTACTTACATGTTTAAGTATACACATACAAAAGCACAAGACTGTAAACACATGTTCACATTCACAGATCCACTGACATACACATGTAGACAAGCGCACACACATACATATAGATCGGCATACACATACAAGCATGCAGTTCACTGATACACATAAACATGCTCACATGTGTACATTCATGTGTATACATGTATGGACATAGATACTCATACAAAAATGGAAGTGGACATGCCCATTTGTACACACAGAATTGCGTAGATACACACTCACACACATAATTGAGGGACACATATACATGTATTCTCACACAACATGACATACAGATATGTACCCACATGACACACACAGATACAAGCACACATAATACAACTACATGCTGTGTAAGTACACTCAAACACATGCACACACACACACATACACACACACCCGTATACACACACGCCCTCCCTCCCAACACCGTCCTGTTGGCAGGGGAACAAGCTTTGCCTCCGCCTCTGATTCATGTTCAGACTTGATTGGTCGGAGCTCAGGACAGGGCACACTGATAAACATCTGGCAATAAACATCTGGTCACAGCACAAGCATTTAAAAATCATCATTGGCAGATATATTACTGCTTTTAAAGCACTTGTATCTATATTACCTACCAGAGTAAAGATTTTAAATGTAGTTTTGCCTGGAATTCATTTCCAGTCTTGCCAAGGCGTTGGTGGCCACCGCTTCCGCCAGAGAAGGACCCTTCGTGGAGTTCCTGAGCTTGCCCAGTTGCTTCTCAGAAAAGACTGCTGCCATCAAGAGTTCATGTTTAAAATCTTAGCTTCTACAGTGCGTTTCAACTTGGGTTATGTCAACGAAGGCTAGTGCTGCTCAAATTTTTCATCTGGCTCATTAGGGAATGGTGGGTCCTAATTAGGATTCAAGAGCGAGGGAAATTGCTTGATGGAAACCTGTCACAAAAACAAACAGCGAAACCTCGAAAGAGAGAGCTTTAATATTTCTTTGGCAAAAAAGAGTTTTTAAATGACTACAGCAGGTGAACTGCACTTTCAACCTTGCCAAAAAATGTACGAATGTGATGCCCACAGCCTTGTTAGGTGGGAGAAAGGGTCGTTAGTGCAGGTATTTGAAAGTAAGAAAAAAATCCTGGTGTCCCTTCTGTGGGGATGGAAAGGGCTTGGGTAACTTTAGGCTTCGATTCACATGTGACATGTGAAGGACATGATCATAAAGGTTGAGGATGGAGACCACCAGCTCGAGAGACTCTGCTGTCAGAGGCCCGGATTCTTCCTTACTTTTTTGTCTCCCACATGGACTATCGCGTTCTGAAGTCTAAGGATACAGAGACTAGAAAAACAGCCATTGATCTCCAGGCCCGCTGACTCTACCACACCCTTACTCTGCCAATTCCAAGCTCGTGGCCTTAGAGCCCATGGAAAGACAGGGCTCACTTTCCAGCCATAATCCTGTCCCCCATCCATTGGAGAGAATAGTCCCCAGAAAGTGACAGCCCACCCACCCAGCCAACGACATGTCCCACTCTTCATGATAGTTGGATGGGGTTGTGTAACTAGTTCTCACCGGTAGCTTCTGAGGAAAGAAATGTGTATTCCTCCCAGGCCAATCAAATGCCATTTTTCCACCCCATTTTCTGTTTTCACTCTCCTGATGAATAGTGATCTGGGAAGAAATATGTTGAAGATGAAGGAGCCCTGGGGTGCTGGCGCCTGAGTTCCTGTGTTGCTGCACGGAAGAGAGCAGCAGCACCTGCCTGCCTACACACCCAGTTGGCTTTTGAGTGAGTGAGTTCTGTTGTATTGGATTCTATCAAATATTCATGTTTGTTTGTTTTTGTCTCTCTCAGTTACTCTAACCGATACATGTGCCTTATGTGACATATCCTTCTGGATTTATAATTTAGATCAGGGCATTTCCTGAATTTGGTCAATTTCTTAGTTGTTTCAGGCTGCAAAAATAAAAATATGCAACAAAAAATAAAAAGAACAAAAATAACATGAGACTCTGCCCTGATGGCCAATCCCCTCACAAAGGTCTTGCCTTCTAACACCATCCCCCTGGGAGTAAGGATTTCAACATGTGACTATTGGAGAGACACAAATATTCAGTCAGTGATAGTCATGGCTTCAAGGTAATGTGAGCTTATCTAAAACCCTCTGCTGCTTTTGGCCCTTAGTACTTGTGCCCCATGAGTAGGCTGAAGATTTGTAAAAGGAGAAGCCCAGGGCTGCCCCAGTGGTGCAGGGGGTTGAGCGCAGCGCTGTGAAGCTCTCCACAGCCTCTGCAGTGCCAGTTTGATTCCTGGCCGGCCAGGGAGAAACCCACATGGTGCTGCATACCTCTCCCGTCTCTCCCGCTGCTCCCCTCAGCGGTGTTTTCGGTCCATCTGCCTGTTGTGCTCCCTGCTATGACTCCGGTGAATCCTCTCACCCTCCTGTGCCTCTGGCCTATACCCATTCTTGTATAAATACATCAATCTTAAAAAAGAAAAGGAGAAACCCAGTTGAAGTACTGTTGCTCTTCAGATACTTTAGTTGGTGTCAAACATAAAAGGATTATTTATTTGGTTTAATAAAGAATTACAAAGCACTTAGTCTGCTAGATGCTGCTATAACCACCTTACACATACTGACTCGTCCAGCTTTACAAGTCTATGAGCTAGGCTTATTATTACCTCTGCTTGCAACAGGAGGCACAGAGATGTTGAGTAATTTGTCCAAGTTCACACAGCCAGTAAGTGACAGTGGGAGAAGTTTGGCTCCAGAGCTCGTGTTTCTGTCTGCCAAATTAGATGACCTGTGAACGGGCGAACAGTTCGTGCTCCCCTACACTTCGGAGGCGGGGGGATCTGATTCCTTCCCTTGACCTGAAAAGAGGGAATGGTCTTTGAAGGAGTATTGGCGACCACTGTTTGCTTCCAGCAGAAGACAGCCTCCCATCCCCTGACTCTTCATGATTTAGAAAAGACATGATGCCACCTGCTGTCTCCCTGGTCCTATTTTGCTTGTTCTTCAGAGGTGTTTGCATGTGCGCACATGGAGGGAGGCAGCCAGCCCACAGAGCTGCTTTACTGGTGAGAATTAATAGGATCACAGCACACAGTGGTATGATTGCAAATAGAAATACTATTCTCTTCAAACAAATCTGTCTCGTACTTCATGCCAAGAACTAGAGTGGGTAAACTTGCATTCCAATCGGCCTTGGCGCAGGGCATGTTGTTTCTTCCGTAGCAAGCCCTTGGCCTGGGCCAGATCTCACTCACCCATGGGCCCAGTCAGTCAGTGTTCAGGAGGGCAGACAAGGCCTGCGCCGCCGAGGTGTCACAGTCTGTCTTGTCTGGGGTGAGAGGAGGGGTGAAAGGTCAGTGGCCCACCAGCAATCATCTCGTCTTTGTTGAAAGTCATTGAGGTCAGTTTGCTCGTTCTCTCATGTCCAGGTGTTCACTACCTTCTTAGAAGGTCCCATGGCCATCTTGGAACCCAGGACCACTTTTACTGCTGAGGTTGGACTTAGAATTGCCTTAATTTGTCCTCTGGCTGAGGTAGGCCCTCATGCATGTCTGTGAAAATCTCAACATACTGTTTCTACATGTTTACATCTCGTCACAAAATCATAAGTTCTTGGAGTATCAGGCTTGAAAGGAGATGACCTCCGTCGAGATGACCTCCTGCCCCAAGCGCTTCATTTTACCAAAAAGGAGACTGAGGTCTGGTGGAGGGGATCTATGGTGAGGCCATACCCCCAGAAGTGGAAGTCAATCCACAAATCTGTTAACTGGGCTTTGACCTCTGTCTCTTAGTTGGGGCCATCACACTGATGGGCCACGTCTTTCTTGACTAAACACTGGTCCTCCAGTCTTGGGGGATGGCCTTTTAAGCAGCACCATCAACAGAGTTCAAGGGACCACGTGATTCAGTGAGTGTTCTGGGCTAGCCAGCAAATGTTGCAGCCCAGTGCTACCAAATTGCAGAGTCAGTGCCACACATCATGGCCCCGCCTCCAGGTTAGCTGCCATGCTGGGTGTTACATGTGATGTTTCCAAGGTAAGTAAAGGTTAATTATCACAGCTATATGAGTTCATTGGAGCCTCCAAGGTTGGTTTGATTACATCAATTTACAGACAAGTAGACTGAGGCCCATAGTAAATAACTTGCCAAGGGTTACCTAGCAGGTACTTGCGGACTGAGGGTTCACACTTAGCTCTGTCCACATCCAGGAGTTCACACTGAGCCCAATGGGGACTGCTCGGCCTTAACACAGGGACTCTCAGGTGCTCCCAGGAGGATGTCTAGACGCTGCTCTGTTGACTGCCCATGTTCTTTGGCACGATCAGTAGGAGCATCTGAGACCCTTGCCTTTGCTGGCAGCCAGGCCTAAGCGGGGACCCATGAAGCGTCAGGGACGTTGCACCTTCTCTGTCTCTTCCCTGTAAGTCATCCCCCCCATGCTGTGCTGGCAGGAGACCTGCGACACACACTCCTCCCCATGTGGGTCCTGGAACATGGGGTGCTTTCTGAGTTGTCGCCTTTAAGAGCAGCAGTTGGCTTGTGCTTTCATTTTCTTCTTGTGAGGCTTAGTTAGCAGTCAACCTGTAGGCTGCTTGGGGTGAGGACAGGGAGGAAGAGGAGAGAGGGGGAGGTTCTCCTCAGTGGTATCTCAGAGCCACCTCATCCTGCCCCATGCACTCTTTTAAGCAGCGACTGAGGGGAAATGCGAACTCAGTTTGTCTCCTCTGAGCACGTTCTTGCATGAAGCCATGCACGCCGGCACTGGGCGAATGGGCAAAGTCAGAACAGCGAATGTCTAAGAAGCACTTAGTAGGTGTCAGAGGCTGGTTCACGGGCATCATATATCCATTCATTCATTTCATCCTCACCACAGCCTGAAGGGGAGGGTACACATTTACCATGATCATCACCCGTTTTATGGATTGAGAAACTGAGGCAGAGAGAGGCACTATGACTTCCTCAAGATTGCCCAGCAAGGAAGTATTTGCCCGTGCTCATCACATCACCCTCTGCCAGGGAAGAAAGAGGGTGGCCAGAGAGACAGCCTGCCTGTCGTTGTGTTGTAGAAATAAATTCTGGACTTTTCCCCAGGCAGAGGAAGAACAAGCGGTACTTCAGGAATGGTGAGGTCAGGAGAAGCTTTATTACTCATGCATGAGGTCCCAGACCTGGGGAGCCACGTAAGGTCTGAGCCCCGGTTTAAAGACAAAGGGTTTCTTTTATACACAACTATCTTACATGGATAGCCTCAGTTTTCAGCAGGCATAACCATTTGTGGCAAACTCCCCAGACAAGGAGGGCAAGGCAAGGAGGGGCGAGATGCAGGCATTCGGGGATGGCCTTGGAGAGACAGGCCAGCTAGTTGGCTGCCCGACCTTGTCGATAAGAGTGCTGAGGCCCTGGCCGTGAATCTTGAAAGGGAAAGCGCTGTAGGTAAGTAAACTTGCCGATGATGATGTGTTGGAGTGTTCATTGCACCTGGGCTGGAAGTTCTGCTGGAATCTTTATTATATTCATTTGCTTAAGAATATATTTTCTCATCAGTTGGGGCAGGCTGCCTGTGCCTCACTCTGACTTTCAGGCCATGGAAAGGCTGTGCCGTGTTGGCCTTTATGCTACAGGCACGACTGTCGCTCGTCGGCCATCCTGTCCTATGCAGCTTGTGTCAGGGCCACCGAGAGCAAGAATGCTCGGCTTCCAGCAAATACAAATTCTGCAGGTAACCCTTTCTCTTCAGAAATGAAAGCTGAGCCTTCTAGCCGGCTGACCACTCTGCTTGATGTTTCGTGGATCGATTCAACCTTTGGTTCAAATGACGGAAGATGAAACCAGCCCTCCCACTCACCTCGTGTCTTCCACCTGGACAAGTGTGAGCAGCCGTGTCGCTCAGTAGTTTTGTCAAATAATCTCTGAATTGGACCAGTTCCCAGATCACTTTCAGCTGGAGGTGGAAAGGATGCTACAGGTGAAAATGGAGAATCCTGTACCTGTTTGCAATCTCTGCCTATTTCGAGTCCAACCTCAAGACTGTCATAGGCTTGAAGCCCACTTTTTGTCGACAGCCAGGAAGCACATGGCAAGGAAGACTTGTTGCCCTACATTCAGAAAAAACACAAGGGGCTTTAAATATTACAACCATGTTATTTTTAGAAACCCCCAGACCCTTACTCGCTCTAGTTTTAGAAAGCTGAGCAAAATAAAATAAATGGCCATGGTTTCTGCTTAAATTAGATCTGTCTTAGTTTCCATGGCATCCAATCTGTTACCACCAATATTTCACCAGGATCTGTGTTCAGCCCTCAGGATGGGAGCATTTGCTGTAAGGCTGGTAGGCTCCATCACCGCGCCATGGACTCCATTCTGGGTGAGGAAAGAGGGCTTGTAGAAGCCGCAGCTCAGGCTGTATTTGATTCCTGGAACCTATGCGTCATCCAAGCCTTCACATGACTCTGGAGGTCATTGGGGTTTGATAGAATTACAGGTGATATATTGTGGGTGAGTGCTTAGTCTCCGGCTACATTGTTCTGATGTAGCCACTGCTGGTGACATTCATTGGCTGACCCTAGCAAAAGGGAACCCCAGGGAAATCACTCCAATGCAGAGACTGTGGAAACAGCCAGGGTTTGAACAACGTGTAAATCTTAATTTTGTGCTTCAGGAAGCTTAACTGCGAGACTCAAGAGAAAGATTTCAGGTATCAGTGGGTTCACATTAAACATATTTCCTCAAGCAAGCAGACAGACAGACAGGCAATCATACAAACAGTACCTTTAAGGCCTTCTTGCATAAGGGATTAATGCAAGGAAACTGATATACGCAGTTTGCGAAGAAACTAACAGGAATACGAGTGTGGACCTTTTTGTTAAAATGTAGATTACTGTAAAAAGAATATAACAGATTTAGCAGGTGAAATGGCTTGCCTTCTTCTCTGGACAGTCACTTAAAAATAATATTCCATCTAGAAAATGCATATGCAAGTGTCACATTTTATAATTACTCCTAACTTGCAAAGTTCATTCATAATGTTTTTAACAGGTGACATCTTAAAGCTTACGTCTTCAGTTTTTTCCCCTGACATTTTCTATTTTTTAATCAGTTGCAATTGGAGCGAGATCTTTGGGAAGATCAATTTAGATAAATCTTTACCCTTAGTTTTCTTGTCTTTAAGAGGAAAAGGCAGCATTAAAACACATGTTCTTAATCTGGCCTGCACGGATGGGCTTCAGTGAGGGCTTCTAAGTATCAGGAAACTATGCAAAAATATTGTGTGTGTGTGTGTGTGTGTGCGTGTGTGTATGTGTGAGTAAAATTAAATATCTGCAGTGTTCTGAAGAGTCTGTGGCTTTCATCAGATTTTTAGATGCTCATGTAACTCTAGAAAATGAATTTCTGAATTTGGTGCTAAGTTCCTGTTGAATGCTATAGCTCAAAGAGATGTGTTAAGCAGGTTTATTTCACCTCTTCCTTAGTTGAGGGGAGGGTAATAGGAAATTCAACAGGTAACCCAGCGAGGGCTCTATCAGATTTATCATAGTCAAGCATAATTGAAAATTAACTGTGTAACAAATAATAGTAATATATCTGATTTTAAACTGGAGGCCGCAGAAGTAATCAGAACCAATAATTTGCAAGTCCCAATAACTTTAAGTCAAGTAATACTGAATGATGTCTTTAAGCCCGTTTTATTTTCAGTGTTGTGTATGATCACGCTAACTCTCTAGATCTTACTCTTTTTGCATACCCATGGGTATCTCATGGACTTTCAAAGTACGCTGCCCAAGTGTATAGAATAAACATGTGAGAGAAGACAAGATGAGAATGAAGCCGCCTATGATTGCAACTAGGTCAAATCTATTAATAAGTGATATTTATGTCTCTGCATGGTTAAAACTGCAAATCCTTTTGCATAACATTTCCTCTTGCTTTGATAGAACATTTCTCACTCAAAATACTTCAAAAACCATCATTTTAAATTTTTTTTAAATATTTATTTAAAGTTTCTTTTTTTAAAGATTTATTTATTTATTTATACAAGAACCAGGGTACAGGCAGATGCGCGGGAGGGTGAGAGGATTCACCAGAGACAGAGCAGGGAGCAAAACAGGCAGACTGACGAAATGCACTGCTGAGCGGAGGAACGGGCAACACAGGAGAGGTCTGCCACGAGAGGTGGGACCCTCGCCCGCTGGCCGGGGATCGAACTGGCGCTGCAGAGGCTGTGGACAGATTCACAGAGCGACGTTCAACCGCCTGCGCCACCAGGGGAGGCCCCATCATTTTAATTTTTAATCACCCCTGAAAATTTAATTATTATACAGAGCACAATGTTATCATGCTGAAATAGATGTCGCTGGATTACATCACATTGCGTGGCGTGACACTCTCTGGAGTTAGTTTCGCTGCTGCCTCTCAGAAATGTGCCTGTGAACTTGAGGGGAGTTGGGGGGAGGACAGAACTAATGAGGACAAGGTCACAGGTTTAGTCCCTATGAGAGCATTACCTCAGTTCCATTCCCTGGTCTCACACTGTACCCCAGTTCTGGCCAGAAGACTCTTGGGGTCGATGGAATCCAGGGAAGTGAGGGGATACCTCAGTGTCAAGCCGTTCCTGATACGTAGAGAGACCACATGCGTTTCAGAATCTCCCAGTGTCAGTGTCGGAAAGGACCTTGAAGCTCTTCTCTTCTTCCTTCCCAGCTGATGTGTGATAATTTTCCCAAGGGGTCATATAGTCTCCTCTTGAGTATCTCCAGTGACGATGATCTCATCACCTTCCAGTGCTGCTCATTCAACCTCAGAACAGTTCTGACAATTCTTCCTTATGTGAATTACAACTGTCATTCTGTAAATGAGTCCTAGGCCTTCCACATGGGCTCAACAGAAAGACTCTCAGTCCTCTATAAGTTGGAAAACAGGGAGCATGTTGGAATAGGAGCTTCAGGCTATATCTCTTCATTGGCAATCTTATTGCCTTTGTCAGCAGAGAGAGCCCTTGCTTAGAGAAGCAAGTATTTAAGCAGAGGTTTGATTCCTTTCTATAACAGTCTTGGGGTATAGCTCTTGGGAAGGTAGTCTAAATTCTCTTCCTGTCCTTGAGGTCAGTTTCATAACACATGACTGGGTGATAGAATAGGGACCACCAGGGAGGTTACCCTCAGCCCTCATACTGCAAAGAACATTGCAGTAGGGCACTGTCTCCAGGCTGGAGATTTGCGAACATTAATGGGTGGTGAAGACAGACCTTGCCAACCTTGCTTCTCCAGAGACCCTCGTGCGGAGAGCTTTGAATGACAAGATTGACTTTTAATCCCCCCCAGAAGGCATGTTCTCATTCATTCATCTGTTCCAAAAGTGTTTATTGAGGGCTTTCTATGTTCTAGGTATTAGAGATGACGAGCAAAGCAGACAGGTCCAAATGCAGGATGTAAACTTGAAATAAATAATCACACAAGGTAATGTGTAATTCTAAATCATGACAAATGAGAGAAAGGAGAGTTACAGATTATTTTCAGAGCATGTAACAACTCTGATTTGAGGCTTTCAAGGAAGGCTTGCCTGGCATTTGACTTAACGTATAAAGGATGTATAGAAATTAACAGTGAAGGAGGTAGAGATGGGAGAAGCATTCCAGGCAGAGGGAACAGCATATACAAAGGCCCCGTCGGAGAGAGGTAGTAGAGGAAGCCCAGAAATTCAAGGGACTGAGAGAGGTCCGCTGGAGGTGAAGTTCACAGATGAAGTGTGTTGTGGCACAAGATGAAGCTCTGGAGGTCACAGGGACCACTCAAGTCTCAGCTTGTCCCATCAAATGTCTTGATGGCCGCCACCACTCCATGTTCAGTTCTTGTGTTCTTTCCTCCAGGAATATTTTCACTATTCATCATTGATTTCTTACACAAGGCCCTATTTATCTAATTTCTTTGAACTTTGTCATCCTGGAAGTAGAGGTGAATCAAGAGGGCTCTAGTGTATATTAAGCACCTGAGATTCACCAAGCACTGTGTCAAGTTCTTTAAATTTATGATCTTTAACCACTCATCAGAATGCTGTGAGGTATTTCCATTACACCCTCTTACTGAGAGTGAAATTGGCACTCAGAAATTTTGAATAATTGCTCCAGTGTCATGTAAGTAAACAAATAAGCTCAGATAGAAATTCAGGTTTGGTTGGCTCCAAAGATTCTGCTCTTTCTCATAAATCAAGTTACTTCTATCTGGCTCTTTCACTGTTCACTAACCTTCCACTCGAAGTGACCTGGCCATACTAATTTTGATGTTAACATTACCATTTGAAACTCACCAGTTGTGTTTTTAAATGGAACAAACCCAAAGAAGATTCTAATCTCAATGTATGTCAGGCCTTCTTAAAGTTCTTTCTAACAGTTCTTTCTCCATGTCATTGTCTCTCAGTTGCTTATCCACAATGCAGATGTACCAAACCTCTCATTTTTCTTCTTGAATCTCCCTCCTAGGCTTCCCCCAAACTGTCCCATGCAGCCAACACTTGTTTTTATTGCTCTTTCCTCTCATCTTAAGTATTTATTCATTTCTTCCTTGCATATATCTTTCTGTTCTGATAATTGTAAATGCTTTGAGTGATCTTCTGTGGTCAGGCAAGCAGAGAAAGGGCCTTTTTAAATCAGGAGGGCAGGAGATGTTCTGAATATCTAAATGTTCTCTTTCCTTCATCTTTATTTTTTTGTGTCCATTTCAAAATTCTTTCAAGTTAAAGTAATAACACTGTTCCAAGTGGTAAATACTATATTGCTTCCATTGCCTGATCCTGTCAGAGGCTGTGGGTGTTCATGGGTAGCCATGTGCTACACTGCATTTCCCAGCATCCTTTTCAGTTGAGTTGGTCATGCAGTTGGCTCTAGTTCATGGAATTTGAGTGCAAGTGACATGTGTCACTTCTGCACCTACAGGTTAAGTAGCCAATTTGTTTTTTCTAAACTATTTTCTCTGTCTTCTGAATCATACCAGGGTGACCTTGAATTCACCAAATGGAAGCACCCTGAATCCTTGATTCACTATTTACAAGTGAGTTAATCCACATTCTACTATCATGTGAGTGAGAAATAAATCACTGCTGCATTATTTCTTTCAACAGTTAATATTAATCATACATTATTTTCTATATTTTAATTAAAACTCATCAATAAGTTCATACGTGCAGTGAAGACCAATTTATAAATCTTTTCATCTATAGTTAGTGCCCTTTATGTCCTGTTGAAGTAATTTTTACCTCACCTAAGGTGATGAAGATACTTTCTGATACTTTATTTTAGACTGTTTATTGTTGTACATTTCACATTTAAATCTATGTTCTATCTTAAGTTCATATTTGTATACAATTTTTGAGGCTCATGGTTAATTTTCCATATGAATATACAATGTTCCTAGTGCCATATGTTGAAACATGTGTCCTTCTCTCAGTGGATTTAAGTGGTCCCTTCTGTGGATATCAGATATAGTAGACAATCTCCAAAATGGCGACGACTAATCACCATATCCAAATTAGTAGTCACACCCTTGTATAATCCCCTCTTAATTGTGTGCTGGACCTAGTGCCTCACTTCTAGTGAACATCATATGGCACAAGTGACAGGAGGTCATTGCTCTGATTAGGTTAAAAAAAAAAAAGACTGTGACTTCCTTTATTCTTGCTTCCTCTTTCCTCTTACTCTACTAAAGAACGTTATATTCCCTTGAGCCTCCCCGGTGGTGCAGTGGGTTGAGCGCAGCACTGTGAACCTATCTGCAGCTTCTGCAGTGCGGGTTCCATTCCCAGCTGGCCAGGGAGCTACCCACATGGCACATCAGACCTCTCCTGACTTGCCTGCTGCTCCCCTCAGCAGTGTATTTAGTCAGTCTGCCTGTTCTGTTCCCCTCTCTGTCTCTGGTGAATCCTCTCACCCCCCCCCACACCTCTGGCCTGTACCCTCGTTCTTGTATAAATAAATGTATGTTTAAAAAAAAAAGAGAAAAACAATAATGTTATAGTCCCCTATTGTAATCTGGTATGTGTCGTGGTGAGGATGGAGAGCAGGGATGGTTATAGGCCTGACAATTTTTGTTGATATTGCTCAGAATATTAAAAAAAAAAAATCCCCTTGACAACTGGATTATGAGGGTGGTGACATCACAACGGAGCCCCTGGTATAAGAAAATCAAATTGAAATCCCTCATGCTGCTCTAGGTTGGCAAGGATTTCATTTATATGCAAAGGAAAGGCCTTACCCCCTTGGGGTTACATCGCAGGAAACCAAATTTATTCAGGTTTTGTTATCTGGATTTAACCTTCTGTCAACAATATTGCCACACACATCGACCTCTTTTTATTTTATGGGATTCTGATTAAGAAAAGTCTGAAGTGTGACAATTCATTTTCCGGCAGCATCAGTTTTCTGCAAGATACGTGGAAATCAAATCACTATCCCTTTGCCCGTCTCCCCCATTCATTCCTCTCCCCACCAATCTCCCCCCCCCAATCTAGACATAAAACACAAATATTTAGAACATAATACTTCAGTGAGCAGAAAACATGCTGCTTTTTGTCCTGGTAAGTCAGTTCACGGTTGTCTTGAAAATTTTCTGCTTTAAAAGAAAAGGTCCAAAGCACCAGGGCCCCAATTTTCAGTGGTGGCTGGGGTGTGGTTGACTTTACCATGGAAAACTTAAAATCTGCCAGTTGTTCTCATTTTATTTAACACTTCTCTGAGTTGCTAAGAATTCCTACATTCTCTGTGAGGAGAGTTAGACATTCTAGTCTCCATTATGCCACCTGTTCAGCTGATGTGCTTGGAGCATCCTGTCCTCACCCTCTGGCTCCTGCCAATGGTCACATTCCACCAGGCTCTGTGCTAAGGAAGTTCAAATAGAAACAAGGGTCCTTTGGTCTGTTTGTCTAGGTTGATTCTGACTGTGATTCTGACTGTGATTCTGACTGTGCCCTAGGGAGGGACTTGACTACTTCAGGCAAAAGCAAAATAAAGAAATTGAACTTACATTTCCTAGGAGCAAGGCCCAATCCTGAGCCCCTTACATCCTATCACTCTATACAGCCCTGGGCGGCAGATACTAGTATATCACATCAGAAACTGGGTTAGACTCAGACTCAGAACTGATAGGAAGTCACACAGGTCATCAATAGTTGTTCCAGGGTTGGAACCCAATTTCATCTGATTCCAAGATCCATTCCCATAACTCTTATGTAACAGTGAATTTGTGTAGTGATAAGATGTTCAAGGAAATCTAGGATAGTGCATTTTACAATGGGAAAATAGGCAGTCATTGCCAGAATGATAAAAATATAGAAAGGTAGATAATATAAATTTTTGTTTCTATATGAAAAATCGCCCTGAAGTTATCTACTACACGCTACCTGCAGTTCTCAGTGCTAGGGAATACAAACAAGGACCTGCCCTCATGGAGTTTGCAGCCAAGAGCACTAGACACAATAATAACCAATAATACGCATCGATAGACAATACTAAACCAGTGGTTTCTGACTGTGGTCAGGGCTAGGAGCAGAGGTTGTTGGAGGTCCAGGGTGGGAGGGGCATGGTAGTGGGTCGGATGGGGAGGGCCTCTCTGAGCAGCTGACCTCTGAGTGATGAGAAGGCTATTGTTTGGCAGTTTCGGCAGAGGAAGGAGTGCGTGCAAGAGCTTAGAGATGGGATAGCAGCGAGTGGCGGGGACAGAAGGAAGGGGACTGTGGCTCAAGCAGGCTGGCTTGCGTGGGACAGCAGCGAGTGTAGTGGCAGAGATGCGGGGAGTGGGGGAGTCTCGCAGGGGCCGCTTGAAGGAGTTAGGCTTTTCTGTTTAGTGTTTTGGAAAACCACGGGTGGGTTTGCAGTAGGGAAGGGATGTGCTCTCACTGCGTCCTGAGGCTTGAAATGTAGCCTGTCCAGACAGGCAACCGGGAGAATAGTTAAAGACTATTATGGATGCAGGCCAAAGGAGAAGACTGGCAAGTGTTCTCCCCTGAAAGCAATTATAGAGCTGGCCCCATCTGACAAAACAGCCGCATTTGGAATATGGACACCGACCAAAGGCATACAGTAAATTAAGAATTATTTGTTTAAGAAAAGCTACTGACCCTCAGGTCAGAATAGTAAGAATCTGATGCTCCCATCCTCCCGCCATCCATAGGGCTGCCGTTCTCCCAGAGGAGGACAAGCTCTGAAACCAACCACGCTGCTGGTGGAAGTGGCTGAACTGATGGAAATTGCAGCAGAGAAAACCCCATGGGCCTGGGATTTGTAGGAAACCAAAGTGATTCTGGCAACACATGAGTGGGGGACGAACAACATCACAGCTTGCCCGATGCGATCCTGTGGGCAAGCATAGGCTGACAGACTGACCTGAAACTTAATAGGACACACCAGGACTGATCAGCTCCCCCAAGTCTCTGGCCATCTAAACGTCTGTGCGCAAGCTCATGGCTGCATGAATGCTAAGGAGACACCAGAGAGCGCCCTAGCTATCCACAAGTCTCTGGCTGCGTGAAACCTGGCAGGTGACAGAGGAGACAGGAGAGGGCCTGGTGGAAGGTAAGAGCTGGGACATAGCTGTAAACTGTCTGAACTTTGATGGCAACCTCCATGCCACACGGAGATCCAGCAGCCAATGGTGGAAGATACGATGACTCAAGGTTTTGAACACAATCTCTAACCAGTGGTTAGCAGCCCAGAAGATATGCTGAGGCAGGGGTGAGCCACAAGAAGACAGACTTAAAGAACTCTTAAAAATTCAAGCAGAGACATTGGGGCTACAGGCTCTAGAGGCAACAGGCTTTCCACAATGAGCCATAAAATTCATGAACTAAGTAATACAAATCAGCAGCAACACCCCCTACACCCACTCCCTGGGGATCAATCCAGAGTTCCTACAGTTTTGTTCAAAACATCCACTTTCCAACAAAAATGTGTGAGACATTCTAAAAAATGGCAAAGTGTGACCTGTGTTGAGGAAACAGAGCAGTGAAAGAAGCCTTGTGTGAGATTCATGAAGATGTTGGGTTGAACACAAAAGACTTCAAAGACACCGGTATACATATGTTCAAAGGCCTGAAAGAAATGACAATTGATGACACTATGGTAGGACAAAAATAGCTCATCAAACAAAAGAACAAACCATCCTACCGTGAGGGAAAAGAAGCAAACATGGCACCATTTCCTAACCTTAAACTCAGTAATTCTGCATTTACAATTCTACCAAAGATGACTGAAAACATGTGCTCACACAAACAGGTGCTTTCAAATATCTGTGTAAATGTTCCTTATAATGTCCAGAGCCAGGGACTAATCCAAATGACCATCAGGTGGTTAATTCCTAAATAAAAATGTGCCATATTTGTACAATGGAATGCAATTTGAAATTGGAAGGAATGAACTGTTTAGATGGGGAGCAACAAGCTCAAACTGGGAAACATCACGAGAGGTGAAGGATGCTCAGATTTTGTATGATCCCCCTTAGATGAAATGCCCATAAAGGCATATATTTTTAGATAATCTGAAATAAATCAGTGGTTGCCTAGGACTGGGGGTGGGAGCATGGATTAATTATGAAAGGATGTGACTTCAGAGTGATAGAACTATGCTGAAACTGGATTGTGATTCCGGTTACAAAACTATGAGTATACAGAAAGTCATTTTGTAAAATATTTACAAGGGATGAATTTTGTATTATGCAAATTGTTCTTCCATAAAAGTCTTCAAGCTAAAATGAATATTTTCATAAAGGCTGTCAAAGGCCCAGTCTGGGAAGCATCTTTATCCCAATGAACCCAAGATTCTCCTCCCTATGGAGAGACACCAGGGAAGCTGGAGGAAAACAGAACCCACTCAAGTGTCCAGATCTTGGAAATTTCCTTATGCTCACAGGTTAGAAAAAAATCTCTGCTTCCCCCTGTGCTCCTCCAACCACTGAGAGACACCAGGTCAGTCGGGGAGCATCAATAAGGGAACCCTAACTTACCTCATCTGTTCTTCACTAAGAAATTGAAACCCAACCTTATCTTACCCCCTTAGCTCCTCTCAGTCAACTTTAGCAGGAAACTTGGGGAATGCAGTGGTACCACAGAAATGAATGAGACCTCAATAACACCATAAAGGCCTTAAGCAAAACTGCGTGTGAATTGCAGCCTACCAAATTAGATCAAGACCTGCATGTTAAACTAAAACAGGGTAACTGCCTATTGAAATGAAAGAATGAAATAATTCTCACAGTGTCCTAACATAAGGAACAAAATGTCTAAGATAAACTCAAAAAACACCCATTATAACAAGAACCAGAAAATCACAACTTGAATGAGGAAAAACAATCAACTAATGCCAACACTGAGATGAATCAGATGTTAGAATTATCTAACAAAGATTTCAAAGCAGCTATCATAAAAATGCTTCTGCAATCAATTATAAATTCCCTTGAAACAAATGAAAAAATAGAAAATCTCAGCAAAAAAATAGAAGTCATGAAAAAGAACCAAATGGAAATTAGAGAACAGAAAATTGCAACCACTGAAATGAATAGCTTTCTGAATGGGCTTAATATTATAGTGGAGATGACAGAGGACATAAACTTGAGGACAAAATAATGGAAGCCACCCATTTTGAACAACACAGAAAATAGACTGAAAGGAAACAGAACCTAACAGACCTATGGAATAACAAAATGTTCCAACATTCATATAATCGGTCCCAGAGAAATAGGAGCCAGGGAGTCAGGCTGAAGAATATTTGAAGAAGTAATGGCTGAAAAGTTCTAATTTGGCAAAAGATTCAAACCTGTAGACCCAAGAAGCTGAGTGACCACAAATAGGAAAGCTAAAGAAAGATGTTAGGACACATCCTATTTAATCTTTTGAACAATAAAAATAAAGGAAAAAAATCTCTAAAGCAACCTGACAAAAGTCACATACTGAGGGACACCAATTGAAAAGTTTGTTTCTTATCTGAAAATACAGAGGCCAGAAAGAAGTGAGATATTTTTCAAGTGCTGAAAAAAAAGAAAAAAAAAAAACTTCTAACAACAAATTCTATATCGTGTGAAACTATTGTTCACGAAAGAAGTGAAAATAAAAACATTTTCAGGCAAAGGAAAACTGAAAGAATTTTTCATTAGCAGACTTACCAGGAAATATTGGCTAAAGGAAATTCTTCAAAAACGAGATAATGATAAAAGAATGAATTTTGAAGTGACGATGTAAGGAGGAACCATGGAAAGGATGAAAATATGGATATACACAATAAGACGTGTCCATTTTATTATGAGTTTTATAAATCACCTTTGATGATTAAAAAACCAATACAATCACACCATCTAATACTCAAAACAATGATATTTTTTAAAGCGGGCAAACTAAAGAGATGCAAATTGAAATGAGAGTTCCACACCTCACTCAGCTGCATCTACAATAAAGATGCCCTCTTGCCATTTGCTATAACATGGATGAACGGGAGGGGAATAAGTCAGAGGGAGAAATGCAAATAATGGGTGATTTCATCCATAGGTGGAATACAGAGAAACCAAACAAATTAACTGACAAAACGAAACCAAGAGAAAGCCTCGAAATCTCACTGCAGTATTGAGGCTACTGGAGGGGGAGAAAAGGTCGAGGGTAGAAACAAAGGGCAAAGGGGGTGCAGTGGTCTAAGGAAAAGGACGATGGGTGCTTTGGCAGTGGGGGTGGTGTGGTGACCGACATCTGAGGAGGTGTGAGCCTGTTCCCCGCAACCACAGACAGTCCTGAAAACGAATGTTACAGCAATAGAAACAAAGAGAGGGGGACAAAAGGCAAACAACAAAAAAGAAATAATTATAAGTTGATAAGTCCTCAATTTGATACTTTAAATTTGATACTTTAAATTATTTTCATGCAAAATAGGATAAGAAAAATTAAATCAAGATGAAACAGTAGAAAATGTCTGAGTAAACCACAGGAGGGCAAGGAATGAGAATTGCAGGAATGGGAACCAGAGAGCTTAGAAAAAATCATAATAAACAGGTTTAAGTGCTAACTTGTCAGTAATGACATGAAATAGGATGTGTATAAATACATCATTCCAGAGAAAAATTATGTAAGTGAATTAAAAAAATGAGCCAAGTATATATTCCTTACAAAAACATCCGCATTTGAGGGC
Organism: Talpa occidentalis; assembly: GCF_014898055.3. NCBI lineage: Eukaryota > Metazoa > Chordata > Mammalia > Eulipotyphla > Talpidae > Talpa > Talpa occidentalis. The sequence goes on from NW_023601543.1 coordinate 8,583,495, forward strand.
CTCCCCGGTGGCGCAGCGGGTCGAGCCCAGCGCTGTGAAGCTGTCCGCAGCCTCTGCAGCGCGGGTTCGATTTGCAGCTGGCTAGGGAGATGCCCACATGGCGCGGCAGACCTCTCCTGGCTCGCCCGCTGCTCCCCTCAGCAGTGCTTTTGTCCGTCTGCCTGTTCTGCTCCCTGCTCTGTCTTTGGTGAATCCTCTCACCCTCCCGCACCTCTGGTCTGCACCCCCGTTCTTGTATAAATCAATAAATCTTTAAAAAAAAAACTTTTGTGTTTCTTCTAGTGTCTTATGGTAATAACTTATTGATTTGAGGCCTGTGTTTATTTCTGATGTAAGCATTTAGTGTATATATTTCACTGATAGCATCATTTTTCAAAGTTCTAAGTAAATTCAATGGCATAAATAAGTTGAAAGTAAAAGAATAGAAAGAGATGTACATTGCAAATATGTATGTAAAAAATCAGCTGTGACTATATTTATATATATTTTTATATATATATATATATTTTTTTTTATAGAGGCATGTTTTCTTTCTTTCTTTGTTTGTTTGTTTTCGTTTATACATGCACTGGGTACAGTCAGAAGAGCGGGAGGGTGAGAGAATTCACCAGAGGCAGAGCGGGGAGCAGAGCAGGCAGAAGGACCGAAGTACACTGCTGAGGGGAGCAGCGGGCGGCAGGAGAGGTCTGCGCGCCATGTGGGACCCTCCTCCGGTGTCCGGGGAGCAGCCGGGGAACGAACCGGCGCCACAGAGGCTGCGGGCAGCTTCGCAAGCCAGCGCTCAACCACTGCGCCACCGGGGAGGCCCCAGCTGTGACTATATTAATATCTGCTAACAGACTTCTGATAAGATCGCTGCAAAGAGGAACATCCTGATTATAAAAGGATCAATCACTCAGGAAGATACTACAGTTTGAAATGTGCGCACACACTATATCAGTGTCTCAAAATACACGAAGAGCAACAATAACAGAGTTGAATTCGGCAAATCCACAAATATAGTTGGGGTCTGTATTTTTTTCACAACTTGGTTGTCATTTTTACTTATGTTACATGGGATACAGTAGAATACAAATTTCTCCCTGGAAATATTGACCAGGTAATATAGCAATAAAACTTAAAAATAATTTTAATTATTTTATTGAGTTAACTTTCCAGCATTGTGTATGACTCTGAGGTATAGGCTCACAACTTCTCAACTGATTGTTACTATGCCACGCCCGCCACCAGAGCCCCAACCCCCCTCCACCATTGTCGGTCAGAACCCTGCCCACTTTTCCTCCCAACCTCCACTCTTCCTCTTTGCAGCCTCACTTCTGCCCTCCGGTTCCTAGTTTTTGTTTTGATTTAGATTTGTCCCTTTGATTTTTTTCTTTATATTCCCTGTGTAAGTGAGATCACCTGGTATTTGTCTTTCTCCTTCTGATTACTGCGCTTAGCATCATCACTTCGAGTTCAATTCATGTTGTCACAAATAGCAAAATTTCATCTTTGTTATAGCCAAGTAATATTCCTCTGTGTATTTGTGCCAAAATGTTGGGGAGGGTGTGAGAAAAAGGAGCCCTCATATACTTGGTTGGAATGTAGACTGTTCCCACTCCTATGTCTTTTGTTTTTTTTCTAAATTTATATATATTTTAATGTATTTATCCATCGGTCGAACATTGGCTGGGACTGTACATTTCTTTACTGGGTGAGAGTTGTCATCACCCGAAGTGTCTACTGGCTGTGTATGGGAAACTCTTACTGGGCTTCTTTCACCACTTAGGCTGACTCTGCTTTGATATTTCCTGTTGGTGATAACTCGAGATGTTTTTATTCCATGCCTCTTCCTTAGAAAGTGAAGTTTGATATTTGTTAATCACCAAGACACTGTACCAGTCTTTCAGACTCCTATTAGTCCTTGAGTTATTCCTGTGATTAAGCTAGTAACTCAATCTGAATGGTCCTAAATTTCACGATAAGTCCTTTGTTATGTAGTATACAAAATCTACAACATTAGCATAGTCTCACATTTGTTTTCAGATATTAATGAGGATACCAAAGTATTTTCATCTCCAGATCAAAGCACTTAAATGAACTGTACATCATCTTGGCGCAGAAAGCATTGACTTTGGTGTTCATTACACGTGGGGCTTGTCTACCTCATCTCACATTCTAAAATGGCAGCAGAGATAGTGAATACTAAGACCCATTTGGCTATTGATTGTTTATATACCAGCCAGTGATAAAGTTTTGTTTTCAAATTCTCAAAATCAATTTCCATTTATTTGCACACAAGTTAAGAGGGCAGGGTTTTGAACTCAAATTGGCACCTAAATAAATACATCCGATAAATACTTGCAGTTGGCCAGCATTTCTAACCACCATCTGGAAGGGGCGAAGTAAGTAATTTGCAAAGCTGTGTTTACTCAGAATAAATTTGAGGAATTCTATTTCTGTCCAATATATATTTAATAGTAAAACATCGGATTAGACAAACTGAAGCCCACGTTAGAGACGGTGGTTACAGATTAGCCAGCCTCCACTGTGTTCTCAGCAAGTAAAGTTGGAAGACACAATAGCTGGCTTTGGGGTGAAGGAGAAAGCCACTGTGTTTGAGGGGAGTATTCATCTAGGCTCTTGCCTGACTGTTCAACATTCCAGTTACCCGCCACTGGGGAGCATCCTAAGTTCCATTTCATGGCAGCTCTAAGTTTTTTGAGCACAATATGGCAAGAACTGGTGGGCGTGCTCCCATTTTACATTAACAAAACCCCATGATACGCTTTTCCCCGTGTAGTGCCCACAGCTTCCCATCACAGTAAATTTTATTAGCTCTATTGAACAAATGAAGAAACTGAGGTGCAGAGGGGCTCAAAGGATGCTACGCCACCCATTGTGGTAGAAGAGTAGGATCTCACTCCTCTTCGTGTCACTCCAGTGGTTTGCTTTTTGTTGTTTTTTGTTTTTGTTTTGTCTTGCCCATCTCAGGTTTAGTAATAGCAACTGGTAGATGTGGTGGAACCAGAGGAAGATACTTGGAGATTAAGGTAGCAAGATTAAATTAGAAACACCTTAGAGATTAAGGTAGTGAGAGGGGTGCATGTGTCACAGGTGACTCTTCTGAGGCCCCAAACTCCAATCTGTGCATTTCTGGAACCATTATTGAATGTGTGGGCTCTCTAGTAGAATTGTCTCAAGGAGCCTACTAACTACTCAGATTTCTCCCTATTTCCCCTTCAACCTGCTGAAATATGTCCAAACCTCTGACCCCCAGCCTGAGAAGGAAGGGAAGACTCCAGAGATGACAGGATGGTCACCTGGGCTTCTCTCAGTTGGCCCTGTCTTTCATTGGCTGGGCATTTGGGTTAGCTATGATTTTGGGTCCTCTGAATGGAGAAGACAAAGCCCAGTGAAACCAGATCCCATTTTCAGGGGTCACTTGAAACCTGTCCTGAGGAGTCAGTGGAGAGCATTTAGGATATAAGCTGCATCCTCAGTATGTGTCTAGAACTGGACAGTGAAGGCCTACAGCTTGTGAAGCATGTGCCCTCAGGCTCCTGAGGTTCATGACCAAGGAAGTGCAGAAGCTGGCTGCTTTTGAGGAAGCTCACCAATTGCACACTACTGAAAAAACTCTGCTGATGACTGGTCATCTCTCACTTCAAACAGGACAGTGACCTGATACACTCACCTCAGGGGCTGACTGGAGTTTGAATGTATGGATCCAGATTCTTTCTCTGAAAATGGCTTCTGAAGTTTAGAATTCACTAATGCCTGGTATTAGAGCACTAATGAAGATCCAGAGTTACAGTTCTGGGGATCTGGAGCCCAGAGGTATTATGAGAAGAAAGCTTTGATTTGAAAGGTGGCAATAATCCTTAGCCAAAAGGGTCCAGGCTCCAGAGCTGGGCAGGCACGGGGGAGATAAAGCTCAGTTCTGTCACCATTTAGCACAGGCTGGTGAATGCTATCTCAGCTCTCTGAGTCTGTCTCCTCATCTGTAAAATGAGGATAATTACACCTATTTCAGGAGAGTATTGTGAGGATTACAGGCATGTAGACCTCTTCACCTACTGCCTCATCCACTGTGCGCTTGCAGCAAATGGGGGTCATTGCATTATTTTCATGGCAGATCCTTCCCAGCTCCTGAGTTCTTTTTGAATATATATATATATATATATATATATATATATATATATATATATATATATATATCCCAAAGGGCAGGTTTATTATGAAAAGGGAGAGCAGAGTAAAGGACACTTGCACAGACACAAGCGGGCAGAAAGAGCTGCCCCCAAAGGGACAGGTTTGTTAAAAGAGAGACCCGCGTGGCCGCAGGCGGGCAGCCTCTGGAGGAGAGCCGCTGCCGCTGCTGCTGCTTTGTGAAGGGAGAAGGCCGGAGAAGAGAAGCAGCTGTTCAGGCACAGATGGGTGGGTGGGCTGCCCCCACCCCTCAGTTCTTGCTCTCCAGGCCTGGATGAAGTACTACCTTGTGATCTACTTCTGTCAGAACATTCTCACGCTCCGCTGTGCTCACTAGCTCTCGTGATTGCCTATACGTCCACGTCTTGCGCTGCGTAAGGACAGATATAGAGTCTCGGTGATAAGCATCTAGTTTCTGGCATAGTGAGCACTTAGTAAAGATTTGAATATTTAAATGAATGTATCAATCAGTCACCATTTGCCCCCTTAATGCTGTCTGACAGTCCCTTTTCCAGTGCCCTACTTGGTGACATGTAGTCCTTCCTCTCAAGTGAGCCTGGAAGGTCTAGTTAGGAATGTAGGCCTCAGACAAGAGAATATGATATTTACTCCAATTTATTCACTCAGTAAATCTTCATGAAGCATTTCTGGGAAAAACAGTCTCCTCTGCTCATGCCATCTCTCCATCCTCTCTTGGCTGCACTTGAACTGGCTGTGGGCCTGGAGCACTTCCTTCCCAACAATAGGGACCTCACAGCCTGTGTTAGGCTTATCACCTAGCGTGGAAATCTCTCCCTGTTTCAGACTTGATGTGTACTTAAGCTTGTGCGTCAGCTCCACTGCTGGCCAAGTGCACTGCTCTATCCGTCCGGGTCTGTGGGACGGGACCAAGGTCATTCGCTGGCAGTAGGAGCGTGTTGGGTACAGACCATCTCACTGTGCTTCCTAAGACCTGCTGGCCATGAGGGACTGGCACTCACCATGGAAGCTGATCTGGCTCTGTCCCAGCCTGCGTGGATCTCAGCTTTCTTGGTGACTTCGAACCAACGTTGATATCCTGGCACCCTTGCTTCTGATGGCGGGCACTGTTATCTTTTTTGCTACCTCCATGCAGTGTGATTCCTTCCCTGGAGGTGGTATCAGGGGTCACTTGCTCAATAATTCAACAAGCACCTTATGTCTTTCAAGCATCGTGTAAATGAGGCCCTGGAGAGGTGTCAAAATCATTGATCGCTACTCCAAGAGACTCACCATTTATTCCACAATCCAAGTAAGCAAATATAATAGTTTTCATGTGCTAAATGCCTACTATGTGCAAAAGGCTTCAACTGGACCAAAGTTCCTTCCCATGTCATTAAACATAGAGGTTTATATGTCTCCGTTATGTTGATACAGTCCTAGTTTTTTCTGCTGTTCCAGTGAAATGATTAATAGTACCCTTTTTCACTCAGAAGTGTCTTGATTTGAGCAATAAATTATATGGCTAGCCTAACTGAGCCTCATGGGCTCTCAAATATGCTGTGACAGAAGTTTAACCAGAGTACTATGGGAATCCTGAATAAGGAGCAATTAGGTCTCCTGGGATTGGATGGAAGAAGGTCATGGAGGGGGTGGCATTTGCGGAGGACTAAATAGCATTCTTGACAGCAGAAGTGGTGATTATTGATATGTTTTCTGCTTCCTTTGTCGTGAATATCACCGTTCTTGGCTGTCCAAAGCCGAGGTCAGTGAGTTCTGACACAAAACATCGGTGTGTGTGTCTAAATACAGAAAGATGTGTAAATGAAAAAATAAACCCTAACATTAATTGATCACATGGAATGCATCATTCACTGTTAAGCAAGTCATGCATCATCTGAATGAATCCTTGCACACTTAAGAGACAATGTCTACAAACTATCCTCCTCTTATCATAGAGAGAAAATGTGATAAATGACTGGTTAAGATCACACAGATTGGAAATGGTAGAGTCCAGATTCCGACAGATGTCATTCTGACTCCAGAGCTCACATTATTATTTTTCAATTGAGGTGTAATACTTTTGTGTCAGTTTCAGGTGTACAGCATATTGATTTGCTACATCAATGAATTACAGCATGCTTACCATAATTATGACATTACACAACTATCGTTTTTTCTTGTGAGCGTATTGAAAATCAAGTTCCATCAATTTTCATGTGTATAATACAGTATTATTTACTATAATCACAATGTTGTGTATTAGATATCCAGAAATGATTCATCTTCTAAGTGCAAGCTTGTAGCCTTTAACTATTGTCTCCCCAACCCCTCACCCCCAACCAGATAACGACCTCTCTGCTCTGTTTTTGTGTGTTAAACTGTTTTAGATTCCACATAGGCTATTGTACAGCACTATCAAGTTTGTTTCAGCACTAGTCACAGTAGCCCATATATGGAAATAATGGAAGTGTTCATTTATATGAGTGGATGAGGATTTGATATACCAGTGTGCACATGCACACACCCCCTGTTCTTTTTAAGCAGTGGACCTCTGAGTAAAGTGAAATGTTATCTCGGTCCTCCCTGGTGGCACAGGGGTTAAAGTCTCAGTGATATCAAGCTATCACCAGCCAGTGCAACACAAGTTTGATCCCCCGCTAGGGAGGTGACCCACATGGCGCAGCAGACCTCTCCTGTCTCTCCGCTGCTCCCTTCAGCAGTGTATTTTAGTAGATCTGCCTGTTCTGCTCCCTCTCTGTCTCTGGTGAATCCTCTCACCATTCCCTGCACTTCTGGCCTGCACCCCAGTTTATGTATGCATAAATAAATAAAAATAAATCTTTTTAAAAAGGGGGGATTTGTTATCCCTTTGCTTTCTTAGAGTCACCAGCCATGTCGCCTTGGGCAGATTTCTTACTTCCTCAGAGTTTGTTTCTTCTTCTCTCCCCTGGAGTAGCTCCTACCTCTCACTTGAAGACAAGTGGATGCATGCATGTCGGCTGTCCGGCCAGCCCCCATCTGCTCCATGTCCTTCCTTGCTGTGTTTCTAGGTCTTGTTTGCATGTTGTGTATGTTTCTGTTTCACCTTGCAGATGTCATGGTTGAAATGTGGTTTGACTTTCTTTCACATTAACACTATATAATTTTTCTACATGAGAATTTGGTTAAATTGTGGAAATTAAGTGGAGCAGTTTCGTACCTGAAATTTGTTTTCCCTCTGAAAATTCCAAGCATTCTGTCCTCTGGGTGTTTCCATGGAAATACTAATCTCTCAAAGAAGGTACATCACAGAAGATTCCAAAATTCAACCTTTTATATTTATTTTATTTTTAAATTTTTTTTTTTATAGAGGCATGTTTTATTTATTTATTTATTTTATTTGTTTGTTTATACATGCACTGGGTACAGTCAGAAGCGCGGGAGGGTGAGAGAATTCACCAGAGCCAGAGCGGGGAGCAGAGCAGGCAGAAAGACCGAAGCACACTGCTGAGGGGAGCAGCGGGCGGCAGGAGAGGTCTGCGCGCCACGTGGGATCCTCCTCCGGTGGCCGGGGAGCAGCCGGGGATCGAACCGGCGCCGCAGAGGCCGCGGGCAGCTTCGCAATCCAGTGCTCAACCGCTGCGCCACCGGGGAGGCCCTATATTTATTTTATATATATTAATAATACATGCATATGGGGAAAGCGAGGTTATATCCTGAATAATATGCCTTTTCCCACCACCCTCCTCAACTCTCCAGACTCCCTTTATGGAAGTAACTACCGCAATTATTTTGTGTGTCTTTCAAGGGATGTTTTCTTCATTTACAAGCATGTCTGTGTAATTTTCTCCCCTGGTTTAGTCTTCACAAACATGATAGTGTATTCTACAGTGTTTTGAACCTTGGTTTTATTTAACAATGTGTCTGGCTATATTTCCATTCCAGCGTGAATAGATTTCCCTCATTATTGTTAATGGCTGCGTGGTATTCAAATGTATGGGTAGCCTATCATTTGTGGAAACAGTTCCAAAGTTGTTTACGGTCGTTTGCAATTACAAGTAATTTTGAAGGCATTATCTTCATACACACATCCTTGCTCACATGCACGTAGACCAATAAGATAAATGTCTGTTACTGGAATTGCTGGATCAAGATGTATGTACATTTACAATGTTGGCAAATACCACCGAATTGTCTTGCAAGGAGGTTGTCCTGATTTAATTACCACCAACAATGAGTGAGGCTGTTTTTTCTATCTTGGAACACAGTATATATAATTTTTTTTATCCTTTTCAATTGTAGTTGGAAAATGATCATTGGTTTTAGTTTAATTTTGTATCTCTTTTACTGTGAGTGAATTGATCATATTTTCATTTCTTTGCAATGTTTCTTGTCACTTTTTTGTGGATTATTATATTTATTTTACTTGTGTGTAAAATCTTTATATATTAAAGATGTATTAGTTTTTTCTTTAAGTAAATTTTTATTGAGATAGCATTGGGTTATAACAGCCCATAAGTTCCAGTTGTCATCATTGTAATTCTACATCTGTAAACACTACCTCGGCGTCACTACCTAAAGCCAGGTTTCCATCCATCCTCATACACTTGATCCCCTTTACCTGTTTAACCCACATCCCACCCCTCTTCTATGGTAACCATCAATTTATTTTCTGTATCTAAGAGTTTGTTTTTGCCTTGTTTTGTTTGTTCAGTTTCTGTGTTTTTTTTTTTTTTATATTTCACATAGAAGTGAAATCATATGGCATTTGTTTTTCTCTGTCTTATATCAGTTATTATCAGATGCCCACTAGGCCTATCCATGTTGTCACAAAGTGCATGATTTCATCTTTCTTTTTAACTGTATAATATTCCATTGCATATATAAACCACATCTACTTTATCCATTCACTCATTGTTGGCCACCTAGGTTGTTTCAAAATCTTGCTGTTGCAAACAGTACTGTAAAAAACATAGGGATGCATATGTTTTTCATATTAGTGTTTTCATGTTCCTCAGATAAATACCCAGAAGCGGAATTCTTGGATCACATTGTATTTCTTTTTCATTGTTGTTGAATTTTTGTATTTCCGTTCAATAACAGCATCATGAAAATAATACCTTGAAATTTTATATGATTTCTTCCATGAACACATTTATCCATACAACATCTGTGTGATGTAGGGAGGAATCATTTTTTGCCAATTTTAGGAGGGCAAATTAAGCAAGAAGAGGTAAGTCACATGCCGCAGTCACAAAGATGCCAGCAGAGTAAAATTGAGGGTGTGGGGCTGCCAGGGTGAGTGATTTAAAAACTTGAATGTGGGAACCAAAACATTTTCAAACTTTGGGGAATTTGTTGTAGCTTCATGAAAGCTACACCTCACAGTATCAAATATTAGGGTATTCATTGTCCTTTTGAAAGTGATATTAGAGGATTAATTCCTTAGTTTTCCATTCTTACATTGAGATGCAATAATAAATATTAATGGGAAAAGGGCACAGGCGTTCATCAGCATACCGAAATGTAAGCGACTCTTCAAAATAATACTGCAAAGTATGGAAAACTGGACTAGCATCAAGGAATCTAAATCACATTGTGAAGTCAAAAAACAAACTAACAAAAATAGAACAGATAAAAACTTAGGAAGTTCTTCACTATCTGAAAAAAAAGGAAGAAAAAGATGAGTAGATAGTAAGGCAGAGTCTATTTGACAGACTAATTGGTCACATAGTGACACATGTTTCCTTTAATTAGAGACTAGACATATTTTACTTTGCCAATGTCACATCAGAGAAGGCCAGAGGTTGCAACGGAGAGACCAGAATGCTCTCTTCCCTAAATGCCAACTGAGGCTTCCAGTTTTCTCAGCCTGTCAATCTGGATTGCCGCATTCTGTTAATGTTTGAATCTTCTTGAAAATTCCCATGATTGGACCAGATTCTGCTGTAGACATGCCTTGCCCATTCTGCCTCATTCCTGCTGGTGGTTGTACCAGGCTTTGCTGTCTTGAAACTTCTCCTTGGTCACACCAACCTTGCACCAACGCAGCCCAGTTAATCTGACTTGAATCCTCTTGGTGCTGAAATAACTGCATCCATTGGTATTGCTTCAAGGGCCTTTGCTGCCAAGGTTGTCCTCCTTGACTCCACACCCTGACTTTAAGAATATATTTGATTTTCTATTTCAGAGATTCACCTTATTTTTAAAGTTAGATTAGTTCAGACTGCAGCTTGGAAGCACAGCAGCTCGAACCTCATGCCACACTCTGCTTCTGGCTCACTGATCAGAGGCCTCCAGGCCTGTACCCCTCTCCAGCCCTTTCAGTTCCAATACTTATCACAAACCTATATGCATTTCTGCTCTTTTTTTTTTTTTACCATTTTAAAAGGACAGATTTATTATTAAAAGGAGAAAGAAAAAGAGAGGCACCTGTGTAGTCACCGTTGGGCAGGAGAGCTGCCACTCCTGTTTTACAAATGGAAAAGTTTTGTGAAATGAAACACGTGCATAGTCACATGTGGGCAGTAGAGTTGCTCTATGCTTATTTTTTGAGAATCCTCATATTGCTTTCTCTAATCATTTGCACCACTTTACATTCCCAGTAACACTTGTTCGAGGGATACTTTTCTCTACAGCTTCACCACTCCTTGTTGTTTCTTGCCTTTTTATAATAGCCATTCTAATGGGTTTGAGGTGATATGGATATCAATCTATTTTGAATCAAATTTTCTATTATGGTGTAACATGGTAGTCCAGTTTCATTTTCTTGCATGTTGCTGTCCAGTTGTTCCGACATCATTTATCAAGAAGATTTTCTGCATTGCATGATCTTTGTTCTTTCGTTGTAAAATAATTGACCATAGATGCTTGGTTTGTTTCTGGGTTTTGTATTATGTTTCACTGATCTATGTGTCTGACTTTATGTTAATGCCATATTTTTTGATTGCTGTATCTTTGTTATGTAGTTTGAAACCAGAGTGTGATGCCTCCAGCTTTTTTCTTCTTTCTCAAGATACCTTTAAGCTATTCCTTTGGTCTTTTTGGTTTCATGCAAATTTTAGGATTGTTTATTTCTGTGAGAAGTGCCATTGGAATTCTGATAGCAATTGCCTTGAATCTATAGATTGCTTTCTGTCCCATGGACGTTTTACCAATATTCTTTTAGTTCATGACATAGAGCATATTTCCATTTATCTGTGTTTTCTAAAGCTTCTTTCATTAAAATCTTACAATATTCAGTGTATAGGTGTTTTACCTGCTTAAATTTATTCCTAGGAATATTATTTTTTGTTGTAATTGCAAATGGGGTTGTTTTCTAACTATCTCTTTTGATAGGTAGGTACTTCGTTTGAATCCCATTGAAAATTCTCATTATTACTGTATAGAAATGCAGGAGATATTCAGGTTGTTTTGATACATGGAAGTTTTTTATTTTAATGTCTCTCTGTCTTGCTTAATGGTTTTTGTTGTAGGTGTCATACTTGTAAATAGTTCCTGAGAATATAACTCATTTTTCCTGTTTTCTTATTTTAGTGGTACTTTCCTAAAGGAAACATTTAACATTTTGAAATGCTTAGCCAATTGGCCCAATATCATTTATTCAATAATTCATTTCTGTTTGTTGACTTTAAATACCTCTTTAATAATAAATCAGATTTTAAAAATATATCTGATCTATTTCTAGATTCTCTGTTCCGTTGATTTGTCTCTTCATTTACTGGTATCAAACTGTGTTAATTACACATATTTTATGATATTTTAATAGATGTTATTGCTGGCACTCTTTCACTATTTTTTTATTTCAGCTTCTTGGGTTTCTTACAAATCATGTTTCCATTTCAACTTTAGGATAAATGTGACATATTCATAATAGAATGCAATTTTTATTTTTGGATTGTTGAAATTCATAAATACTCTTGAATTATTTTTGTAAGCATCATTTCCATTGCTACTTTAAATGGTTTATTTTCTTTGTATTTTCTGTCTGGTTATTTGTTGTATATAAATGAGTTGATGTAATTTTTATTAGATAATATCCTATGAAGCTGTAAAACTTTGACGGGAAATCCTGTGTACTAAATATATATGATGAGCACACTGGTTTCAGTTTTGCATGTTGGACTTTTATATGTCAAGACTCCTAGACAATATTGGCCGCACACAAGTCAAAATGTCGATGTTCATTATCTCTGTATGGTGGGTGATGATTCTGAATGCTCTTTGTTGTTTTCTTTGTATACTGCAGTGTTTCCCACATTCCTTGCTGTAAGCTTGTGTTACTATTATATAGTAAGAAAAAAAGTTTGAAGAGAGTTGACAGAATAGTTAACAGATGTCACTTTGGAATCTAATTGTGGCACTCATATTGGTTGGAAGGGAACTATCTGCTATAATAAGCATCCCCAGGATTCAGTGTTTTTGAGACAATCAAAACTTCCTTCTTATACTGTAATACAGCCCATAGGGACCAGGGCAGGGAGTGTGGAACTGCTGTATATAGTAGATTCCATGGGGCCAACCTAGAAGTGATACGGTCATTTCTACTCATATTTCCCTGGCCCTGGCCAGCAATCCATCATGTGGCCCTGTCTAGCTACAAGGGTGACTGGTACGTGTGATCTGGCCGTGTGCCCAGGAGGAAGAGAATGTGGTATCTGGTGAGCACTCATGGGCTCTAAGGAGTCCAGTGAGCACTTAGAGTTGCAGTAGTCCTTTTGCATCATTTTGCCTGGCAATTATTTGGGTTTGGGGCCCTTGTTCATAGGGAAATTTCTTGAAGTTATCGAGAATACCCCAATTGTCCCTGGATAATTGAAGAAGCCAAAAATGTGCTTCCCTTGCCCCAGGATTCCATGCAAATTTCTCGGTATCTGCTTCCCTCTGTCCTTCCTTCTTGTGTGTGTGTCCATCTCTGATCTGAAGTTGAACCCTCAATTCCTGATTCCTGTCCTTAAATCTGGACTGTTATCGTTAGTCATTTCACCCAGTATGTGACCCTCATATGCATTGACCTCTGCTTTCTCTAGGTATGAGGCTTTCGCAAACTCTCTCCATTTCCTTCCGCTTCTGTACTCAGTCTGTTCCCTACTTTCTGTCCTGACACTGGGTTGTGAGCTTGGCATCTCCAAAGGACTCTGTGTCATCCTACCTGATTACTTCCTGGAGAAGGAGGGAATAATTTTACGTGCCCTGGTTTCTGGAGAGTGATTGATGAGCTACTTACAGGTCAGTTCAGGCAGTCACCTGCCCAAATGTCCTTTGCTACCCTGAGTGTGCGTAGGGAAGCTTATGGCTCTGTGCAGCACAGTCAGACACAGCTGCTCTGAAGAGGATCACTGATGGATATCTCTACCATCACCAACTCACAAAATAGCCAAATGTTCTAGGGTGGTGAAAACATTCAGTGAGCTCCTATGGGACAAACCCTGAATGAAAACCTCAGGAAGCTGGGGCCTATTTGCCAGCTCTGAGCTCACACTGAAGGAAACTATTTGTTTCTTTCCCATGGGGGCTTCAGAGTATAACTCCCTTTTACCCAGGACAAGTTTTCTCTGATGTGTTTTAAATGGGGCCTTTATTTAAGCAATTTCTGCCCCTGCTCATGTTTTGCTATCCAACAAGCTGGTAGGCAAACGAAATGCCTGGAGCCTGTAATCAACCTTGGGTATTGAAGTCTAGAACTATTTTTAAAATAACATTTTCTTTCTGATTATAAAAGTAATGCATAACAAAATGACTTACACTTGGAGTCCGTAAGAGCCCAGTATTGTGCTCAAGCACTTTCCGAGGTGAATATGATTTCCATTTAACACAGAAGGAAATTGAGGTCCAAAGCGACCCAGAATCTCAGATAGGTTCACACAGTTAGGAAGTGGTGATGCTAGAATCTGAATTTGGGTTTTCTGTCACTGGAACCTACAACTGACTGCCACCAAATCCTGTCTTGGTTTGTGACTTTATAGCAAATTTGTGGAATAGAGTGAAGAAAATAACAAGCATGGAAATTATCCATCATCTCTTCACTTAGAAATATCTGTTGTATTTGATCCATTTTCTCCAGGTCTTTATCCCGATGGATAGAATGGTTTTTGTTGCTGTTGCTGGGTGTATTGATTTTTCTTTTTAAGTTTTGAGGGCCGGTTGATATATGATATAATCTGCACATATGCCTGTGGTACAATCTGATGGTTTTAGATTTTTTTTTTTAAGAACAGGTTATATTCATGGTTTTGTACTCTGCTTTTAACATTTAACCTTTATTGTGAGCATATTTTCAAGTCATTAGATTTGCCTGAAAGGATTGTCATGGTTGCTTGCTGTCCAACTGTACCGTAATTCATTTAGCCAGTCTCTTATTACTGGACATTATTTCTGCTTTCAGTCTGTGCTATTACAAAAACCAATTATAAATAATTCTACCATGAATTCATTTGACTATATTTTGACTGATTATTTCCTTGTTATAAATTCCTGGTAGAATTACTGTTTTAAATATATGCACATTTTAAAGGCCCTTGACGCATATTGTCAAATATAACAGTATAACGGATTCTTTATAGTATCTGTATCAGTCAGCCACAATTGACTTTAATATACTTTGTAATTGAATCTAGCCAATACTGGAAGCATCTGTTTTTATGGCCACTGAATACAAAATAGGTTAGGATTGTTTTTCAGCGCCATGTCTTCTTGCATGTCTAAAGATCTTCTGTATTTGGGTAAAGGGGGAGGATTGGCTTTACCCCCACCAGCTCAGAAAGGCCTTGGTGACCTCAATAGGCCTCAGGTGGCACTGGATGGCAGCAACTGCTATACCTGACTGATAAGAAGTAGGATCTGCAAGACAGCTGCTGAGAGAGTTGTAGATCTGGATGCAACATTTGCAGCTATTGAATGCAGTCTCCACTTGTGAGACTGGCAATCTTGAGTAAGGAATAGAGGTGAAAATAACTTTGATTTCAAATACTATCCATTTGGTGCTGTTGTAACCCCCTTTGTGATGCCCTTATATCAGCTCTCTTAGGCACACAGATTCAGTTCCTGCAGATCACAACAGTAAGGGTGAAAATTTTTCTGGCTAATACTGTGACACAGGTATTGTGCTAATGCTTTGCAAGTATTGTCCATTAATGCTCAAAACAACCCTATGAAACAGATACAACATTTCATGGATTAAGACAATGAGATTACACATTTTTTTGTTTTTATTGAAGTAACGTTAGTTGATAATACTGTATAAATTTAACGTGCATAGTTTCTCACCTCAGCAACTTTATATATCACCCCTCATCCACCATCAAATGTCCAGTCACCATCCACCACCAACCAGTGGGCCCCCTCCAGCCATTCCCTCCCACCCCTTCCCCTCTGGTAACACAACAACTTAAAATAGCTTTTTAAATTTCAGCGAGTGGCAGAACTGGAATGCAAACCCACATTACCTCTTTCCTGGGAAATCTCAGAGAGGTTGGGTGCCTTGTTGAAAGCCCCCCAGAGGCGAAGTCGTGGGACTGGAACCCATGTCCACGTCCCAGTGTCCAGGGGTCTCTCCTGCACTTCATGGCTCCCCCGCAACCTGGCATTTGGCAAAATCAGCCCTCATTTGCAGAGCCGCCTCTGTTCCAAGGCTGTAAAACACAGAACTGAGATTGCTCACAGACACACAGCAGTGAATCATGGGTTCTATTCCTTGGCACCCACATGTGTTCCTTTGTATATTTCTACCTGCGGGGACCTGAATGTTCTCAGAGGCAGCGTTTTACCAATGAGCACGTGGAGGGAATGAGAAGTAAAATAACTGGTCCAAGGCCACAAAGCTGGTAATGAAGCAGAGAGCACAATACCCCTCTCCTAGCGTTATGAGAGCTTTATGTGCATGCTGCAAAGTGCCTGGCACATTGTAAGCATTCAGAAAATATTAAGAGATACTGATGATGCCGATGAGGAAGATGGCAGCACTTGTCCTATTGCTGTGATCGGGTAATAAGTTCTTCAGCCTCATTAATCCTGTGTCCTCTAGTAAGGACCACTGGAGTCATTCCTTGTACTGGACCAAGTTGTTCCTGAGAGATTTGCAAATATTGATTCTACTTTGCATGAAGAGTGCTTCTTAGGAAATAGCTAATAAAACTGGGAGTAGCTGGATCACCCTCAGATCTGACCCCAAACTACAGAGCCTTTAAGGCAGAGGCCTTATGTCAATGTGTCAGCTCACACATATCTTTGCTAGGCAGTGCGTTTCTAGTTTTTCACACTGCGCTTGACACAAGTCTGCTTTGACATGATAGGAAGCAACAAGCAACCCAGTCCCTGCTATTTTAAGTATTGAATCACAGAATCCAGTGACAGTCTAGGAAACTTATCTGAACCAAATGTGCTGACACAGTAAAATGGAATTAAACGGGACCTCCTACCTAGTGTGTTTTGCCACCAGCATGTTTTATTCATTCTTACTCAACTGTATGAATGGGCAATTTTCCTTCCAGATGAAGAGGCTCTCAAGTAACAGAACTATAATTTTCCAAGGAGAGTTACTAGGCCCCTGTTTTGAATGAAGAGGTCATTTTGGTTGGGAGAAATTAATAGTTTCCTGGGATGGCATTCCTTTTACCACTGAAATATGCGCTGTGTAGATTCCGGCTTGAAATTTGCTATGAACAGTGAATGCAAACAGTGAGACTCTCAAGTCGTCCATTATCAAAGCCATATATTCTTGCGAGCTAGACTCAGACACGGCTCTGGCTTGGAGTTCTTGCTGACATGTTCCTGGGGGTCACACCTCTACCCCGTGCATTGGGGATGGGGAGGCTAAGCCAACACCTCAAAGAGACATCTGGCAGAATGTCAGTTTGTGTCAGTAGCCCTGCCTGAACTGCTGAATGCTGACCAACCCAATGCCAGCCATCACCCTGGGATTGGGCAGGAGAGAATGGCAGATGCTATCAACATTCTACCATGACTAAAATAAAATACAATTATTGAAAGACTTAGTCACTTTATGAAAATTAAATGTTTGCTTGTCATCAGTTTTGTGAAAGTATCAAATACCTAAAATGTGCTAGAATATTGTAGTAGTATTTCCTAAGTAGCTTTCCTAAGTATTCCCAAACCTCAAAAAAGTTATGTAGGGTAGATATTATCAGACCTGTTGTACAGATGAGGAAACTGGTGCAGAGAAATTAAACGATTTTCCAGGGAACAGATAGTAGGAGGCAAAGCTGAGAATGAATGCAGGTGGTTTGGTTCCAGAAGCTGTGTTCTTAACCACTGAAGCCGGCTTACCCATCAGGGTGAAAAGCATGCATTACTGTAGACCTGACCAACACAGAAGCTTTACAGTGTATCCCTTTGAACACTTGTGCCCAGTGCTGTGTGGAGGATGTCACACAAAAAATAACCTCACAGCAGCCTTTAAAGGTAAGCCCTTTTATATTTGGCACCGTACAGTTAGAGAAATTGAGGCACGTGTTAATTTCCCCAAGGTTGTCTAACTTGCATGGTTTACATCTGAGACTCAGGCTCCAGGTTTTTTTTTTTTTTTTTTTTTTTGAATTCTAAAGCAGACTGCAAGAAGGCTATGCAGATGAATAAAGACAGCATGTGTCCATTATAAATGTGTACTCTGCCAACTGGGCAACAAACCCTGGGTCTGACTCACTGTAATATAAAGTCCAGTGTCATATGTTCCGTGTGTGCCCTGAGGCAGAATGGAAGAGAAAGGGAGGAAGAGAAGAAGACGGAGAAGGCGGAGGAGTCCTGTGGAAGAGGAAGCTACCAGTTCTGTTCATTAATGGCTGCCTGGAAGAGGAGGCACCGGTGTGTCCTAGAGGGCTGGGCAAGACTTCAAGAGATAAAACCAGGTTGTTAGAGTCTCTCTCTACCCGGCATTGCACTAGGTACCTTCAGTCCATTAGGACTGGATCTCATAGAAGTCATGTCATTATTCCCAATCCGTAGAAGAGGCAGCAGAGGTGAAGCAATGTGAAATGACAGATGTGGGTAAATGGCATCAACAAAGACCTGGTCCAGGAAGCGTAAATAGAGATCTGCTTGGAACAGAGAATTGACAGCAGGTCGATTCAACTGACAAGGTCGGCTGGAGGTCTGGCCTATGGAGAATGGAGTGTTAGTCAAATTTCCTTAGAAGGCAGAAGGGGGATAATGAAAGCTGTGTTTTAGGTACAGTCTCAGGTATTGCTGTGCAAGGGTGGAAGTAACTAGTGTGAATCAAAAGGGTGTTTTGAAAAACGGTATGTTTTATTGAGGTAGTATTGATTTACAACACTGTATATGATGTAGGGCTACAGGTTCACCCTGCTCAGGCGTATGTTACACACACAGCTAGTACTCTGCTAAGTGGGGAATGGACCTTGGACCTTCGCAGCAGCCCGCCACACAGTCCACTGGGTCTCCTCTCCTTTTTACCATACCCCCCACCCTCCTCTCTGGGAGCCTCAGTTATACAGTTGGCTTTCTACGGCTTGTTTTGGTTTAGCTTTCTCTGTTCTTTGCTTTTGCTTCTTTATATTCCTCATAAGAGTGAGATCATCCGGTATTTGTCAAGATGCTATTTCTAGACTCCACACACAGGGTCAAAGGCACAAGCTGCAGGCCTGCGTCTGAAGCCAGACTCCACCATCACTGAGGTATGTGACTTCAGGCAAGGCCTCATGCCGCGGATGACCCACAGCTGTTCCCAGCTCTACAATGATATTAACAGAATGTGCCTGCCTCACGGGGATGCTGTGTGGAGAAAATGACAATGTATGTAAATGCGCTGCCCAGCACCTGACCCATGGCAATCAGACAGCAAATGGGAGCTCCTGTTTTTCATGAAAATCTTTGAGGCCACCTTGGAGACTAAAGTAATCAACACAGAAGGTGATAAGGGCCTAGCCCGAGATGGTGGTGAGAGAAAATAATGATGTTAAGTGTAAGACAGTCAGCCTTCCTTGTATGACTAGGTGCTTGAGAAAAAAATGACATCTTACTTTAGCCAGAATATTCTCCTGTCAAATGCAAAACAGAACATGAGAATCACCTATCACGTATTTGTAGGGCTTTTGTTACACCGCATGACACTGATTCCAGTGTGAAGATATCTCCATCTTGCTTGCTTTAAGCAGTCAATGTGTTAATTTCATATCTCCCAAAGCCTTTCCATTTTGTAACTATTGAAGTGAAAGGTTTTGAGATAAAGCCAGGGATTTCAGTATGTATGAAAATGAGTCCTAAAATGGAAGCTTGAATTTCGTATTTACAGCTTTGTATTCTATGATTCCAGAAGACTTGCATTTATCATTTCCATTCCGTTTTCTGAACTGACATTAATGTTATAGATATTAACTCTGGTATTCAATTATAGGGACGTTGTCGGCTCATGTAATTGCTGTCCAAGATAATTAGTCACTTGTCTTAGGTAGCTAGAGTGGAATATTTCCACCAGAAGCCCATGTCAGCTATTTGATACATAAATCAGGGCCTGGAGAGAATGATCTTAGGAGTTCAGAACACTGAATATGCCTTTGATGTCAATATTCAGCCCATGATAAAAAATCCTGACTACCAACTTTCTGTCCTTTCTTACAATGGAGTTTGTTAGCTGATCATCAAACATGCTATATATGCCACATAATTTTATAGTGAACTCGACTTGAGCCTGGTGAAGTGGACAACTAGCCACTGCTGTGACAGCAGATCCATTATTATAATTACAAATGAAAACAAAGTTCACATGAATATGTAAGACAAAAATAACCTCTCTTCCTTTCTGAAATGTATAATACGGAAGCAAAAAACTCTTTCTGCAGGACCCATTTCCTTCATTTTTTCTTCTTTTTCACCTTACCATGTGGATGAATTTTTTCTAATGGACCTCTCCTGTCTTCCTTACATTTAATTCTCAAGCTTGTCTTTTGAAATATGTGTTTTTTTTAATTATTAGCTGGATTCCAAATTCCTGGATAATATAAAGGGAGAGAATATACATTTGATTAAGTTTTAAAATCACATTTAACATAATAGATCAATCATTTATACAGTGACATACATTCATATGTTCAATACCTCTCAATGAAAACTAAGAGAAATGATAGACACTTTAGTTTAATAACCCCTCTGCTATGGATAATAGTATTGACAGATTAAATACAGAAAAGAGAAACCAAAAGACAAAGCTGGTTTTGCATGGAAGACAAGCATCTCCATGGATCCGACACAGAAAGGGAAACCACATGAGTCAGCAAGGCTGAGTGTTGCAGAGCTCCTCCTCTCGTGATGGTCCAGAAGCTAGGTCCTTTTGGGTAAGTTGGCTCAACATGCTCCAGAGCACTAACTCAAAGCTTAAAACCAAGCACCGGGACTAGGGGACATAATGCTTGATTCACCTTGTCTCACAAAAGGAAATTGCAAAATGTTACCTGAGACCATATCCCCTGGAAGATATGGGCCTTTAAAAGTCAGTGGACACAGGTGCAGCCTCATGACCTAGGAATCAGTCACGTTGTCCATTTGTTTAGTGAAAGGAATGTCTCCCATAGAACCACTAGGCAGAAACTCCAAACGGACACTGGAAACCCCAGTTCTGGAATAGGGACCTGTGGGGCTGGGTGGAGACCAGTGGAAGACAGTAGAAGCAGAACCAAAACAAGAAGGGATGTAGCCAGGTAACTTTAGGAAGGCACTTGTGTTACACTGAGAGTGAAGTGACTGCTGAAGTGGTGTGCTCCCACTTATGTCTCCTCACTAGGCCCTGCTAAGAATCTTGGAGGCCATTCAAATGTAAATAAATAATAAATAAGTGGGGATTAGTGACAGCTCTTTCTTACAAGATAAAGGTTAATAAATGTAGAAGGAATAACATAAAATCACCATGTGGTAATAATCGTCAGTGGATGCTAAATCTAGCGGGTTACATTTCCAAGAAGAATGGCATATTTACATATTTTCAAGGTATCTCCAGTACAGGACACTTGTTAATAACAAACAAGGGAAAATCATAAGTTTACACTGGAAGGCCCTTGGAAGACAGTGCCATGACCAAGTGGTCAAAATTAGCATCACCAGGCATGGGGCATGTGGAGTTTGTGTGTCTCCTGATAAGAGCCATCATTTCTGTGGTGCCTGCCAACGTGACACAACCTGAACATAACCATGAAGAAAAAATCCAACAAACACAAATTGATGTCCATTTCACAACACCTGTGGCCTGTGCTCTACAACATTATGAAGGTCACAGAGAAATTACGTTAGCACATGAAACAAGACTAGTGAAACATGGCTGTTCCAGGGAATACGTGGTTCTGGGCTGGATGCTTGCTTTCACTGTCAAGAACACCAGTGAAAAATTGATGAAATATAAATAAGACATTGTATCAGTGGTAATTCTGTGATTTTTGATCATTGTAATTTAATTAGCTAAAAGAATGACCTTGCTAGAAAAATACGCTAAATTATAAGGGATAAACAAATTAGAACTACACACACACAGTTGTATGTGTGAGATGTTAATACTGGTGGAATATGGGTTATGGTGCCTAAGAGTTCTTTTACTGTTTTTCCAACTTTCCCACCGGTCTTAAGTTGTTTAAAAATAAAACGCACCGTTAACAAGAAAAGTAACTGATATTCTCTCGCTGAAGTGATAATTAAAGGCAACTTTAAAATCTTAACCACATTTAATAAAACAAATTGGAAGATTGATATTAAAACAATTAAGTGTTCCACTCAAGAAACCAGAAAAGTGAAAAATAATATCAATTCAAAAGAAACTGTAAAGAGTAGAAATTAACGAGTTCTGTGGGAAAACAAAGAAACCACAGAGATGATCAAGAAAAATTAAAAAAAAAATTAGTTCTTTGTGGAAGAAAATGAGAGCATGAGAAGATAACAATGGTCACCAAAAGATAATTTCTGGAACAAAAAGGGATTGCAGCAATTGTACAGGCAAGTTAGAGATTTCAGTGACCATAATATAAACTAATAATTTTATGCCATTAAATTTGAAAACTTAAAGGAAAGAATATCCTAGAAAATATATCAAAAGTGACTTAAGAAGCAAATACAAACATCCATGAATCAATAAACCTCAAAATAGAACTGTTATGCAAAACTTTTCTACCTTAAACAACACTGGATTCAAGAAGTTTTATAGGAAAAAAATTCCCAAATCTTTGTGGATGGGAAAATTACTCTTCTACAAACTGTTTCGGGTTAGTGGGGGAGAGGTGCAAAATAGGCAGGGCGCAGTGGACTGTGGTGGTGAAGGTGGGTGCTTCCTTGGTGGCTGTGGTGTGGTAACATTCACGTGAAGAGGTGTGACCTTATGCCTCCAAACCATATACAGCGTTTTAAACCATGACCTCAATAAAAAAAAAAATAGTTTAAAAAGAAAAGAACGCAGACATTGTGTTTTGGCTGTCCTTGATGAGATCTCCTTTCCAACTGAACAACTTGTAGCTTTGGGTCACCCATCTTTTCTGAGTCTGTAAGAGAAAAATACAGTGTGGAAACTGGCCAGAGGATCCAGCCTCTGAATCCGTCAGCAGTGGCAACATTTCTGAGCTGGGGTTATTTCCGTGGTCTTCGCTGGAACGAGAGCCCTCCCTGATGGTTGGAGAGATCTTGGGCATAACTCTCTGTGAATGGGTCACGGAGTGTCACGTGAATAAGACCCAGCTCCAGAGGCCTCAGACTAAACCTTAGATTTCCTACATTCCCCTTTTGGAATGTGTGCATGCTTGATTTGTTTGATATTTTCCAACTCATCACACCCCACTTCCTTTGCCACTGTACTTTCCTTCTCACTCTCTTCTCAGGTTCTTAGATGGAGCTGCTCTTTTTTCTTGGGGTGGAAAAATCCCGATGGTATTCCCTCTGAGGAGATGGTGATTGGAATAGCAGCGAGCAGGGCCTGGCCTTCGCAGTCACCCATCTAGGATGACTTGGATGAGAAAAGAATGTTTCGTGCTGTGGATCATTAAATCTCGAAGTGGTTTGTGGGACCACGCCAGTCTCTGACGGTGTTTCCCCTTCTCATTTTGTATGCACAAGAGAAAAAAGACAAGGTCTTGAGTTTGCTGTAAAGCTATAAAGATTGAATGTGAGTATTTGTCTTCTACTTTGGGATGATTCTCTTCCAACATTTTGGTGATAAGGTCATTTCATTTTGAAATTCTGGTGCTAACTTCTTAAAATGCCTTCTCTCAGCAATCAAACCATATGAATTGTCTACATGACCCCAAAGTGATTGTGGGAAAAGTTGTTGGTACGTGAAATTGAACTATTCATTCGACTGCCAGAGATGGAAAGACTCTCATGAAACCACTATCCAGATTCTAGTTAAGTTGACTGAGGGGCTTCATCTAACATAGCATGCCGGCAGCAGAGCCAGGACTAGGCCACCACATCCCTCCTTCCTCATCTTCCTCGCCCCTGCCCTGCCTCTCCCAGTGGAAAGAGTCACTGAAGAAAAGCTTCTCTTGACCTCGCTATGTAGCAACTCTCTACCATGCACTATTTATTTCCTGTTGCATTTGAAATCTAGGACCTGAAAGAACATCCGACATCCCTTGGGATGAGATGACGTCTATGGTCCTCGTCTCATAATCGTTAACCCTGTTGGCGTGGAGGCGGGCAATAAAACGGTCACTTAAAGTTTTTGCTGATTTGTTCACAGTTGAGTCAGAAGTGCCTCCTCAGAGCATTAATTTCTGATTAGCTGCTAATCCATCCAGGTTAGAAAACAGGAAGGAGAAGAGTAAGCACTCACATATTCTTTCAGGCTCATTAGCTAGCACCGACTTGCAGAAGGGGGTCACTGCTATACAGGGCCATGCACTGGGGGTTCTTGAGCTCTGCCTCCAGCTGGGGATTCAAGGAGCTTCTGGCCCTGGATAGCTGATAGTGGTGGGAAACCATTTCAAAATGGGGTGCTTGGGTAGCTGACACCTAGAAATCTAACTGCAATGCCACAGGGACCCTGGAAAGTCAAGGAGAGGCATTGCTCTTGGAAAACTCTCTTCACTGAGAGTAAAGCAGGCCTGGCTCTGACTCTTCATTGAGAGTAAAGCAGGCCTGGCTCTGACTTAAAAGGCCTCCCAACATCCTAACATTGTATACTGGTGTATGTGCTTCCTATTGTTGCTGTAACAAATCACCACAAACTTAGTGACTGAGAACAAGAAATAAATTCATTATCTTACCATTTCTGCTTGTCTGAGGGCCAAAATGACGGTCTCATTAGGGGAAAGTCCAGGATTCCTTAGGGCTGGGTTCCTTCTGGAGGTTCTAGAGAGGAATCCATTCCTTGCCTGTTCTGGTTTCCAGAAGTCACCGACACTCCTAGGCCTGTGGTGACATCCACATTCACACTTCCGCTTCCATGGTCACATCACCTTCTCGCTTTGTGATCCTCCTGCCTCCTTTTTTATGATGGCCCTTGTTGTTGACCTTGATCCCATCAGGATCATCCAGCATTCTTTGCCAGTCTCAGGGATCTTAAACACAGCTGCCCCGTCTCCTTTGCCATACCAGGTACCGTTTCTAGGTTGCAGGGATCTGGATGTGGACATCCTGGTTGTGGCATTAATTAGCTTACCACCTGGTAAAAATTTTCAAATGAAATTACATGAAAAACCCCAATACATAAATGGCATCAAGGCAGAGCCTCTGTAATTCAAAGTCTTACCTATTTCGCCTCTACTTCTCCCTAACCATGGCAGCCCAGAAGCACCCTCTTGGGACCTTGGGACTCCAGGCCCAGTTGGAATACAACTGATTTTTACCTGAAAGCAGGATACTACGTGGAAGCACCTCAGTCATCCACATCCTCGCTGTTCATTATATCTTCAGGGAAACCAGATGCTTCCTAATGCTTGTCAATGAGTCCCGTGGGACAAGAGACCTGACTCACTTAGCGCTACATCAGCAGAGTCTGAGGTGCTTGATATTTGTTGAATGAGTGAGTGAATAATCAATTAATGGTGAATGAAAAACGCTTAGCCAGCATGCATTTCCTGTTTTCCTGTTCACAATCAGTCATGAATCAGACCTCTACATCAGCACAAGTGGAGAAAGATCTAAGTGGGCCGTGCTACCTTCCTTGCTGTACCCGGTCCCAGGCCTTTTGTGCACACGCATGGACGCTCAGCTGCTTCCGCGCATCCTGATAGATGGGTGTATTCTTCCAGCCTTTTTCGTGGACATCTTGTTTGTTCTTCATGGAAATAGTGCTATTTGAGCTTCCTCTTCCTGTTGCCCAGACCCTTGGGATTTTTTTCAGGTAAAGTGAGAAATAGAAGAAAGAAGGTTAAAGATGAAGGTACTTTTGTGCTTAAAGACCATCTAGGGCAGGCAGCTTCCCAATTGAGAGCCCTAAGGCCTAAAGAAGAGAAGGGACTAGTCCACTAGATCAAAGAGTATATTTATAATATCTACATGATATAGAGTGCCAGTCTTCTGCTTCTGAATACAGGCTTCTTCGCCTTGCCCCACACTTGCGCGAAGCCGAACAATTTTATCAAGAATTAGTTTAACTGTAAAGATCATAAAACCTGAGGTTTTGAGGATGGTACAATTATCTCTTACCTTTGTAAAGTTGTTTGGCAAACGTTTGGCTCCCAAGAGAAATCCAGTCCCCAGACCTGCTTAATTTACCCCATCATTTTTTTTTTTTTTTAAATTGAATTGCTGCTGGGCCTCCCCGGTGGTGCAGCGGTTGAGCACTGGGTTGCAAAGCTGCCTGCGGCCTCTGCGGCGCCGGTTCGATCCCCGGCTGCTCCCCGGCCACCAGAGGAGGGTCCCACATGGCGCGCAGACCTCTCCTGCCGCCCGCTGCTCCCCTCAGCAGTGTACTTCGGTCCTTCTGCGGCTCTGCTCCCTGCTCTGGCTCTGGTGAATTCTCTCACCCTCCCGCGCTTCTGACTGTACCCAGTGCTTGTATAAACAAAACAAACAAACAAAC
Organism: Talpa occidentalis; assembly: GCF_014898055.3. Taxonomy (NCBI): domain Eukaryota; kingdom Metazoa; phylum Chordata; class Mammalia; order Eulipotyphla; family Talpidae; genus Talpa; species Talpa occidentalis. The sequence continues at coordinate 8,609,590 of NW_023601543.1, forward strand.
AAATAATAAAAAAATGCCTCTATTAAAAAAAAAAAAACATGCCTATATTAAATTGAATTGCTGTCTTAGAATAGTCAAGCTCCAGTTCACCAACAACCCCAATTCTCCCCATTTTCTTACATTTAGCCCATTTCACTCACTTCTTATATATTTGACCTTTGTAGCCATTTGAGTTTTTAACCCCTGACATTAAACAATCAAAATGTACAAGGACAGTCAATGTTTGGGGTTATAGACTCTCGGTTTCTCTCACACTGTAAGTGGTATAAACATTTGTTTAAGAGACCACATGTGTTGAAAACTGATGGTGTGGAATATCATTACTGTATTGAACCGATATTTCAGCCATCACAAGAGAAGGCAGAGATGACAACAAAGACCATTTGGCCTTCTCATCTACCAGTCATCACTAACTTTTCACCTGAGTCTCTCCCCACCAACACCTTTGAAATCTGTAAATGTGGGCCTCCCCTGGTTGGCGCAGGGGGTTGAGCGCAGTGCTGTGAAGCTGTCCGCAGATTCTGCAGCGCCGGTTTGATCCCAGCAGGCTGGGGAAGGTCCCACATGGCGCAGCAGACTTCTGTCTCGCCCGCTGCTCCCCTCAGCAGTGTATTTCGTCAGTCTGCCTGTTCTGCTCCCTGCTCTGTCTCTGGTGAATCCTCTCACCCTCCCGCACATCTGGCCTGTACCCCGGTTCTTGTATAAATAAATAAATAAATATAAAAAAAATCTAAGTGTGATGCAAGTTGAGATAAGTCTTAGGTCACATGTGACTGTGAAGGTGGCTGTTTAGCCCTCTAGCCTTTGAAAAAGAGGACTGCGAAGCTATTTTCATGCAAAGTCTTGCGTGTGGCATAAATCCAATACCAGGAGGTGACTGGAATGAAGGTTAGAAACTGTTGTTGGGCAGTGGAAGCTGGAGTGCAGGCATACGAGTGCCCAAAGACTCCTTTTAGATATTGCAGAGATTCTTAGGTAGCAAGATGGAGAGGAGGTGGAGGCTGGGCAGAGCCCGGGCAAGCAGTTCTCACACTTCTGCATTGCTATCACCTATTCAAAGCATGTTGAGGGGGACCACTTATTGGAAGTAATGCCAACCTCCTCAGCAGAAATATCATTGGTTCCATGTAAAGTCCTTGAAAGAACCTTAGCACTTTAAGCAAGGTGCACCACATAAAATATTTTTGGAAACTCTCTGGATTTATTTGGAAAAGTATATTTGCGATTTGGTCAAGGCTTGATGTTTCCCAGACTTTGAAGTAATGCTGAGTCCTAAACAGTGAACCTTCAAAAGCTTTGACTCTGCCACGGGGCACTGATGTGATGTATAAATGAGAATAGGCTCTGAATGGGAAGCGGTGCCAAGTTTTGACATCAGGCATGAGAGGCGGGGTTCTGTCTCTATTTCGGCAATAGTTCTTGCCCTCAGGAATATAAGCACAAGCAGAGGGATCTTAGGAAAAAGCATGCGTGAAAGGGCCAGGCTGAGCAAGTAGCCAGCTCTGCCACTGCGGTCACATATCCCGCTGTACAGGATGGAGAGAACTGAGGTTCACCTCAGGATTGTCTTCTGGGAGACCCGCACAGGTGAGCCCCCTGAAGACAAGAGCTCCGTTTATGACATTCACTTTTATATCCCTGCCACTTACACCCAGACTGGTGCCTGGCACACACTTGTTGCTTTTGGAGGCACTCCACTTCATTATCCAGATTCTGGCCAAGTTCAGAAGTATACCAGCAATAAATGTGGGCTTCCAGTGGTCACTTCCTTACCTGACGGAAACCAGGCTAGAAGACCTTGTTTGGTAAGCAAGCAACACGTGTCTGTTAAATGAATTGTAAAAGTTCGGCGGACTTAGCCACTTTCACGTCAGGAGTGCAGGGCCAGCAAAGGCCGCCTGCCTCCACCAGCATATAGCCTGCCTGGCCCCCGAGTACGCTTGCTCCCCAGAGAAAGGAAGCCTGACTAGCTAGAGTGTGTCCAAGAATTATACCCCAACCTACCAATCAAATAAATTCCTCTTGTGGGTTACTTGATATGGGTTATTCTATGGAAGCCTTCAGGAAAGGTGCCTTAGCAAGGTGGAGTGTGAACCAGGACCTGCAAAAGGGAAGAAACAGCACTTGTGGAAATGGGTGTAGCCCACAGATTCAGCTTCACACAATGCAAAGATTACTGGATTAGCCTAATTGGGGTGCTGGTGCTGGGAAACGCTATAGCACCAGGGTTCACTTCCTCTCCTTTGTAAATAAAGGGACACAGAGTCTGACTTAACTTTTTTTAATTTTTTTTTTAAAGATTTATTTATTTATGCAAGAACCAGGGTACAGGCTAGGTGTGTGGGAAGGTGAGAGGATTCACCAGAGACAGAGTGGGGAACAGAACAGGCAGACTGACTGAAGTACACTGCTGAGGGGAGCAGCGGGAGAGACAGGAGAGGTCTGCCGTGCCATGTGGGTATCTCCCTGGCTGGCCGGGATCGAACCCACGCTGCAGAGGCTGAGGACAGCTTCACAGCGCTGTGCTCGACTGCTTGCGCCACCAGGGAGGCCCTGACTTAACTTCTTCAGAGGGCTTCGAGGAGGAGCTCTTCCACCCTGAGATTAGATGAATTCAGCCAGGTTCAGACAAAGGGTTCGTAATGCAGCTTAGGATCAGCAGGGTCAGCTGGTATTTTCTCCATTACCAAGCTGGATGAAGAAGAGATTCACCGAGAAACACCAATGCCCTGTGTGTGGTGTTTAGAGGAAACAAACAAAAAGAGGCAGTGAATAAAACAATATAAACATTTGTGCTATTAACAAGCAAATAGCCTGGCCACACCTCAGTACTTCTCCCTAATCATATCAGTAGCCATCTTGGTTATTTAATTGCATTTCCAACATCTGTCAAAAGAATATTGTATTTAGTACATTAGGAATAATCTAGAGTTGGATGGAGTGTAGGGGTGGGAAGAAATGGGAGAGGGTGCCCCAGTGTTCTCAGGTAAAGAACTATGGGTGCTTTGCTGGTGGCTGTGGTGTGGTGACATACATCTGAGGAGGTGCGGACCTGTACCTCTAAATCAAGTACAGTGTTTTATTATATTTTTAAAGATTTATTTATTTATTTATACAAGCACTGGGTACAGTCAGAAGCGCGGGAGGGTGAGAGAATTCACCAGAGCCAGAGGGGAGAGCAGAGCAGGCAGACTGACGAGGTACACTGCTGAGGGGAGCAGCGGGCGGCAGGAGAGGTCTGCGCACCGTGTGGGACCCTCACCCGGTGGCTGGGAATCGAACTGGCGTGCAGAGGCTGCGGGCAGCTTCGCAACCCAGCACTCAACCGCTGCGCCACCGGGGAGGCCCTCAAGTACAGTGTTTTAAGGCAATGTTACATAATTTCAAGGAAAACCTAGTGAAATGCCAAATAAGAGATTCAGTAAGCCACAACAGGTTTCATGCGTTGGTTTGCTTTGCCATGTAGAATACCTGTTGGTGTTACTGTATTTCCAGCCACAAGTTCCCCGTGAGCCAATCCAAGGCAACAAAAATTAGAAACCAGGGCCTCATCCTAGCAGAGGGCGGTCCTCAGGGGAGGGCTGCCTTGCTCCTGATGACCTTGATGACTGTGAGTCAGGCCTGAGAAGGAAACATTTCTATCTTCTCCATTTCCCTAAGGAGCTGAGTTCAGAAATTGGCAGTGACTGGAAAGGGTGGTTGTAAGGGTCAGGAATGGACACAGTGCAGGTTTTCTGATCCCATGCAGACTGGGTAAAGGAGGAGTCAGAGTCCTCAGTGGCTTTTGCAGGCTTTTATTGGGATTACCAGGTATACGGCAGGCAGGGGTGCTGGGGGGCCGGGAGGCTGGCAGGCCTCCCAGCCCCCAGGGAGTCTTCATTCTATCTGGGCTCACTGGCATTCTCTGCTTCTGCTTCTTTGCTTCTCTCTTGGCTTCTCTTCGGCTTTTCTTTCAGCTTCTGCTGCTACTGGGTGATGGGGTGGCCTGGCGGGCTGGGTGGCCGCGTCACCTGCCTCTGGGCCTAGCCTCGTCCCTGTGCCGAGTCCACGTACCCACTGCAGTTGCCAGCCAAGTGGGGGGGCTGTGTGGCTGGGTGTTTCTGGCCTGGAGAGCTGGAACTTTGCACATGACATACAGGGTTGTTCCTGCTACAACTGCCCCCCAGCCCTGTCGATCACTACTGCTGCTGCTGGCGTCCCCATGACGCCGCCCTTAAAAGTCCAGTCTCTCAGCCCAGGTGTACCCACTTCAGGTGCCCGCCATCAGGCATGCATTCAGGGTCACAGGGTTCCCTCATCTATCCCGATGGCGGGAGGGCAGAAAAGCTTCATACCTTTTACCTTACCCTACAGTGGTCATCATCTCCTGATTTTCCAGAAGTATCGTCTCATTAAAGAGCTGAAATCAGTTGTCCAAGTTCCACAGAGAAGAAATGGAGGAGCTGGGATTCACACCCTGGTCTGCGGCGGTGCTCAGCTGCTCCCACCTGCCTGTGGCTCATCTCTAGACTAGCGAAGCCAGTCCGCAGTCCACAGTTAGATGGGGTGCGGGCATTCTTCCCCGCTTTGAGACAGAAGAGAAGCTGTCCCATCACGGGGTGTGACCCTTCATGGCCATGCTTGCTCACTGAAGTCCACTTTGGGGTAGAACAGAACGAATGGTCCTCTCTCTTGTCAAGCTTTCTGCTTTTTTCTCTGGAAACTCCCAAGTGTGAAGAAATGTAAGCTCATTAAACCTTCCTTCAATAACTTCTACCTCCAGAGTGAGGCTCGTACTGCCCTGGAAGCTGTGTTGATGTTTTATTTCAATCATTAACACAGTTTCAAAAGGGATGCTGGAAGCAGTTTCATCCAAGCCTCAAATCAGCAGTGCTGGGGAACCCCATCTCCATCAACAGTAGTTGAGTTCAAGCCATGGCTCTAGGGAACCTGACTGCCCAATTGGCCCACCCCCATTTTGGAGGTTAGAAGGCTCCAGGATAATGGAAGAGGAATGAGGAGTTTCTTCAGCTTGTGAAGGCACAGGGCTGGGTCCCATTTCAGGCTCAGGTCAAAATGTCCCAACAGCTCACTTTCCTAGTCTTCAGCACAGGAACACTCGGCTCTAGGGACCCTGATCTTAGAATTACTCAATGGATTCTTTCCAGCACATTCCTGAGTATGGTCTTCATTCTAGCTCACCCAAATTAAATCATCCAATAAAAAGTGGTGCTCATGCTACCCACTGTAGAGTTCCTGGAACTCTGGAACAAATTGATATTTTTAGTTTTGTAAACAGAAATTGCTAAAAAACACACTCTCATTAAAGAAGCCTTGTGGTGAATCCTTTTGCAAACCAGAGGCCTTTTGCGATGCAAATGATCTCCTGCTACTCCATCCAGCATTGTTTTTGAGTTTTGAGGGTGGGGTTTCCTTAAAGAGGACATGTTAGTAATGCCCCAGGCCACAAATACGTTGTGTATAAGCCACTCAGTTTCGAAGCAGCTTCCCTGGAAATGCCTTGTCCATTGCTTTCCTTTGTTCCTAATGAGACTTGCCAAATACTGACTTCCTTTAAAGCCACTTCCCCTGGAAAGTCCAGATTTGGAAACTTTGCAGGAGATTTTCAAAACTAACAAGGACAATCTTGATCTTGAGAGAGCAGTCAGGTGTCAAATATCAGGGTAATGGCAGGAAGACTTCATTTTTGCTTTTCACTTTCCTTTGTCAAGTGAAGTGGAAGGCCCTGGGCCCTGTGTTCCAGACAGCAACGGAAGGCTTTGCTCTTTCTGTTCTTAATCGGGAGACATTTGATTTACTTAATTCTGAGTTTCTGTTGTTTAAAACTATTGCCCATTTGTCACTGACAATTGAATCAACCAATTTCCTGCCTACCACGGAGCTGGAAATTTTTGTGTGCTGCTGTAGTAAGCTCACCTTTTGCTTCAATTCTTGTGTATCCAGACAAGGGTGAGGAAGCTACCTGAGTACCTGAGGATGCACCTGAGAAGGAAGGTACCTGGAGCACCTGGAGTATACATAGCATGGGCTGTCTACAGTCTAACAGCATTTTGCTTTGGTAATTTATTTTGTCACTTATATAATTATGTGATTATAATCGCCTCAAAAACACATTTTATAGTATAGGCTTGAAAACTACTATCATTGCTCAGTCCTTCCAAAGTAATTGTAGGAATAAATTGTAGCTAATGCATAACTATTAGCCCTCAGTAAAAGGCAAACGACATGAAGCCAGCATGAGGACCAAATTAGTGATAAGTGGTAGTTATAAAAATGGTGCCTGGAACACCAGTCAGTTGGGAGTGGCCCAGAGACCTGAGGGGCAGCTGAACTGTACTTAGGCCGGTCCTGCGGGGCCACTGGAGTTCTCTGCATGTGGTGGGCCTGGGAAAGCAGAAAAGGGACATGTGAAGATCTTGAGGTTGTATTTTTACAATTTAAAGACAGTCATCAAAGCAACACCTTTCTCAGGGAGCTGGGGGAGCAGGGCTGATGCGTCTTCTTGCCCTGTTATCCCTATGTCCTTCAATCTGGTGGCTGTTTTTTGCCCTCACCTTGCTTGACATCTGTCTCAGCAGCTGCTGTTGATCATGCCAGCCTCGATGCGCCCTCATTTCCACCTACTGTTCTGGGTGGTTCTTCTGTCTCTCTCTATCTTCTGTCTGACCGTTAATTGGTCACTTTCCACTCCCCGTGGTGAACTCACTCTCTGCCTTCAATGACCACATTAAGCTCGCAGAACTGAGACTTCTCTCTCCATCCTGTCGCGCCTCCTCTGTGCATTGCCACTGCCCACGTTCGTGCCTCAAAGGAGTCTCGGTTCAACATTGCAACAGGATGTGGCCCGTTCACGCCACTCAAACCTGCTCTTCCTCCCATGTTTCCTTCTCAGTCGACAGCTCCCGCCAAGCAACGAGCATGCGAGTCTGAACTCAGGGAGCCATCCCTGACCCCTCCTTTTCCTTCACACTCCTGTCCTTTCAGGTATGACACTAACGTCGCTCTCCGGTCAGCCTACGTCTCCAGTTCCCTCTCGCCACCGTTCTGCAGGGGCACCAGTACGTGAAGTACTGGCTTCATGATGCACAGCCTGTGACAGGAATCGCCACCCTGCATTGGGAGGGTCCTCTGCGCCGGGCTCACCCCTCATCTGATCCCTGCCCCGAGGCTAGACAGTGGACAGACTCATCTCCATTTCACATATGAGCAACCCACAGGTCAGGGAAATGACCTTGAAGAGCTGCCATCTAGCAAGGGGCCAAGCAGAATTCCAAAGCCACCCACCTTGTAACTAACCTGCCCCCCCACCCCCCGCCATGGGCTTTGGCCAGTGACGTAATCTCTGTCCTGTCCTCACCTGTGAAATGCATGTCCTCACCTGTGAGATGCATGCGGTGGCTCTCAGGTGGGATGGCGCAGCGTGCCTGCCCGTGCAGCGGCGTGGCCAGCCTCACATTTGTAGCTGCTGCTGCTATTAGAATTCTCTTCCCTAAGCTTCCCCAACTGAGCTCCTCTGGCCATTCTCCTTCCTGCGCAGCCAGGGACCCAGGGGCTGAGAGCAGTGTGTCCGTGACAGGGCACCGAGGGGACGTTCTGTCTCTCAATCAGCTGCCCCTTCTCCACCCCCTTGCCCTGGGAGAGCCCGCTCCTGGGCCAGGGCTTGGCCAGGTGACCGCAGTAATGAGGTGATCTACATAATACGCCGCCGCCGAGTGGCTCCTGCTAATACAAAAGAGAAATTCCCGAGGCTATCCAGCCAGTGCCTTTAAATAAAACTGAAATCAAATGAAAGCGGAGATGTTCACCATTGTTTAAATCATTGCCTCCTGCGCCTGTGGAAGGGCTGGGCGGCGTGCACTTGTAGAATCTAATATGCAGGCTCCTAATCTCGTAGAACTGATTACTTTAATGAATTTTAAAGGTAGAGCTTTAATTAAAACAGGTCTCTGTGGACAAAAAGCATGTTATTTTGTGAGCTCTGTAAATATTGCCTATTAAACTAATAAGTTCAGTTACCAGAAATACTACTGCATATAAACAGTTGGCTTTTTTCTTCCGGTGCTGTGGCAACATAACTAAATATTGAAGAAAGCCTGGCTGCATTTCAGAGTCTGGCATTTGGCTTTCAAAATCATAGCGACTTAAATTTGCAGGACATCTTTCTCCTGTGGTGCACAAAGAACTTTCCAGTTTTCCAGTTATGATCTCATCTTGTCTTCAGTTCCACAACCCTCCCCCCTACCATGAGGCTAGACTTAGGATGTCTGCCTTCAGGATAGCTGCATTGCCGACCCTTTATGACTCACCCCAAGAACTCCATTGTACCCCCCACCCTCTCTGTTACTAAGAAGACCGAGACCAGCCAAAGGGATACCATAATGGTTTCCCATTCTCCCCAGTACTGCTTTCCTTTTGCTCTGAAGAATAATAGATAATAGGTGTAGAGCAACATTATGTCATGATATAACATACTACCCAAGGCATGGGACCGCGTGGATGGCCATTGGCAGATGACTGGATAAAGTAATTGTGGAATGCTGCTGAACTACTCAAAAAGGCAAAGTATGTATGGTGCCTTTGGCAACAATGTGGCTGGATCTTGAGGTGATTATGCGAGGTGGAATGAGCCAGAAAGTCCAAGTTAGATAATGAGTAGTTTCTCTCCTTTGCGGAGTATTGTGACAATTGTGAAATTTGGTTACAAGGAAGGATGGGAGTAGGGACAGGGGGAGAGGAGAGGGTGGGGACTGGACACTGGCACTTGTGTTTTGGTGGAGGGTGAGCGACGCATGTGCACGTGTGAAGGGGTGAATTTGTGCTCCCCAATTTATACAATGATGCAAATAAATGACAAATCAATAGAATTTGATTAAAATTAGGAAATTTAAGTTAAAAGTAAGTAAATCAGATGAGTCCTATTTACAACAATGTTGACATTTAGGTGCCAGGCGCTGGCTAAACATGAACATATTATTTCATTTCACCCTCAAAACAACACATAGGTACTAATATCCCCAAAGTTTCCTCCATTTTACTCAGAATTACAGCCAGGCCTTTGTGCCGGCTTGCAAGTCCCCGTTAGCTCTCTGATATCCTGTCTCCCCCTTTGCTGATTGGCTATCTGAGAGATGAAGACAGGCTATACTGGCAGGTCTCACAGTCAGAAATTAGCTGATCTATATTTTTTATGAAATATTTTTTGACATTTCATGCCAATTACTTTGCATCATTTATTTACCCTTCCCAGTAGCGCTGTGAGAAAGAGATCATTATACCCATCTTATGGAAGAGAAAACCAAGGCTTGGGGCCAGAGGCTGAGTTCTCTTTCCAAGGCCTCCGGCCTGGAGAATGGCAGGCTAGCGCTTAAATCAAACCGCCACCTCCCAAGCCTCTTTTGTTTCCATCAAACGCACTGCCCCCCAAAACCTAGAAATGTGTCTGCAGACACGTGAAACTCTGCAACTGTCTGCTGCGCCACTCTCATTGGTCACCTTTTTTTTTTTTTCACTTTCCCTTATGGCAGTGTCATTTGTAGGCTGAGGCAGTGCGCTGGGCTGGAGTTACCTATTGTGCACCACTAATTATGTGAGGCGGCCTTTGAGTACTTTGTCAGGAAGCAGATCCTTCCAGCGGTAGAGGTTCTGTCTTCATCCAAACAATCTGCAGTGTCTGGGCTGAATTCCCTCTGGACAATTTGGAGGATGTTTTAGTCATGCTGTGGTCAGTTTCAGGGCTCCCACTTGTTCTTCTTTTTCTTTTTTTAAGATTTATTTATTTATTTATACAAGCACTGGGTACAGTCAGAAGCGCAGGGGGTGGGGTGAGAGAATCCACCAGAGCCAGAGCCGGGAACAGAACAGGTAGACGGACGAAATACACTGCTGAGGGGAGCAGCGGGCGCAGCAGGAGAGGTCTGCGTGCCATGTGGGATGCTCGCCCCTGCGGCCTGGGATCGAACCGGTGCTGCAGAGGCTGCGGGCAGCTTGGCAGCCCAGCGCTCAACCGCTGCGCCACGGGGGAAGCCCTCTCCTTTTTCTTATCTTCAGATGGATTGCAATGACTTAGTGATTTGTATTCTTAAATAATCAGTGAAGAATAGAGGACTTGACGTTGAAGCATGTGGCAGAGACCCCTCAAACTCACCAGTATCCATGTTCTGCTCTTCTTCTTCGGCACATAGCTCAGCTGTAACTCCCAGGTCCTCTGCAGGAAGGCGTGGTCGTGCCTGTTCCACACAAACTCTGCATGTAAGTGAAGTGAGCTATGTCCGGACTTAGCCTGTACCTGCTCTGTGGGATCCTAGCTCCCTTTCTTGAGTAGCAGATTGATGGCGAGAAGTGAAGACTAGCGGAGGACAGTGAGAGCTGCCCAGCCAGGGCCACCTGCTTCGTAGAGTGACTTGAGTCACAGACAATCCCTTCTTTGTTAAACCACTAAAGTTTGACTTACGGAAGCCATCTTTATTCACCCTAACCAATACAGAAGAAAACCGGGTGCCCCTAACAGAGCTGGAAAGGAAGGAGGTGTAAACAAGTCAAGGAAGCAGAATCAGTGAAGGCAGGGAATCTGACACGTGGTCAATGAATAACCTCTTCTCCATTTTCATGTATCCTTGATTCCTTTCTTCTCTCTCCGACAAAGAAATCAACAGGACTTTGCCGGTTCCTCCACATGCCCAGCTGACTGCAGGCAGAGGACCCCATTGGGTGAATGACATTTTATGTATGTGCTGACCTATTGATGAACCCCCAAACCCCCACGTGATGGGATGTACAGGGACATTTTGGAGGAATAGTCTCACTAGTGAGGATCACTTCTGTCCCCACCACCAGCCATCACAGGTCTGAGACTGACGTGACCTCTTAGGCCTCCAACGGTGCAGCTGAACCCTGGGGCTCAGTACAGGGCTGCAAAGAGCCTCTCTACTTTGAACAGGTGACACGGAGGCTTATTGTAGCTTCTGTCTATCTGTGGAGTCACTGCTCTTACATTTGGAGGTTTTGCATTGATTCTACAGATGGAGACAGAGACCTCTGGGGAGGGGTTCACAAGACCTGTTCCACAGCAGTGGCTGATCAGTGCCAGAGCGAGGGCTAGGTTAAGGCTCATTGTTCTAGACCATTTCAAAATAGACTGGGTTTACATTTCATAAAGAGGAGGAGTAATTTTAGTGTAATAAATCTTTTATAGTGTACTGAGCTAGGAGGCATATTTCCTCCAACTCAGGGGAAGGTGTGGAAATAGAGCTGAGCGAGTAATCTCTTTGTGTATGTATTTATTTGAAAATATCAGAATGTTGTAGATGAAGTGTTTCTTTCTGAAATATTCATTTGGAGATTTGCCTGAAATCATGCAGTTTTTGCCTCTGATGTGTTATATAAAAATTTTGTTTCTTAATGAGTGACTAATAGCTCTGTACATGCTTATCATTATTCAGCTGTGAAACATTTAGAGCACTTACCGGGGCATTGTGCTAGGTGTTGCTTGAAGGAGCACGTGGCTGTGTTGGCCAAAGACTTTGTTTTGCTGTGGGGCAACAGGCCTGTAAGCTGTCGGAGCCCATCCCTGCCTTCCTCCACAGGCATCTTGTAGAAAGCTCTGACCACAGTTCAAAGCTCTACCTCCCCCTGGTCAGCACCGCCTTGCCCAGAATCCATCTTCTCAGCTTCATGGGTTTATTCCCAATTCCCCAACGTCTTCCCTGCTACTTAGCTTCTTCTGCTTTATATGATCTGTCTTTTCATTAAAATTAAACTTTTTAATTATTAAAAAATATATATTCATGGAGAAATAAATGTGTTTGTAACAGGGTGGGCCCCAGGGAAAGGAGAGGTTCATGTTCCCTGCCCCAGGAGGGTGGAGCTGAGCAGGGAAGAGAAGAAACTGGAGAGGAAACTGGGGAAAAAATGGAGGCAGGATGAAGACCCAGGGGACCTGGAGGAGGCACCTGGAGCCGAGAGACACGTGAAGAAGCTGCTCTTGCTTCTTGGGCCTGGCCTGGTTGAAACAGACGTGGGTGAGAGACCCGTGGGGAGGTTAACATGGCAGCTTTTATCTTGATTTTGCTCCTTTGGTCCCAAATGTGCTGGGCCCTTCTGCCCCTTTCCTATGGGGCCCTACCAGGAGGAGCCTTAGACCTGTCACCTCAGTGGCCCTGCTTTGGGTCAGCCCTGTTTGTCCGGACAGTTACCCACAGGGGGATGGGTAACTTTGGGTGCTTGATTTGGAAACCTTATTCTTGTCTTTTCTTTGTTGCACATTCATTGTATTAAAGTTCCTTTCCGTTAAAGGTCTTGCACACTAGAGTCTGTTTTGTCTGGTTTCGGTGGATGGCAGAAACCATTTAGAATAGGAAGGTTTGGGGGTTCTAGGGTGCCTCTCATCCTGCCCTGTAACATATTGACTCAGCCAACCATAGGGAGCCACTGATGACATTTAGTCATTTTTTTAATGCTTGTAGAGAAACACACCTTTAATTTACACACATGAGGTTTTATGTCACATGCTATTTTATAAGGTGACTTCTGATCAATTGTGAAGACTTTTCCATGTCCACAAATACATATGCTTTTTTATTTTTAATGATTATGTAACATTTTAGTGTATCGTGTACTTCATCACATTGTTGGGTATGACATTCATTATTTACAATATTTCACTGTAATGGATAGTATTCCTTTTTGTATGCCTGTCTTATTTTTTCCAAAGAATAAATTCCTAGAAATGGAATTTCTACATCATAGCAATGTACTTTTTCAAGTTTCTTAATCCTTACCTGTTTGGCCATTCATCTAGCTTCTCTTAAAAATATTGCCTCCTGATTCTCTGTTTTTGACTCAAATACCTCCAACTAAGTGTGGCCCACTAACCAAGACCTCAGGTCACAGAACCAGTTGGCCATTGTCAGGCCTGAGGCTAAAACTTGCCTTTCATAAGCCAATTGACTTTTTATAAACATTTGTGGTACCACTCAAGAGTTAACAAAAGCTGTTGCCAGCCTACCCTTTGCACCAGCAATGATCTGTCTGATGTCCCGAAAGTGGGTACCTGGTTTTCAACAGTGCTCTGGCTTATCTTGGCATTTTAAATCATTTTCAAATGGAAATCATATTACTTGAAATACAAACATGATTTAATGATTTTTAAAATATGTGGCTGTCTCCATTCTAACTGCCCATTAAGGTGGAGAGAATGCCTTTAGAATGATTTCAAGAATGATACGCAGATAATTGTGAAATGGACAGGGAAGTGATAAAAGAGAGGCAACCTGGTCCAGTAGAGAAGAATAATGGACTGTGATTCTCATGCTCAGCCACTAACTCTTTGTGTAACCTTGAGAAGTCCTTTTGCCAAGCTGGGACTCATCGTCCCACTGTTCACAAAGAGAGATTGGACATTAACCTCTAGGGTTCCTACAGGTTTTAATGGTCTAACATTAAAAAAATCAACAGGTTGGGTTTTACTGTCTTTCCCTGGCTATATGGCTTATAGACATAGTCTAACAATAAGCTCTGGAAGAGAAGAAATGAGACACAATCTGGTCATCACATCAAAAAGCTTTAATCAGATTTTCATGAATTCAAAGTATTTTAAAACCTCCTGAAAAGGACTAATTTAACACACCTTATATAATCTCAATTGCCACTTTTGTAAGCTGCTCTCTAACATATCACTATGAAAAACTGTTAATGCTGAAATGTAAACAATGAACCAATGAAATCTTATGCATCAATTTTACATTGTAATATCAATGGTGCTAAAACAGACAAAATTACACCTTAGAATCAGTTGAGAGAGAATTAATATATATCATCCTGAGACGTTAGAAAGCACATCTTAAGAAAAATGAGCCTAAGATAATTTGTTTTTCACAGTTAGAGAGTCTGGGATTCCCAAGATCAAGGTGTCAGCAGATTCAGTGGTGAAGACCCACTGCCTGGCTCACAGATGGCCATCTACTTCCTTTAATCTCACGTGGCAGAAGGGTCTTAGAGCTCTTCGGGGTCTCTATTATGAGGACACTGATCCACCCATGTGATCTAATCACCCCAAAGGCCCTACCTCCAAATTCGATCACCTTTTCTATTAGGTTTCAACATCTGAATTTTAGGGGCACACAAACATTCTATCATGGCACTTTTCCAACTGAGGGACTGAGCACAGTAGTGAAGTAATTTCTCTTTATTTATACATTTAGAACATGGGAGAGCCTTGGATTGTAACCAGAGAGACCCCAGAGTTCTTTAACTAGTGTATTATCCCAAGCTTGCATATGGATAACCACCCAGAGCTTATAAACTTTCCAGTAACAAAATCACGCGTCGATGTGTTTATTCTTCTCTACCTCCAGTACCTAAAGTGGGATGAATATGTCTTTTAGAAAATGACGAAGTGAAAGGTTCCTGAGTGAATGCTTATTCTGTGCTGGTCTTGACCAGGATCTATTACAGAAAATCATCTCTTTTAATTTAGTCCTCACAGCAGTCTTTTCTGACAGGTGTATAACCCCCATTTAACATGAGTTGAAACTATGCTTTGCCAAGAATTAGCAATGTGTTCAAGGTCACTTAGCCAGCATGCGGTTGGAGAAGCAGAATTCTGAGCCCAGGTCACCTGTCTCTGTTCTGTACTCTGTCTCACCAACAGGATGCTATTGCCATGATTTTCCTAGAGCCATTGAGTTATCCAACTCAATGAGCACTTCTTCACTTTGACCTTCTAAGCTGTGTAGGCAAGGTTGCTATTCAACCTTTATGTCATCTTCTATGGCTTAGGTGAATTTCATCTCCTATGAGATTCTATCCCAAACCCATCAGTTTCTAGGCCAGATAGCCTGGTAGAAATAATGATGATAGAAACATACAGCGTGATGCTGGACATATAGGAGTTTAGCCTATAGTCCTGTTCTCAGGATCCCTCTACAGAGCATATTTTCAGAGTGTGTGTGAATGTGGCTGTGGCGGGTAGCCGTGGGGTGGTGGTGAAGGCTGGTTAAACTCACATGCATGGCGGCCATAGGTGGGGCTTTTAAAAGTCTGTCTCCACTTTTTTCACATGCTCTTCTGTGGAGTTTAAGGGGTTATTTAAAAAGTACATCTTGAACTTCAGAGTGAAATCTGAGAAGTCAAAGCAACTAAATGCCACAATGGAAACAGATGTGCTAGACAACCGGTAAGGCATGTTCTCAGACTCGAGCAAAATGTTCTCATTAGGTCCTTTTAACCATTGTCAAGTTAAAAGGAATTAAATAATGTGAAATGAGATGTCTAAAATCCACAGAAAAGTGTAGCGTTCTAGGACAGACACACATGGACGCCCTCATCCACAATTAATAAATGTTAACATTTTGCCTAAGTTTTTTGTCATTTTTTAAATAAAAACTTATATTACTGAAAGTTCCAGGTTTAAGATGGCAGAAAAAACAGTGAAACTGGAGTTGGGAGGTATATTCTTCTGGAGCCCATAGTCACTCTGGATCCATTTCCACATCCTCTGTGTGTATCTTCCCCTGAAATTGATCTGCCTGAGAAAAGATGTCAGGAGGACATAATCAACTTGCTTATTGATCATTCAATATTATTTTTGGTGAATTATGGCTAAGTCATTTGGGCATATAATTTAAATGTCTTTGCTATATACCACACTCCTTGTACTCATTCATGGGAACAAAATTGTTTTAAACCTCACATTGACAAAAGTGTGTGGCAACAATTAGATGCTGACCCCTGTCTTATTCCGGCCAAATCATAGTCTTAATTTGGAGACCCATCCTCATGTAATGCGTGAAGAGAGAAATTTGCCATAAAATTTTTAGGATTAATAAAATTGTTATCAAAATACTTAGTATATTTATCATTTTAATATTTTTAAGTATAATTACAACTGTTTTACTTAAAATTCAACCCAGAAGAAAAATATAACACATATTACCTTGTGTTCCTAGCAATTTTTATTTTTATTTTATTTTTTTATTATTTTTTAAAGATTTATTCATGCATCCAAGAGCTGGGGTACAGGCCAGAGATGCAGGAGGGTGAGAGGATTCACCAGAGACAGAGTGGGGAGCAGAACAGGCAGATTGACTGAAGTACACTGCTGAGGGGAGCAGCGGGCGAGTCAGGAGTGGTCTGCTGCGCCATGTGGGTTGC
Source organism: Talpa occidentalis (assembly GCF_014898055.3). Lineage (NCBI taxonomy): Eukaryota > Metazoa > Chordata > Mammalia > Eulipotyphla > Talpidae > Talpa > Talpa occidentalis. Next base: position 8,625,739 of record NW_023601543.1, read on the forward strand.
TCCCTGGCCAACAGGGGATCAAACTTGTGCTGCAGAAGCTGCAGATTGCTTCATAGTGCGGTGCTTAACCCCTTGCGCCACCAGAGAGGCCCACCCAGCAATTTTTAAAAATCAATTTAAATTTATGTATATATTTTCACATGATAGAATTTTATAGAATTTGAACAGAAAAATATATTATGATAAATATCTTGGGGGGATTGAAATGAGTTAGAAGTCAAGGAAAAAGAGTAACTGTATATTTAAAGTATTTAGTGGTGAGTAGTAAATAGTGATTTCATAGCTTTTATTTTATTGACAGTATCTGGAAAATTGCTCATGACTGAAAAAGTCAACTTTGGAATGTTGAAAAAGGTACACTATTATTAAAATTTATTTTGGGGGGCCTCCTTGGTGGCCTAGGGGTTAAGTCTCAGCACTGTCACTGCTACGGCCTAAGTTCAATCCCCGGCCAGGGAGCTAACCCATATGGTGCAGCAGACCTCTCCTATCTCTCCTTTGCTCCCCTCAGCAGTGTATTTCAGTAGATCCACCTGTTCTGCTCTCTATTCTGTCTCTGGCGAATCCTCTCATGTCTCACACTTCTGGCCTGTACCCCAGATCTTCTACACAAAAATAAATAAAATCTTAAAAAAATTATTTTGGGAACTTAGAATAAAAATACTTGAATACCACTGAAGTAAAGACTTCACTGCCTCCTTTTTTTAGAAATTACATTTAATGTACAAGCAGGAAAAGAAATCAGCATGCAACCTGTAACATAGATCTCACGTTCTCTCTTCTACCCCAAAAAGCACACAAACAAGAGGGGCTAAGAGGAGGTACGTTTATTGTCTCAACTGTGATGCCTTCAGTAAGCATTTGTTTATGTCCAAATTCAAGAAATGTATGCATTTGATCTGTGCAGTTTAAAATTTTTCAAACGTATTTGTCTCAAACCAGAACCAATCTCCTCAAACCCATTCCAACCCATATCTAACCAGCTGGAACCAGATCCAGCTGTCTAAAACTGGCTTGCACTGGGTCCAACCATATTCAACTGGCTCCAAATGGCTGCAATCTGCTCCATCTGGCTCAAAACAGCTCCAAATGGCCGGAACCAGCTCAATCAGGCTCAAACCTGCTGGGGTGTACATATATATTATATATATATATAATCTTTTCCTTGAATGTTTACATTGCAAAATTTTCTGCAAAATCACTGACTAGTGCTTATTTTGAGGTTAGATCATTTTCTTTGGGTGCTAATTCAGTTTCTCTTATAGATGTATATATTTTTTCTATTTCTTTGGTGGTTATCTTAAAATTTTCACTTTTTATACTTAACACAGATTGAAGTTAATCAGTATTTTCCTCCTAAATATGAAATGACTTTTGGATACTTCAATTCTAAGCTCATAGTTTTCAGTCTGTGTGTTACTATTGTTTTGATTTTCAGTTTTACCTTAAGTGTACCTCTTTGTTGGTAATTTATTGTGGTTGAAGAGGAAATAGAGAAAATAGGTTATTGGCATGGACTCATTGCCAAAGTCTGCCACCTATTAGCTGTGAAATAGTGAACAGGTTACTTAACCTCCCAATGTCTCAGTTTGTAAACTTATAAATTAGGATTATATCAATGTCTGTGCTTAATTCAGTATCTGGCTCATAATCAGTATCATAGTGGTAGTGGATGCAATATTTAGATTTATCAAATCACGTATCACTTAATTTGCTTACAGTGCTTTTTGCATCTAATTTTTTTCCTTGTTGCTTCCATTTCCTTCTTGTGATAATGTGTCATTTAGTTGTTCTGTTAGTGATGGTCTGTGAGTAATAACCTAAGGATTTATATGTCTATAAAGGTCTTTATTTTAAGCTCCCTCTAGGATGGTAGCTTAGCTGTATATAACTGATTAGATTGTGATTCTCCCTCAGCACTGTGAATATATTATTTTTTCTGGTATCTCTTAGTGCTGATACAATATGTAGAGCCTCTGTGACTTCCTTTCCTTTGTAGGTAATCTGTCTTTTATGTATGGCTACTAATTGTTCTGCAATTTCACCACATTATGTCCAGTTGTGATTTATTCCAGCTTATCCTGCTAGGGATTCAGTGTGTTGCTACTGGAATTGCAGACCCTAGGGTTTTTTGTTTGTTTGTTTGCTTGTTTCCATCGCTTCTTGGCCTTTTGGCTCAGATCAAGTGTTTGTTTGTTTCAATTCTGAGGTTTCTTTAGCAATTATTACCTTGAAAATCAATTCTACATTGTAGAATTGAAAACCAACCCAATGGCCACGTCCTGGCTTTATTCTGTCTTTCATGTCTCTTGGCTGCTCTCATATTTCCTAGCTTTTCATCGCTTTGTGCTGCATTTTACATGATGTCCTCAGACTTACCCTCCACTTCATTTAATTTTTTTTCAATGATCTAGAACAAATTGCTTAAGTGATACAGTGTGTCTTTAAATTCTGAATGATCATAGTTTTCAACTTTAGAAGTATTTATTTATTTATTTAGTCTCCAAAGCCATATGTTCCTCCCATATCGTTCTCTTTATTTTTAAAATCAGTTTCATACAAATTTTAAATATATGTTAAACCCTGAATTGTTTCTAGTTCTAGGGTCTCACATCCTCACTCATTGTGTTTTATTTTCTTGTCATTCTTGAATGTGAGCGAGTCTTTTAGAGGGAGTGGTTTTCTGCAGCTTGAGGGTATTTGAGTATTGATGCAGGACTGTAGGTTCATTTGGCGTTTTTTCTTTGAGACCTCTATAGAATTTACTTCCTTGAAACTTATTTTTATGTATATTTCTTGGCTGCAGCTGCCTGTAATTGAATTTGTGAATTTGAATCTTGTATCCATGGATGATACAGATTTGGGGACCCATTCTTATAAGTGGACTATCTTTTTACGGCACATGGCTATGATGGCCTTCTAGAATGAGGAAGTGAGCTCCCACCAGGCACTCAAACCTCTGTGCTTTGACCTTGGACTTCCCAGAATCCAGAACAGTGAGACATAATTGTTGATTGTTAAGCCACCAAGTCTTTGGTATTTTTGTTATAACAGATCTATCTGGCTCAGGCCAGTTCCTTGGTCATCTCCGTAGAAAGACTTTCTCATGACTGTGAATTTGGGGATACTTGCATTTTTCTCTATAGACTCCACCATTCCCATCCACCCACAGAGAGCAGCCAAGAAATTTATCTTTTTTAGAGTAGCAAGAGAGCTTTAGAGTATATCAGGAAATCACAACATTTACTTTAAAGATCCGAATCATCACCGAAACAAAGAAAGGAGAATTGAATTGGCATTTCAAGCAGCACAGGCCCATGTAGAGAACATGAAATGGTGCATTAGGCAGCTTTGTGACCTGGGACAAGATATCTGTGAACATCTGTGCTAGTAGGAATAATAATAGCTAAGCATTCTTTATCACTTCTGTGCCAGGCACTGTGCTAAGACCTTAATATTCAGTAACTCATTCAATCCTCACAATCATTGTGATGTGTGAGTTTTCCTTAGGTATACACCACCTTAGAGGTAGGAGAACTGAAGCTTTGATTGCTTAATTGATCTGCCCCAGATCACGTATCTAACAATTAGTAGAGCCATGATTTAAATCCTTGAAATCTCATTCTCCGTCTGAACTCTTACCTACTGTGGTGTGCTCCTTATGAAATAGAGATGCTAATACTTACCCCATGGGATTGTTGGGAGATTACATTAAACCAATTAATGCTATGAGATAGCAATTAGCACAGGTATATGCAATTCAGAACTCAGTAGGTAAATGTTGGTATATTTTGCCAGTCACATAGCTATCATTAGATTAATTAGGGCCTTTTAATTCAGTGTTCATTCCATCTGTATCCTGAACTCACCCCATCCCAAACCTCCAGTTTATCAAATAATAATCCATAATATTTACTTTGTCCTTAGAACATGCCGGGCACTATTCTAAGTGTTTTCCCTGCAGTCACTTAGCCTTCATACCCTCTCTCCAAGGAAGAGACTCACATTACCCCTCTTTTACAAAAATGGAATTGGAGGTCAAAAAAAAAAAGCAAGTAACTTCCCCATGATCTCCTGGCTAGTAAGGCAGGATTTAGAGCCCACGTGATCTCATTCCAGATCCTGTTATCCTAAATGGCCTGCTGTGTGCTGCAGATGTGTGAAGATTAACCTCCTTACCAGGGCCCTTCACTCACTTCCATAATCACATACTATGCCCTGGGCTGGTTTTCTCTTCCAAATCTAGTGACTGACCAGTGTCCTGATTTCCGTAAGCTTTTATAGGAGATGCTAGGATTGATGACTTTTAGAAAAAGTATCAGGCAAAGAACTTTGTTGACAAATCAGTATCTGATTTCAGCTCAGGAACATTTTAACATAGTAATAGTTTCAAGATGTAAATTAGTGACTTTTACCCAAGCAGACAGTACAAGTAAAATAGAAATTATGTTCCTCAGCTGTATCTGAATTCAGTATGTACCGATGTGAATTCTTAATGGAAATAGAAATGTGATCATTTAAATTATTGTTTGATTAAAACTCATCTTGGAATTAGTAGCATGTCATGTTATCATACCAAATGCAGTAGAGTAAAAATAAAAGAATTTCAAAAAGGCAAAATTGTATATTAATGTCCAAATGTCAGTGGATCTTAAATTATTTGTGCAAATTGGAAATATAATTGAGATTATGGATTGTTGAAAACATGAAGATCAAATTGGACCACCCAAATCTTAGAAATTAACTGATAAAATTGGGGGGAAGTTTACCTATAGAGCTAATTAGAGGAAGAGGGTAAGGGTGAAGGTAAATTTTGAAAGATAATGCTTGTATGTTGCTCTGTAACATTTTTTCCCAACCATGAAAGAGAGCCGAGCGCAAATTTAATGTATTAAAATATTGATTAATTATTTTCTGTGATGTAAGCTATTATGGTCATGTAAAACTGAGGCAAAACAGCAACTAGACACATGAAAAAAAATATTTGTAATCCTATTACTCAGAGGTAATTGTCAGTAAATCACGTGTACATACAGGGATTTTTAAATAAGATTTTACTGCAAATTTTGTTTTGAAACCTTTCACAATACAAAATATTTAAAACACGTTTTTATAAATAATAATCTATACTGTGTGTGTTTTTAGGTGTTGAAGTGTTTCTTTATTTGAAAGGACCATACATTATTCATCTAGTCCTCTATTATTAGCCTTTATCTATTTTGCAATTTATGCATATTAAAAACAGTACTACAATGAAGATATATTTTGAGGGTTCATATTTTGCATGCTGTTTTTAGATTTATATACAGGTATTTTATTATTTTGGTGGTAGTGGAAAAGGTAATCCTCAAATTTTTAATTCTCAAGTCTTCTTTGCCAATATGAAGGAATGCAGAAGATTTTTGTGTAGAGACCCTATATCCTCTGATTTTGCTGATCTCACTAATTCTAAAAGCTTTTTAGTAAATAGAAGTCTTTCATGGGAACAATAATGTTTTCTGTGAATAAAGTTAGTTCTATTTCTTCCTTATACATTGCTTTCAATTTGAGATTAAGTATTCTAACCCAATCTTTTTTTTTTAAAAGATTTATTTTATTTATACAATAGCTGGGGTACAGGCCAGAGGTGCGGGAGGGTGAGAGAATTCACCAGAGACAGAGCGGGGAGCAGAACAGGCAGATGGACCAAAAGCACTGCTGAGGGGAGCAGCGGGTGAGACAGGAGAGGTCTGCCGCACAATGTGGGTATCTCCCTGGCTGGCTGGGAATCAAACCTGCACTGCAGAGGCTGCAGACAGCTTCATAGCGCTGGGCTTAACCCACTGCACCACCAGGGAGGCCCTCTAACCTGATCTTTCACTCATATCCAGAAAGCCAAACTCTGAACCACAAGAAATATCTTCACACAGAGGAGTTTAATATGAGTTGGCCACCAATGGTGTCACCAATTTGTTGAACACCCTAATGAAGCTGGCTCCTGAAATGGCAGAAGTGCTATGACTATCTAAGGGGGGAAGGAATGTGAGGGAAGTATAGGGGCTTCACATTTCTGGTTCCAAGGAGCTGCTGGGCAGTGCAAGCTACATGAATCATAGAGTTTCACTTTCCTAGCTGGGTGTTTCCTCTGCAGTCCACAGATATTTGTTTCTGATGCCACCATCAAACTTACAGGGGCACACGGAATTTTACTAGGGATGTAACACAGTTTTCCAAGTTGCCAGGAATGCAGATGGAGCCAGTTAGCAGTTAATCACTGGGGGCAGGAGAGTGATTAGTGGGAAGAGACATCAGAGGCTGCTTAGGGTTTAATTCTGCTTATTCCTAATTTTTACTCTAGGGCAGTTTCTTGTTGCTAAATGGAGGGGATCGTGTTAGAGTAACAGAGATGAAGTGTTCTCTTCCATTCTGTTGGTAGCTAGGACCTCTATTACGATGTTGGACAAGAGTGATGAGACTGGACCACCCTGTCTTATAATTGATGGTAAGGTGAAGACATTTGCTATTTCACCATTTGAGTGTGTGTAGGGTAAGGAAAAATGTCAGGCTTTTCTGCCCTCCCGCCATCAGGATAGATGATGGATCCTTGCGGTCCTGAATGCATGCCTGATGGCGGGCACCTGGAGTAGGGTGTGGGCATAGGTAGATGGGATTCACCTGGGCTGAGACTGGGCTTTTAAGGGCGGCATCACAGGGATGCCAGTAGAAGCCGAGAAGAGCAGAAGAAGCCAAGAGAGAAGCAGAGGAGGTCGGAGAACCCAGATAGAGTGAAGACTTGCTGGGGGCTGGGAGAACTGCCAGCCTCCCGCCCCCCAGCACCCCTGCCTGCCGTGTACTGGGTAAATCCCAATAAAAGACCTGCAAAAGCTACTGAGGACTCTGACTCCTCCTTTACCCGGTCTGCATAGGATCCTAGAAAACCTGCTCTGTGGCCAGTCCTGCCCTTACAGTGTGATAGAACAATTTATTTAGAGAGCTATTGGCTGTGGGCTTTTGTATATGCTCTTCATCAGTTCGAAGAATTTCTTTTGTTTCCTGAGACTTTTCAACATGAATGACTTGAATCTTGTCAAATGTTTTTGCTGCAAGGAGTGAGATAATCAAAATTATTTGAAAGTTTTCTATTAGTTTATAGTTAATTGCAGTATCGGTTTTTGAACTCTGAACCAACTTTACATGCTTGTGTCAAACTACTTGGGCTTGATACATCACTACATCACTCTTTTTATATATTGTGAGGTTACATATGCTAACATCTTTTAAAGGATCTTCACATCTATGTCGAGAAAGGCTAACTTGCTATAGTTTTCTTATAATATGTTTGGTTTGGTGTCAAGGTAAAGCTGGCTTTAAAAACTGAATTGTTAATGTATCCTTTCTCTTTTGGATCAGTACTTTTTTGAGGGGGGAGGTTTTTAACCTAGGACTGGGATTTTGTTTTTTGGGAATCATATAACTACAAATTCTGTTTATGAATTAGCCACAAGGACATTTAAGTGATGTATTTCTTTAGTGGTATAACTTTAGATGTATAACTTTAGTGGTTTGCATTTTTGTAGGAAAATCACCATTTCATCTATGTTACTAAATTTAGCAGAACAAATTTGTTAATAAAGTGGCTTCAATATCATTTAATATGCTTTTGAAGCTGTAGTGACAGTGCTGCTCTCATTTTGGATGTTCATTATTTGTGTCTTCTCTCTTGTACAGGTTTGCTAGGGATTTATCAATTTTATAAGTAATCTAACAGAAACAGGATTTAGTTTCATTGATCTTCTAGACTTTTTCTGTTTTCTATTACACTTATTTTTTCCTCATCTTTATTATTTCCTTCATTTTATTTGTTTTGTATTTTTCCTGTATTTTTTCTGGTGTTCTGAGTTGGGAGCATAGATTATTGATTTGAGACTTTCCCTCTTTTCTAATTTAAGCGTTTGGTGCTATATAAGTCTGTCTCAGCATTGCTTTAGCTACGTACACCACGTTTTGATTATGTTTTCATTTTATTCAACTCAAAATGATTTATAATTCCCCTTGAGACTTCACTCTTATTTCACAATTTATTTAGAGGAGTATCTCTTAATTTCCAAATATATGAGGGGTTTCCCAGATATGTTTCTGTTATTGATTTCTAGTTTAAATCTTTCAGAACCAGAAAGCATACTTCATATGATTTCAAATCGTTGAGGAATTTTTAAATGTGTCAAAATATTTTTGAAAGACTTCCACTTCTGGGAAGATGAAGTATCATACTTTATTGTGTTTCTTCTGCTGAGAACAACTGAGAGGCCTGGAAATTATACATCATACAAACAGAAGAAGACTGTGAAATGTTGAGAAGATGCTGTCTGTGGACATTAGGACCTGAGACATGGTATGGGTACTGGTTTCTCTGGTTTTCTTTTTCCTCAGCTGTTTCAGACTTGGAGCTGACGAAGTTCAAGAACACCATTAGGTGCATACAAATAAACAAAAACAAAAGAAAATATTCTCTCTTGAACAAAAGGTTTAGGAAAAGGACAGTGGTAAGGACTGAAATTTTTAGACAATACTGCATTACTTCAGCTAAACAGCACAGGAAAGTCTGTGGTCCCACCCTACTTACACCAGCAAAGACTGAATGAGAAGCCCCGAATCCCACCCTTGAAATTATAACACAGTGACCCAATACTGCCTACAGAATCATGTCTGAGTAGACAAGGTAGATTAACAAGATAAACAAGATAACAAAATAAAATTTAACAATTTTAAGTACAGCCAAATAGTAATGAGAATCCCGCCTCATTCACTTACGGTGTCACACTCGCTGTGAACATGTGTTGGGGGGATGGCTGGCTACATGAACCATTCCTGGCTGGTTCTGAGAAGTGCTGTCGGGGAAGGCCTGACAAAATTGTGATTGTAACTACCCAGTGATGATGAGGTCATCCCCACATCTTATGGTGTCAGTGAAGGTCATGTTGGGGATCTATAATCCTTTTTTAATCTTTCCCAAGCAGGAGAATGAGTAGGCCTAATGTGGAGCCATAACTCCTACTTGCCATTCAGTGGTAATGAGATGCCTCTTCTTAATTCTTAAAAATTCCAGTGACAAACTTGAATTTCTAACCTTAGTTGTGAAAAATGATGCTATGTTACCCTCTCAGAGCCAGAGTTATGTCAGGGAATACCAGCTAAGATGTAAGTAAATTAGATCCAGGGTTTAATAACATAATGCACAATTCTACAAATTTTAATGAAAAATTACTTGTTAGAGCAAAAAACAAGAAGATCTCAAACAACAAAAAAGATAACAAAGAATGTCTGCTCTGAGATGATATTGGTGTGAGAATTATCCGACTAAGAATTAATGGCATCCATCAAAAATATTTCAAGAAGAAATTACAAACATGCTTATAAAGGATGAATAATAAAAGCCTCAGCAAGAAAATAGAATGTCTCAAAAATATAGAAGATACAAAGATCAAACTGTAAATTTTACAAATGAAAAACTCAACTGAAATAGAAACTACATGCCTGGCTGCATTAACAAAATGGAGGAGACAGAGTAAAAAATCAGTGAACTGGAATACAGAATAATAGGAAATTTCCAATTTAGACCGAAAAATGTAAATATACTTTTAAAATGAATAAAGCATGAGGAACCTGTGGACTATAACACAATGTCCAACATTAATGTAATAAGATTTCTGGTGGAGAGTAAAGAAATAGAGAATAGAAATGAAAAGATACTTGAAGAATAATGCCTGAAAATTCCCCAAATTTGGCAAAGACATAACCGGAATCAAGAAGCTGAACAAATCACAAGAGGATAAACCCAAAGAAATCCATGCCAAGACCTATTATAAATAAGCTTTTGTAAAATAAAGGGAAAGAAAAAAAATCTTCAAAGCAGCAAGAGAAATATGACAACTTGCTGATAGGAGGAAAGCAATTGTAATGAGTGATTTTGCAGTCCAGTCCATGAAGTGTAGAAGAAGCTGGCACAGTGTTTCTTTAATGCTGAAACAAAAGAACTGTCAACTCAGGATTCTGTAGACGGTGAAAACATTCTTCAGGAATCACTCTCTGATCGATGAAAACCAAGAATTAGTCACCAGTAAACCTACCCTAAAGGAAAGCCTAATGGAACTTATTTAAACATAAAGTAAACGATGTTTTAAAAGAGGAAACAAGGAACATCAGGAAGGATGAAACAACATGGAAGTAAAAAATTGGGGTAAATGAAATAGACTCTCTTTTGTTCCTTAAGTTTCCTAGATTATATTTGACACTTGCAGCAAAAATTTTAACGCTATCCCTGTGTTTCTAATTGTGTGCAGGGGATCTATTTAAGAGTCGTACAGCAGCTCTCATCCAAGACTGCCTACCTGTGTCTATGCAGGCATCTCTTTTCACAAACCTTTCCCTTTGAAAAGCAGCAACAGCAGCAGCTCTGCCCACGTGTAACTATGCAGCTGCCTCTTTTTTTTCCTTTCTCCTTTTCCTAATAAACCTGTCCTTTTAAAATGTAAAAAAAAAAATACAGTTATACACAGGAGGAGTAAACAAATTGAAATGGAGGTACGTTTTCTACGCTTAATTCAAACTGGCTTAATGATGATATAATAGATTGTAATGGGCAAGGTGTGCATTACGATCTATATAGAGAAACTACTAAGCAAAGCTATACAAGGAAATTTATCTAATGATACTATAGCTAAATCAAAGTAGAATTCTGTAAAAAAAGATTTAAGTATCTCAGAGGAATGCATATAAAAGAAAACAGAAACGTAAAATACATAAAACAAAAAATGATAATATGAACAACTCTATAAGTATAAATTTGGCAAAATGAACCAATTTCTCATGTTCATAAATTATCACAATTCAACTTACATGAAACAAATAATTTTAATAGGTTTATTTGATATTTAAAAATCAATGTAATTCATTATATTAAAAAGTCTAAGGTGAAAAATCACATGATCAATGCAGTCAATCAAGAAAAACATCTGAGAAAATTCATCTCCCATTCATGATACAATCTCTCAGAAAAATAAGAATAGAGGTTCTTCAACCTGATTAAAAAAAATCTACAAAAACCCTACGGTTAACATTATACTTAATGGTGAAAGACTAAATGATTTCTACCTACAAGTTGGAATGAGGCAAGGATCTCCATTCTCCATTCAACATAGTACTAGAAATTCTAGACACTGCAATAAGGCAAGAAACAAGAATTGTAGTGTTGTAAAGGAAGAATGAAAACCACGCTTATTTGCAGGAGATATGATTGGCTGCTTAGAAAGAGACTGAAAAAGCAAAAGTGAACTCAACAACATTCACATATACAAGAACAACTCTGAAAAATCAATTGCACATGTATAAACAATGACCCTGCAGAAACAGAAGTTAAAAATACGTTATCATTTACAGTCATTCCAAAAAATGAAATACTTAGGTGTCCATTTAAGAAAACTATGTGTAGGCTTTGTATGCTGAAAACTAAAGAATGCTGACAATTTGTCTTTTAATTATGTATTTATATCATTTATATTTAATGTCATGATTAACATGTGTAGATTTGGATACTCTATTTATTACTTCTTTTTTGTTGTTTCCCTCTATTTTGTTTCATTGTTCTAATTTCTCTCCTTATTCCTCTGGGTTATTTGAAAGGTTATCCCATGTTTCTGAATATATTTCTTTCCATAATATTTTAGTGGTTATTGTAGGGATTATTATAAAATGATAACATAATGAAATGATATATATGTATATATACATAACATTCTACAGTCTAATTAGGAAAAAATTATTACTTAAAGTGAACTATGAAAACCTTTCATCATATAAGTCCTATTACACTCCCCAGTGTATGTTGTAGTTTATGCTTTAAACAACCTAGCTACACTGAAAACCCCACCAGAAAATATCATAATGCTTTGTTTCAGCCATCAAACATATTTTAAAGAGATAAAGAAGAACAGTGTGGTCTATTATATTTACCCAGATGTTATTTGTTGCTCTTTATTAATTCCTGATTTCCTTCAGGTGTCTACAAAGAAATTTCTTTAGTACTTCTTTTGGAGCAGGACTGATGCCTACAAGTTCTCTTAGTTTTCCTTCATTTGTGAATGTCTTTATTTCAACTTCATTTCTGTTCTATAGTGTTTGTTGCTGGATATAGAATTCTAGCTTGACAATTATTTTGTTTTATCTCCTTAAATGCTGTGCCCCGTCTTATTCAATCTCCGTAGTTATTGATGAGAAATCCAGTCATTCACATCATTATTCCCTAAAATTTCTTTCTGGCTGCTTTCTATGATTTTTTACTTTGTTTTCACTTTCCAGCTAGTTTACTATGATGGACATAGATTTATTTGTGATTATCTTTTTGAGGTTCACTGAGTTTCCTGTATGTTTAGGCTTATGTCTTTCAGTAAATTTGGGAAGCTATTTGACATAATCTCCTCTTTTCCTTCTTGGACTTTACTTTCTTAGATGTTAGGCCTTTGATTTTGTTTCTGTGTTCCTTGGACTCTATTTTGAATTTAAATTTTCTTTTTGGTTTTCCAATTGGATAATTTCCATTGATTCATCATCAATTTCACCAAATTGTTCTCTGTTTTATTTCACCTCCATTCTGCTACTGAACCCATCCATTCTGTTTTATATTTTAGTTATTGTATTTTCAGTTCTAAAATTTAAATTTGGGTTTTGTGTATGTTTTATTTTTTGTGGAATTTGTATCTTTCCATTTATTCACTCAGACATGTTGGGGCACTTTTTTTTTAACAGCTTCTTTAAACATATTTTTTAATAACTGCTTTGTTAGAAAATTAAAGCATGCATGTCATCTTGCATCAGTGTTGTGTTTTTTCTCATGCAGATTTACATTTTCCTGGTTTTTCATATGGTTATTAATTTTGGATCTTGTGTTTTAAGTAGATGATGAGATTCTGAGTCTTGTGTAATTCCATTGATATTTTAGCCTTTTCAAGAACTCAACCTTGTCTTATTCAAGTCACAATGGATTGAGGTTCCAATCAGCCTTCTTTGGATTGAGGTTTCAATATTTGTTTCATTTTCAAACCTTGAAATGCTTTTGATATTTGCACTCACCCAGTGGCCTGTCTTAGTTCTTAAAGTGTACTTTGTGCTGTTTAGAGTCAGATCAATACATGCACATGATTGTATAAGCAACTTAATGGACTGATATCCTGAGATACTGTTGGTGTCATTTCATGGGTAATTTTGGTTTGCTGACTCCCATTTTATTCCTCTGTTTCAATAACCAAGGCTATATTTACCCCATGCTGCTGTGCACTTCCCATAACTATGCACACAATTTGGTACCAATTTAGAGGTTCCAAGGAGGACCAATAACATAGGACAGAACCAACACAGATTCACCTTAGCTACTTTGGTTCTCAGCTCCCCTGATTAGAACAGGTGATTGTCCCCCATTAGAGTTTTTGATTCTCACCATCCTGTTGATGCTTCAGTCCCTTCAATTGCTGCTGACGAATGTGAGACAATGGAAAAAAAAATTTACTGTAGATTTCCCCTGCTTTCTCTGAGCTTTATGAAATTGCTCTCCTGTCCATTGAGCAATAACCAGAGGGTTTCCCTTGAAGCTCTCTCTGTATATGCCAATTCCCACTTCCCACAAGTTTTAGGCTGCATTAAGCCTAGACTGGAGGAAAACAGAGGGTGTTGAACATGGTAAATTCACTGTAGGTTTGTTGATATTTTGAATTATGATCTACTGTTTCAACCCACCTGCTACTATTTACTGTTCAGCATTCTCAAATTGAAGCTCAAACAATCTATCAAGATTATAGTTACTTTCAGTGAGAGAAACTTAGTGTGCTTTCTCCAAGTTACTTATAACTCTAACTTATCAATGATAAAGCAATTAGCATGTGAATATATTTTATCTTTATCTTAATATTTAACCAATTCCTCCACTCTTAGTGTATTTTAACTTATCCAAATTTCCATGTGGTGTCATACTAGTATTTAACATATTAGTAATATTTTAAAGTCCCTGTTTAAAAATTCCAACATATCAGTTATCTCTGAGCCTGGTTCTGTTGATTGTGCTATCTCTTGGCAATTTTTTTTAACTTGTTTTCTTGGTGGTTCTAATAATTTTTTAGTGAATCCTGGGCATCATGGTTAGAAGAGCACTAATAACAGAGACAAATGGTATTTAGTGTAGCAGTGAGTTTATCTCTTATTCTTTCAGTTATTTGTGTTGGTGGTTGTGTCAGTGTAGTCGGGAGTCAGTGGGGTTTGAGTTTTGTGGTTGCAGTCTTTACCACATGTCAACTACAGGCTTCCATTTACTCCATATTTTGGCCACTGTTACCTGTTCTGAGTAGATATTGGAGTCCTGATGGGTTTTCTCAGTGTTTTTATTACCCCCTGCCCCCACTTTAGGGAAAGTGCTATTTTCTTCATACCTGCATTACAGAGGTGGACTCTGTAATTTTTTGAAGCTGCTATTGCTTGTTACTCTGTGCTAGCTAAACTTGTGGTAGGAGATGGAAAGGTTTTCTGTTGCCCTGGCCCACCCTTTTTCTTTGTCAAGGCCTGTGTACCTAGGCCTCATGCATAGGGCTTTCCTAGTGTTCTTTACCTTCTTCCCTACTGTAACCCAACTCTGCCTTGTTGTTGATCCAATATGGGTGTTTCCTTTTCATTTTTTTGGAGTACCTGGTGCTTTGCTTGGTATCTTTGTAGGATTCTGGACTTAAGATGGATTCCTGCACCATCCTCAAGGACAGAAGACTTTTGCTTTCACCTTTCTTCCAGAAACAATAGATTTCTGCTTGGAGCCTAGACACAGAATGGTTTGTTTTTATTCCATCAGTGACTTAAAACTTTGGTTTCATGAATATAGGATAGTAAAAACAGGTGGGGCATTGTACTGGTCCCGCAGCAATAGCCAATCACCTGTGTGTCTGGGTCATGAAGCGGAAGTCATGCCTGCCTCCTGCATTTCCTTCAGTCTATCTAGTGAGCGTGCAGCAGCAGTCTGTGTGACTCACTGCGAACTCTTTATGTCTGTGGTTCTCAGCTATACTAATCTGCTAGGATAACCCCTACTTGGCCTTTAAGAATTCATGAATATGTTAGTTGATACCACTTGTATGCCAGCCTCATCTTTTCCTCTGCTCTATCAAAGATGAACAGGTCACGTGTCGCATCTCTTTTCAGAGGGGTTTGTGACTAAAACTCATCTACCTTGTTTTCACTGTGATTTCAGTTTTCTCTTGTGCTCAGTAAATGTTATGCTTTTATAAATTTCTCAGTTTTTTTTTCATTGTTAGGATAGCAGTGACATCTCTTGCACCTTCCTGAATCCTCAGTAGAAGTACAGTCTCCGTGCATGAATCATTAATTATTTCTTACTAGAAATCCATAGAAGTGCAATTGAAACCAAAGATGTGCTCCAACATATTTTGCAGACTTTTTGCACATATGGCTGAATTGTTGAACATCCGCTTTCTTCCTTGACTGCTATAGTCGTCCAGCATTAAACTTTTCATATCAAAAAAGCTATCCACTTAGAAAAACATGTATATATTTGATTCAAAAGCTTTGTCTGTTGAGCTAAGACACGATTTATCTTTTTAAAAAAACAAGTATATAGCTCTAAATTAGTGGGAATGATCCCTGGCCATTATTAAAACACTTGTTAATGAGATTTGGGTGATGCAAGTCTTTAATAGTCAAGCCTTCTTACATCAATTTATGCCTTTTGGGAAAAAGTGTTTCCTTGAAATGTCAACATAACATATGAGTTAATGGCCAAAAATATTCCTATGAAGGTGGGGGAAATCTCCAGAATAACTAATTGCTAGTGGGAGAAGAATAAAGTTTGTTTGTTCCTGGATGTTACCATTTGGCCAGATCCTGTCATCTACTCATCCTCTAGCCATTTCCTCTTACTGTTTGTAGATTCTTGAAGGTTGAAATGATCTGAAAGACACATTAGTAGCTGGGACTCTGACCCAAGATACCTGTGGGATCACTTCTCCTCTGATGAGCTGGTCCACATGATCTTTTTGCTCACATCAGAGGCCAACTAAGCAACCTGCTGTTTTTCCCAAAAATCCACTCTGGTTCTTTCTTTGCCACGGAGGAGAGTTTTATCCTCCACTGAGGAGAGAGTCTAGAGCTAATAGAGAAATATACCTCTACCCCATACACCTTGCCAATACCAGGGAGAGTCTGGAGTGATTCAAAAACGCCACTGTCTGGCATAGTTTCATGGCTCCTCTTATTTGGGATGGTCTTTAAAACTAGGCATGGACTGGAGGAGCTTGCAGAGTCAGAGAGAGGGTGAAAAAAGTCCTCTCCCATTTCTGTTGCTGCCAAATTATCTGCAGGCTCCAGGGGCAAAAAGATTAGAGGGGCACTGTGGCACTTCAGCAGTAGATGCAGCAACTTGAGCAAGGGGCAGACAGGATGAGTCACCTGCACAGTATGTGCCAACTTGGATTGAAGCTGATCAATGACAAGAAGCAGGCTGAAGATTACACCCTGTGCCCACCAAGGCATGAAGAAGACAATTAAAAAGTGGAGAGAAAGGATCCTGGATTGCTTAAATATTTACTTAAAAGAGGCTGAAAAAACAAAGTTGAGAAATGACTGAGTTGTCTTTGAATTGGTCTGGTTAAATTTTTAGTCTTCAGTAGAATTAGGCCTACAAGCTCAGTGAAACTTCAGAAAAATGAAGTTTAATATTTGCACTCATATCAGTGAGAATGGCACATATTAAAAAAACTAGCAACAACAATGTTGGAGGTTGTGGAGAAAAAGGAACTCTTCTGCACTGTTGGTGGGAGTGCAAACTGGTCCAACCACTATGGAGAGCTGTGTGGAGATTTCTGGACCTACTAAACATAGAGCTTCCACAGGATCCAGCAATTCCACTCCTAGGTATTTACCCAAAGAACACAGAAACATCCATTCCAAAGAACACCTGCACCCCTATGTTTATAGCAGCTCTATTTACAATAGCTAAGCTTTGGAAACAGCCCAAATGCCAAAATAGATGACTGGATCAGAAGATGTGGTGCATATATACCATGGAATATTACTCAGCATTCAAAAAAGATAAACACATGCAATTTGCAGCAACATGGATGGCGCTGGAAGGAATCATGCTCAGCGAAATAAGCCAGAAGAAAAAGAAAAATACCGGATGGTCTCACTCATAGCAGGAATCTAGAATACTTAAATAAGGGACCAGGAAAATGAATAACTATAAGAAAGTGAAAATCAAAATCAACAAAAACTATGAACCAGAGACACTTTTTGGGGGGTGGGGGGCGGGAGGGGAGGGATTGGGTTCAGAATGGGGGGATTGCAATTGTATGGGGAATATAAAAATAAAATTTATTAATTAAAAAAAATATTTGCACTCATGTGATTGCTCCTGAAAGTCATACCTATAACATGTGGCTGGAGTTTTCTCTTCCTATAATGCTTACTGCAGTCCATCTGAAATCCCCACTACACGTTTTTCTACGGATTCTGGGCAAGTTAGAGACTCTGATATCACATTGTGTTTTTATAGCTCAAGGATCATAAAACATGTTTGGTTTGAATTTATTTTTGTATCTCCTCTCATATCCCAAACAGAAGGCAAGATCCCAATGAACACAGTTCCCTATCCCGCTATTTCCCTTTATTGATGAACTTGTGTGGGAAAAAACACAAAGCTTGAAATACCTGAAATATACAGTGGGGTGAGATAACTTCTCAGTTGTCTTTACATGATGTGTGAGCTTAGCATGTCCATGGTAGACCCCAAGGCATCAGTTTCTTGGTGGGTGACTTTCCCTTGTCATCCACCATCCTTATCCACAACCATCTAAGCTTATGTACAGGATGAATGGGGCCTAGAGGAAGTAGCCTCAGGTTCATTATGCAGGCCCATTATACCAAGCAAGGTTGTTGTAGGAGGAAAATAACAGCCTACAGAACTAGCCTGGAGGGCACCCACAGCGGGAGATGTATGCTATCTTCTCTCTCTCTCTCTCTCTCTCTCTGAAAAACACCTTCCTACTCACTTGAGTGTCCTCTGTCTGCATCAGTTCTCCTTCCTCACCCTCTCTTCTTCCATCCTTCTTTTTTTGGGAGCCAGGGGATAGAGAGTGGTAGAGGACTTGGAGATTGTATCATACCCATCATTATAATATTAATACCTAACTTTCTATAACCAATGGCACTGTTCGAGATCTACACCAGGAGCTGTCCAGAGACGGGTGTTGAGGTTGAGGACATGGAGGGAATTCTACTGTGGGAGTGCATTGTGAGGAGGGTGGAAAAAAACGAGACTGGCTTCTAGGGTGACCAACCATCACTGTTTGCCTGCAGTTTCCTCAAGTCCATGCCTAGTTTTAAGCACCATCCAAAATTTAAAGGAGACAGGAAAGTATGTCTGAGTCTCTGAATCATTTAACAAGCCCCCCAGGAGATTCTGATGTGAGCTCAAGTTTGAGAACACCACTCTGGAGGCTTTCTAGGTACAAAAGCAGGTGATGCATGCTCTTTGTCCTGCAGTGCCACTATAAATGGCACATGACATGTATTGCTAATCCTTCAGGACACTCATTGTCAGAACCTGCACTTGGCCTCACAATCAACCTTTTTAGTCTTATAAAGCTATGCCATAGTAAATTTATGTTTTTGGTGGTAGTGTTCAAAATGCACGCCTGTCATGATCCTGAGCATACTAAGTCTCTTTTCCAGGCTTGCTGATCTGTCTCAGTCCTTTGTCCCCCTGACATGTGTTATGGGGCAATTGAGCTGTGACTGTGAGCTATTAATACAGAAATTCTCATGCGCTCCCTCCTATAAGGGGTTGGGAGGAGGGGTTGCTGGGGGATAACATGATAGGCAATTGGCTTTGGAAATTTAGTGGAGGGTGAATGAAGCACGTGCATTTATGGAGGTGTAAAATTGTATTCCCCACATTCCCTAGTTTGGTAAATGAATGGGAAATTGATAAAATTCTATCTAGGAAGAGCATGAAAATATTAGAAGAAAATGTTGCACACATCCTTTATAATCTTGAAGTTTGTGGGTCATGGGAATCTTTCTAATGATGTCTCAAATCCAAAGTAAATAAACTTGACTGCATGAAATTGAAAAACATCTAGTTTTCATAAAATACCTAGAGAAAAATCCAAAGACAATGCCAGTCTGAGAATATTTGTAACTCTGAGCACAGAAAAAGGAGTCACTTCTCAAATTTATAGTGTTCAAAAATGAAGAAAGCAAATCAAATAGCACATTAGGAAATGGGCCTAGAAGAAGACCAGACTTTCATAGCAAAGGAAAACACAAAGGACTTTAAAAGTGTCTTCAAATCATCAACCTTGTTGACAATGAGGAGAATAGGTTAAAAGTACCAAAAAGACAAGAAACTCCTTGTACCTTGCACATATATTTTTGATACCCAGTGTCCTTCCAATGTGTTGTTTAAATATCTGTCTTGCTCATCCCAAGAGAGAAGAAATCACATTTATTTTGCTTAGTGTTTGTATTATTTATAACATATATTAGTTTCCTAATTCTGTTGTCACAAAATACCACACACTGGGTGCTTGAAGACCACAGAAAGGTATTCTCCCACAGATCTGGGGCCAGACCTCTGAAATTAGTATCACTGGGTCAAAAATCAAGGTGTCTCTGGAGGCTCTAGGGGAGAATCTGTTACTTGACTCAGCTTCATGTGTGACCAGAATACCTTGGCTTGTGGCCACATCTCTCCAATCTCTGCCTCTACCTCTGGTCCTCCCCACTTCCCTGGAGATTACAGTGGGCTCACCAGATAATCCAGGCCAAGCTCCTCTCTTGTGAGCCTACGTTTAATCACACCTTTTGCCCTGTAAGGTAATATTCCCAAGCTGCAAGGGTTAGGATGTGGACATTATCTGGGGGCCATCATTCAACCAGCGACACTGCTCAAGCACCATCATCACTGCCTGGCAACCCTGGCTGACTCCTAGTAGGCGCTCAACAGCACTGTGAATGTGTAAAAGAAGAAATAAATGAAGCTGCAGGCATAGGTTTAAGTAGGACTAAGGTGTGAGAGAAGAGAGTTTATAAATGCAACCTGGGTTGGGGACCGTACTGTGTGTGCTTGACTCCTTCCTGCCATTGACCTCCAGGGTGTATAATTAGATGGCATTTCTGATGACATCCCCTCCAGCCTCCCCTCACTCTTTGGCCCTTCCCCAGCCTTGTTAACAGCTGAGCCTCCCTGAAAAGCCCTCAGGCTGTGTGGCCATTGTCCATGTTCTGCTTTCTCAGTCTCTTGTGTATGTAGGCCAGTTAGTGGTCCTGTCCTGACCTCACTCTCTCCGGCCATTGCCAGGAGCCCACACTTGATGCTTCATTAGATGCTCTATGCGTGACTGCCACCTGTGCTTCATGCCAACTCACCCTTCTTCCCTCAGGCTATGCCAGTTTTTTCCTCAGAAGTGTCAGGGTCAGATCAGAGCTGTGCAAGCTGGGAGCACCCCCTGGGCAGTATTGACCTTAGTCTTGGACTTTTCAGATTGTGCAGTGGCAATAGTCCACTAATGATGTTGACAATGAAAGCAATTATGAAGACAACGAGGAGGAGGAGCACTGTGAGGGTGTGGATAATTACTCCCTGTTCCATAAAATGCTTCTTCTTTTTCACAGTGAGTCCCAGTCAGGCAAGTAGCTGTCTTAGATCCTCAAGATGACAGCAGGAGGCAGTGAGAGCTTAGCTAATTGCTAAGAGTAGTTTTGTGGCCCACTTCACCATGGATGAGCAAGTCATTTCATCCTGGTGAGTCTTAGTTTCCCTTCAATAAAACAGAATAATTATAATCTTTCCAAGGCAGATGCCATGTGAACAAACACAAAGTTTGTGATGTTAGTGCATGTTCAGTAAATTCATTCCTACTCTTACAGATGAAGGGCATAGTCACTTAGCTGTTTAACCTTCAACAAGTTCCTAACGTTCTGTTCCCCAGGTTCCTTGTGTGTGGGAGCTAGAGGAGGAGGAAAGGCTGTCAATAATATATAATGATTTATTTCACTTGGATCGTCAATATGAATGTTAGGCATGTTTTCATTTCTTTGGCACATAGACATGTGTCTTGCCCAGGGTCAGCACTGAACAAATGCTGTTTCAGAATGAAGCAGAGGTGGGTTGGAATGCCAACCTTACTACATGCTAGCTGTTAGACTTATGGTTAATTAGTAAAGTATTCTGATCCTCATTGGCGAAGTAGGGATGATGAGAACCTATCACCTGCTTCCTGCAAAGGTTGTGAATATTAAGTGAGGTCATGCGCATGCACCTCCTTCTTTCTGTCTGGCACTAATTTCTAATTGATACGTTTTTTTCTCCATTACTCAAAAGTGATGATAACATGAAGAAGCCTAATTGCCAGACTTGAAAAATCTGAACTTTGATTAAAGAAATAAGACCCATAGTGAGTTAAGTGGTGGGCTTCCAAAAAATATGTCCACCGTATTTCCCAGAACCTGGGAATGTGATCTCATTTAGAAACAGGGTCTTTGCAGATGTAATTAAGTTCAGGATCTCAAGATGATATCTTCCTGGATTATTCGGATGGCTCCTAAATCTGAGAATGTGTCCACTTAAGAGAAAGGAGAGGGAGATTTAACATATAAAGACAGAGAAGTGTCTGTAAAGAAGAGAGCAGAGATTGGATGCTACATCTGTGAGCCAATGAATACCAAGTGTTTCCAGCAGCCACAGAAACTAAGTGAGAGGCAGTGAATGGATTCTCTCTCAGAGTCTCCAAAGGAAACCATCCCTGCCCACACTGATTTCACACTTCTGGTCTCCAGAACTGTGAGAGAATATATTTCTGTTGCATTATGCCACCTTATTTGTGGTACTTTGTTGCAGCAGACCTAGGAACGTAATGCAAACCTTGCTGGGGGGGGGTGGTGCGGAGGGAGGTGTTGGCTGGAGGTATTTTTCTTTTTTTAATTAAGTAACTTTTGACTGGTAAGATTATGTATGTAAATTTCAGGTGTACAGCATTACATCACCAACACTTTTGATTCCATCTACCAGTGTAACAATGACCCTCTATGTTTGCTTTTCTACCCCCAAATCCCCTCCCCTATTGGCAATCACCAATCTGTTCTCTGTTTTTTCTTGGTTATTTTGTTCATTTTTTTCTCTTTGTCTTCCATATGAGGGAAATCATATTTATTTGTCTTTTTCCTTCTGACTTTCATGTTGCAGATGGCAGTATGTCTTTATTAGAGCTGTGTAGTATTCCATTTTATTAATATATTACATATCTTCTTTAATCATCTGTCTGTGGACACGGAGGTTTTTTTTTTTGCTAGATTTTGACTATTATGAATAAAGCTGCAATGAACATACAGGTAGATATATCTTTTGGAACTGGTGTTTTCATAATAGCTGAATTATAAGGTATTTCTATTTTTCATTTTTGAGATGTCTGCATATTCTTCTCCATAGAGCTGTACCAGTTTTCATTCCCACCAGGAGTACACTAGGGCCCCCTGTTCCTGGAGGTATTTTTTCACATGCCCGAAACAGCACCTTTAGGTGATGCCATTGCTCTGTTTAGAATTGGAGATCAGAATGTAGTCAGGGAGTTACAAGAGCATGAGAAGAAGATGCATTTCTGGTAGCAAAGAAAATTCCTCGCGGGAAAGAATGAGTTTCTGCCTTATGCCAGGTTCATTTCTCAGTGGGTACCCTAAGGGGCTCCGAATATTCTAACATGGTGACCGTTGAAAGCCACTTGGGAAAATAATGTCAGATAAATTTACCTGCATGAATGAAGAATAAAAGAAACATGCAAACAAACAAACAAACAAAAAACCAAGGAAAGATCAGTTTAAACCTCTTGGCTACATTGTCATCTCATTGGTTTTGAAAATGACACTCTAGTCAGCTTAAAGAGACGAATGATGACTTAGTCTTGGCAACTCTCCACAGGGGCTTTAAACACAATCTTGCATTTGACCAGCACAACTACTGAGAGAGGATGACAAGCAGCCGTGGGTCCCTCATTTTACCAGTTTTGGTGACTGGGGCCCAATGTATCTCCGCTTGTGAGCGGTGGAACTTTTGGGCTCCTATGTGAAAGGTTGAAGAGTGTGTACAAGTGCACGTGTATGCCTTTGTCTAGACAGATACAATTTTCATCCAATTTTCCAAGGTTATTATGATCCCAGAAACTGAAGCTCCCTCTACAACCTTTGGTTGCCTCCATTCAGAAAATAAGCTCTGAAATGTCCCTTTCCTTTGAAGACTTTCAGTGAGAGGTTGTCCACCTGAGGTCTGTGAAACTCAGGACATTCTGTACAAAACGCATGTAGGGGTGTATATATGCCCTTGTCTGGAGACATACAATTTTCATCAGATTTTCCAAAGGTATTATGACCCCAGAAGCTGAACTATTACTGAGGTCTCCTACTTTTATTATCTGCCCTGAAGTATCACCTCCTTGGACAAGACTTCCTGAACAATTCCCTCTGAAAATAATCGAGCAAATAGACTTGGCAAGGTGCCCCTCCTCCAGGCCTCTCTGCCACTTTCCACAGGGGTTCCCATGCTCTCTTCTCTGTTCATAATGGTTCCTTGTCTGCCACACTGTGAGTGACCCAAACGTGGGTAGTGTGTCCCTTTATCTGTGCGTCACTGACACTAGACACAGGTCTGGTTTATATGAGAAACTCAGCAAGTGTCAATGGATGAGTTGGTGGGTAGGTGTATGCATGGGTGGGTGGATGGATGGGTGGGTGACAGATGGATAGGTGAGTGGGTGAGTGGATAGACGGGTGGGTGGGTGCATAGATTGAGTGGGTGAGTGGACAGATGGGTGGGTGGGCGCATGGATGGATGAATGAATGGATAGGTATCAGTGGATGGATGGGTGTGTGGATGGTGGCAGGGCCTTTTGAAGGTGAATACCAAGACTTCTTCGTAGTTCAATGTTTGTGACATATTAAGAAGTAATGCCAAATTAGGGTGACAATACTTATCCTTTGTTCAAAATATTAGTAATTTAAATATTCCCTTAAAATATCACTGTGGTATGACTTTATTTAGAGTAAGGGAATTATTATCCATATGGGCTTTGGAACAGGGCCTGGTACATAACAAATATTGTGTTTTGGCTGTTGTTGTTATTGTGATTTGCATTTCAAGATGATGCCAAAAATTTTACTTTAAGACCTTTTGTGAATAAGTAGCTCAGCCCAGGGGCCTCTTTCCTTCGTATTCCACAGGGCGCATAATCAGTGCTGGTTGGATGAATAGGGGCTGGACTCTGTCCTTTGAGGAGCAGTCCTCATTTAATCCCTTTGCTGCCTCTCCCAAAGCCTTATTGTAGTTCTGTGTTGAAAGAAGGTAGTTTAGCTGATAAAGCCTATGACATTTTGTGAAAATGAAAAAGGTTTACAAGCAGCTGTGTCGCAGTAGGAAGAACACTGGTCTTTCAACCCTAATGTCTAGTCCTGACTCTGTCCCTAAGATAGTCTGTGACCTCGCCTCTGGGTGTCAATCTTCTTATCTACAAAATGGAAAGAGAATTAGACCTGATGCCAGTAACACCTGCTTTGGAGTTTTGGAAATCCAAGTACTCTGTCGGTCCACGCATGGAGGAGGATGAGCAGGTCCAGCATGCCAGTGACGTCACGAGCTTCCCGCGCCAGGTAGGACGTGACTCTTTCCACTCCCTCAGAGAGGAAGAGGGATCAGGCCACTCCCAGTGGCCCTGACGTGTAAGGACCACAAATGACAGGAAGTCAAAGCAGTTTGCCCTAACCTGTTTGGAGGCACATTTTGTATTTTTGGAAGGGGCGTCCAGGCTCCAGAGAGCTGTAGATTGGCCCCTTAGAGAGCTCCCAGACGGCTTTAGGAAGGTGCTGCTGTTTCCTGTTTCATGAAGCAGAGTGACAACATTTTGTCTTTCACCAGGAACTGTTCGCCTTCACTGTGCCAAGCCATGTGGCAACTGCTAGAGGCGCGGAGAGAGGGAGAAAGAGAGATGAAGATGGACAAGAACGTCGCCATCTCTGGGGTGAAGCACCCACCCGGCCCCCAGTCAGATAGTCCTCTGCCCAGTATTGCTTTCGATGCCTTGATGGCGCCTTGTATTCCCGTTGGTCCCAAATGGGCTCAGGGCTGGGGCAGCTTCGAGAGTCTCTCCCGGTGACAGTGGGCACTTATGGTCTTGCAGTCAGTGTCAGCACTGCTGGGCGGAGCCAGCACTGCCTTGATTCTGAGAATGCCTGTGCCATCCTCCCCAGGAACTGGGGCCACCCGCGCAAGGCCCTGAATAGAAGCGCCTAGAGAACAGAGGACAGCAGACCCACCTGCTCACCTTGCTGGTGCTCCAGGGGCACGAATGAGGAGTGGTGACTCAGGAGGCGGGGGCGCCATGGGCCCCGGGTTGCTCGTAGTGAGAATATGTTAGACAAACTCAGTTCTCACCCTGGCGAGGCCATAACACCCTTGCTCAGCTGCCCAGCAAGCACTGGGAGCCAGATCCACAACTGACCTCACAATTTTCACTTTTTCCTCACTATGGTCTCCCCCAATATCCTCTCCCCACCCCAACTTTGCCTTCCATCTGCTCTCTACGGAAACTTAGCCGCCATCCCTGACTCCTCCCACCTCCGATTAGGCATCTAATTCTGTTGATTTTGTTACGGAATTTCTTTTTTTTTTTTCTAAAGATTCATTATTTGGGCCTCCCTGGTGGCGCAAGGGGTTAAGCACCGTACTATGAAGCAATCCGCAGTCTCTGCAGCACGCGTTCGATCCCCGGCCAGCCAGGGAGCTACCCACATGGCACAGCAGACCTCTCCTGCCTCACTCGCTGCTCCCCTCAGCAGTGTATTTCAGTCAATCTGCCTGTTCTGTTCGCCACTCTGTCTCTGGTGAATACTCCACTCCCCGCACCTCTGGCCTGTACCCCAGATCTTGCATGCATAAATAAATAAATCTTTAAAAAAAAAAAAAGACCAGAAATAACAATTGTTGGCAAGGCTGTCACATTTAGTCTTCTCTACTGCTTTCCTCTCCTTAGCAGAAGGAGATGCTCCTGCTCTCAACTCCACCAGTGTTTTCTTAGTACATTTCTCACCAGTTCAAGGGACTCCTGCCCCATGTTACAGTTGTGGGGTGTCTCTCCAACCATTTATCTGGGCAGTGGGAACAAAAGATCATCTTGTGTCCGCTGCAGTGGCTTGTGGGTAGTTCAAGGGCCACAATACATGCTTGTGGAGTGAGTCCTTGGTCCACCAATCCTCCCTCAGCTGCTTCCTCTACTACTCAACTGCTTCGATCTGCGGTATTCATTTCCTAGGGATGCTGTAAAATGCTATAAACTAGGGGGCTTAAACAATAGACATTTATTATCTCTCAGTTCTGGGATTTAGGAATTCAAGTCAAGTGGCTGGCTGGGATTCTTCCTCCTGAGGTCTGTGACAGAAGTTTCTGGTCCCTGCCTCTCTGGCTTGTAGAGGGCTGTCCTCTCAATGTCTCTTCACGCCATCTTTCCTTGATATGTCTGTCCTTTCTGTCCACATTTTCCCCTTTTTTAAGGGCCAGTCATATTGGATTGAGCCTCACTCACCACCCTAATGACCTCATCTTAACTGGTTTTGTCAGCATCAACTCTGTCTTCTCCAACTAGGGTCACAGTTTGGAATATTGGGGGGTTAGAACTTAGAAAGAATTTTAAGGAGAATTTAATATAAGCCCATACCATATGCCAAGTCACCACAAGTTAAATTTGCTCTTTAGGTTCCTCACCTTAATTAAATCCAACTCCAGTCAAGTGCTTACTGTGTAGGAGATACTGGAGTAAAGGCGGTAGAATTAAATAAATCCTATTTCTCTGCCTTCAAGATTCTTGGAGTGGGATGATGGTAGGCTAGAGTCTAGCCTAGTGTTTGCTGGATAAACAGTTCTCCAAGAGCAAAATTTGAGACTGCTTCCTGGGCCCAAATCCTCACTTTGATTACCTAATCATCTGTATCTAACTACCCGTTGAGGTTTTCGTGTCAGTGAACACGTCTCTCAGACCTCTTGCAATCATTATGTTCCGCCTTCCTTTTTGGATTTCCTTGGACCGTATTTGTTGAAGAAATGGGAGATCTTAAACTCCATTCTCTGTTTCCCGGCTGCCTCGCGAGGTGACTAGAACAGAGTTGGAGCTCAGCGTCGGCTGGAGGAATGAATGAAAAGAGTCCACAGGAAGATCGGCTTTCCCCTTCGAGGCTGCCTTTCTTATGTTCCATCTGGCCTCAGCTCTCCTCATTCATCCCTCAGTCTCCAGGTCTGCAAAGTGGAGCTGCTTCTACCTGCCTTCTGCTCTGGTTCCTGGGGAGGTGGTGACAAAGGCTGGGATTTTTAAAAATAAAGCCTAAAACAGCTTTGAGCAATTGGTGCTATAAATACCAGAGGAGAAATTCTATTATTAACTGTCCTTTGTTCGTAGACGCTCCAGGCAGAGTGGGGAGGTTGAGAAGGAGAGCCCCTTTGTCCTCCCTGCTCTGTTTCCAGGCTTGTGAGCCCAGAGCCGTCAGGCCTAGTGTCCTGCCTGGGGCGGGGAGCCCTGCTCTGCTGGCCCAGGCCCACAAGATCCTATTCCATTGGCAAAAATAGAATAGCCAGGAGAATGTCAGGACTGAGACAACTGTTCCTGTTTTGAAAAGCATCGGAAGGATGTAGTTACAGGTGGGGGTGACCGTCTGCCCCAGAGAGAGAAGCCCAGCCAGGAAGCTGCTAGGCCCCTATTGGGATGGACTCCTGACAGCAGCCGCGGCCTCGCTGAACAGGGCCCTGAGAACAATGGAGAAGCTCTTGCCTGGAAATGCTGTCCATGTTTATGAGTCAATTACTTTTCACTCCAAATGAGAGATCACAGAAGTTGTGATGAGCGGCCGAGCACTGCTCCCGAGACGTTAATAGCCAGTTAGGTCAAGTTTCAGCCTTCCTAGGGGGGTGGGGGCAATAATTCTGATCTGTGGCCCCAAAGTCAGGCCATACCACTCTGGCCCTTGAGAGCCCCCCGGAAAGCAACGAGGGACTTCCCTTTTGTGCATTTTTGACCTAACCTGTGCTCCAGTGTGGGTGTGGGGAGGTTCTGACTGCCACCTCCCCGTCAGTGCCAGCTCCCCTTTTTATACTTTTCACCAGGTGCCAAATTGTTGAGGCTGCTACCTCTGCTCTGACATGCTGGGGCCGCTTGTGGGCTGTGCCGTGGCGACCAGAGGAATGACAACAGAACATAGGCGTTTGCAAAATGAGCAAATCACTAGGAATTTTAGAAGTGAATTTAAAATTAATGAGGACCTAAAAGTACCCATATGTGAAGTGGGATGTTTTAAAGTTTTAGCCTTTTCTGAGCTTTCCATGCGCCCAAAAGAGGAGCTTATTTTGGAAGTGGAATAAGGATGATTTTTCCCTCGTCAACTCAAAAGTGGTTGAACTGATTTAGCTCAAACTATAAAAAGAAAAAACCAAATGCGGCCCAGAACAAGATTTCTGTATGGAATAGAGTGGAAGCAACTGGGGGTAAGGCCATGACGATATGGTGCCTCCAATACATTCTTCCCATGGATTTCTCCATTGCCCAGCAGAGGGTCTGGGGGCTGGGTCGGGCCGTGGGGTTTCCCAGTCAGAGAGGGCTAATTCACATTCAAGATTCATTTTTAATAAGAGGTGGCTAGAAGTTTCTGGGAATCTGAAATTATTTTTCTAAATATTCTAATTGTGTTTTATAGGAAACTGCCAGCACAGCCAGAATTTCCAAAAATGTTAGGTCATGCCTTGAACTGGGTATTGATGCAAGGGCAAGTGGTCTAGGGTAGTTAAGAGCAAAGTCTTTGGAGAAAGACAGTCTTAGGTTCCCACCACACTAGCTACACTAGCTGCTTGAACTTGATCCTGAGTGTCACAGATTCTATAGAACTCAGGTTAATTTACCTCAGGAGGTTATGATCCGCATTCAATAAGATGAGCAACATAGAACGGTGCCTGTCCCAGAATGAGCCCCCCAAGATCACAGCTGTGGTGGTAGCAGTTGCAGTTATAGAAGTGGGGGTGGCCTGAGAGCTTAGCTTCATGCTCTGGTCTTTTCTGAGTGTTTTTCAAAAAAGCAAAACTTGGTCGTTTGTAGCACTGAGGAAGACATCTTATGTGGTGGAGTGCCCACACACAGGAGAAACAAAAGTTTCACACAACGATAACCTTGCTGTGTGCAAACCACTCTCGTCTGCAGTATTCATTTTAGCTTTTTCATTTTTAAATGCTGATCACAGCCACAAAATACATTTATCTCCTGTCTGATGGCTCTTGGTCCACAGTCTGTAAAACAGTGACCTAGATGAATCTGGGAAAGGCAATTAGCACACTTGGAATTCCAGAGAGCTGTCTTCTTCTGAATTAGCACCTCTGGTCAAGGTTTGGAGCCAACGTAAATGTTCCCTGAATTTTCTTTCCCATTAAAACCACTACTTAGAATAGTGAATGACAGCTGCAAAGTGACTGGACATCCATCCTCCTCATACTTTTACCCCTGGCCTGGAGCCTGGATGATGACATTATTTTCTAGACCCTTCTTGCAATTCAGGCCAAGATCCGGTTTTGGCCTGTAGAGGCACAAACACACATACACTTGGTGCCAGGTGCCAGGCTGAGGCAGCAGCTGTGAGTGTGTGTGTGTGTGTGTGTGTGAGAGAGAGAAGAGAGAGAGAGAGAGAGAGAGAGAGAGAGAGAATGTAGGAAATACAAGAATGTAGAAAGAAAGGGAAAGGATGGCCAACTTCTCAGTTTTTCCCTGTGATGTCATCTGCTTGTCAAATTTCTGCCAGGTTGGAGGGGAATGCCCGCTTCCTTCAGTGGTAATGTTTTCCTATCCAAAGGCCCCTCCTCCTCTACAGATGTCTGAAACTGGGTGGAAGCGCCAAAGCAGCCAGTCACTGACTTTCTGCTCCACCTCCCTGGTTTGGTCCCTGAGCCTTGACTGAGCCTTGGGCCAGTAAGATGATCCGACCACAGCTGGTCCCCTCCACTTAGAACGAGTTGGAAGCAAGAGAACTTGGTGAGGAATTTGGTTTCACTAAAAATAGCTGCAGGATAGACCCTGTGACTTACCAGTCCTCAGGGCAGTCTGACCAAACCGCACAGGGGTCCCCTGCCACCGCTCTGGACTCTGCTTTTCCTGCCTGCAGCCCTTGCAACTAGAGGGGCTTAGGGAGTTTGGGGTGCTTTGGCTCAGATGCAGACTCTTGCACATTTCCGAAACGCATGGTGACGATATGCCTGAGAAGCTTCCTCCCCCTGGGAGCGCGTGACCGTTGGCACTAGTAACCACGGGGCCCTTTTAAGATTTTGGTCCATGGTGGCATCTCACTTGCTCCTCACCAGCAGGCCCTTTGCGTCTCTACTTCTAAGGTAGGTGAAACCAAACTCCTTGCTGGAAATGCTGCTGGAGCGCTGGTCCTCTTGGGTAACCCCGGCCTGTGGTTTCCTGGGCCTGGGGCGGGGTGGCCAATGTCAGGACAGGACAGAGCTCAGCAGTGAAAGTGTGTGTTAAGTCCGCGTTCCCAATGCACCGATCCACCCACAGTCATGTTTGGGAATTATTTCCTTTCGTTGCAGACCCCTTCCCCAAAGCCAAGGTATTAGCCAGTAGGAAAGCACTTGAATGTTAAATTTAACCCTTTCTGAACTTATCTGCTAGAGCTGCTTTAGCTTAGATGCCTTGTCCTTCCTGTCCTGTTACTAGCCGCAAACTTGAATTTGGCTCAGAGCTCTGCTTATCTGTGTTCGCCTTTTCTGCTGTACGGCAGCGGAGTAATACATCGTTGCCCCCAGCAGGGATTCCTGTAGTTCAGATAGTCCCTGTGAGCGAGGAAATCCAACCCCAGGAAAGAGGGACGAGCGTTGCTTGGATTCCATTTCCTTCCTGAAATACTGATGTCAGGACTCATCTCTAATTTCCGCCCTGTTTTTAGCAATGGGCCTTAAAGAACGAGATGGAATTGAAGGGGAGCTGGAATGTTCTGGGGGCCCTCTGGCACAGAAGGTGGCTGAATTGCTGGAAGGTTGAACACTACCAATTTCTCACTGCAAGTTGAATTTTGAGCATTGTACTGAGCAAATGACTGTGCCAACACTCCTGTTTGCTAAATCAAGGTGTTTTCATGCAAATAAATACCAGTAACAGAAATGCTTATCTTAAATGAAAATGACAATTTAAAAATATTCCATGGCTGAAGGAAACAAATGTAAAGAAGTCATCTATTCATTCTTTAGAAGAATGGATCCTTGAACATTACATACTCTGCCCACTTTTTTTCCTTTTATCCATTGTCCAGCTAGAAGAGTCTCCAAATGACATAAACTTAAGACCTTCAGCCTTGGGGCAACATCTGTGAGTCATAGGGTTGAATACTTCATGGACCATCACTTGGTCCAGATGGTCGCTTCGCCTTCCCCATGAAACTCAGAATGGACACATGGCAGATATTTCCATTTTGAGGTCTATTAGCATCACATCCTACTAGCACTTTCTCCTTTCTGATGTTACCTTAAGATTCATTCATGTTGCTGCAGAGCGCGATGAAATATTTTGAATTACTTTCCCCATGTGGCATTTGTGCAACCAAATAGCATCATACAGTATTCACCGTCCTTACCAGCCCAAGGTATTGTCAGGTTTTATTGAAAATTGTAAGGGGTTCTGCTTTCAAACTTAGCTATGAGTTTGATTGAAATGCTCTAGAGAAGGTGATTTGCTGGAGTTTGCCTCTAAATAGCACACTTTCCTAGTATTTTCATCAAATGACTCCACGGATAAAATCCCTGTGAACCAACCATTTTTCAGAAACGTATATGTCCACAAAGCAATGATTCCCAAGTTGTTTCACGAACCAGTACCAGTACTGACTTTGTAAGAATCACCTGAAGTGATAGCTTACAAATGAAATTTCCGGGCCACATTTTGAAATTTGAATTCAAAAGGTCTAGGCGTGAAGCCCCAGGACCAGGACCTAGCAAGCAATCCTGATGATTTGATGCATGGACAGATTGTCAAAGGCATAGTCTTCCTTATTTTATTTTGCCTTTCTGAGTGTCTCAAATCTCCTAATGTCTTTATTTGATTATTTTCTGCCTTCAGAATAAAGTTCACACTTTTTCACATGGCTGGCACTCTCTAGGCTCTCCATGATCTCACTGCAACCTGCCTATCTGGTCTTCCTCTTCCTCATTCCTCTCATACCTAGCACCACCCTGGGTCAAATTGAAATGGCCACTGTCTTCCATTCTGCTTTCCCGCCTGGTCTCTTTACCAGGCCTGACCCCTTTGTTGTGTCTTCCTCATCGTGCTGCATACCCAGGTCTGCCCTTCAGCGTGCAGAATTAGAAATGTCTTTTTTCCTGGAGCTTCTAATTCAGCAGATCTGGCATTCTTAAGCACCTCACAGGACTTTCAGAAATGCTGCATCTAGCTCAAATATCACCCTTTTCCGAAGCCATTTCTCTGAGCATTCATGTTCCATGCTCCAAGCCCCGTAGCATTTGTTTCCTTTTCTGTAATTTAACATTTCACTCTACGTTTTCTTTAAATTATTCCTGTACATTATCATTTTCCTTCACCCCACAGCCCTTCATTGAATACCTAACAGAAAAGTAATATCTTTCCTTCAAGAACCCATGCTCACTGGGAGGGGCTTTCTACTAATTTAACTCTGTAAATGAGTAGAACCCCTTGGGCATGACCTTGGAATGTGGCATTAGGGTGGGAATATTTACATCACGCTGCAGTAGATGAGGTGAACACACAACCTGTCCCGAGAGGCTACATTATTTTCCCTAAAAGATGTGAGCGTGAGGGAGATTGTTTTTGTCTCCAGTCCCAAGCACGAGATGTTTGCAGACGAGTGGGCTCTGAGAAGCCTTCTGTGGCGGGGCCGGCTCAGAACGGTGACTGGATTGCGGAGTCTCCCGGTTTGCATTGGATGGGCTGCCACTCGCACTCTAAGTACAGTCCTTCTTCCATTAGGGAGGGCTGAGCACAGTGGCAAGGGGTGCAGAGGAGTGCCATGGACACTGGGTGCTGGGGATCCACAGGGGCTTCCCTTGGCACGGGCTTCCCTCCTTTGCCTCACCTGGTACAGTGACTGCAGCATTTCTAGAACTGTCCATTATTGAAATGCTGTGGCTCTTTAACTACATTTAATTTACACATATATAATAAAATTTGTGTAAAAATATTTAAAAACCCATTTTACTAGCCTGGTATATATCCTCCCATATTTCTATTCTCATATACTTATATTAAAGATAGATATGTGCATATATCCACATGCATGTATCTTTTATCAAAGGTTATTTTACAGTAATTATGTCATGTTATTTACATTTTTCTGTATCTAACTCTTCTTGCCATTTACTAGTCGTGTAACCTTAGCTTCTCTGGGTCTCAGTTTCCTCATCTAGAAGATGAAAATGATAATAGTGCCCATCCCACAGTGTTGCTGTGAGGATGAAACGACTTAAAGTACATGAATCACTTAAACCAGTGTGATATATGAGTGTTGCTATTATCCTTCTCACTATTATTCTCATTCTACAAATGAGAAAATGTTCTCGATAAATGAACTTTATTTTCATTCGCCTCCTCTTCCTTATCTTGGTTATCACTTTCATTCTTTGTAATGACTGCACAGGATTTTGTAATGTAGATGGAGAATAATTTTTGCAACCATCCCACTATTAGTGGACATTCATTTTACTTCCATTTAGATTCATTTTTTCCACTAAAAAGCAGTATTGTGATAAACGTGTACTTGTATTTTTCACTCTGGGACAGATTCCCAGGAATGGAATAGCTGGTTGAAGAGTGTGTGTATATATTGTTTTTAATTTCATTGATGTTTTATATTGCTTTCTAAGAGGTATGTGGACATGCACAGTCCCACCAGCACTGTATGGGTGTTCTCTTTTTGCTGTGTGAAGCACCAGCAGATGACTTTTACTGCTCATTTTTATTTTTATTATTTTTCAAATTTGGTTTATTTTTGTGTAGAAGAACTGGGTTGTAGGCTAGAGGTGCGGGGGCGGGGTGAGAGGATTCACCAGAGACAGAGCAGTGAGCACAACAGGCAGATCCACTGAAATACACTGCTGAGGGGAGCAGCGGGTGAGACAGGAGAGGTCTGCTGTGCCATGTGGGTAGCTCCCTGGCTGGGGATTGAACTCATGCTGCAGTGGCTGCTGATTGCTTAACAGTGCTGAGACTTAACCCCCAGGCCACCAGGGAGGCACATCACTCCTCATTTTTGAATGGTTGGCGTCCCATAAGAAGTGTCATCTCATTGTGACTTTAATTTTTCTCTGGATGCTCATGAGTTTGGGAATCTTTTGAAAAAACATTGACCTTTTGGGTTTGCTCTTCTGTGGAGTCGTTTGTCATTGCCTTTGCCTTTGTTTTGAATGGGTTGTTTTTCCCAGTGAATTTGGAAGAGCTCCTATTAATGTATTATGGCTGAAAACCCCTCATCTAGTCTGTGTGCAGGTATATTTCCAGTTTCTTGTTTCAGTGATTTTAATTGTGCCTTGTGCCAAAATTTTAAATAATTATATATAGTCAAATTTCTTTTAGAATATCTTTGATTTGAGAATTGGTTAAGAGGGTCTCCCCACCTCTTGATTATGTGTGTCATTTCCTTGTTTTTCTTGTAAGACGTTTACTGTTTAATATTTAAATATGATTTATCTGTAAACCTTATTGATTTTTGGTGTAAAATGGAGATCCAATTATATATTCTTTCAAATTAATCGCAAGTACATCCATATTGTTCATTAATCTTCCATCTTTTCCCCACTGAACTGAAAAACCACCTTAGCCATGTATTCAATGCTTATATAGGGGCTTTAATTCCACATCCATTTCTGTATTCCTCTGATCCAATTGTCTATTATTTCTATGCCACTACCATGTATGGACTTGATTATAGAGACATTAAGAGCTTTTCTGGTATCTGGTTAAGCTATTTCTCATTTGTAGTTTTCATGGCTACTCTAAGATATTTATTCTTCTATCCAGGTATTAAGATGATATGTAAATAAATCCCCCTTTTTCCTTTGCAAAAATCATGTAGGGAATTCACTCTGGAATTTAAAAATAATGTTGTTCTGGGGGAAATTGAAATTTTTCAAAATAAAGTCTTATGATTCTTTCATTCCATGTTTTCAGATTTTGTTTTATGTCCTGCAGTAAGCTATTGCAATTTTTTTTCATATCAGTCTGATGTTTTTCTT
The DNA here is from genome assembly GCF_014898055.3 of Talpa occidentalis. NCBI lineage: Eukaryota > Metazoa > Chordata > Mammalia > Eulipotyphla > Talpidae > Talpa > Talpa occidentalis. The sequence continues at coordinate 8,661,086 of NW_023601543.1, forward strand.
GTTAAATTTAGTGGTGTATTATATATGTTTTAAAAATTATTGTGAATATAAGTTTTCCCATTTCCATTTCTTGGTGTTGATTGATTGACTTGAGAAATGTGCTGTTTTGTATATAACCTTATAATTCTTTGCTGTACCAAATTCTTTAAGTATCTCACAGATATTACTAGAATGTTTTGTTTGTCTAGCTGTACAAGTATACCATTAACAGGCAAAGAAATACATGTCTTCTGATATTTAGATTCTCTTTTTAAATTAATTTTATTATTTTTTAAATAAACTAGTATCTCCAAGACAGTGTTGAATAGTAAGTAGGAATTAGAGGCATTCTTGACTATTGCTGAATTATATTTGAACAGGTCAATGTTTGTTATTTGGAATATCTGCCATCTGTTTTGTGAAACAGTAGTCTTGTCTTAAGAAATTTCCTTCTAGGGCCTCCCCGGTGGCGCAGCGGTTGAGCGCTGGGTTGCGAAGCTGCGCGCGGCCTCTGCGGCGCCGGTTCGATCCCGGCTGCTCCCGGCCACCAGAGGAGGGTCCCACATGGCGCGCAGACCTCTCCTGCCGCCCGCTGCTCCCCTCAGCAGTGTACTTCGGTCCTTCTGCCTGCTCTGCTCCCCGCTCTGGCTCTGGTGAATTCTCTCGCCCTCCGCGCTTCTGACTGTACCAGTGCATGTATAAACAAAACAACAAACAAACCAGCAAACAAATAAATAAAGCATGCCTCTATAAAAAAAAAAAAAAAAAAAAAAAAAAAAAAAAAAAAAAAAAAAGAAATTTCCTTCTAATTCTAATTTAAACATGGATTAGGAATACGGCTTAATTTTATCAATGGACTTTAAAGCCTCATCATTCATATGTTTTTCCTGTTTTATTTATTGATGTAATGAATGATAGATGTGCTGATATTGAATGAAACTCCTTTGCATCTCCAGGTGCAAGTTTATATACCAGCTAGTAATATGTATGAAACAAACCAACTAGAATCTCATTGGCTTAAAAAGTAATCATTTGTTATTGCTCCTGTTTTCTTCAGGTTGGTTGCAGTCTGACTTATCTAGTTTGGGCTTAGCATGTCCGAATATAGGACTGTTGGCTTCAGGCTGTGATGGTGGGAGACTGTCTGGCCTAGGTAACTCTTCTCCTGCCCAGGCCAGTGGGCAGCCAGGATAGTGTCAAGGCTCCTAGCAGGCACAGACAGGGGTTAGTAATGCATAAGGCCTCTTAAGACCTACACTGGGCATTGACACAGTTGTGCAACGTTTTTTCACCTGAACATGCCAGTTGACTGATCCCAAAGTTAAAGAGCATACACTCATTTATGGCAGGAACTCCAACATCACTTGAAATAATTGTTGAATACAGGGAGGGGTGAAGAATTGGGACCAATACTGTGTTTCTCCCTGATCTAGGGAGCCATAATTTTACTTTATGGAAAAATTGCGAGATTGTGTTTGCTAGTGTTTTATTCACAATTTCAGCATTATATTAAAGTGAGTGCTTACAGATTTATTTTTTTGCACCTCCTATAAATTTAGCTTGGCTTCCCTAAAAAGAGTTAAGGGGGTTCCCAGCAACCTGCTTTGCAGATGACTCTGGCAGCTCTTGCGACTGAAGAATTCAGTGACCAACACAGCTACCAAAGACCATCTGCAGACTTCTCTGTGGGGTGTTTACGGTCACTGATGTTATGCCACTGCCTTGGTCCCTCTCCGTTCCCTTCACCCTGGTACTGCTAGAGCCCAGACCACACTAGCAGCAGCCAGGCAAGATTTAAGCCTAGACACCTGCAGCTGCCTAAGCCCCTGTGCACTCATACGGTTGGCCCTTCCAGCTGTTCACTTGCAGGGCACTGCCCCACACGCATCGGCCGCTTCACTGTTGTGTATGCACCTGTGGCTACAGCCTACAGCCACGGAAATGCTCACTGGTAGCCAGAGCCCCTTCAGCTGCTTGTGAGCCTGCATCCTGCCCTGTGCTTTGTCACTGGACTGCACCACTGCAGCTGCTCCCTCCAGCTGTGCACCTGCACACCCCTGGCTTGACTGACAACTCCAGTCTTCACCACTGTGTCCCCACGGTGAGACCCAGCAGCCATGGCAGTGCACACCGACAGCCAAGGCTCCGGGGGCTGCTAGTACACCTGCACATCCATGCCCCGTCCTGATTGCCTTGGTCCTGGCAATACATATGTCTTTGCATCAGCCCGCTCTACCACACAGGCACCTGTGGCTGGTCCCTATAACTAAATGTGTGCATATCACTAGCACCCACTGCAACCGCTGCTTGTCCTGACACCTACCTCCTGAATGTGCAGGTGCCACTGAGGACACCAACAGTCTTTGCAGTCTCTGTAGGCCCCCTGCAGTGCTCATAATGGCCCACAAGTTGTTGATGCCAATGACCTGAGTCAATGAATTGTCAGGCCTCCACAGGTCTGGAGTCACCATGGCCCCTGCACTTGGCACCCTACTACACCTGAGGTCATAATGATAAGCTTTTTTTTAATGGCTTTCTAGATTGTTTGTAACTTTACCTTTGATCCAGTGAGGCTCTGGGAGTGTAGTTCTTGTTTTGTTTGCATCTTTTGAATTAGTCATTTAAAGTCTATAGCTATTTTGCTCAGAAGTCTTTTTTATTATCTTTTTTAAAAGTTACTGCCATACTTCTGTCTCTTCGCTCTTCTCCTTTTATTTTATTTATTTATTTTAAAAACGTTTTGTTTGGCTTATTCAGTGTTAGCCTGCAGGGTTTTTTTAAGATTTATTTTTTATTTATACAATAACTGGGGTACAGGCCAGAGGTATGAGGGCAAGAGGATTCACCAGAGACAGAGTAGGGAGCACAACAGGCAGACGGATTGGAAACACTGCTGAGGGGAGCATCAGGCGCAACAGGAGAGGTCTGCTGCGCCATGTGGGTAGCTCTCTGGCTGGCCGGGAATTGAACCTGTGCTGCAGAGGCTGTGGACAGCTTTACAGCGCTGTGCGCCACGGGGGAGGCCCCCCCTCCTGTCCTTTTAAAAGACCTCTTATTCTCAAGGCCTACCCTCTATGTCTACTACATTTTCCCTCATGGTTTCCCTCTCTTGGTCTTTTTGACATGGCAGTCTGTGATTCTTCTTCCACTTATCTTCCGAGTCACTTGTTTGGGTCTCTGTAGTGACGGTCTCTCCTTCATTTTCTGTGTGGAACCAATTATTTGGGGAATCACATTTTGTTGTCCCAGGTCGTCTTTTTATGCTACCCTGGAAGCTTCACCTGTCTTGTTGCTGAGGTTTCATCGTTGCTCTCTCATCCGGTTATTTCTTCAGCTTCACATTACTTATTCAATCTTTCTTTGGGTGTCGGATACTCGACCAGAGAGAGAATTTTGTTGTGAGGCCATAGGGCTTGGCTGTTAGGGGAAGGGTTCTCTGAGAGTGCCTCTAGCGTTACCAGGCCCTCAAATGGTGGGTCACTTAGTGGGGACACAGGGAGTCCCTGAAGTAAACCACCCTCTTCCCAGGTCTCCTGACATAGTGACCTGGTCTGCTCCTTTACTTCCTTCTTTCTTGGCCTCTTAGAGGCCTAGGAGACCGGGAACATACTTCTGATACTGTTTCCCCAATCTCCTAGGCCTTTCTAGTGCTGGATCCAGGCTTTGCTCATGACTCAATGTAGAAAGCCCAGCACACCTATTCCTTCTGAGACTCCCACCAGGTGGAGGGCCTCACTCACCTCCAACTTTTGTCCATAGGCCTCAATCTGTATTTGTCTGAGGAGACAAAGGAAGCCTGGCTCTGGGAATGGGAAAGAACACGTGCTTATGTCACCATCTTCCCAGAATATTTGTGGTTTCAAAAGAAAAAGAAAAAGGTTTATACATATCGTCATGAGAACAGAGCTTCTAGAATGTTGCAATGATGAGAGGGTCTGCATCTATGTCTATATCTGTATAGTTGCTCATGGGAAGTGGGAGGAGGTAGGCCAGAGAATCAGGCAAATGTCTCTAATGGAGAAGGTGAGGAAGCTGGAACTCGATGTTCTTAGTTGTCACCAGGTCTAGCTGCACGAGGTGACCAGGAAGTGGTTGCTCATAGCTCTGGGAAGCCACACTGACTGCCACTGTCTCCAGAACAGTGACATCTGCTTTTCTCCCAACTTCCTCTCCTCAGGGAGTTTCTCTCAGTGGCCATCTCTAACTTGGAACCACACAGGGAAGGGGCTTCTGGGTAACCCAGTTCCCAGTCTTGATCACAAGTGGCAGTATTAGCAGAGTGGGTCACACACAATGTAGCGGCACGCTCTAGCGGAAGGCTACAAGTGCAGTGTTGTGGCTATGGTTGAACAGGGTTCTGGAGAGTACACCTGTGCCCTGGGTCCCAGTGCCATCTCTCTTGACTGGTGTGGTTTAATGTGGCCCTCGGAAATGTCCTTCCCACCAACACCAAAGCCAGGGCATCCCTCACTAGTCATGAAGTCTTCCAGCACCCTTTGGCCCATGCTGACCAGCACGAAGACTTGTACCTGAGCCTTCTTGACTATGTCAGCATCTCGCCATGCCAGGAGCACAGGAAGATCTGGGTTCAAATCCTGCTAGTGCTATTCACTTGTCATTGGCACCTGAGCAGCTTAATTGCCCTTTCTTGGCCCTTTTCATTATTTGTAAAGTAAGAGTGACCATGTAAAATTTTCTGGGAATTTAGCAGGAAATGACAGTTTCTAGAAATCACCATATATTAATTGCCTCTGCTGTTTCTGGTCATTAGTCTTTTTGCTTTGACAAAGTTTCCGGTGTCTGCCTCCAGAGAAGAAAAATGATGCTATTGCTTTTTCCTTCCATAGCAAATGGGGACCCTCGAAGAGGCTCTTCTTTTGCTAGCCTTGCAACAATGAGACATGTGTCCTGTAACTGATCTGAGATGCTTTCCCGGAAGCAGATAACAGTGAAACTTGACCTTGCAGGCCGGGTGATGTATGGAGGAGGGGAACATTATGTAGCACTGGAATAAATAAGGGAGGGGGGAAGTAATAGGGGGACAGTCACATTAAACCCTGATAGTGGGAGAGGGATGGAAACAGAATGGGAGATTGCACTGACAGAAGTGGAACGAGGAAGAATAAAGAATTCCAGAAGGGTGAAACTGAGTAGGGGCGGGTCCTCTGGAGAAGAATCTGACGAGCCACAGTCTGGCAGGCACAGGCACACTGTGTGTGGGGGTTACAGTCACTCCACTGTGTGCCAGGTGCAGAGATGCTCTTCACCAGGTGAAATCACACCCAGTGCATCGCCATCTGGTTGAAGTGAAGCAAAGTATAGGTAACAATGTCTCATCATTAGAAATCCACCTGTTATTTCTTGACCATCTGCAAAATACTTCTCCTTTCCTGAAATAGAACCATTCTATGCAGTACCAGCTGGGTATCAGGACTCTGTGGGCAGGGGTGAGTCCAGGCCCCAAACCCTGGTGCTCCAAGCACTTCCCTTTGAAGACATGAAAGTGCAGGCAAAAGAAACTCACAGCACAGCGAAGATCACTTAAGTCGCCAGAGGAAGTGAGACTCTCAGAATCTCTGTTTACCAGATGTCTGACCAGTGAGACAAGACTGAAGAAAATCAGAGATGAGGCACAGGCTGGGATCTCTGGTAGCAGAGATTTGTGATGCAAGATATTCATTAGGGACCAGCAACTGAAAGGTAGGGAGAGGAGGTGGCATTGAGGGCAGAGGGAGAAGCGGAACTGTGAAGCAGGCCCAACAAAGCCCGAACCAACCAGATGGGGAGCTCTGGAATACTGTCTGTCAGAGAACCCATGGATCCAAAATGGCAGACTTCTACCAAAGCATTGGTGGAGACTGTGTAAAGCATGTGCACATATGGAGGTGTGAAGTTGTACCCCTACATTATATAGTTAGGTAAATGATTGGCAAATCAATCAAATTGGAGAGATAAAAATAGCTGATCTCTCTCAGCTACTTGACGTGGGCTCCGCCAGGAAGGAGTCACCTCAGGGGAGGCCAGGGCTCTGTGGCCGAGTGTACCCTGCAGAAGCTAACATCTAGAGGCTGCCTATTGACCATACTCGTCTCAGCTGGACAACCTTCATCCATGTCTACACATGAATTGGGTGGAGGTGCGGGGTGAGGGGGGTGCCAATTATTGATAGCAATGAATCAAAGCCCCAATGAATACTGAGATTTCTGCTCTTGTTCTAATCCTTGGCTTTCTCTTTGGCAAAATTTTACCGATGCTAATCCATAATATTTACAAAACATGCAGTGTTCTATAGTGGTAATTGCACAGTAGAAGCAGAAGGTCCTACTTGACTCTCAAGACGGGGTATACCTTTTCCCTGTAATCATGGGCAAGCTGTTTCACTTCTTTGAACTTGTCTCCTCATCTGGAAAGGCAACCAATAGTCACGAGCTCAGAGGGTTGCTTTGAGTGTAAAATGGCATAATCTGGATAAAATGTTAGCACAGAGAAGGAAGTGCAGTACATTCAATCCATGGTGTTACAGCATTGAGACTCCTTGCTGGGCCTATGGTGTGCTAGGCCTGTGGTGTGCCAGGAGCTATGCAAACCATGGACTAAGAAGAGTTTACTCCGGTCCTTGTCATTTGGAGCTTACCACTGCATTGAGGAGTCAGGATATGGCCAAATGCAGGATATGGCCAAATGCAGGCCAAACAACTTCCAAATGTTGCTAAGAATTTTAGGAGAAATAAAAGGAGGTGTTTTCTGTCCATATTGTCAGGATGTGCACTAGAATGGAGGCAAGAGCACTGATCTAGGCCGAAGCCGTTCATGTTTTATTTTCTGGGGGAGAAGATGGCAACATCCTCTGTTTCTGACAGAGAAAATCAGGAGCATGCCCTGATGAAAAGGGATTTTTTTCCTCTTTGACATCAGAGATTGAATGCTGGTGAGTGATGGGGTGAGCCCTGGCTGCCAGGGATGTTCGTTGTGTGGGATGACAGTGAACCTTGAATGGGCTCCCTGGCTCCTCCTTCACTGGAGGAGAATGTGACAAAACATTTAAAGACATTCGTTCCTGACGGGCATCCCAGCATTGCACTCGGCGATCCAAACGCTCAATTTCAAGGGAGGCAGACAATCACTTGTCTGTTTAGTGTGGATTGTAAAGGTCTCTGTGGTAAGCTGTTTTCACATAAGTCATTGGCATTTCTTTGTTTTATAACTTCCCCCCACTCTAAAAACGCACTCTGCTCTGTAGCAGTCCGTGGAACACAGGGGACTTCATCTAAAAATGGTTCTAGGATTCTCATTTTGGTTCTTTATTACTGTGTGTAATGGTTACCCCCAAACCACGTGACTTAAACTAGCCCTTTGACTTCACAGTTCTGTGGGGCCAGGTCTGGATGGGGTATGGGCAGGATGGGTTTTCTCTGCTCCCTGAAGGTCTCAGGCCTTGCAGCCTGAAGGGCTGGCCGGAGTGGCCTATTTGGGGGTCTTGTGTCTGGAGCCTTGGTTCCTGCGGGCAGCCGGGTTCCTTGCTCCCCTTCACTTGGTCTCTCAAGGTAGCCAGCTTGGTTGTCCTTACACCTCTGGCCTCAGGGCGTTGGCCATTTTTACTAGGTGACTGGCTTCCCCTGGTGGAGCTGCCGTGTCTCTTAAAGGCTAGATCTGAAACTGGCACAGTGTCACTCCAGCCACATTTAGTGGTCAAAAACGAGCCACGAGGCAAGCCTGGCTTCTCGGGGACATTACCTCTAGAAGGTGGAGTGGCATATGCCTACAGCACCAGGAGAAACGGTTGCTTACCACTCTGGTTACTATTTCTGCATAACTCATTACCGTAAAATGTAGCAGCTAAAAACAGCCATTTAATTTGGCTCATAATTTTATGGACCAGGGATTTGAGAGAGGCTCCACTGATTCATTCTCTGTTGAGGGGTCTCTGACACCCGCTCCCCTGGGGCTGTAAGTCATTGGGTAGTCTGATTGGGCTGGACAGCTAAGCTGGTTCTTCTTGGCTGGCATTCGTTCTGGCTGTCGTTGGGAGCTGGCCTGGCACTGTCACCGGGAGAGCCTAGACGTGAGCTATCAGCGTGGGGCCCTCATGTAGGCAGACTCATCCGTGGCAGCTGGCTTTGCCCAGGGCAGACTTCCCACAAGGGCCAGGCAGAAGCTGTGGAAGAATAGAACACGACCCCCCGCCACGCTCCAGAGAGGGAAGCGGGACAAGCCCAACCAGGATCAAGTGCAGAGGTCATCAAACCCCAACTCGAAATGGCCTTGTTTTAAATCTACCACATTCTCCTCTTGGTGGGGGAGCATCTCAGTCATGTCTTAGGTTACAGCCATCCTCCTGCTCACCTGAGCTCCTGGTGGAAAGAAGTCTTCAAGTGTGACATACATAAACACCTAGGGTTTGAATCAGGAACGAATGACTTTTGGAACACTGATATTTGGATCTCTACGTCCAAATGGCTGAGATGTGAACCGCTACCTCTTGGCCCTGTGGGTCTTTATCTCCAGTCGCCTGGCTGTAAGTGCAGCTTTTGCCAGGCTGCCTCCGTTGGAGCCAGCTTTCTGCTGTGAAGTGTTTTCACAAATCAAAACCACATTTGGTGTGGTGAGAAGCAGTTCTTGTCATTAAAACATCTAATTTGGTGGTGCCTGAAGACAATGGCTCTCCACTTAGCCCGTCCAAAACTGCCAGGAAAAAGCCCTAAGTGTTTCTGTCCTCCGTGACCCACTCACCCTGACCTTACCCTCTAGCACCGAGCATGGAACCACATGGCATCTTGCCCAGAAACACTGCTCAGAGCAACTAGAGGCTGAGCGAAGCTGCAAAGCAGAGGCTGGTGTCTTGAGGCATCAGGGACTGGTGTGAAACAGACACCAGGGAGAGTACAGGACTAGGAAGAGGTGGGCCTCAGAACATATTCCTCTGACTCCTAAGCCTCTGCCTCTCCCTTCAGAAAGCAACCAGCGCTCTTTAGAGGCTTGGCCATGAAATAGTTTGTTTTAGGACATGGCTTTAATTTCAGGACTAAGTCACTTGGCTAGACAAGTAAACTTTGTGCCCCAGGTTTTATCAGATGTCTGGAGTTCTTTCTCCTAGCAGGGGCCTGAGACAGGGAGGGGAGCTTATTGAGAAGGGTCATGATTAGCGGTGTGGACCGCTGGGCTGGAAAGTTGAGGAACAGGCTGGTGGACCTGGGTGGGGAAGGGCAAGTCCTGCAGACTAAGCCAGGCTTTCCTGGGCTGCTTCAAGATTGAATCCATGGTGGTGGGGGGGGGCAGTGGGAGGAGACCATCCACACAATTATCACGTCCTCATCCAGCTGCCCCCTCCTCAATTCCCAAGTCCCTTGGGATCTGGAGCCTGGAGCATGTCTTTTCTGATTCGGAACCAGCGACATTCAACTCATTAAATATCTCATGGGGCTTTGAGGAGGAGAAGTCAGTGCCTTTCACCAAAGAGGCTGCCTGGGATATCCCTAGTAGGTCTTCAGAGGTAGTTCTGAAGAGATTGCTGGTCCTCGCACTTGAATATTCATGACATGGCGTGAATGCAAATATGACATCATTGATTTGCTCCCTTATGGACACCCATTGCTATATTATTCTTTTATTCAGTGTTTATTTTCTTTATCTTCTGATTTATTTCCTTTGCATCTTGGTTTATGGTGAAGACAGTCACTCTCTTTTACCTTTTCATGTTCATGGACAAATGGATGCCCCTAGTGCTCCCTAGCAGACACCTTCTGAATTCATCTCAACCCTATTCGCTTTCCTAGGTTTAAACCTAGGTTAACTCTTAGTGTCCTTCAAGGAACAGGGTGTTATCTGCTTCCAGCTGGAAGTTACTTTTCCTGGAGGTGCTGTTGGTGATAGGGCTGGGGGTTGATATTTGTGCAGAGAACTTTTCTGGAATCTTAGTTGAGACACTCAGGATGGACATAATTTCCATGACAGAGGCTGAGATTTTTCCCAAAAGATCTTATTGCTTATTTGTATATGGAAAAATCAAATGTTGAAAGTGTATGTGTGTGTGATATTTACACACACACACACACACACACACATATTATATATATATATTTAGAGAGAGAGAGGTTGAAAGTGCTGAGTTAAGAGTTTGAAAAGACAGGAGTTTTGGAAATGTTCAGTTAAAATCCTCCCACCCCCTTAAAAGGCTGAGAGGAGTGTTGATAGACAACCATGTAGTAGAGACCAATGCTCCTGGCTTCCTATCCATGCTCTCATAGTGTTTTTTGATCTAGACTTTAGCACTTACTAGCTGTTTGACCTCTGGCAAGTTACTTAGTCTCTGAGCCTCAATGCGTTGGTTTGGGAAATAGAAACAACAGTACTGACACTTTCTAGGGCTGTTGTGAAGAAGAAATAAGATAATGATATAAGGCATTTAGCTTTTGGCTTGGCACAGAGTGGGCGCTAACTCCGTGGCAACTGACTATTGTTGGGTGTAAACTCTGTAAAACCTCTTCACCCTCTTCCCTGTCACCTTTGCTCTTAACCCATCTAAATCCCTACTGCTTTACATTCCGGTCATTTGAAGAGAGATTCCTTCCTTCCCAGACGACTGATATTAAGGTCTAACCTTGGGTTGGATAATCATATTGTGTCATCAACCTCCAGATTATCAAATATTATTTACAAGGAAAACAGGCCTTGAGTTCCTCCCAGACCCAGGACAGAGGCTGCAAATTGAGTTTCGAGGGTTGTCGACCTTTGGACCCGGAGTGGAGGCTGGGGCAGCCCACTCTCTTGGGTTTGAAAGCTACAGCAGGCTCTTGTAATTGAGTTACCGCCTGAGATTCAGTACCACTAATCCATCTATATAATTTCTTCGCCCGGTTTAATGCCATTAACGAAACCGAATTAAGGAGCGGGTGGGGTGGGGCCAGAGGAAGGGAATTTCTGCCTGGGAGTCAGTGCCTGGGCTCCACCGCCAGGCTGGAGCCTATGCTGTGATTAATGGACTGCTCGGAGGACCCAGTCCTGCTAGCCGCCACCCCAGTCACAGCAGCTCCCCAGGGCTTCCCGGTATCCGCGCGCCCAGAAGGGCCAGGGCGGCAAGGCTTTCCCGAAGGGCCAGGGTCGATGCGTGACTACCCTGTGCTCCTTGTCTTTCCTTGCTTCTTGCTCCTTCCCAGCCGCCCCCTCTAGTAGTTTCTAAGAGGTTGTCCCTCTAGTTCGGCTCTTCAGGGATCTTCCCGTGTTGTTCAGTAGCATGCCCCGGGCGACATGTCGCGCCCTTTATCCCGCTCCAGCACTCGCTCCTGGTCCCACCTCGCTCCGTTTGCCTGGGGTGGGCCCTCCTTGGTGGTGGACACTCTGGCCGCCAGTTTGCCAGCCAGAGCGAGCAGCTAGGAGGAGGGGCCTGCGCGTGGGGGTGGGGGTGGGAGGTGGCAGCGCCACGGTCAGTTTCACTCTCTGCCCCAGTGACACTCGGATCCCGGGGCGCCGTTCTCTCCTCGCCAAGAGCCCGGTGGTCGCAACTTGGGCAGCTGGCCGGAGGCGAGGAGTCGCGGACTCCCGGGCTGAGATTCCGCCGCCCGGTGCAGGCATTTGCCAACAGCGGAGTCCCCAAAGTGTAGGTGGCGACCAGCGCGGGCCGGGGCAGCGCCGCGGAGAAGGCGGGCGCTGGGGCGCAGAGGGGTCCACCCGGGCGGAAGGGGTGGGGGCGCCGGGCTTCGACCTCGGCGGGCCAGGGCGCCGACCAGTTGCGGCGGCGCCCGCGGGCCTGGCCTGCCGCGGAGGGGCCGGGGTACGCCTGGCCGACATGCTCGCCGGCTCTCGGCGGGGCTCGCCGGGCTTTTGCGGCTGACGTCGGCGCGCCCCTGCCGAGCTTTCCTTTTACTACAGCCCGCAGGGGCTTTGTGCCCGCCCCGCCCCCGCCGGCCCCCACCCCCCCGCGTGCCCGCACCTTGCCGGGTATATAGCACGCGCCTCGGCGTGGCTTCGCGGCTCTGTGGGACCCCAGAGTTGTTGGCAGGAGAGCGCGAGGAGGGAGCGGGCGAGCTCCGAGGGGTGTGGGTGTAGGCAGAGCGCGCGAGCAGGTAAGGGACAGCGGTTTGCGCTGCTCCGCCCGCGAGCAACGGGGGGCCCCCCTTTCGCCCAAGCACGGGAATCTGCAAATTGATTAAACTGGCAGAAAGCGGCGACCCTCCCTCCCGGGCTCGGCGGGCCGGGCGCCGCGCGGCTCTGCGGTGTAACACGCTGCTCGTCACATGTTCAAACATTTCCCTTTCGGGGATGCTCGTTATTTTTAAGTGAATATTTTCGTCTTTGTTTTGCTTTTGCAAACCTGTCCTCGGGCTTCGATTTGGATGGAGTTGGCGGCCCGCGGCCGAGGGGGACAGGCGGGGGAGGGCCGCCCGCCGGCGCGCGGGAGGCAGCCTGGCAACTCCCCGGGCGGGCGAACCCGGGCGTCCCGGCCACACTTGGCGGCGGCCCGGGGGGCGCGGGGCGCGCAGGGAGCGCCGCGCCGCTTTGTTCACTTCTCGAGCGAGGCGAGCGGCTCCTCCCGGCCGGCCGCTCAGGCAGGCGGCGGCGGCGGCGGCGGCGGCGGCGGCTCCTCCTTCACCCCTCTGCTTTCCTTCCCACTCTCGCAGGCAGCGGCGGCGGCGGCGGCAGCGCTGGGGAAGAGCGGATCCCGCCCCGAGCCACACCGAGGGCAGCTCGCGGTCGCCACTTGCCGCCCGCATCACTCCCCCAAGTCCGGCCCGCGCGGCGAGGACTTCCGTGTGCAGCGCGACCCCGCTCGAGCAAGCTGGGCTCTATGAGTGGAAAGGTGACCAAGCCCAAAGAGGAGAAAGATGCTTCCAAGGGTAAGCCCTCCCGCCGCGCCCGCCGCCGGCCCTTCCCTCGCTCCCCCGGCCCCTCCGGGCGCGCCGCCCGCCCGCGGCCCCCGGCCTCCCGCCCCGAGCCTAAGCTGGCCTTGACCTCCGCGACCCCGAGCGAGAAGGGGGGCGGAGCCGCTGGCGAGGTCTGGGTTTGCACCACTTTCCCTCCTTCCTCGTGGAACGGTCGGTCCGCGAGCGCCTCCAGCCTCTTCCACTCCCCTCTGGACGCACCGTGGTGGCGCTGCGGGCAGCCCGAGCCGCTGCAGCCCGAGCGCCCGAAGCCGCGCTGCCTGCTGTCGGCCGGCCGCCTGTCTTGGGTGCTTGTGTGTGCGTGTGCGCGAGTGTGCCTATGTGTGCTGAGCGGGTGCAACACGGTGACATACTCAGGAATCTGCCCCCTCTCAGAACCCCAGCTCGAACCCACCTCCGACACCCTCTCCCCGCCCCCAATGCAAACAAAGAGCCTGGCCGAGATGCACCACCCCTCCCCCCTTGCTCCTTTAGCCTTACATCTCTTACTCCCCAACTCTCTACCTTCCCAGCCCCCCCCCAAGGCAGAAGCTGGTAATGTTACACACGCTGCGTGCAAAAGTGAGCAATCCCGGTGCCCCGGCGCCGCCCGCGCTGCGTCTTGACAGCGCAGCCTCGCCAAGCCCCGGAGAACAAAGGCTGCTGTCCCCTCGCCTGTACTGCCCAGTGGGAGCGGGCCTCCTTGGGGAGGGGGCTGCCCCTCCCTTCCCGCACTGGGTTCAGCCACCTGGCCCGGGGCGCGCCGCGGCCGTCCCCCGGAGTGCGCGTCTTGCCCTGGGGCCTCGCGCTGGTTGGGAGGCACAGCCGAGCGGGGCTCCTTTCCCTAGGGAGAACGCAAACCAGGGGGCATCGCCTCTCCACGCCCCCAGTTCTGCCAGTTGCCTCGCTGAGGACCCGGCTTAGCTCCGGAATGGAAACTAGAGACTGCATCTCTGGAGCCCACGGCGCAGACACACGCACAGAGAGGGGGTGTGGTAGAGCAGTGGGAACAGCAGGTGCCGCGGTGCACATGTCCAGAATGGCCACGGCAGGAGCTGGAGTGAGCTGCACCGCCCTGAGGGCCCCAGGCGCGCCAAAGCGCAGCGGTCCTCGAAGAGCCCACCCTGCACAAGTGCACCTTGGGGGCGGGGATAGGGAGCCCCAGCTTTCACTTAACTGGGCCCCGGTGCCTCCCTGACCCTGTGGGGCTCCCTTCCCTCCTATTCCTTTTTCTCATCTCTTTCTTGCTTCTCCCCATCTCTCCGTGCTTGCTTTCTACAGAGATTTTAGGCCAGCGCCATCCCTCCCCCGCGGAAAGTTGTCAAAGTCTTCCGCTCAGGGCCTTTCTTTTACTTCTAAATGGAGCGGTTTCTCCTCCAACTAGGCAAAGCGTCGAGGAAAGGTTCAGCAAGTTTGAGGAGGGGGTTAGATCTGCAGTTCTAAGGCGCTGTTGTCTCCAGATATGTTGCCAGTGGCCTGGGTCCAGGCTAGCCTTCACCCTTTCGGAACCAGGAGAACCCACTGTCTGAGGAGCACAGCTAAATCCAGTCACTGGAAATTGCAACTCCTGCTACACATTTCCAGAGCTTTTCTAATTGGAATGCGTCTTAAACAGCCATTCTTATGAGAAGACATCTTTAGTGTTGTGAATAGGTTTTAGTTTTCAGTGAGGGCCCAGAAAAGTTACAGGGGATTGATGATGGTAATACCCACTTGACTTAGACACCTGTGTGTTTCTCCATTAGCACCTGGAAGTATTTCAAGTTTGACTTTGGAATTTTGATTCCTGATTTCCATCAGGTGGTTGGTTACCTGAGGCTTATTTTTGGCTGCCTTTGGGAGGACCCTGAAACCTAATTCATTCACAGAATATGGGTTGCTGTTTAATTTGTAACTGTCCAGAATGGACCGACAAACTTGGAAGCTTTGGGGTGGGTTTCTGTAACTCAATACTGACAACATTTACTAGGTATAGGGCAACATTTTTTTTAAGTTGACTCACCACATTTGAAACACAGTATCTTTGCAGCAATTGTGTCATTAGCATTTGGAATCATGGTTGTAATTACAATAAATTAATTTTCTAAGGCAACTTTTAAGAAGGGAGTTTACTTCCCTGTAGAGACTGGAATCTTGACTGCTAAGGGTCAGAGTCCCATTTCTGCTTCCCGTTGGCAGTTGAATCAGAGCTCTTTCAAACTAGTGAATACCTAAGAGTTGTATTTTCTCTCAGGTATCTCGAAAATCTTATTTGACTCAAAATTCAAGATTGCTTTTTATGTTAAAGGTGACAAATACCAGGTCTGTTTATATTTTTGACCAACAAAGTGTATGGACCATATTCATGAAGAGGTTTGGTCATTTAGAAATTTCCTCTAAATTTACACTAGTTTTGAATTTTTAAGGGACTCCTGAGCACATTCCTAGTGATGTAGGATTGAACATTTTATCCTTACCTTGGACCTACACACATGTAATTTTGAACAATGGTGTGGCAAATGATTGAGTCAAGTCCGCTAATGTACTAGCAGTTGACAGGAAATGCCTAATCTGTTTTCAGGGCCTACTGCTCGTTTAAATTCTGCCTCCCACCCCATCATTGCGGGTTCATGCCCACAGCCTGTCATAACTACGTAGATTATAGAGAGAACAGTGTTACAGAGTTTGGAAGTGCAGACAATAGGTGATCGGTCAGTTATCTTGTACTGCTGACTGAAGCACGCCTTTCAGACCATGTAAGTTGCTGGTTGTCTTTTTAAATGGCATTTTCTTCAACTCATGGGGTTAAGACCAGTGATGGACAATGATATTTTCTGATACCCTTTTCAATAATGTCACCAGACAAGATAAGGCTGTTCTTTTTTGGAAAGGGGATCTTGATTCTGCTTCAGACTGTTAAGATGGCCTCTTGTACAGCCAATCACCTTTCTGGAATTGTTTAGGCTTTGTGCTAACTTTTACATTGGCAGAAAAGTGTAGATCGTTGGGTCTGCTCAGCTCCTAACAGGGGAACTGATTTCCATTTCAGGGAAGAAAGCCCAATAGCTTCTTCCTTCAAGCTGATATTTGCTCCTACCTTGTCGCATAAGATCTTTTCAGCAACTCTCTGTTGGAAAAGTCACTTAAGACTCTGTCTGGTTTGCTGCTCCTGTGGCATTTGGGAAATGTGTAGCCTGCTACTGATAAAACCAAGGCATTTGGGGATG
Organism: Talpa occidentalis; assembly: GCF_014898055.3. Lineage (NCBI taxonomy): Eukaryota > Metazoa > Chordata > Mammalia > Eulipotyphla > Talpidae > Talpa > Talpa occidentalis. The sequence continues at coordinate 8,677,125 of NW_023601543.1, forward strand.
GAGTGCCCACCAAGAGTCCATTTCAAACCTGTCATTGGGTTTGTAGCTACATGTTTGGAGCTGGGTGTGCTTTTTCCAACAACTAGCCAGCCTGCCATCACATCCAGGCCAGTGTCAGGGCCATGTGGGTTCTCTTAGTGACATGGTGCTAGTTTGGGCTGGGTCTCTGCTGGCCAGCTGCTGGGCAGGAGGACAGTTCCGTGCGGGATGCCAGAAGCTGGCCCCTTGCACAGCTGTTGCTGCAGTGGATGGCGGTGCCCACATGCATGGAGGGGAAAGCTCAGCTCTGTTTACTTCCAGGCCTTTCTGGTTACCTCTCTACAAAATCTAAGCAGGCTAGGATACTGCGGTCATGCAGCCAGCATACTGAGTCCTGACCCCTGAGTCCATTCCAAAAAGACCTCTAGGTCTTGGTGAATTTCTGTAACAGGTTGTTAAGTGTCTTTCTCAGTCTTGGGCCACGTGAAGCAGGTGTTTAGAAGTATTTTACCCACTGGTGACCACTCATTAAAAATGAACAATCATAAACAACCTACTGTGTAGGGGCTTGATTGTTTTTTTTTTTTTTAACCTTGTAACTAGATCATCATGGGCTGGTGGTTTTATGAAGTATCGAAGCCCCAATTTTCTTCTGTGTTTTTCCTCCTGTTCTTCATCCCAGCTGCAGTGAGGGGATTTGGCCAGGGAGATCTCCAATCAGATAGGTTAGTCAGTTTGGGGTATAGGTGCAGAGGATGGCCCCACATTCTCTTCATTATTATTTCTATTGGTGTGTGGCTTCCTCACTGACAGGCAGAAATTAGAGGGGGGATCAAATTGGGGGACCATATCTTCACCCTTACTTAGTATTGTTACTTCCGCCAAATCGCTTTCCAGCATTGTTCAAGGTGTTAAGAGGAGTGATGGTAGCTCCTTGGGCTGCAGCTGTGGGTGAGGTGGGATGTGGCAATGGGTGCTGGTTGGGGCCTGGGGGAAAGGTAGAAAGTGGGGTGTCATGGGGGTGATGGAGAGGTCAGGGTCCTCGCCTAGAGAACAGAAGGGAAGAGACTCGGCATCAGGGGGTCTGGTGGTGAGCAGAAGGGCTGATTCCTGAGTAGGGAGATGAAACTGTTAACAGTCCAGGTCTCTTTGCAGCTGTGCTGTTTTATGTTCAAATAAACTCCTCATTCTGGGAATTGCAGTCCACACAGATCTACCGGAATATGTGCGGCTCTTCAGCTATTTCCAATGAAAAGGCTTTCTTGTGTCTCATTATGACTTATATTTTTGGAGTCAAGCAATTTGAGAGGAATAGGAAATAATTGCTAAGATTTAACAATTTCAAGGAGGAAAAAACTAACATGAATTAAAGTGTGGTGGGAGGAGGAGGACCTACCTATCTATTACCTTAGGAAGCTTAACATGATCTTTGCCATGTGAAGACAAGGTGCATGCAGCGGTCTGCACAGTTAGCAGAGACGGCCCGCTTCTGTGTCCATCAGCGTGTGCAGACACCAGTGCAGGCTTCCTGATCCAGAGGACATGTTTAGCACCAGGATGTCTCAGCACAGGCTGAGGGCTTCAAGTTCATTGTCCTGCATTAACGTGCTTCATCTTAGTCTCATCAACTTGAAATGTAGCTTGTCTATTTGTGATACACCATTTTTACAACCTTGAATCAGATTTCTGACATTTTCTTAATGTGGCATTTTATCACTTTGGTGAATGCTGTCACTTGATGAAGCATTTCTGAGGGATGTGGCGTTCTGGGGAAATGGACTAATTTCCTAAAGGAAGTGAAATAGTATCTAGTAATGATGTCCACCAGCTTGCTGGTCTAATTTCTCCTTGAACTGCTTCACTATTGATTGTGCTCTAAAGTAGTGTTTTCCAGGGTATGAACCCTGAAAGGGGATGGGGGAGGGGCTTATGTTAGAAGACAGCCTTCAGATTGAAAAATTTTCAATACTTGGGGCACAGTGGCTATGCAATGGCCCATTTTATTAAGGATCTGGGTTTGTAATAAACACTAAGCCGAACTTATTGTACAGTTCCTGGATGCTGAGCTCACTGTAAAGCAGTTCTCATGGCCACTCTTGCCTCTGCCCTTTTAAATTACTTTTGACATTGATTTTCCAATGGAAATAGTATTAGTGTCCCCTCCCCCGCAGAAACAGAGCAGAAGATAGGCAGTGTCCTTGTGGCTTTTTCTACAATGGCCAGCACCCTTGGCTTTGGTCAGTGCAAGGTTTGGGTGACATTCCAGAAGGTGCTGTAGGACTGGACTGAGTTGGGTCACTTGCTTGATCTGCCTGCTATTGGTTAGCCTTCTCTGCAGGGACTTAAGCTTTGGTGTGAGCAATCACTTTGTCCCAAAGGAATGTCTGTCAGTAGGGCATGGGGAGAAAGAAAAACTCTGGTGAGAGACAGGTCTGGTCAGAGGCCAAATTAGCAAAGAGTTCATTAAAAACAACAATAGCAGGAGCCCAAATTCGTTTTTCACAATGGGAGATGATATACAGTCACATGTGCAGATGTGAAATATGCTGCTTGTTGAATTTTCAGGAAGATTTACACCCATACAATCAGCACCAAAATCAAGATATTGAATGTTTTGGTCTCCCCTGAAGTTCTTATATAGACTTCTCTCGTTAGTCCCAGTTCGCAACTGACGTTGTGATTTCTCTCATTCTGTATTTGTTTTGCCTGATATTGGTGTGAAACTAATGCAGTCACGCAGTGAATGCACTCGGAGTGTCTGATTCCCTCCCCTCTCAGCCGGCTTCCTTTCTGGCTTGACACCCCTTCTCTAGGTCTCCCCCCTGGTTTCTTGGAAGATCCCCACTCTGCCACACATTAGGGGTTTTGAGCAGGCTCTTGGGGTTGATGGGCCCCCATTGAGTAGTTCTTGAATGATCTAGGTGAGGTAAGGAGTTTCTGTAAGCCACCCTCTGTGTTATTCATTGTTTCATAACAAGAACGGTAATGAGCAGTTATTGTTGTTATTGTGGTAGCTTGCTATTTACAAGGCCTACATTATTTTTACCTATAGCCCATTCTATTCCGAGGACAGTCAAATGAAGTTTTGATTCATATTTATGGCCATTAGAGATGACAAAATTGAAGTTTCCAGAGCTTCCGTAGTTTGTAGGAGGTCACAGAGATAGTGGGTTGCACGGTGCCAGCACAGTGCTTGGCATTGTCATGCCAAGCATTGGTATATAGAAATGGTTGTGGAATGCATGCACCCCACACATCAAAACTCACTGGCCCTGTGCTGCGTTAATTTCTGGTTTGTCTTGTAGGAAAGCTGTGTGGTGGAGGAGAAAGGCTCTGTCATTGATTCCTTGTGGCTTAATCTAATAGGTGCCTGGGGATATTTACATTTTAACTCAGGATTGCGGTAGGCAGAGCTTTAACCCAAAGGAATTATGTCAATGATTGACTTTCTGACACCTGGATGGGTTGGGGAAGTGATTTTGGTCAGAGTTCTAGACAGGCACATTCACCATATGCCAGAGATTTGACACAAAATAGCTAAAGAAATCTTGATAAAAATCCACGGAGGCTAGACATGCATACTCTTATTACTCCCATTTGACAGATGGAAAAACCTAAGCTGAGAGATCGAAGCTGCCTGAGGTCACTCACCTTGCTAGATGGCGCAGTAAGGAAGCCTTTGCGCCCCCTTGGAGCCATTATGTGATACTCCCGCCAGAGGTGGCGCCGCTGAGTCCTGTCTAATCCAGGCTTGCACAAAGATAAGACGATTTCCCCTTTGCAAAGTGGACCTACTCCGGGTGTTTACAAGCTTACATGCGTGGCCGCTGCAGGGCTGCGGTCTTGGTTCAGCACACAGATGCTCGGCTCATTTCTTGAGTGACTTTTGCATCGCGGGCACTGTGTTCAGCTCGGGCGTACGGACAGGATAGGAAACAGCGTCCTACTTCAGGGGTGCCCCTTCTTTCCCCTTTGGCCTTGGACAATCTGACTTTCCGCTTTTGAAGGTGCCTTGCCCCCCGCTTGGCCCTTTCTCTGAACCATCTCTACCGGGTCTCAGGACTCTGCCTTTGAAGACTTAAGCCTCCTCTGTCTGAAAACCGTGGCTCAGTACTTTTTTTCTAGAACTGTCTGGGAGCCTGTTGTACCTGCCTTCTAGAGATTTCATTTCCTCTGAGTTCACTGGTGGGTAGAACTCCAGCTGTTTATTTTTGCCCCCCATTACATGGCATATGCTTCCAGTCTGTCTCGCATCCGAATAACACCTCCTTTCTCTTCTGTCATTCTTTCTCAACCCTGTTCTCTCTTCCTCCTTTTCTTGTCAACAGATGTCAGTGGTTTTCATTTACCCAGTGGGGTTGGTTCCATGGGGTATGCTGGACTCTTTGGAGGAGTCCATTTCTGGAATTTTCTCCCTTGATTGCTATATTAACCCCAGCGACATAAATCCCCCTTCAAGTGTGGCTCCATGGAAGATGCCTTTCACTACTTATTATATAACTCATTTTAAATGGAAAAATAAAAAAAGTGCGAGCTTTATTTTTTATACTATTTATGCTGCCTTCAGTTAGATAATATTTCCAAAAATATATCTTGTTAACACAGACACGCCTTGAAGGAGCATATTAATTATAGTCCTCAAACTTAGGAATCATGTCGTGTTTCTCTGGGCTGCACAACCTATGTTTAACAGCCGTAATTAACAGTGACGGGGCTGCTGCATGGTTATAGGTAAGTTTAATAACAAACGTGAAACCCACTTCTCACACATCCCCCCCAGTTACCTAGGTGTGGCAGCTCTACTGCTCTTGAGCTGGGACTTGTAAACAGAGTTCTTAAAATATTTATCTTTCTGTTGAAAGTAGAAGTAAACAGCTGAAAGAAGGCAGGCCATGTGCAGTTCTTGACTATGCCGATGGGTATTTTCAGAATCTTCTTTCAAGCCTGACTTTGAAAGTAGTGGGAATTGACCTGCTTATTTTGCCTTTGATTTCTCTCCGGGTTCGCTAGCCTCTCCCCTTGGGGGGGGGGGGTTCGCTGCACATCACCGCTCCCCAGAGCTCCTGCCTCGGTGTGTGCTTTTCACGGCTCTGGGGAACAACGGGAGCCCTTCTAGAAGCCGGTGGGGTGGGCGTTCCTGGATGCTCTCCTTCCCGGGAGCCTCCGGTGGCCGCCAGGCGAGCTGGGCACCGCACACTAGCGGGGCTCGGGCGGCCGCGCTCGGCGGGCGGGTTAACCAGCGTCCCCGGCGCTGTGCATCTGGCGGGCGGGTCGCCTCCAAAGCTCGGTGTGCTCATGAGCCTCGTGATGTGGCGGTTGCCTAAAAAAGCAACACGGAAAAGTTGTGTCACCAAAGGTGAAACTTGGCGAAGAGCAGCGGGGCGCCGGGCATGACAAAGCTCCTTCTGGGCGGGCGGCGGAGGGCTTGTCCCCTTGCCCGGGGCGCCCGTGGGGGACGCCGGCCAGGAGGGGTCCGGGCGCCGGGGGCGGCCGAGCGGCGCTCTGCAGCGGGTGGGAGCCGGCGCTGGGGTGGCGCCGCCCGATGGGCCCGGGAAAGCCCCCTCCCCAGCCCGCAGCCCCGCTCGCTGTCCGGACCCGACCCACCCGCCGCCGCCTCCGAGGCGGATCCCAATCCTAGCCTTCAAGTCTGGGCTTGGCCCACCCCCCAGAGCTTGGCTGGCTCTGTCTTCTGGTCAATGTTAAATCTGTTTCTGCGGTTCAAAACCCCAGGCTACATCTTGAGCAGCGCGCTCAGGGCCGTTTTGCTTTGACTGGTGTGCTTCTGTATGGCTTATGTTTCATTGCTTGGCTTTTGTGCAGATGACCAACTAATGCAGGTCTACTGGGGACACTTGGGGGAATCATAAGAGCAGATAGAAGAAAATATCTTCCACTGCTGGGTTGACTTTTTGAGATTTTTCCTTGCAGTATCTTTTCCCTGCTTACTGTAAGACACATGTATGTGGGAAATTGACCATCTTTCAATCTACATGTGGGATCGTGGAATAGTTTATGCCATAATCTGCTCTTTTTTTCTCATCATGTTAGAATGTTTCTCAATGTTATGAAATAATTTTCTGCACAATCATTTTCATTGTGCGTTGAGGGTGTGGACTTCCGGGTAACAAAGGGGAGAGGGGATTTTGTATTGTGGGTGTGCAAATTTTTCTGTACAGCCTTGCAATCCTCATCAGCCTTCACAAACATTAGTAGTATTTTATAAATGGACATATATGAAGGTACATATATGCCTGTATAAATCAGTAAATATAAATGCGTGCAGACAAGACTCATTTGTCTAAGTAAATATACACATACGCTTAGAATAAATCCTGAAAGAATCCAAAAGGAATCTCTCGGTTATAGAATAAGTGGAGTTTTTATTGGGACCTTCTATTCTCTCTGCAGTGGGCATAATTGATATTAATGACATAATAAAAGAGAATATACAGAAAGCATCGTTCATGGGGCATCTTCTACCTGACCTTTCTGCTCCAGCTCCAAGCATTCCTTGATCTAGAATGTGCTACCTATTATTTCTGCATTTTATAATCCTTCACCTCCAAGCTAAACCCCAGTCCTCCAGGAAAGCTGTCTTTTACAAACTTCCCAGCAGGACTGCTAACTCCCTGCCCTGGGCTTCCAGGTTACCCATCTGACAATATCCATGGGTTACTTTGAATAAACCCCATGATTAACTGTTCACCTGCTTAGATTTCATCTCCAACTAGGGCCCTTTTCACAAAACCGGTGCTCAATAAATGTGTTACTTAATGACAGGGCTCAGGGCCTCCCCAGTGGCGCAGCAGTTGAGCGCTGGGTTGCGAAGCTGCCCACAGCCTCTGCAGCACCAGTTCCATCCCTGGCCACTGGGCGAGGGTCCCACATGGTGCGCAGACCTCTCCTGTCGCCCGCTGCTCCCCTCAGTAGTGAACTTCGTCAGTCTGCCTGTTGTGCTCCCTGCTCTGGCTCTGGTGAATTCTCTCACCCTCTCGTGCTTCTGACTGTACCCAGTGCTTGTATAAATAAATAAATAAATCTTTAAAAAAAAATCTTCATAATTAAAAAAAAAAAATGACAGGGCTCAGTATCCTTAGGTTTCGTGAAATGCTCTTTGAAATTGTAACCAATACCAGTGCCCTTAGAATGATAGCAGCCCTCCATATGGGTTAAATATGACTAATTTAGTTTAGAATATAATTGTATTTCACAAAAGGCCATCTTCTGGTAAAAGTGGCTACCTGATGAAAAGCATGGATTTTAGACTTGGGTTCACATCAAAGTTCCTCACCATGTGTTCTCAGGCCAATAACCTACATAAGCCTCTCCAAGATGGAGAGTTTTATATTTATCTCACGTGCTTCTTTTAAAGATGGCATAGGATAATGTATAGAAAACACTAAAGACAGTGCCAGCTGCCTAGAATTTGGGGAATGGTGATATTGATAATGTTGCTAAAGTAGGAGTCATTTTCATATTGATCATTCCAGAGAGAAGGTTCTTGTTAGAGCACTTGCCACAGAAATCTAGAGAATCACACATTTGTCTGACAGTCATACTCCCACTTACTGGATTTGGGTTCAACTAATCCATGCTTTAATTAATTTGTCCATTAATTCACTCAATATCTACACAGCCTTTTATAAGGTAGCTACTGCTGTGTAGACACTGAGGATACAACAGTGAACAGAACAGAAATTCCTGCCTTCTAGGAGGTGATATTTAGCAGGTTGACTGCAAGGAGCCAGACTTACAGGCGTGAAGCATGTGCTCATTTGGTCGCACATCTAGCAGCGGAGACCCAGTGCCCACCAGGGCCGTTGGGGCCCTGGCCAGGCCACCTACCAAAGAGGCAGCCTGGATGGAGTCAGACGTGGATTATTCGTTTTGGGTCAAAGGACCCAAAATGGTTCCCAAACCTTCACAGGCATCAGCATCCCCTGCCACACAGCCACCTTCACCAGGGGGATGTGGTTCAGTAGATTTGGTAGATCTTCTCAAATGACTCTAATGCACAGCCGGATTAGGGACTCCCTGTCCTGACACATTGCTTTTTAGACCTTCCTGAAGTGAAGAGTTACCTGTACAGTTTGTCCAAAAAAAAGAAATAATAAATAGGTTAACCCCACCCCAGATCCGATGGCGCAGAATTGTAGGAAGGGCTTGGGATTCTGAATTGTAGACAGGTGTCTAGGTGATTCATGTCATCAGGCAATTGGGGGAGATGTTGTCCTGGAGACATTACGGGACCCAAGAAATTATGCATCAAAACATGTTTTCTTGGTGGATGGGATCCATAGGTTTCAGCAGCTTTCGAAGGACTCAGAGACTCCAGAACTGTTAAGTGAGGAGGCGCCCTGCCTCTCCACCAGCGTGGTTGTCAATGAACTGTGTGCTTTTAGGCCCCCAGTTTTCTCTTGGGGTCAAGGAAATTTCTCTGAAGTCCTCCCCAGCTCGACTTCTACACACCCATGCTCTGTTTGGAGGCCTCCTTTCTCCCTTCGTGCCTCTTCTTCTCTTATTGGCAGCCTGGCCTTTTCCCTCCGGTGGCCTTCTCTTGAGGAGACAATGTCTGAGAAGGAAGGGAAGGGCAAAGCGCGGGCCCTTCCACACCCGGGAATGCTGGGAGTGAGCTGGGAGCGGCAAGCGTTTTGACCCTCTGGTGGGTTGGATTTGAGTAGGTGACTGTGTGGTGGAGAAGGGGGTGGTGGTGAGACTTCTGAGGGAGCCCTTTGCCGTTCCAGAGCAGGTGGGCAGGGGCATCCCCTATCTTGGACACCAGTTTTGTGCTGGTATCTGCTCAGAGGAGTGTGGTGTGAGTGAGAGGGTCGGGCCACCTCTCTGTGCCCTTCCGCCTTCTCAGCCTCCAGGCTCCACCCCGTGTCCCTGCCAATGGTTCATGACTAATCAAGTGCATTGACCTATTACTGCTAGTTCCTTTGAGTTATAAATGTTTTTTATTTCCCCTATGGAATTGGGGGTTCGGACTGTATAGAATGACCTGATTTGTATCACAAGAACCTGGAACTTTGACAGATTTCACCATCTAAAAAGCCCACAGCTTTCTGCCTCCACCCCACTGGACATAAAAGCAACCTTTGAATTTATGGAACAAAGAGCACGTCTTTAAAGGGCAGCAGGCACCGAAAGGGAGGAGAAGGAAGACAGTTCATCCTCTTTTCTGATGCCATTGTCTCCAGACAAGTGACAAAACTGAATACCCTGAAAAATCTTGTATTGATTTTCAGTGCAGAAGCCTCTCTCTAGGATATGAAAACCTGGTTCAAGATAATAAACTTGTTCCCCTGCTTTTGATCCGGAAGTTGAGTTGCTTAGTTTACATGGCTGGATGAATTGAGGGTGGTTGCTCTGCTGAGCCTGAGATTTTGGGGTGCATCCGCCTGACCACAGCCAGTCAGGGAAGCTCCATGGAGGAAAGCCTGTGAGACACGGATTAGGCTCAAATGGTGATGGGGAGGGAGTAACCATATTGAGGGAGTTACTGTTCTATGAAAAGTTCTCCTTTTTTAAAAATATTTTATTTTATATAATTCTTACATCATTTTTCATTTTTACACAATGTATGCATTTTCATTTTGGTTATATTCCCCATACAATTGCTCCCCCCCCTTATTTTGACCTGAATCCTTCCTCTCCCCCCCCCCACCACCCTGGTAGTGTGTCTCTGGTTTATAGTTGCTTGTTGATTTTGATTTTTACTTTGTATTAATTAGTCTTTTTCCTGGTCCCATATTTAGGTTTTCTAAATTCCTGCTATGAGTGAGACCATCTGGTATTTTTCTTTTTCTTTCTGACTTATTTTGCTGAGCATGAGCCCTTCCAGCTCCATCCATGTTGCTGCAAACTGCATGTGTTTATCTTTTTTGATTGCTGAGTAATATTCCATGGTGTATATGTACCACATCTTGATCCAGTCATCTATTTTTGGGCATTTGGGTTGTTTCCAAAGCTTAGCTATTGTAAACAGTGCTGCTATAAACATAGGGGTGCAGGTGTTCTTTGGAATGGATGTTTCTGTGTCCTTTGGGTAAATACCTAGGAGTGGAATTGCTGGATCATATGGAAGCTCTATCTTTAGTAGGTCAAGAAATCTCCACACAGGGCTTCCCCCTGGTGGCGCAGTGGTTGAGCGCTGGGCTGTGAAGCTGCCTGCAGCCTCTGCAGTGCCAGTTCGATCCCTGGCTGCAGGCGTGGGTCCCACATGGCGCAACAGACCTCTCCTGCTGCGCCTGCTGCTTCCCTCAGCAGTGTGCTTCATCGGTCTGCCTGTTCTGTTCCCCACTCTGGCTCTGGTGAAATCTCTCACCTTCCTGTGCTTCTGACTGTACCAAGTGCTTGTATAAATAAATAAATAAATCTTAAAAAAAAAAAAAAAAGAAATCTCCACACAGCTCTCCATAGTGGTTGGACCAGTTTGCACTCCCACCAGCAGTGCAGAAGAGTTCCTTTTCTCCACAACCTCGCCAACATTTGTTGTTGCTAGTTTTTTTAATATGTGCCATTCGCACTGGTGTAAGATGGTATCTCATTGTAGTTTTAATTTGCATTTCCCTGATGTAGCACTGTCTCTGGTGTATCTGTATGTTTCTTTAGGGATTAAGGTTTCCGTGATTAAAAAAAAAAAGAACTAAAAGCCAGGTCCACAGCCCTCTTGTTGAAACATTCGGTTGCCAGCCATACTGAACTATTGCTCAGTGGCTGCTTTTGCTTCCCAGGTTTTTAAAATTATTTTATTGTGATAAAATATACAACATGACAATTGACCACTTTAATGATGTCGGAGCGTGCAATTCTGTGGCATGTGTGTGGTCACCTTCTCCATGCGTGACCATCTGGGTTTTTTTTTTTTTTTAAGATTTATTTATTTATGCGTACGAGAGCTGGAGTGTAGGCCAGAGGTGCGGGAGTGAGAGGATTCACAAGAGACAGAGTGGGGAGCAGAACAGGCAGATCTACTGAAACATACTGCTGAGGGGAGCAGTGGGCAAGACAGGAAAGGTCTGCTGTGCCATGTGGGTCAGCTTCCTGGCTGGGGATCGAACTGTTGCTGCAGTGGCTGCCAAGAGCTTCATAGTGCTGAGAGTTAACCCCTTGCACCACCAGGGAGGTCCTGGTTTCTCGGGGTTCTTAATCAGAGAGGATAACGGCTGATTGGCACCATACTAACCATTGGGTCCAGCCTTCCCATTACAGGGAGGAAGGGATGGGGCCCACAGAGAGACAGCCATTACTCAAGGTCACAGAGCAAGCCATTGGCAGGGCCTTGCCCCGTGCATTTCCACGAGTCCTTACCGATACATTCAGGTGGGAGGCCTCCTTTGCTGGTAGCAGACACAAGGATTGGCATAAATGTTTAGGATGCTTCTCTGACCTTTATGCTTTAGTCAAGAAAGTGATTAGTGGCCTCCCCTGGTGGCACAGGTGGTTCAGCGCTGCACTGTGGAGCTGTCCACAGCCTCTGTGGCGCGGGTTCGATACCAGCAGGCCAGCAGGAGTCCCATGTGGCGCAGCAGACCTCTCCCGTCTCGCCCGCTGCTCCCCTCAGCAGTGTATTTCGGTCAGTCTGCCTGTTCTGTTCCCTGCTCTGTTGCTAGTGAATCCTCTTACCCTCCCAAGCATCTAGCTGGTACCCCGGATCTTGTATGCATGAATAAATAAATCTTTAAAAAAAAAGAAAAGAAAGTGATTAGTTATTATGATTTAGAGTTGAAGCCCCTCTGGACTCGACACCATCTAGTCCAAATTCCTTATTTAAAATATCAGCTCTGTTTGCAAATCTAAATGGAACTAGAAAAGGATGCTCATATTCTAATTTCTAAAATCCAGGCACTTTTCCTCCAGCCTTCCTTCCACTAACTTCATGACACTCCATGGTTGAAACCAGGTCCTTTGTGGGTGGCTGTTATTAATAAGCTTTCCTTAGGATGTTTACAGTAACTGCTGTGACCTAAATAAGATGTCTTGTATTGTTTTTCCCCACAAAGGCAAGAAGAGTTTTAAGAAGTGTGTTCCTCTCCTCTCATATCCTTCTACTTCCCCATGAGTAGAAGGTTGGAAATAGTGCGTGTTTTCCTATTTATGCATTAGATGGGGAAGCTTTCGTTACTTGGAGTAATGTATTTGTACGCAAGTTACACACTTGGCGCCTTTGTAGGCCATAACCTCTTGTTCCTGGGCTAGTGGTTCATGACCATGGAACTTGAAAGCCGGATCCTTTTTAGAAATGCTTTTATTTCTAACTGTGATAAAATACTCATAACAACAAGTTTGCTGTTTTAACCGGTTTTAAGTGTATGGTTCAGGACTGCTTGGTTCACATGGTGGTGCAGCCAATCTCCAGAACTTTTGCATTTTGTGAAATGGATACTCTGTCCCCATTAAACAACTCCTCATTCCTGCCCCACACCCCCAGGGAACCCCCCCTTCCACGGTTTCCATGACTTTGCCTACTTCAGATACCTCATGTAAATGGAATCATATACTATCTGTCTCTTGTGACTGGCTTGTTTCCTTCTGCATAATGTCCTCAAGGTCCCCCCATATCGTAGCATGTCACTAATTTCTCGCTTTCAAAGGCTGATTAATATTTCATGGTAGGCTGTGTAAATCAGGGTTCTCCAGAGAAACAGAACCAATAGATTCAGAAATGGAAAGAAATGTATATTGTAGGAATTGACTCATGTGGTCACAGAGACTGAATCTGCTATCTACAAACTGGAGAACCAGGAAGGTCAATGGTATAATGTAGACCAAGTCTGAGAGCTTGAGAATGAGGCGAGGTGATGCTGTCACTCTCCGTCTGAGGCAGAACTCCTGAGGGTTTGGGGCTGCTGTAAGTTCCAGAGCCCAAAGGTGTGAGAACCAGGAGCTGAGATAGATGTCAGAGGACAGAAGAAGATGGACGTCCCAGGCCAAAAAAGAGTGCATTGACCCTTCCTCTGCCTTTTTGTTCTCTTGGGGCCTTCAAGTATGTGCCCACTTTGACGAGGGCTGTCTTCTTTCCTCAGTCCAGTCTACTAACTCACTCAAATGCTTGCCTTTTGGGCCTCCCCAGTGGCTCAGCAGTTGAGCACGGGGCTGCGAAGCTGCCCGCAGCCTCTGCAGTGCCAGTTCGATCCCCGGCCGCTGGCAAGAGTCCCACATGGCACGCAGACCTCTCCTGCCGCCCATTGCTCCCCTCAGCAGTGTGTTTCGTCAGTCTGCCTGTTCTGCTCCCTGCTCTGGCTCTGGTGAATTCTCTCACCCTCCCACGCTTCTGACTGTACCCAGTGCTTGTATAAATAAATAAATAAATCTAAAAAAAAAATGCTTGCCTTTTCCAGAAACACCCTTACAGACACACCCAGAAGTAATGTTTTATCAACGATCTGGACATTCCTTAGCCCCGTGCAGTTAGCCTTTTAGCCCTTTGTGAAGTTGACACAAAAAATGAACTATCATGTCTGTGTAGAACACATTTTCCTTCTCCGTTCACTTGTTGCTGGACAGGTGGTTGCATCCACCTTTTCACTATTGTGAACAGTTTCACTATGAGCACAGGTGTTGATGAGCCCCTTCTGTGCTAAGTGATAGGAGAGGTTGTTTTCACACACTCGAATTATTTCCTCAACCTTAAGCCCTGTGTTATCAAAATAACATGGTGCATAGAAGAAGAGCCCAAGGGAGCCAACCATCAAGGGTCTGAATGAAGAATGGGGGTGTTCATCCAGATGACCTGCAAGTTTGAGAACCATGAGAAGAGAGAATAGGGCTTGTCTGGGTCCTCTTAGGTCTGTTTATTGTTTACGGTGTTTTTTTGCACAATAAATGATTTTGGAGAAGTAGCGTACTTCTTCTGTGATCGCCCTCATTAACCTACATCCCTAAATTGGGAGTGCTGTCCTATGCTCTTTGCATTGTCTGTCGATTTCCTTTTGCTTTGTATCCCTCTCCCTCATATATTATAAGCTTCTTGAACTCAGGGACCCTGTCATTTCTCTCTGGATTCCTAGTACCTCGGACAGAACTGGACCCATAAAGCAAGTGCAAGAAAGACTTGTTCGAATCAAAATTTGACTCATTCTGTCATTTGGAACATTTTAACTTCCTAGTTAGTATTGGAACAATTTGACATTTTTATTTGTTTTTCTCTGCTGCTTTTATGTGTGAGACATGGCTTATGTTCAGGAGCACAAATTAGGTTTAAATATGTAACAATTAGGTTTTTTTCTCAATCATTGGTGGGGAGTAGGAGAAATGTGCTGAGGACTTGGCATCAACTAGAAGAAATATCCAAGCCTGGACTTTTGTTCTGTGGTCCTCTCTTACCTTTACTATGCATTATTTCTCTCCCTAGCCACCTCCCAAGGTGGCCAGGAACTGTGTTTGGCTTTGTTTGGGTTGTGTAGCTAGTGTTGTGAGTGCTGTATTTGTGTCAGGGGACAGATTTCTCAACCTATGTATTGAGGACTCAACCTTATTTTCTGTGCCCCCCACTATCTTCTGAACCCTCCCCAATGTCTTTATAGCTTTTCGGAAATAGAACTCTCCCCAAGTGGACTCCAGTTTCTAATAAAGGCCCCAACAATGTTTAATATGTTCTGTTTCCCTCTGGTAAGCAGAGAGTGTGCAGATACGTTTATTTTCAGGTGATAGACAACACTTTAGGAACACATGCCTGAGAATCTGGACGCCATTCATTCAAGAAGCACCAGCCAGATGGCAGGCTCTGTGCCAGGTACTGGAGAAATGCTGATGAGGAAGAGAGTCCCTGTTCTGGTTCATATGTAGCTCATGGTGGAAGAAATAGTAAAGAAATAGACAAGACTTTGGTCCCCGGACCTGGGGTGCTGAAAGCTAGGGGAGCTCCCAGGAAAGGGACCTTGTTGGACGGTAGCTGGAGCTGGGAGATCTCACCTGCTACCTGAAGAAGGAGCACTCGTGTATATTGGTTGATAAGAAGGAACAGGAGTGATCTGGAAAGTGGGAGCAGCAATGGCAAAGCCTGGGAGGAGAGTGAGAGCCTGGCTTACCTCCTGAAGGGAGTTCAGGATTCCAGTAGGCATTGCAGGCAGTTCTTGTTTATGCCATGTCCTGCCACCCACTCAGTGGCCATTCTCATCCAATCCAGCTTTTAAGCAGGAATATCAAAAATACCTTCTCTCCATGTATGAACAAGCAGGTTCCTGGACTGGAATACATGAAGACAGACTACACAGAATTCAGCCTCAATGTACATGTTTAAATGCCATCTGTGAACAAAATCATGGGAAGCTATCTTTTTAAATGAGCAAAACTAGATTTTAAGTACAAGCCATTTTTTTAAAATAGCATTTTTATTGTTGTTTATTTTTTTTGGACCCAAGATCAGAGTCCTGGAGCGTTCAGTGGTGGGGTCTGTGATCAGAAATCCATATATGTGTCTGCAGTGTGATTTTTTTTTTAATTGATGTCATGGATGAGAGAGAACCTGAGCTATTCAAGATATACACTGTTCATAGTGATGGCCGATGAGGCCACCCTGGCCTATTAAGGCTTCTGTGTCATGGGGGTGATGGTGTCTGAGTGATTCCAGAGCCCTGCAGAGAGCCCAAGACCTCCAAGACAAGGTGGAACACGCCAAAGGATGGATTCATTTTCCACTCCGCCTTCATTGGTCAGGCAGCTGCCATGAAAAAGGGCCACATCTCCCAATACCTGGCCCACTAATGCATGAATCGATTGCTTCTCCCAGCTGTCCACAAATGGATTTTGGGAGAAAATTTGAGAACAAGTTGAGGAGCAACTGTCCTTCTATGAAACTGAAGAGACTCAACTAGTGAATCTGGATGTCCTGAGGGTGGCAGTGGTTCAGAGAGGGGAAGTGGCTGCTGAGTTGATGATGTGGGGAAACAGAAGAAACCTTGAGGAAGGAAAAGAAAGGGCATGGCTGCCATGCCCTCACCTCTTCAGAAAACAGCAGCAGTACCCCAGAGGAGTGTGGGGACACATGTGAAACACCCCAAAAGAAGAAAAGACAGTAACCCCTGAGGAGAATGGAATGGTAGACCCACCTTTCTCTTGTTCCAAACCCAAGAAAAAGAAAACCTTTTTGAAGAAGCTAGTTCATGGTGATGCTGAAGAGCCAGCTGAGTAGAGGTCTCCTCAGAAGGAAGAAATCCTCCCCCAAAGAGGAACTCATTAGGGACCAGGAAGAGGCGGGAATAGGGTTGTCTGAAAGAAAAAGAGGAAATTCTCCTCCTGGGGGGGCAGGGGGAGGGGAACAACTCTGAAGGGCAGGTGGTAGCTCCAAGAAAAAAAGGAAGTTCCTAAAATGCTCCCACAAAGATTTGAATGGACATGTCCCTGAAGGGGCATTCCCCAGGGCCACATTATCCCAGACCTTCTCCTGTACCCCAATGCAAACAAAAATTTACAAGACGAAAAAGGGTATAAAAAGGGAATAGATTGTTTAGTAGTAAGCACTACTAGGGCAGAAAGCAGCTTAATCAATTTTATTCAAACAATAATGTGTAATTATAAGACTAGTGTTACTAAGTCAAATAGACTGTGGATAAATATTTAACATGTAATATCATTCTTGGGAATTTGGACTATAGTTAAGCAAGTCACTCAGGTTTTGAATTCAGCAGTTGCATAAAAGTAAATAAACTTCCACAAATGCTGCCCAGATGTTACTACGTAGAATTTGAGGATGATTCCATTCATTTTGCTACAGGGCAGGTTGAGGGGTACCCCAGCACCCCCTAACCTGCCTGCTCTAAACAGATTCTGCAATTCACTACATCAAGACAAAACATACTCTAGTGCATAAGACCTTCAATAGAGAATAACTAATACAATTAGTGTGCAGTAAAGAGAAGAGAAATAATATAGTTAAATTAGTTTCCAATTAAACACCCCAAATTACCCATCCCCTTGTGGGTAAATGCCCAGTCAAACAGGATAGGCCTGAGGCCCAAAAACTTGCCACTAGTCTAAGGAACCTTCTGGTGGGGACCCACAGGAAAAGGGCAGAAGGAGCCAGGCACTTCTGGAAGGAATGGAGCAAAAGCAAAATACAAGTCAAGATGAAGGCTGCCATTGTCAGCCTCCCCCCTGGGGCGCTCACCCATGTCTTTGTCTCTTTCAAGTGTCTCCTTCTATGTCCCTCTCGTCCCTGGTACAAGTCTAAGGCCGAGAAGCAAGCAGGGCTTCGTCACATGTCTCCACTCCACTAGCCTCCTCCAAGTCTTCCGGATCGCCTTCCTTCTCCCAGTCTTGTCTAGCTTCTCCCAGTTAGCTGCACCCTTTAAGGTGGGGCAGAGAACCTGGAACCTCCCTTTTCCTTGGGGATTACCCTGTTAAAATATCACTTATTCATTCATTGAACGTGCACTGGGTGCAGGCTCTGTATCAGGGCTGATTCTAGGTGCTAGTGATATTGTTAACTGAAAATAAAGTCTCAGCAATAGCTTAGACAAAGAGTTTATTAGATCATCAAAGGGAGCACTCCAGCCTGGGAAGCAGTGGGACAGATTTTACTCTGTTAGAGCTGTTCCGATAAACACAAATTTGAATTTAGTTTATTTGGGTAGGAACTGTGAGTCATTGACATTAAGAATGTAATTCTTCTTGCGAGGAGGGGCCTCTACTTCTAAGTTGTTCTGGCTAAATATATGCTGATGCTAGCTAGAGGAAGGCAATGCCTTCTTCCTTCCTAAAGAATGCCTTGCTGAGCTGCAAAGGCTGGTTACCCATTGTTAATGTATTTTTTTTATTTGACTCCTTGATCCTCAGTGGGTGTGAAAAGACTGGATTTACCTCCAGGCAGCCTATTGCTGCACACTGTGAAGATGGCTTTGCTCTCTTGCCTGTGGGGGCTGGGGGTCCCTGAAATTTTACAGTACCTTCACCATAATAGCTGGAAAAGCTGCCATTGGCCCCTGCCCCCTTGGGGCTCTCAACAGTCTCCTGGGGAAAGACAGACAAAGAGTGGGCTGGGCAGACACGGTGTGAACAATGCTCTACTATGGGGAGACCCCCTGGATGCCTTGCAAAGCCTCGGGATGGCAGCTAACTCAGCTTTCCTGGGTGAGGGAAGCCCCCTAGGGGAAGAGATGTTTGACTGGGATCAGAAATGTGAATTGGTGGCTGGCCTGGCAAAGAGGAGGTGGAAGTGAATTTCAGGCGGGGAGAACTGGACATCTGAAGACACAGGAATGGGAGGGGTGGAGGGAAGGGAGAGAAACAGATGGCAACTATCAGCATACATGTGAGGAATTGTATGTTATTGTGGCTGGAGGCGCATGTGGAGGAGCTGGGAGGCCGGGCCCACACCAGCAAGGTATTGAGGGCTGTGTCTATCAGGGTGAGGGGTTTGAATTTCATTTTCAATGCAGTGGGAAGTCTTTGGAGGGTTGTGTGATGGGGAACCCTGCAATCTGATGTACAGTTTTTATAAGTTCTTCTGTCAGTCTGGGAAAGCAGAGAGAAAGCTGATGGTTTGGGTTCCGTAGGGTAGGAAGGATGAACAATATCTACAGATTTGAGAGCACTATTCAGGGCTGCGAGTGTAACAGGGTGGTCCCCAGGAAGGGGGGAGGTTCCAGGTTCCCTGCCCCACCCAAGGGAGGGTGGAGCTGAGCAGGGAGAGAAGAAGCTGCAGAGGAGACTGAGGAAGGAAGCAGGATGGAGCCAGAAGGAGACCTGGAGGAGGCACATGGAGCCAAGAGACACGTGAAGAAACTGCACTTGCCCTTTGGTCGTGGACTGGGTGACACAGATGTGGGTGAGACCCGTGGGGAAATGACCATGGCAGCTTTTATCTTGATTTTGATTTTGCTCTTTTCCTTCCAGGCTTGTCTGGTTGTTTCTGACCCTTTTCTATGGGTCCCCACTGGAAGATGCTTTAGACTTGGGGCAGGTTTTGGGAACTTGCTCTGGGCCAATCCCATTTGGATGGAGTTTTACCCACGAGGGGACGGGTCACTTTGGGTGCTTGATTTAGAAACTAGATTCTTTGCCTTTCTTGTATTGTTTCCAAATTGTATTAATGTTCCTTCCCATTAAAGTCTCCTATGTTTTGTGTTGATGCGGCGGATGGCAGAACCCATTTAGAATAGGCAGGTTTGCGGGGTTTGGGCTGCCCCTCTCTCTGCCCTGTAACAGGAGGGGATTTGGTTTAATGTCAATAATAACGTGAGTGGTACATTGATATCTCGTGTAGTTAAGGGGGAGAGAGGAGTCAAGAATGATGACTGGCATATTTCTGGAACTGATTCCTCTCTATACCTGTAACCGGTGCTGGGGGAGTATCCATCGCCTCTGCATCTCCTTTTTTCCATCCTTTAGTTTCCCCAAGTGATGGCATACTTATTTTAAATGATGATTCATGATGACCCTAGTATTTGCCTTAGAGGTAGAGAGCAGACCCCCAACAGGTGTTGGTCAAATAAGTGAACTGACCTTAGTCAATCACCCCTCATTTCATATGCAAATGTGTTTCCTGGTCAGGCGCATGTTTGCATATTCAGTTTTTTCTGGAGCTCACTGCTGGAAATAGGATTTTCAATCCAGGTTGGAACCAGTCAAAAGTAAATATCTAGCCTTCTTAGAGTGAGCATGGTGTAGCGGTCCCCATAGTGGATTGGGACTGGAACACTTAGGTCTTATTTCCTATTTGCTGTTATCTGGTCACGCTTTATTTAATGCAACAGAAATCACTTAAGCATTTTATATCAATATTTGTGTCTGGAAGATGTAGATGATAATAATGCCAGATCCTGACCTAAGTTGTAAGGGTGTTATTATTAACAAGATAATAGCTCTTAAGCATCTGGTATTTATCATAGACTATTCTCCCAAGAACTGAAGGGTGGTTGTCACTGGGGTGAGCTGAGGCAGACACCAGGGAAGGACCAAAGCCCCTGAAGAGCCCTTACCAAGGCACTGAGCCCCGGCGCTGCTGAGTCCTTACCGCGGGGAGTGAGGGCAGACGCTGATGGCTCTGCCATGTGTATACCTGCGGTGGCATGGAAGGCTACTTGCAGATGTGCAGACAGAAGCAAAAGCATGCCATATTTTCATTTATGCAGAAGAAAGCAGGAGCCATTCTGGCATGGAGAGGTTCAGCCTGAGCTCCTTGGTTCATTTGATTCCTGAAACTAGGACCTGAAAGGCGCCACTGAGAGTAGTGTGGGCCGCTGGTCTGCTGGAGAAGTGAGGGACTCAGGGTCAAGAGGAGGAGAGGTTCTCGTTCTGCGTTTGTGGTGGACTAATGTAAGGACTGGGAGGTGCAGCCTCTCCTTGCCCCTCTCAACGATGGCTTAACCCTTGCCATTCCAGGTACATAAGGTCTAGGAAGGAAGAGCCACTTGGTGTGGAAGAGCTGAGCTGAAGCACTGTGGGCAGAGTGCATGCCCAAAGCGTAACAGGATTGCCCTAGTCGCCCTTGCACCCAGTCTGGGCAAGTGACATTTTACCTTCAGCAAGTCCAGCCTGCTGATTGTGTGCAAATGGGAGCGCTTTGGAGAGGATCTCTGCTGGGCCAAGTAGCTATTGTCCTGGGAAATGGGCTCAGATTGACCTTGCTCTCTTGTCTGCAGTGAAGTGCTCTGTTGTTGCATCAAGATTTGAATGGGTTGTTTATGTAAAGAGAACAAACCAATTTAATTATTGGATTGGAAGTGGGTGCCCTTAGGCGAACCTCTTAGTCTCACAGGGTCTCAGTTTCCTAAACCTGAACTGGGAGAGTTATGGTATCAGTGTCAAGCACCTACCCAGCTGGTTGCATAATAAAATGAGTTATGTTAAGGGACAGCCCTTTGCAGAGCGGTGTACAAGTGACCTTTATAAATAGTTGGGCTTGCTCTTTCCCAGGTCTTCATTGGCGGAGGATGGTTCAGGCAGGCGGTGGACAATGTGGCCTTTTATCAGGAAATTCCTCCAAATTGGCATTAGTCACATTGTAACAGGGTGGTCCCCAGGAAAGGGGGAGGTTCCCTGCCCCACCCAAGGGAGGGTGGAGCAAAAAACTTTCCTACAAAGGACTGAATAAACCTGAAAATACACCTAACATTTACTAAGGTTTCTTTGACATAATACTGGTAATTTTTTATACATTTTGTCCTGAATCCACAAAGTTTTGTTTTGTTTTGTTTTGAGTAACCAGAATCTGCATCAAGGTTGCAATTTTTTTCCAGCAAAGCTAACTTGTCACATTTTCTCTCCCCTTGATACCAACACAGCATAC
This sequence comes from Talpa occidentalis, assembly GCF_014898055.3. NCBI lineage: Eukaryota > Metazoa > Chordata > Mammalia > Eulipotyphla > Talpidae > Talpa > Talpa occidentalis. Next base: position 8,698,336 of record NW_023601543.1, read on the forward strand.
AAATAATGGTAGTAATTTTTGCTACTTATCTTAGAGTCTGTTTTTGCATAACTTCCATAGGGATTTTGTCTGTTTTAACAAAAATTGGACGTGAGTTTGATTGTGTGGCTTTGTGTGGAGTTCTTCCAAAAGTCAAAACAGAACTAAACCAAGAAGAGGAGAACCTGTTTGCCTTGTTTGTAGGGTTCCAGAGACCTCCAAAGAAGGTGAGGAAGCTTGCCTCCGTTGGCAGGACTGGACAACCCAGCCAATGAAAAAGCCCTGGTACCCTCGAGAAGAGGAAGCCCAGGTGGAGTCTGATGAGACCAACTTTGTACCCGAAGCCTACATCGACCGGATGCCAATGGTTCGCTCTGATCCTATATGGAGTATTTCAGCAAAGCCAACTAAACATTGCTGTTAGTTATTTCTGCCCTGTGATTTTATGCAAAAATAGGAAAAATGGTTTAAAAGTAAATTTAATTTGCAAACTTTTGCTATGTCGTTAAAGTTTGGGATCAAGGTTGAGAAAATTCGTTTTTGCATAAGTTAAACCATTTTAACATTTTTTCCCTGTGATTTTGATATATTTGCTATCTTGTTTTAGCCAATGCTCCAAATTTTTTTCTTTTGGCTTGGATAATGGACTATTTTTAAGTAATGAAACTGTCATACTGGTCATTCATGGACAATGCTGCTGACTAATTGTTGCTTCTCTTACACACATTGTAACCCTAAAAAAAGACTGTCTCCTAAAATTACACCATGAGATCTGTGCCACCATAGATATGGTGGAATAAAAATTAAAAGGGGGGATTGTAACAGGGTGGTCCCCAGGAAAGGGGGAGGTTCCCTGCCCCACCCAAGGAGGGTGGAGCTGAGCAGGAAGAGGAGAAGCTGGAGAAGAGACTGAGGAAGGAAGCAGGATGGAGCCAAGAGACCTGGAGGAGGCGCATGGAGCCTAGAGACACGTGAAGAAACTGCGCTTGTCTTTTGGTCGTGGACTGGGTGACACAGATGTGGGTGAGACCTGTGGGGAGGTGACAATGGCGGCTTTTATCTTGATGTTGATTTTGCTCTTTTCCTTCCGGGCTTGTTTGGTTGTTTCTGGCCCTTTTCTGTGGGTCCCCACTGGAAGGTGTGCAACAGGGTGGTCCCCAGGAAAGGGGGAGGTTCCCTGCCCCACCCAAGGGAGGGTGGAGCTGAGCAGGAAGAGGAGAAGCTGCAGGAAGAGACTGAGGAAGGAAGCAGGATGGAGCCAGAAGGAGACCTGGAGGAGGCACATGGAGCCTAGAGACATGTGAAGAAACTGCGCTTGTCTTTTGGTCGTGGACTGGGTGACACAGATGTGGGTGAGACCCGTGGGGAGGTGACCATGGCAGCTTTTATCTTGATGTTGATTTTGCTCTTTTCCTTCCGGGCTTGTCTGCTTGTTTCTGACCTTTGCTGTGGGTCCCCACTGGAAGATGCTTTAGACTTGTGGCAGGCCTTGGGGCCTTGCTCTGGGCCAATCCCATTTGGATGGACTTTTACCCACCAGGGGATGGGTAACTTTGGGTGCTTGATTTAGAAACTAGATTCTTTGCCTTTCCTGTATTGTTTCCTAGTTGTATTAAAGTTCCTTCCCATTAAAGTCTCCTATGTTTTGTGTTGATGCGGCGGATGGCAGAACCCATTTAGAATAGGCAGGTTTGCGGGGTTTGGGCTGCCCCTCTCCCTGTCCTATAACAGGTGCTTTAGACTTGTGGCAGGCTTTGGGGCCTTGCTCTGGGCCAGTCCCATTTGGATGGAGTTTTACCCACGAGGGGATGGGTAACTTTGGGTTCTTGATTTAGAAACTAGACTGTTTGCCTTACCTGTATTGTTTCCTAGTTTTATTAAAGTTCCTTCCCATTAAAGTCTCCTATGTTTTGTGTTGATGCGGCGGATGGCAGAACCCATGTAGAATAGGCAGGTTTGCGGGGTTTGGGCTGCCCCTCTCCCTGCCCTATAACAACATCAGTACTGACATGTTGAATTTCACTGCCCAGGTAACTTCATATTGATATCTTCCTCACCCCTCCCAAGGGAACATGTGGACAGTTTCCTCTCCACAAATAATAATAAATAATGCACCGTGAACATGCCAGCCGGAATCATCAGGAGAGTGTGACTTTCTGCAGCCTTGCTGTCATTCAGTGATGGGGATAGTATAGAGTCTGTAATGCTGTCTGTACTAGAACAGTATACAATTTTGCAAGAAACAAACGATTGCCCCTTGTTTATATAACACACAAGGCTGATGGTCCCATTGGAGTTCAATGATTCAAGTTTTTTCTGTAAGGACAATAAAAGCTACCTCGGCTGTGCTTTCCAGTGCCCCCTCTCCTTGAGCTGTACCCTTTGATATTTAAGCGAACGGTCCCCTGAGGTTGCTCATCAGAGTTATCTTGCTGCGTGGACCTTCAGTCTCTCCTAATAAAAAGGCAATATGGTATAGTTATGGTATAGTGGAAAAGAGCACAGAGTCTGTGCCTCAGTTTTCCCATCTGTAAAAGGGGGGCTCATAATACCCACCTCCCTACAGAGGAGTGGCTTGGCTTCCTGGACTATGGAATCATAGACCGAAATGTTCTGTAAAGTAAAACGATGGTGAAAAAGTCACGTGTGATAGCTGATCCACCTGAATGATGCGTCAGTTCTTGATCTTGCTCCTTCAATTGATAAATACATTTTTTCAAAGGAAGAGTCTGGTAGGTAATCAGGATGGTAGATATTCTCTCTGTCTCTCTTTCTCTCCCTCTCTCTCCCTCTCTCTTGCTTTCTCTTCTCACAACTTTCTCCCTTCCTCCTTCTTTTGCTGAGCCAATAATTTTAAGACAGGGAAAGAGATATGAAAAGGATGTAGAACACTGATGTGCAGTTTAATCTCTCATTCATCCCTGCAATTAGAGGATAAAGTAGAGATAACTGGAATGGGTGTGCAGCAAAGAATGAAAGAAATTGAATGTGATTACAGACCTCACACCAGAATTATGATTGTAGACCTGACACCCAAATTATACAGATTAAGACCATATGAAACACATGGTGTCATAGCCATATACGCTGGAACATTCTTTACCCCACGCCTTAGATGCGGAGCTCATGGTTAAGAAATTCCATCTGTGGTAATCCGTTAGGGGTGTTCCCTTTTTGAGGTTGTCATGGAATTTTAAACTTTGCAGTAGTGCAAAAATTCCTTCTGTGGAATGCATGGGGGTGTGGGGTAGGGCCCTTACAGCTCTTGAGTTTGGGATGGGATTGTTGGGCTGTCAAGAATACACTACCTGCATGCTTGGCAGCATTTTCTCTGGAGGGTTAGATCTTGATGGATCAAAAAAATTTTTTAAAGATTTTATTTATTCATTTATACAAGCACTGGGTACAGTCAGAATCACGGGAGGATGAGAGAATTCACCAGAGCCAGAGTGGGGAACAGAAAAGGCAGACTGGCGAAACACACTGCTAAGGGGAGCAGCAGGCGGCAGGAGAGGTCTGTGCACCATGTGGGACCCTCGCCGGCAGCCAGGGATTGAACCGGTGCTGCAGAGGCTGCAGGCAGCTTCACAGCCCAGTGCTCAACCGCTGCACCACCAGGGGAGGCCCATTGATGGGTCAAAATATTGATGTCTAGAAGTCTCCTCTGGCACTATGATGGTGTAAGTGATGTCTTACATTCTTTCCATTTTCTCTGTCATCATTCAGGCTGTTGGGGAGGAAAAAATTCCCTTTAGCCTTCTAAGTTCTTTCTGTTAGAAAAGGATTAAATTGACAGATTTACAGGAGAACAAAACCAATTTAACTATGTATGTACTGGGGTGTCACACTGACTTAAGTGGCTCAAAGATGTTAAGGGAAAATGAGGTGTCTGTGCCATCCTTAGCAGTGGAGATGGGGGAGAGGTGTGGGGCATCAAAGGGAAGGAAGGCAGTTCACAGGGGAAGAGAACAACTGTTTGGTAAACAGATGTTTAGCATGCATGCAAAGACCGTGGGACCCACGAAGGACTGAATAAATAGGTCTTGCCAAATTCCCCCCAGTCTATCACATTTAATTCATATTCACTGGAATGAAGTCTAGCGATAGCTTTTGGTAACTCACTTCCTGGAACAGGCCTTCTGTGTAAATTCTTTGAGGGAGTTCAGGAAGATAAGGGGGTAAAAAGCTTTTGCTAAGTTTTCTGGGTCCTAATTGCCTTTATCTGAAGACAGTCTGCATGCTAAAGTGGCACATTTAGGGTTATTGTTCTGCTCCCTCTCAGTTCTAAACTCAGCAACTTCAGAGATCAACCCAACATTCTAGAATTGAAGGAACTGAGCAGGTAGAAGACTCTTTGGTAAAGCAGGTTTTTTTTCTATAGCAGAATATAGCTTCTGGAAATGCTTTCATTATTCTTATTGCTTGCTTGCTTTTTATAACAGTTGGATGAGGTTGGAGGGGCAGGTTGTTTTGTTCCATTGTGTAGAGGAGATAGTTGTCTGCCAGGGAGGTTAAATTGCTTGTTCAGGACCCAAGAGATAATGAAATTACTGGAACTAATACCCAGATCTTTGGATTTCTAGTTGGCTGCCAAAAAAACTGCTTTCCATCTTTTTCTTTCAGAACAGACATTCCTGTTGTGTTGAGTTTGCTAAAGTGTGCCTCTTATTGCAAATTGCCTTAGATTGGTGATTAACTTTTCAAATTGGTATTTTGTTTTTCTTAGTTCACTCAAGCTATTGTAACACAGTGCTGCAGACTGGGTAGCTTATAAACAACAGACACATATCTCACAATTCTGGTAGCTGGAATCAGATCAGGGTGTTGCCACGATTGGATGGGAGCCCTCTTCCAGGTTGCAGATCCTTATGGTAGGGGGACCTAGGGAGTCTCTGGAGCCTCTTTTATAAGGGCACTGATCCCTTTGGTGAGGGCTCCACCCTCATGACCTAATCATTTCCTCAAAGCCCCACTTGGTAAAACCATCACTTTGGGCATGAACATTTGAATTTGAATGAGGGTTGGGGGGACCATAAACATTCAGACTATAGAACTAACTGTATTGTAGTTGCTCTGAATATTGAAGACAGGCCGGTTTTATATAGCTTTGAAATCCCCCTTAGTCCCTAGCACATAGTATCTGCTTGGAGGAATATTTGCTGGTTAATAGTGTCATTCAAAGGGGACTGACATATAAATAAGATAAGTCTGCAAATTTAAAGTGTGTTTTGCTCTTTGCACAGGACAAAATTAATACTGGATTTTAAATTTGCAAGTCTCGAATCTAATCAGGTGTTTGGTAAAATTTGTATTTTTTTTAAGATCTATTTATGCATACAAGAGCTGGGGTACAGGCCAGAGGTGCGTGTGTGTGTGGGGGGGTGAGAGGATTCATCAGAGACAGACTGGGGAGCAGAACAGGCAGATCGACTGAAATACACTGCTGAGGGGAGCAGCGGGTGAGAGGTCTGCTGCGCCATGTGGGTCAGCTCCCTGGCCAGCTGGGGGATCGAACTCTTGCTGTGCTGCTCCCTGGCCAGGGATCAAACTCATGCTGCAGTGGCTGTGGACAACTTCACAGTGCTGAGACTTAACCCCTTGTGCCACCAGGGAGGCCCTAAAATTTGTATCTTGATTTGAGGAAATCTGTGTCTGCCAGCAGATTCTGACTGTTGGACCATGAATATACAGATTAGTTTGTGGTTGCAGAGTTCTGGCACAGGGTTTGTGGAATACTATGTGAGCTGTCCCCAGAGCTGTCTGGTGTCTGCCAGTAGTGAGCAATTGATCTTGTTTCTGCTTTAAATGTTTCTGTCTCTGGAGCTTTGTGCAAAGGTTCACGGAGTTATGCTCTACTTTTAAAATCAGAACCTTGAAAACCAAGGATCTATCAAATACCAGGTTTATGCAGAGAGCCTAGAAAGTGGAAGTCAGATTAGGCAAGGGTGGAAAACACAGAGAGGAAGGAAGAGCTGAAACGTGCAAGTAATGTGAGCAGGAACCTGGCAGAAGCCGGAAACCAGGCTCCTCTGGGCCTGGCTGATTGTCATCTCCCCAGAACCATCAAGTTAATCACATATAACTTCCTACTCAAATTGAATTTGGGTCCTGGTATTAGAGAGTTAAGAAAAATTTAAAATGTTTATGAAAGTATATGGGAGTTTTATGGACCACTAGAGAATTTAACGCAAAATAGAAATGCAGATGCATATCTGAGTTTTTATGTTGGACTCATATCATGATGAAGCTAGGTTTTTTTTTTTTTTAGTAACTATTTATTGAGGACCCACTGGGGGCAAAACATTGTCCGTATTTTTTTTCAGGGTTTTTTTTTTTTTCCTGTTGTTGTTTATGCAGGAAAATAAGGGAAAATCTGTCACTTTGAAGTGGTTTGAGTGTTTATAAAGGAAAATGATAGAACAATGCCTATTCTTCACTCTTGAAAAGTTTGTGAATCTGCTGCATGTCAAAGCAATATCATAATCATAATGTAGAGGAGATAATTCATTGTTTTCTTGTATAAAGTCATTAGCATTCTAACTTACTCATTCATTTGGAAATCTCACATTGAAAAGAAAACAATTAGCACACTCTTTCACATGACTGATAAGTCCTAAGGCTACTCAGGAAGCTGTTGAGTAATGGGCACATTGATTTGGTACTAATGCTTTTATATATTTTAGCAATAATAACATGAGCAGGTAGGCAAAAAAGACAGGGAGCCAGGGCTGGGTTGGGGCCCTGTGTGTGCTGGCGCCTCCATTTCTACTGAAGGGGTGGTTTGTGGTCTAGGAGCACATGGAAGAGGGCTGACAGGGGACCTCAGAGAAGCTATACATAGGCATTCTCCTTCCTCCACTCCCTGGCACTTGCCTCTTTCACAAGCTTTTTCAATATTTTTTGGGTACTCTGTTGTACAACCTAAGAGAAATTAGGCATCTAATAATAGTTTTCTTAAGGAGGAGAAAGGTGCACGGTCTAGAATTTGCATTTCACACATTCTTAATACGGATTCTTCTTTTAAAAATAGGCCTGAGAATGGATTTTTCTCCTCTCATCAAGCTTGCATTGGGCACCCACTGGCAGCCTCGGGGGACCCAACGATGAATGGGACACACCCAGCTTGCCAGGAGCTCACAATCTACCAGGTCCAGCTGGATAAGGCACTCATAGACACACCATCCAGGGCCTGTGGGAATTCCGAGAGGAGGAAACTGATTCCCACAGGGGACTTCTGGGACTCACTGCACTTGATAGGTAGGATCCTGGGGTGAGGAGTTATGGGAAGGGAGAGGTAGCAGTTCCAGGGTTGAGAAAGCTTGCGGCTTGTTGGCTGATGGTGGCAAGTCGATGTTCTCGGAGTGCAGGGCTTGGGTAGGGAAGGATGGGAAGTCAGGTCAGTTATGTAAGTCGAAGCTATTGGTGAGGAGAGCCTGGAATGTTAGGCAGCGTCTCTGGGACAGTGCTGAAACATATCCAGCTAGACAGCCTCCCAAACACATTTACAGCACATGGTGCCAAGAAACATGTTAGAAATGAGAGCCAAATAATTGCAAGCACACAGGAGGCAGCCCCCAAACCACCAAAGTGTGGAAGTTTGGCCTAGCCAGAAAGGTTTCCCCCAGGCCAAGCTGGGTCTGGGAGTATGGCTGTGAGTTCTGGGGGGAGGAGTTGGGAGCTAGCATTCCAGGCTGAAGACATGGCAGCTCCAAAGTCGCTGAGGTCTGTGAGAGCATGGCATGCTGGGAAATGGCCATCACTGTGACATAGAGGATATAGGTAACTGGGAAGTAGGTAGCAAGAGGTAAGTCAAGAATGAGGGTAGGTGCTACAGGGCAACCCTTATAATAGGCCCAACAGACCTGGGAGGCCTGCTAAGCAGCTTGGACTTGGAGGCCTGAGCAGACCTGCTTTAGAAGCAATGCTCCAGCACAAAGCTAAAAGCGTGGCCTTCTGAGAGGGAGTGACGGTGCGACTAGAATATGAGCCCAGTGTTTGGGAGTGTCTGGGATAGACCTTGGCAGGCAGGCAGTAAGGATTTAGGGGAATGGTTTCTGTACTCTGAATTTAATACTGTGTTTTTAGCAGTAGGGCTCTCTGTTCAAAGAAATCTTATGCAACTCCTCCAGGCCTCCGGGAAAGGGAAGCAGATCTCTTGCCGGGACTAACTGGGGCTGAGAATCAGGCTCATCAGGTACAATCAGCCTGGTCTCTTTTAGAGCCTCAGTGATCCTGCCCACTCTCTGGTGAGGCTTCTGGGGTTTTCTTTGACACTGGAGCTCGCTGTAGATCCCAAGGCATTCTGAGCAAGTGTTTGGATTGTCATCAGGTTGAATCTATGAAAGGGCTTCTGGGGTTCTAGGGAGGAAGCCAGGGGGGCGAGGGCTTGGGCCACTGTACAAGGGTACCTGGCCTGTGTGGTGAGTGGGTTTGCAGTCCAGAGCATGCTTTGGCAATCTGGTGAGGGGTGAATTCTACCAGAGAGCGTGCTTTTTAATCTAATTCACATGGGACACCTTGCTCTAGCACTGTTTGCTGGGGAAGACAGTAGGGGTTTGATGAAGATGAAAGAAGATAATTTGTGTAAAAGACTTAACACAGGGCCCACCACATAGTAAGTGTGGGCTACATTCTTGCTATTAATATTCCAATTGATAGTCGGAGATGGTCTACTTCAGCATAGCACTGGCTTCAGACTTCATATCCTGATCCATTTCTCTTTACCAAGAAAGAATACTTGTTTGCTCCTCACCAGGATTCATTATTTATTTTCAGTTATGTTTTCTCAGGGGACTTCAAGGAATTAACACCAACTTGGTTTTGAAATTGTACTAGGAAATACTTCAGCTCTAAATATGATAGAAAGTATAAATAATCTGGCGGACACTAAGGATCCCCCTACTTGGAACATAAAATATAACGCATTTGAAGCCCTGTGGAAGCCCTGTGTAACCACCTCCTGCCTGGGGTTACCAGTCTGTATGTGGCGTGAATACATCCTTGTGTGTTTCTGTGTTGCTATTGCATTTGGAACTATCTGGAAAGAATATATCCATTAATTTTCATTGTTTTTACTTTATGTGGAAGACCTCTTACTGTATTTATTCTTCTGCAACTTACTTTTTCCCCCTCAACATTTCCCTAATGTAGATATTAGTATACACTTGTTATAGTGCATGAGGTTGGAAAGTAAAAAAAAAAAAATGTTATTTTGGAGAAGACTCAGACCTTTTTGTTGTAAAATACAGAGTTAATATCTCTACGGTAGTAATTCAATGATATTTGAAATAGATTTTCTGCAGGCTCCAGACAGCAAGAGACTCTGTTTTGGGGATTTGATCTGATATACTTATAGGCCAGTCATAAGTCTAGGTACCAATAGTTGCTTCTGAACAGACCTTGATTGGGTGGATTTACTGATGAAATGCCCAGAGTGTGATTTTACACAACACTCACCTGGATTTAGAGAGGTGGCATTTTGATTTTTCAGTATGAAACTTCCATGAAACATCATCTGAGAAATAGTTCAATTCACACATGGTCTTGAAATACCATATATCTGCAAACTGTGCTCTCATATTTATTCATTTGAGCGTGAAATAGTGTCCTGGTTTTCATTTTGGATTCCGGAGTCTTAGATTTGTGAAGTCTGATGTTTTCTCTTGAAGTGTGATTGTATGGTTTTGAAAGCATAGATATATGTAGTTGATATTCTGGTGAAGTTGCATTGTTGTCATTTGCAAATTATTCCTCCACAGCATTTACACTTTAATGTGTGAGGAGACTGGAGCATTTTTTTAAAAAAAGTTTATGGCATGGATGTTATGACTTCGCCCCTCATTTTTCTAAGTGGAATTTGTGGGCTGCTGGATGACACCATATTTATCTTCTGCATTGACTGTGTGGCTGATCAGTGTGGCTGAGATGGCCGTCTGGGCTGCAGATGACCATCTGGGACTCCAGAGGCATTGGTGACCAGAACATTTATCATTTTGCGTCACTCATGATCACATGAGGGCCACTTGAGGTTTTGACACCTGGGTGTGTGTTTGGTGTCTGCCACTGTTGGATTTATCTCAACTGGAACACTGTTATCACCACAGCCCTGAGTGACATGTTTCCAACACTCATATCTATGCTATTGGTAATAGAAAGTTGCCTAGAGTGAGTTGAGATGATTGACATTGCCAGAGCTTTTCTTTGCTAATTAATGCAGTGTTGACATGTTGCTTTGATGCATGTGTGTGCATGTGCGCATGTGCGCGTGTGCATGGTGAATGTAATTGCTGACTTGACTTTTGCTTACCTTATTCTCTGTAATTAGAATATATTTTGCCTTGATGTTTAGATTAAACCTGCCATTTTCCCATAAACATTTTACTGGATGCCAGCTACTTTGCCAAGTACAGAGTGTGTGGAGATGATTTTACCCTTGAAGAGCTCACAATTCAGTAAATGAGAAACACAGAGTGTACTTTGTCAGCTTTGGCCCAGAACCATCAGAGGGGATGATGAGTTTGGGGAGCACATGTGGGGTGAGAGGGAGACCAGAAATATAGGCCTGGACCAGGTCTCATCTGTTGTGATAAGGAGCTTGGACCTTATCTTGTAGGTAATAGAGAATTGAAGAGCTTATATGGTGAAGGGGGATTTCAGACTGGGTTTTAGGAAGAGCTCTCTTGTGGCACCTTGGAAAAATTACAACTAAGCTAGTGCTGGAAGGTGGGGCCCCATTCTGATCTGGTCTGATGAGGAGAACCTGAGGGTAAGTCCGAATGACCTGAGTTTCAGACGTTGCTCTGGCACTTACTCGCTCTGTGTGTACGTGGGCAAAAGATGCAATTCCTTTGAGCTTCGGTGGCTCATCAGTAAAGGGGGCATGCAGGCCTTTGAGAGGGCTGTTATCAGCCATGTGCCTTTTCTGTAACCTGCCTGGAATGTTGTGGTTGCCACTTTCCTTCCTATGCAGTCCTGTCTTTCCAGTGACCCCTGGAATAGTCTCCTTTGCTGACGTTTATTTTCCCAACAGTCTCTGTTGAGATCTGCCCTTTCCTCGTGTCGCTTTGCGGTGCTTACTTGGTTCTCGTCGCTTTTGTCCCCTCACTACAACTGGGGAGAAAGCAGCAGCTTTCTGGTCCTGCTCCTTTCCCTTCACTTTCATTTACTGTCACCTGTAGCTGAAGGGTGTTGGTTTGTGGCTGCAATGTACCTTGTCTCACCTTAGACTTCTAGTATGTTCCTCATGAAGAGGCACAGTGGTATCTGCAGCCAGGAAATCTGTCTGATGGGTGTATATAGCCTATGGAATGCCACATGGCATCAGGAGTTGATGTCGCATGGGGCCCCACCTATCCCCAAGCACTATTCAGAATATGTGGTGATTTTACTTGCTGCAAATACCCTGTATGTTTCATTTCATTTCAAACCTTTTATTGAGTATGTGGCATACACAAGTCTTTGGGCCAAGTGAAGAGTTGCCAGTTGAATCAGACATGGCCTGTGCCTCCCCAGGGCTTGTGTCCTGCGGGGGGTGGGGGGGCAGGCCTCAGTGTAGCTTTGTAACTGAGAGTGGAATTGAATGAGTGGTGAGTGAATGAGCAAAGAATCCACAAATCGCCTGTAGGCAAACAGAGGACGGGCTGCCTCACAGGAAGAGATCAGAGCCAGCAGCCGCTCAAGGACCTCATGGAGCCTTGGAGCCTTGAAAGTTGAGTAAGCTCTCGGGGTGGAGATGGCAGGGAAAGAGGCTTCATTCCGTGCTAATAAAGACAGGGTGTGTAACTGAGGACGAGCACCTTGCTCACTCGGTGCGAGGGCAGATGTGTTTGGAGATGAGGCTGAAGGAGGTAGCAAGGCTCCTGGATGACCTTGACTGCCAGGTTTGGCAGCTTATACCTGACATTGAGAAGTCGTAGGCATTATTTAGAGATTATTTTATAGTGGATTGTGTTCATTTCATGCTTACCGTAAGACCCATGAAACATACAAAAAAGACGTCATTCACCCAAGGGAAACATAAGTCAAATTTTTGGTGAATTTCTATTCAGCGTTCATTCAGTGGGGATCAGACATGATTACAGAAGCATTTCTTCCTTTTTCATCTGCCGTATTGTGAACATTTCTAGATGTAGTTAAAACATCCTTACAACATTATTTGTAGTAGCTGCGTGCTGTTCAGTCATCTGGGTGTATTATAGTTTATCAAATTATTCTGTCTGTTTCAGAAGTTTATAATTTGGCAAATGAGGCTGTGATAATGACTGTTAATCTTTGTATTGTCTGTGAATGCTTTGGGGCAGGGGTGTGACTCAATCCTATTTCAGTTTTTGAAGGATCATTCTGGGGGTTATGTGATGTGAAGCAGGGTGAAAGGGTATCGAGGAGACAATTGCATTCGTGCTGGGAAGAGACAAGATGAGAGATACATTAAGCAGACAGCAATGAGAAGCGAGAGGAGGTGATAAATGGGGAGGACCCAGCCAGGGAAATGAACAGAAATTAGAAGTATTTGGCAAAGTATAGCATCAGAGTCACAATTTTGTAAAAAATGATTGAGCCCTGGCCTCTGTGTGCTTGTCACTAAATAAGAATCTCTGGGGTTGGGCCCTGATTTCGAATAAGCTCACCTGATTGGGTTTACTAAAGTTTGAGAACAACCTACCTACAAGCCTGAATGCCATCCATTTGAGGACCTTGATTTCTTACCAGCTGTTGCTTGGCCAGAGGCCACCCTCCCCGTTCCTTGACATACAGGCCTTCCCAACACGATGGCTTGCTCCCTCAAAGCCAGCAAGGGGAAAATGTCTTAACAAGATACTGGCTCCATTGCAATGCAGTGTGGTCCTGTGTCCACAAACAGGTACGCCCCGTCCTGGACGTCCACGTACGTCCCTCAACCCTTTGCCACATCCTGCTTGTTAGAAACAAGTCACAGATTTCTCCCTTAAGATCATGAATACCAGAAAGAATACCAGAAAGTATTCCCTTAAGATGATGATCCCTTAAGATTATGAATACCAGATCCATGAATACCAGATCCATGAATACCAGATTCATGATCCCTTAAGATCATGAATACCAGAAAGAATACCATAAAGATCATGAATACCAGAAAGTACAAGATCATGAATACCAGAAAGCTGGGCTCATGGGATCCCTGTACAGTCGACCCCTCAACCCCCAGAATGTGAGAGCAATGGGATGATGGTGAATTCACTTTTTCACAAGTGACCTTTCAGGCACTTGGGGACAGAGTGGATTATGACACATCTGAAGAAGGTTGGCTATGCGAATGTTACAGTTGTATGTCTGCGGTGTGCTGAAACCTCTCTCCCTGTCTTGCTGTTGATGTATAGTGAATAAAGGCTGTATGGCTCACACACACACAAAATAAATAAGGAAGGTTCATCTTCAGGGCCCTGTACTTGCATGACCTTTTACAAGGCCTTATGCCTAATTTTATACAGTAAGTCCTTACCTAGCGCTGTTGATGGGTTCTTGGAAAGGGCAACGTATAATGAAACCAGGTCCCTGAGTAATGTTGTTTCTTTCAGCTTAGGCAGGGATTCTTCTTCCTTATTTGAGAAATGATGCATGTGGAACCAAGTAACATTACTCAAGGATCCGCCATATTCATAAGCAGGCCCCTGGGGCTCGGTTTCAGGTGATTTCTTGGTCTCCTTTGGAAAAGTCTCTGCTACTCAGACCTCACCCTAACAAAGAGCTCCTAGCTGTGACTTGTATAACCTTGGTCTTTCAGCTATTGCCAGGAATGTTCATTAGTAGGGGGAATCCCTAAATCAGTATGCCAAGTACTTTCTGAAGAGTGGCTGATGAGGGTGAGTTCCAGAAGACTGTTTGTATTTGGTCCAGCATTGATTGCTCATGCTAATCAAAGAGAAACTAGACTTCGCGGGCAGGTATTTACCTGCTCTTCTCAACCCGGTGTGATCCACCAGGCGTTGACATCTCCAGGGCAAATGTGCCCCTGTGGACCATGGGATCCAGGCTCTTGTGCTGTGGCCAGTGAACCTTTAGAAACTTCTGCATTTCTGTCTGAAGTCCCCATCCTAGAATGGTAAGGCAGGGGTCCATAGTTAGCTGCAGTCTCCTGGAGATGACTCAGGAAAGACAACCTAACAAGACAGTGCACTTATCTCTACACTTCCTGCCACCTGAGTGCGGAAGGAATATGTTGCCTGAGTTGGGGATCCTGTTGGCCTCCATAGGGAGCTAGCACTAGACAAGTATTTAAAAGTGTCTTCAGCACTGGGTCTCCAACGTGTGAGTGCTCGACCCACAGCATGTGGGGGTGACATTAATACTTTAGGTAATAGCTACACGCAGTTGGTAGTAGCTGGGCTAAATTACCAACGTGGCCTGTATCTGTGCTCCTGCATGTATGTGCTTGCTATGAAGGTGGGTTAAAGAACGTAGGTGCTGGTATCTGACTGCCTGGTTTGCGATTCTCCCAGAGCACAGCTGCTATGTGATGTGTGGTGGTGTTGGCCAAATTGCTGAATGTTCTCAAACCTCTGTTCTGTTATCTCCAATATGGACCTAATAATATGAAGCTCAGAAGGTTGTCGCAGGCTGAAGTTAGGTAGAGCGCTTAAAGCTGCGTCTTGTGCAAAGCACATGCCGTTTGTGTGAACCTTTATTGTTAGTAACATACATGAAAAGAGCAACTTAATGCATTCTTTCCGGTTCAGTGTTTTCTCAGTCAGAAGCTCCTGGAAGTACAGGTGCTCTCATGCTCTTTAAGTGAGAACAGAGCCGGGGAGGGAGCCCAGGGCTCCTGAGGGCGGTTGCCACCTCATTTTTAGTATCACAGGCCCTACTTTTTGTCTTTTCAAGCCTTTGCTTAATGAAAATGAATTGCACTTTTTGTTCATCTTGTAGTTCAGGACCTATTGTCATTTCATAGCTACTTTTTGATAGTGGGGTTTCTTTAGTTAGCATGCAGCGGTTGGCTGACCCCTCTCCTCTCAGTTAATTTGTTTGGAAGAGCACTTATTGGTAATCAGTTGTTTCCTTGGTTATGTTATATTCGTCCAAGCCTTTCCTGAGACAATGGCTGTGTTGTCCTGGATACCTGTCTTTGTTGATTTGGGGTTGGTAAATATACGAGGTCACCGATGCGCTGAGAGCAGTTGAGTTGTTACATGCTTGGTGAGCAGCACACAATGTTCTGGATAGGAACACCTCATGGTGACTCTAGGTAGGGCTATTTTTGGCCCCCTCATTTACTTCTGCACATGTGCTGGCTTTCTATCTTGCCGGAAACCCATTTCACTAGCATTTGTCCCAGGAAGTCCTCTTACCCTCAGGACTCAAGGGCCTACCAAGCAGGATGGCCAAGGGATGTTGGATCTTAGTACAATGAGAAGACCTGCTATGTGTTTGGTATTTTGTCAAGATGGTACCTCATTTATAAATTAGGGTAAAAAATCATAGGTTATTAGAATATCATGAGGAAACCAGAAGATATAGCCCTTTTCTCTTGTGTGTACCAACTGAGGCCTTGTGGGAGGAGACTACTTGACTAAGATCAGAAATCTGGTAAGGGGGAGGCCAGTCATCCAAAATTAGTCCTTTCTTCCTCCCTTCCTCTCTTCCCTTTTTCTTTCTCTTCTTTTAAAAATGCTTCTTGATAAAAAATGTTGTCAGTCATGGTTGAAAAACTTCTTGTGGCAACACTATATTGAAGCAAGTTCCTATAAAGCCAGAAATAACTGGGTAGTGGAAGCCAAGATTGGTCCTGCCAATGGTTGGAGCACTAACAGCCAAAAGCCCTTCCAGGCTCCAAATCTCTTTTCTACCCATCACAGCTCAACCCCATAGATATTTTTATTGAGCTGTCAGCCTGCAATAGGCCTTGGGGTTTCACTGATAAGAAGGGTTTGGGCTATTCCTCCCCTCACAGAGTTCACAGTTGCCTCCAACTCCTCTTATATTTGAGGGCTGTGGGGGAAGAAGAACATGTAGTTCCACCTGCGCAGGGGACAGTGGGGAGAAGGTTGAGGAGCTGAGACCAAAAGATGAATAGGAGTTTAAGACAAGGAGGCGTGGAGGAGTTGGCGGTTTAAGGGAAGGCATGTGTGAGTGCTTGGAGCTGGGGAAGAGTGGACCATGTTGGAAGCACTGAGAGAAATTCAATTTGGTGAAGCATCGGGCTTGGGAGAGGGGGGCATCGCGGGGTTCTCGGCACGCAGTACACATTCACACTGGGGCATCCCAACTCCCAGAGGAGAAGGAGTGCTCTTCTGAAAAAGAAGTCTTCGTTGTGTCTCCATTCTGGCGAAAGCTGCCTTTGCAGTCTTTCCTCAGTTACGTTAGTTCACAAGTAGTTTCAGCATCTATCTTCGGCCCTGGAGCTACACTGTTCCCTTTGGTACATGTCCCAGGTTTTAATCTGGCTGAAGGCCTTGGTCTCCTGGGGGGTGTGTGCACGTGCTTGCACATTGAGGCTCTCTGACAGACCCGCTCTGTCTCCAGTCCTGCTGAGACCCGAGTTCCCCCCAGGTGGAACGCACAGATAAGATTTGCGCTGGATAAGCAAGTGGTCCGCCTGATACCTTTTCGGAAGTGCTCATAAACAAGTGGCTCCTCGCTTCGATGGCTGCCCAAGGTTGCTTTGGATCAGGGACTGTGGATTTCCAATCCATGGGGAAAGTAAGCCATGGGACTTCTAGGTGGTTCTGTATGTTCTGACATGCACCTGCTTCAGCTAGATTATCCAGCAGCACTACTCAACAGCTTTTAAGAAGTGCTAATTAATGTTTGACTGGGAAAATGTAATTACTTGAATGGGAATTTTGACCCAGATACGTTGCAGTTAATCTTAGGACATTTTAAACTTAAACACTCTTTTCTTTTCCCAAACATGCTACTCAGATATGTTATGAATAGTCCTTGTACGCGTGAGCACTTATGATTTTCAGCATTCGTGAAGACTGAGTTCTGTGCGTTGGCTGTGTGTCCACTTAGCAGAGCACCCTCAAGGGAACACAGTGTGTTGTCCCCTTTGGATGTCAGTTTTCAATCTGTACCTTCTGCGTTGCAGTGTGTATGTGTTGCGTAGAGAGCACTAGGAATGGGAAACCTCTGAACTCGGGCAAAGGAATGATGTGTAAAGTATCACAATGCGCAGAGGGCAGTGCAGGCATCCTGAAAGGAAGAGCGAAGATTCGACAAACAGGAGAGGGAGCGAGAGGGGGAGAGAGAGCGTGCGCTCCTGAGCGCGCCAGCCCTGGAGGGAAATAACGGGGCTTTGTGAATACATCACCACAACACCAAGACCGAGGGCAGAAAAGGTCAGGGCCATTTTCCCATCTCAGAAGACCAAGTGCAGGGCTGCCTCTGGGCAGTGGCGGTGTTTGGAGGAACTCAACAGTGAACTCAACAGTGTGACCCTGGGGACAAAAGGAAGTCACAGCAGGGCTGCCACCTGGTTGTGTGGCAAAGCCCTATGTTCTGGGCAGAGGGGGTCAGGACTTACTGGACTGGCCCCCAGAGGCAACTAGGCCTCTGGGCATTGGCGAGGCCTGTTGTGCAGGGATGGCACAGCTGACGGGAGGAGCGCGCTCACGACCACCAACAGCCAAGCACAGGTTCCCAAAGGCCGGTTGTATTTCTCATTCTTGGCTGTTCAGTGTTAAAGTTGGATTATTTTCTGTTTTCAACAACGCCTTTGTGATGCATACCAACATTTTCCGTGGCTTCTTCCACCCAGTGGTCCCTGTCTTTAGAGACGAGCCCTTTTACACAGCAGCATTTTGGATCACAGCTAATTTGGGAAGGCATTTTTAGGGTAATGATATGCACAGTCATTCCTTCCCGGTTATTCATTTGTAAAGCTGGCCTTTAGGATTTGTTGTGTAGGCTGCACACACTAAACACATTCTCACTGGGAAATTCTGTCCCCCTCACGGAGAAATTTTTGCATGAAATTATAGTCCCGAAGTAGAAGGACGCGATTCCTGGATAGCATCTGAAGCTCTACTGTGGGACGGCAGGTGTGAGTTCTGGAAGGGACTGACCATGTGCATGTGGGGGGAGAGCACAAGGACAACAAGGGGCGCAGTAGTTGTGGGAGGAAGGCAGGAGCTGAGAAGGCAAACAGCCCTCACCCACTGCTGTCTTCCACTGCCCGCTCAGTAGGTAAGCGTGTAAGGAGAAAGCTTTCCAGAAGCCCAGGCATTTCTGGCCAAGGGAGCGCTCCGCTCACCTGCATTCCAGAAGGAGGGAGGATCGTCACATGAACTTGGGGTGGGGGGATGCTGCCTGTGTGTAGCAGGCATTGTCATGCATGCTCTATGGACCAGATTGAGTGATGTCCCCCCTAAAACTCATGTCTTACCCAGAACCCCAGAATGTCACCTTATTTGAGATGGGATCTATGTGGAGGGAATCGAGTTGAGTTGAGAACTTGCAGGATCAGGGTGGGTCCTAGTTTCAATGACTGGTGAGATTTGGGGACACACAGAACTGTGGGGCCATGTGTAGATGAAGGCAGAGATGGGGTTTCCTCAGCCATCAGTCCAGGATCACCAAGGATTGCTGGCAAGCACCAGAGGCTAGAAGTTCCAGAGCCTCCGGAGGAAGCATGGCCCTGTGATGCCTCGATGTCAGGCTTCGGGGCCTTAGACCTGTGAGAGAATCCGTTTCTGTTGTCTTAAGCCACCCTATGTGGTATTTTGACACAGCAGCACTAGGAAAAGAGTCCACGCTGTAAGTCAAGACTTGGGACAACTGTGGCAGGCAAATACTCTTAGACACCTTTTCTAAACCAGGAACCCTGAGGAAATCTCATGTCACTCTCAGCACAGATATTTGTGAGCACCTGCAATGGGCCGGGCCTTTGGAGGCTTGTAGCTGGCTAAGTCTTGTCTCGCCCCCACAACTCCCTGTCCTGTGCGGGGCCCCTGAGAACTGAGTTGGGTTTTCCTCAGAGGCCCTCTAACACCAGGCTCCTGTCCCGGGCTGCCATGGTCTGCTTAGAGGCTTCTTTGTTCCCCCTTTTTTTGCATTTCCACCTGATTCAAAGAAGATGAACAGGAGAGGAGCCAATGAGAGGAAATCCAGATGGGGACCTGCCTCCCAGATGCTCGCCCCTGAGTCTTAAGTGACCCACAAAAGTTGAGGGGTCACTCCCCTCATTTGCCCTGGAGAGGGTGTGGGGTTTGTTACTCAGGCTGGTGACATTGCATGTGCATTTTGGAGACTCTGCAGTGGGATAGAGAGGGAGGCAGAGAGTGGGGCATCAGTGGGAAAAGCGTTGCCAGCCAAGGAGGGGCAAGAGAAAGGTGAGCAGAGATGCCAGAGCTGGGTGGGCCTAGGTACCCTCGTTAGCCACGCATAGCCGGAGGGCAGGCTGTGGGAGCAGGGGGGAGCAAAGGAAGGTTGAGGGCAAGGTGAGCAGGATTCCTTTTCCACCTCGATTCCTCTTTTTAACAGCTTTATCGAAGTCTAGTTGACATACAACAAAAACCTGTATTTCAAGGGTGCAGTTTGATAAGTTGTGACATGATGGGAGCCCCGTGCAGATAAGGTACACAGCCACCGCTCCCCAAAGACTTCTGGTGCATTTTTGTAATCCCTCTCTCTCACCCCTCCCCAACTCGGATGCGCAGCCTCCCTCCTGGGAAGGCTCTGATGGGACTGTATTTCTTAAAGTGCCATACAAGAACTCCCAGGGGTCCCCTCGTCCCTTTGAGGGGGGCCGGTGAAGTCCTGCCTTTTCTAATTACATTTCTGTGGAAGACTGGCATGTCTTCATGCACCTCAGCTAGGAGAACCTATCCCGGCACAGCAAACACAGAAGTAGACAAGCACATTCTCCCCAGAGCCAGACATTTGCAAAAACACAACACGTGCCGCTCTTACTACAGCTTTGGTTCTGAAAAATGTGTTTTTTTTTTTTAAAAAAAAACAGATCTGCTTCATTTTCAGAAAAATATGGAATTGCCATGTAATTATATTCTTTATATGACCATGTAATAGGTTGATTATTACTGATTTTAAATGTATTCATACCTGAATACCTTAAAGTTTTTGTTACAGTTCTTTACATGGTAAACATAGACAGACCCAAACCACAATGAAAAAGTCTCTTGGGCTCCTTAACTATTATTATTCTTTTTCTCAAGAAATCACCCTTTTATTTTCCCTGGTGCTTCTTAATTATTTTTAGGGTCCGGAGGTCAGAAAGGTGGAGGAGTCTTGCTAGGGAGCGCTGGGAATGCTGTGCTGAGGTTTACGGCATTTCTCTCCCTAAGTAGTGGAAACCTGGTGAAGGGCTTCACAGCAGAGGGGTGACAGGATCTGACTTGATTTCGAGAGGAGACATCTACGTGTAAGGAGGGGGGGACCAACTGGGAGACGTCCAGGGAGGGAGCACTGCGGGCGCCCAGGCGTGGAAATAGCACTGCCAAGGGGCAGGGGAGTTCCTTGAGGGCCAGCCTAAGGTAGGAACCGAGGAAGTGATTCCCGTGGGGTGTGCTCGTGAGCTGGTCCCCGAATGGGGGAGGCCCCCAGACAGCGGCTAAGAGGGAAGGACATTCTCGTCTTCAGGGTTCCCGGTTGGGCTGTGCCAGCTCTTCCAAACCGCTGGGCCCATTCGCTTGGGCATGACTGATGTGGCACCGGTCACCCACGCCACCACGCAGCTATCCGAGTTGGTGTGCACTCTCGGAGACTCCTGGCTCTCTTTTCCGGATCTTCCCAGCAAGTTTCTGAGAGGCAAACAGTCTGCCTCTGGCCACGTATGTATGGATGGATCTGTGTATTTAATTTAATTTTTTTTTTAAATTTTGGCGTTTATTGCGGTAATGTTGGTTTACAACAAGCGTATGTTTAGTGGTACAGGGGCACACCTCTTCAGATGTGTGTTACCATACCACACCCACCTCCAAAGGACCGACAGCCCACCGCTGCAGTGCATTGGAACCCTTTCACCCTTTGGGCTGATCCTTCTTCCCCCTTTTTGCCTTAGTTCTGCCGTTAGAATCCAAGGGTTTATTTCAATCTGGTTTGTCTGTTCCTTTGCTATTTTTCTTTGACTTTTACATGTGCGTGAAATCATCTAGCATTTGCCTTTCTTCTTCTGGCTCATTTTGCTTAGCGTTTCCCCCTCCAGTTCCTTCCATGCTGTTGCAAATGGCAATAGTTCATCTGTTTTTATGGATGAGTAGTATTCCAGAATGTGTACATGCCACATCTTCTTTACCCAGTCATCCGTTTACAGACACTCCATTTTTCTCTACAGCTTGGCTATTGTAAGTAGTGCTTCAGGGATCATAGGAATGCATATAATTTTTCTAATTTGTGTCTTTTATGTTCTTTGAGTAGATAACTAAAGGTGGAATGGCTGAATTATATCTTAGATCGATTTTGAATATTTTGAGAAACCGCCGTGATGTTTTGCACAGGCACTGGACCAGTCTACATTTGCACCACCAATGTACACATGTTCCTTTTTCTCCACATTCTCACCAACAACACTTGTTGTCTTTGGTTAAATACCTAACAGCGGTTTGGTTAGATCATATGGCTTTTCTATTTTTAGGTTTTTAAGGATTCTACATATCCTTTTCCATAAGTCTGCACCAACAACAGAGAATAAGAGCTCCTTTTTCTCCGCAGCCTTGGCAATACTTCTTACTTCCTGTCATTTTGATTTAGGCCATTCTCATAAGTGTGAGGTGGTATCTCATTGTGGTTTTGATTTGCATTTCCCTTGATGATAAATGATGAGGGGTATTTCTTCATGTGCCTCTTGGCCATCTGTATATCTTGGTTGTAGAAGTGTCTGTTTAGCTCTTCTGCCCATTTTGTGATTGAGTTATTTGTTTTCTTGTTGAGCTTTTGGAGTTCTTTGGAGATATTGGGTATTAACCCCTCGTTGGATATATCATGTGCAAACAGTTTCTCCCATTCAGTGGGGTGTCTTTTTATTTTAATGATCATTTCTTTGACTGTGCAGAAGCTTTCTAGTTTGATGTAGTCCCACTGGTTTATTTTTACTTTTGTTTTCCAGGCCATTGGCATCGAGTCTGTGAATCCAGTGTCTTGGAATGTTTACCCCATTTTTTCTTCTATGTATTTAATGGCTTCTGGTCTTACACCCAAGTCTTTACTTCATTTTGAGCCCATGTTTGAGTGTATGTTGTGAGAGTAGTCTTGTAAAGTTTCAAAGACAAAACTGAGATTTCATTGGCCATTTAATCTCCAGGGATCCTGTGTTGTTCATCCTGCTTATTACACATCCAGGGAATGTGCAGTTTGCATTGCTAAGTCCTATTGTTGACAGTGTTGTTATTTTTTTTAACATTTTAAAAGAACAGGTTTATTAGGAAAAGGAGAAAGAATAAAAAGGCGCCTGCACAGACCCGGGTGGGCAAGAGAGCTGCAAGTATTGTTATTCTGAATAGCCTTCAATAATTCTCCAAGTGCCCACACATTCTTCTTTTCATTAAAGAGAGTCTACTGGGACCTCTGCTTGCCAATATCTCTTTAGTCTTTAGCTCATGTTCAGTGTGGATGATGACAACCTCCAGACAATGAACACAGAGAACACACAATGAGAACCCATTCTGTTCTTTTCGTGTATTAGTACATTTAATCCTCATAAAACCTTGGAGAGTTTCATGGTAGATGAAGATTGAACAGGTTTTGGTGGCTGTGGTATGAAAAATACAGTTGCTGAAGTGAGAAACTGCGTGCCTGAAACCTGTAGGTATTGTAAATTAGTGTTACTGCAATCATAAGAAAAGAACCTCTCTAAGGAAAGGATACTTTTATTCCATTTTACAAGTGAGGAGAAACCCAGAACTCAGAGATGCAACACCATTTGCCCAAGGTCACATGACTTCCAAGCAACCCAGGCAGGAATTGAATGAGGCAAACTGGGTTCCAAGGCCTCTTTCTTAAAAGCCCCAAGCCACTTTCCCCCCAAACTGTTAAGAATTAGGGAGATGTACTATTTAGTGGCAGATTTTGAAGAACCATGTACTTAATGAAAGTTTTCTTGGAGATAGTATTTTGTTATTCTCTGGAAGTTTACCCTTTGTCTATTTTTATTGTCTGCAATGCCATTTATGATTATGTGATGGTATTTTTATCTTTCTCTTTCTGTTAGCTGTCATTTTTATCTGTAGAACCTATAGCTGATTATCTGTACTATTTTCTCTTTTGACAACTAAAATATTGACAATAAACATCTCAGTCATTGCTTGCAGCGTGGGGAAAAATTGTGGCAAAACACATTTATCATAGCTGAGACTTGGCGCTCTGCTGTCATATTCAGGTGGCAGGTGCTTGTGCTCCCTGCTCCGACTGAGAGAAGCAGAGAGGTGGTCTGGCTCAGCCTGTGGGCTCTGCAGTCAGCACTTGTACCTTGAGTGCCTGGGCCCTGCAGAGTCTTCATTTGCCTGCGCTCCAGGCACCTCTTTTTCTGGTCCTCAGACTAGTCAATGTGTCAGTCCCAGATGAGCTTGCGGGTACAGATGTTAATATGATTTGAGCTGCATTTTCAGGCACTTGTTTTTAGCAGTCAGTTAACAAGTATTTACTGAGTACCTACTACGTGCATCTTAGGAAGTAGAGTGTGGCCTCCATCTTCGTGGAGAAATAAATTAGTAAGGGAAGTGGGTGATTTCTGAGAAAAACCAATGCACAAAATCAAGACCTTGCCTGATCTAGGGATTCTCAGAAGGCTTCCCAGGAGAGGGACTTTGGAGCTGTCCTTGGGAAGGGATGTGGGAGGTTGGTATAAGATGGAGAGGGAGAGCATTGCATGTGGAGGATCAGCAGATGTGGAGGCCCGTTGGTGGAAGAGACCTTCACGTGGCTGAGAAAGGCTGAGAAAGTCCAGAAGGGCTGAGGCAGAGAGGGCTGAGTGGAGGGTAGCAGGGACTAATGCTGGGTTTGGAATCTTTTTCTAGGACATTGGGAAGTGATGAAAGGATTTTAAGTCCCAGGTAACACAGTCCAATTTGCAGCTATGCTTGGAAAGGTCAGTGCAGTCACAATCATCCAACCAGTAATTATTGAGCATTTACTACATTCCAGGCATTTTCCATCCTGGGTGCTAGGAGTAGCTCAGGGAATCAAACGGATCCAAAAAATCCTGGTCCTCCTTCCATTCCATAATGGAACCAACAGGCACATAGGGAGCAAATCAGATGGTGACGGACACTGTGAGGGTGGTGACGTGCTGCGAGGCGCAGCCATGTTCGCCGATGGGTGCTGGGGCAAGGTGCTAAGGTGTGCAGTGCGCTGAGGAAAGGCCTCTCTCGCAAGATGGTATTTCAGCAAAGACCCGAGGGAAGTGAGCAACAGAAATATGAGGGAGAACAGTTTACCAGACAGAGAAGAGCCAGGTACAAATGCCTGAAGAAAGGGAGGCAAGGTGATGTGTTCCAGGCCCAGCGACCAGGCCAATGTGGCTGGAGTGGAGTTAGCAAGGCAGAGCGGTGGGAGCTGAAATCTCTGAGATAGTGCCTACCCACCTGTGGGCAGTCTTGTTGGCCGGCCTCAGGATTTTTACTTTCAGTCCGAGTGTGATGGGGAGCTGTTGGGGGTGGGGTGCAAACAGTGTGCATGACGGTTGAAAGGATCAGTTTGATTGCTGCTCACCCCTCCAGTTCCAGGCTGCTCTGTGGATATAGGCTATAAGGGACACATTCAGAAATAAGGAGAGGACAACTTGGACCCGCATGGTTTTGTACAGGCGATAAGATCAGAATGACTTAATACAGAACAGACTGGAAGACGGGCAAGAATAGAAGCAGGGCTGCTGCGCTAGGTCTTCTGGGACACTGGGAGAAAGCTGAGGGGATGCTGGGCCCAGGGCTGGGGAGCCCTGAGGAGGGAGAAGCGTGGGCAGATCTGAGAAATAGAGCAAAGAACTGACCCACGGGACTTGCTGGGTGGGATGTGGGCGATGAAGGTGAGGGAGGAGCCAAGGCTGGCTCTTGGGTTTCAGGCTGGAACGACTGAGTGATGTAATTTACCGGCAGCAGTGGACACAGAGAGAGAGAGAAGTGGGCAAATGATTCTGGCTTGAATTGGGGTTGCGTTGGAGAAACCTGGGAAACCCAAAACGGGAGAAAAAGGGATCATCAGAAATACAAGTCCGGCCTTCAGAGGGTGACCCCGGCTGGAGAGGGAGAGTTGGAGACTGACTGCGGGAAGACACAATGTGACGTGCTGGATCTGTTGGGTAGAGTGAGCAAAGAAAAGGGTGTGCCTCAAGTTGAGGAAAAGCACTTGTGAAGACTGGGAAGAAGAGACTCGGAAAGACAGACAGGACTGGAATCTTCAAGCGAGTGGAAAGACTATGAGGAGCATGTTCTTTATAAAAACCAAGGGTAGAGAGAGCGTTTCAAGATGGAAGACTGTGAGGTGGTCAATGGCAGTCACCGTATGTGCTGGTCTCAGTGCCTTGATACACACTGTTTCCAGGACCCAGACGTCCCTTGTCAGCATATTTTTACTGCCTTATTTTGCCTTTCATGCCTAGTGCCCATGTGGTGGCTGGCATCGAGTTCTACTGCATTACTTGTTGAGTAAATGGATGACTCTATCATGGACCAGCGATGCTGACGGCTTTTACTACACGTGGCTCATCTTCTCCTTTGCGGCCATACACATAACTCTAAGAGAAGCAGAACGAACAATGTTATGCTCCTCCCCATCACCCCTGTGCTAACATTTTGTTGTATTTTGAGTGACCTGACTATTCTCAAGTGTTTCTGTATGCAAATGAGGACACAATTCATGCCTATTTGTGTGGATTCCTGCGTATTTTGTGTAGTTCTTTGTAGATAGTGAGGCGCTTGATAAATCTTTGCCTGACTTGCTTGGCAGTATGGTGACAGGTTTATATTAATTAGTCACACATGTGATTTGTGATGGACACAGCCAAGGTTTAGAATCAGAAGACCTGTAGGGTTGGAGTCCACTCTCTGGCTCATACCAACTGTGATATCGGCAAGTCACTTGACATCCTTGAACCTCAGTTTCCTCTAATCAGAAGCGAGAGAATCACACCTCTCTCAAAAGGTTGCTGGGAGGATCAGATGAGGTCATACATGTGAAAGTGCTTTGTAAACTGGCAATCATTCCCCATAGCAGGGATGCTTGTTATTGAAATCCCAGCCAGAGATTTCTGAGGCCTGGGATCCCAGAATGTGCCTTTGTTTTCCCTGTGGCATGTGGTCTCAGATGTGAGTGGGCTAAGTGAGTGGCCCTTCAGTCCCTGTACCATGGGTCTTTGTGGAGGGAGCTGCTGGGTGTGTGTCACAGACGTCCTCTTTGACCCCAGCGTGGCCCCTCTGGGACCAGACTGTTTTGTCCTTCGTGCAGGGAGTGACACTGGGTTGAGTGAGAAGTAGCAAGTAGCCAAGTCTTGCTCCTTGCTGCTTTGGCTGGCTTCTGTACTTCCACTGTAGGCTCTTGAAGCCAGTGAGTTCTGTGGTTCAGAACTTGACTTATGGAGTTGAGTCTTAGCTTTGCCATGGAGCGGGTGTTTGGGCTTTAGAGTGATTTAACCCCTTAGACCTTAGTTTGCCCATCTGCAGTGTGGGGCTAATGAGATTATCTACCTCACGGGGCTATTAAAAAGAGTAAATGGGGAACTCCCCGGTGGCGCAGCGGTTGAGTACTAGGTTGCGAAGCTGCCCGCAGCCTCTGCAGCACCAGTTGGATCTCTGGGCGAGGGTCCCACATGGCGCACAGACCTCCCCTGCCGCCCGCTGCTCCCCTCAGCAGTGTACTTCGTCAGTCGTCTGCCTGTTCTGTTCCCCACTCTGGCTCTGGTGAATTCTCTCACCCTCCCGCACTTCTGACTGTACCCAGTGCTTGTATAAATAAATAAATAAATCTTAAAAAAAAAAAGAAGAAGCGTAAATGAAATGGTATGTGCTCAGCAGAGCTTGGTGCACCCAGCGGGTGTAGAGTACACGGTGGCTGCTATTATTATTGTTGTTGTTTCTTTACTTCCTTTCAACTTTTCATTGATGGAGGATAGTCTTTAGCCAATCCTGGGGGAAAGCAACAAGGAAACTTCCACTTATGAACCCTTGTCCTCTGACACAGTCTTCAAGGTTGGGGACAGAACCTTCTTCATCTCAGTATTCCCAAGGCCCAGGCTAGTAGTGTTTACCAGGCCTGGTAGTAATGTAAGGCTTGGAACTTGGACTGATGTGTAACGGTTGCTTCTCAAGTGATTTCAAAAGTTTTCCTGAAACACAAGTGTCACACCCAACTTATCAGAGGAGTTGGTGAGTGAGCTTGTTGCAGTCTCACAGTTAGCTTCCTTGGCAGTTCCAGGGTTGGCACAGTCACAATGTTCATGGGGGAGAGATTGGCCAAGGTGAATGTTCCTCAAGTAGGGCCTTTCTGTTTCCAGCTCCCCATCCCTGCACTGGGTCCCCAGAGGATCCTTGGGAGTGCTTCTGTCAGCTCAGCCTAGTGAGCATAGCTTTGCATCTGACTGAATGGAGTCCAGAAGAGAACCAGCCTCTTCCGCATCCGGTACCACATGAATGCCCCTTGAAAAATTTTGGATATTTGATTGCCATTTGACCTGCAAGTTCAGTAGTTTATTGTGCATTTGTCTAAATGTGCAGTTGCTGCTATCCTGCTCTCTTGCTTGCTGTTCATGTAGTCCCTCAGAGTCGGCTGTTGCGGTGCAGTTCAGAAGACATGAGGTCTGGCTCAGGCAGCTGGGAGATCAGATCCCCACCTTGCCAATTTTATGGGCTGGGACTCTGCGCATGTTGTTTGACAGCTCTAAGCCTCTCTTCAGTTTCTGTTCGTGACCATTAGAATGCCACTAACGATGTATGGGAGGGGGATTGGGATGGGTCATGGGATGACATCAGTCAGCGGCCTAACTAAACGTCTAGCCTCCATTTCTTCATTCTTCCTGCATGCCTCCTCTGAGTCAGACACAGCACTGGGTGTTAGGGATTTTGTAGAAAAGAACGACTGTAGCAGGCCTGAATGCTACCCATTGAAAGTCCTGCTTACCGGGTTCATCCTCTGCTGACACCTGGGAATGTGGATCAGGAGGATTCCATTAATCCCTAAAGGATAAAATAGCCCACTGTGTCTGCACTGATTGCATAAGCAATGCGGGTTATGCCTTCGGGCAGTCTGGAGTTTGTTGTGTGCTTGGTAGAGAGAGCCTGTGTCACAAACTCAAAGGAGAACAAGCTCTGAGCACTTAGTCTAATGAACTTCTTGCTGGATGACATTTCACACGAGTTGTCACAACTTGTTGCTGTGGGAATTAAGTGTGTTTTGTGCGACTTCACTGGGCGCGGACTCTTGAAAGCTTGTGCCTAGTTCCCCTAGACTGGACCCATGTGCTTTCCCTTTAGTGATTTTGCTTTGTATCCTTTTATGGCAATAAATTAAAAGTGAGTGTGATTGGAACAATTTGTTGAGTTCTGTGAGGCCTCCTAGCATATCACTGAGCCTTGTGGTTCGTTCTTGGGGACCTCGAGGATATAGATATAATATCCAGAGATATAAGAAAGGAATGTAAGACAGTCTTTGCCCTCAGAACTCTTATGCTGTAGAGAGAAAGCCTAATATATTAAGTATTTAATTATAATAAGGAATGAATATAGCTCCGGAGGCTAGAGTAGGCCCCAAGGAGGGCATTGACCCTAGCCCTAGGGGCCTGGTGAGATTTGAAGGAGTTAAGTTTGAGCTGAGTATTGAAGGGTGACTAAAAGTTAATTAGGTGGAGTAGGAGAAAAGACATGCACCTTTAAAGTCTAATGGACTGTTGTAAGTCATTATCACTTTGAATCACTCCTTTCTTTAAAAGTGTTCAGTGACTTTGTGCTCACTCATCAAATGTGGCTTGAGGACCAACTGCCTAGATAACTCTGTGTGTTATATTGAGAGCCCCCCAAGTGAACAGCAATGGCCTCTGCTTCCAAGAAGGGTCTGGCGATTTATGGGTTGAGCCAGTTGGGTTTGGAGGGGATCAGAAAGCAAGGTGAAACACATGTTGATGGGCACACCTAAGCTAGCTTGGGGGTGAGGAGTCAGGTAAAGCATTCCATGAGAGGCAGTGTCTAGGCAGAAAGACAGGCGAGCTTGAACTGGGACAGGTGTAAAGCATTCCAGGAAGAGGAGGCAGCGTGTGCAAAATCCCAGTGGTAAGACACACAACGATGTCTTCTGAAAACACTAAGTAGATCAGCATGTCTGGAGATACAGTGTGATTGTGATGAGTCATGGGATGATGTAGGTGAAGAGTGGCAGATAATGTAGAGATAGGCAAGAGCTATATTTTGACATGCAGTGAGATCAAGCTTGAGGGAACAGATGAAAAGATTGAGCTGTATTGAGGAAGGCGAGTGAATTAGAGTAGGACATGTGGAACTGTTGTTGGGCAGGGTGAAGACTCAGTAATGTTGGACAGTACAAGTATGTAGTGGTACCAGTCCATATGGCTCCATGACATATTCTGCCATGTTGATGAGGGCTTAGAGAATTTTCAAATGGGAGAGTAGTCGCTAAGGATATTGGCAAAAGGATGATTGAAGCAAGGGTCTGTGATATCTGTGAATAGAAGGCAAGAATGAAGACTGGCTTGGTAAATTTCATGGAACTTTCAGTCTTCTGATTCCTACTTTCTATTAAAAGAATGGGAATAGCAGATGACAAAAATAGTGACCAGAATATAGCCTGTTTGAAGTTTAGATATCAGAGTTGAACTATTTAGATGAGTACAAATTCTAGGTGTCAACCTGTGTATAATAAGGTGCTGGAGATGGGAAGAGCAAAGACTTGAGAGGCCAGAGATGAGATATTTTATCCACTTGTATCTTGATGTCATGTAGAGTCAAGGTGGGCCTTGTGGTGGAGAAGCAGACAGGGAGCCAGGTACCAAAACCCCCTGGCATGTGAGAAAGTGCTTATGAGGCCAGAGGAGCTGGAAAGGACGCTATACGTGGGTGATTGTGAGCTTAAATGGAGAAGGTACGGTTTTCTTAGAGTTTGAAGATACTCTTCTTTTTCTGCTATCTAATGCTTATATTGACCTGGGGACAGTCTCTGCTTTGATCCTAAGAGATACATGCACTTGGAAATCTGTAAATCAGTCACCGATGTATTATTTTCCCTACCTGCCCCCATATTGTCTGCACTTGCTTTGCCCCAGAGTTCTGGTGAGAAAAGTTCTCTGATGTTCCTACAAAAACTCTTCCCAGGTTGACTGCACTGAGCCTCCTGCTGGGGGCAGGTCTGAGTTTGCCTGGGGAAACTACTTCCAAAGACGGGGCCACCTGGATTTTGGAAAACTGCATTTATTATTGACCAGTAGTGTTTCCCAAAGTGTAGTCTACGGAAATACTAGTGTTACAGCATGCATAGCAATGAAAGGTTCTGTGCTTAAATATTGAGTAACCTGTATCCCTTTTTTAGAGATTCATAATGTACATTAGTATATAAAGACCCTA
Organism: Talpa occidentalis; assembly: GCF_014898055.3. Classification (NCBI taxonomy): domain Eukaryota; kingdom Metazoa; phylum Chordata; class Mammalia; order Eulipotyphla; family Talpidae; genus Talpa; species Talpa occidentalis. Next base: position 8,728,803 of record NW_023601543.1, read on the forward strand.
AGAAGTCTTGCAGAAAGGAGACCTCTGTGTAAGTTAGCATTTCTCATGTATTTGATCACTGAGGCCTTTTACCACCTAATTCCCATCAATAGCTTGCAGATATGCATTGGAAAGTACTGATAAATTGTCAGAAAAGAAGGGTGTGGATTTTCCCCCCCTACCCAATAGCCATTTATTTAAAAGAGGTGCATATTGCCATACATGTATATTTTGACTCTACTAAAATGAGATTTCATTGTGTTCCCTAGTTTAAATACCATGAATTACTACATTTAGTTAGAATTAACACAGTAAAATATTGTGTTTAAACTGTCATTCTTATGTTAAGTGGCAACATTAGGAAATTAACAGCATTTCATTTTGCTTTGGAAGAATTCCCATAATTATGATTAGAACTTAAGAAAGCCACATTTTTCAGAGTCCTCTTGCTCTTATTGTAATTAAAAAAGACAGCATAAACTTCAAACCAGTTACAAGTGTTATTCTTCAGGTAGTGAAAACAATTCTTTGCAAATGCATGTGATCATTCATAAAAAATGATACGCCTGGACTTAGATATGTACTTTGTAAATATAAAAAGATAAAAGCACTAAAATGACTTTAGGAAGATGTAATACAATGAGAACTAAATAAGAGAAATTAACAACATAGTCTCCTAAATAGCTCCTTGATTCTACAAGAATAGCCCAGGCTTTTTAATAAACAAAACACAGGCAAATATGAACATGTTAAGCTAACGTGGGACGTTGCCAGAGGGGTGCTTAGCGAAGATGCATTACTCTAGATGTTTGTGCTAATAAGAAAGGAAAGGCAAAGCATAATGAAGAAGCTTGCACACCTAGATATTTTCAAATATGAGCCAATGTCAGAAGCCAGAAGAGTGGGCAGAAGGAAATAATTATGCTAAAAGCAGAAATAAATAAACTGGAGAAAAAGCCGATAAAACCTTATTGCTTCCTTTTAAATAAGTGAGCTCTTTGCCTTACAAAGACAAGAAAACACAAATTCATTAAATGAGAAATGAGAGCTATCTGAAACAAATATAAAATAATTTAGAATTATGGGCGCTTTGGTGGTGGATGTGGTGTGGTCAACATACATTTGAAGAGATTTGAACCTGTACCTTATCTGCAGTATTATAAACCCATGTCACCTCAGTAAAAACTAATACAGTAAAAGAAATGCAGAAATATGGTACCCTACACTGTACGCTAATAAATCACAGTAATCAGTGTGGATGAATGACTCCTTGCCAAAAAAAAAAAAAAAAAATTACAAAGCATAAAACTCATGCCAGATCAAGTAGAATATACGCCTGGATAAGTTACAGAGAAAGAAACAAGAAATCATTAAAGCCTTGCCTTGAAATTCACCCTAATTATGGATATTTGGACCCGGTACCCCAATTTAGAGAATTAAGAGAAAGATCCCAAACTTTGAAAGCCATGATAGTTTTTGGCTGCCTATTGTGTACTAGATCGTTCACACACACACACCCCTATCTATAAGTTGTAATCCACATGACAATTATATATGGGAGCTATTATTCACATCAGTTTATAGCCCATATAATAAATAGCTCTGGATATTTCGATGACAGGCTTGACTGTCACAGCGAGTAGTGGTAGAGCTAGCCTGTGAACTGAGATCTGTCTGGCTACCTAAATTGTTTTGATTTAATTGGATAAAGCAGTAAAAATTATTAATTTTATTCTCAACTGCACTTGTCTCAAGGAAAAGCACGTCTGTGACTTAGTGGTGAACTGAGCTAGCACTTTTTTCATGGAACAACATTTTTACTTCAACCAACGGATAATAGCCAAACTATGGATGTTTCTGCTAGAGTGTATAGGGCAGGCATTTTTTTTCAGAAATCAAACAGAAGGAGTCTTTAATGTCAAGAAAAACCAATGGGATTTGTTAGTATAATAAAACTGGGGCTTTCAAGCACAAATTGAAATTTGGGAACATTTGTGTCTGCCACCGCGAGTTAAGTTTCCCTATACAGAGGAACTTTTCTCAAGAGCTCAGTAGTGATCAGAATAAATGTGATTTGAAAGGAAACTCTGCAGCATTCAGAAGATGTGGATAACTCAAGTTGATCGGTATTTTCCAAATGATCAATCTATGAAGTTACAGAAAAGATCATGCCTGGGTAAAAGATCCGTTAAATACCATGACAGGCCAGTGGATTCTAGGATTCTTATGTTAAAGAGTAGAAAGAATTCACTGAAATGCTTTCAGATTCTACATGGCAGCTAACCTTTAAGAAACCTCCCTGTGTAGCCTTTGGGTGCCTTATGAAAGAAGAATATCCACAATGATTTTTAAGAGCTGTTAATGTATTCCTCCCCTTTCCAACTTTTTATCTGTGTGAGGCTGGATTTTTCTTTCGACTCTTCCGCACACTGAATGCGGATGTAGACATGAGTTTCTTTTAAGCTCTTTAAATACATTAAATAAGCTTGCATTTTTTTTTACTTCATTACCTTTTTATTTTAATATTTTATTATTGAGGTAAGTTTGGTTTACAGCACTGATAAATGATTGAGGGCAAAATTTCGTGCCTCCTCAGATGTGTCACCTGATACCAAAACCCCATTAACCATTTACCACATACCATTAGGTTTTTATTTTATTTATTTGTTCTTAATTTTTAGTGAGGTAATGTTTATTTACAACACTATTCAGAGGTATATGTTACCACACCACATCCACCATGAACACACTCTAAATTTTTCTAAAATGTTGAATTGATATTGTTCCTCGATTTCCAACTTATTTTTTGAAGAAATGTGATCACAATTCCCAAATTAGAAGTAAACAGGAAGAAAGTTGTAGGTCAACTTTACTTACTGATCATCATTAATTATTAGAAAATGGTATAAACAGAACATAATTCCACATAGAAATATTCCTCTGACCAAGTGTGATTTCGTCCAGGAGCACGGATTATAGGATAAGATGAAAATAACTGTGACAGTTCACCACATTCATATGAAAGCATAGTTAAAATAATACATATCTCAATAGACTTTGAAACGCATCCAACAAATGGAGCAATTATTCTTTGACAAGGTACTTGGCAAACTGAAAAAGAATGTGATTTTTATATATTTCAGTATAAGATCTAATACTCTGTCATGGAAAAGAGAATTCTCATTAAAATAGGAACATCTGCAGCTGGTAAAGGTAGGCCCTACCATTTTCTAACGTTGTGCTAGGAATGTGAGCTGTAATCATTAGGAAGGAAAAATAAATTCGATGAACACCAGCAGCCAAGAAAGCCATAGCTTTCTCCAACTGGCATAGCACTTACAATTTGTGAGACATTGTGATAGGTTTATCCCTAGGAAGATTATGCATTTCTAGATCCTACAAATTGATCATCATATACTACTAGGTGTAAATGATGTTAACAACATACTGAATTCGAAGGCAGGTGCACATAAATAGTTCTAGTTGCAAACAGCTGAAGAATATAATGAGGAAGATTATTTACAGGCAGTGGAGACAAAATAAATGAAATACTTGAGCATTAATTTAATTGGGGACATGAGATTTGTTGAAATAACATTATTCATTCTTATAGAGTGGAATTAAAGGCCTTAAATAAATGAAGGGGGAGATACATTGCTCTAGTGAACAGGCAATGTGTAAGAAAGGTCAGAGTATTCCCTGAATTAATATAGTGTGGGTTCATGCCAATGAAAGATGCGAGGGATAGGTGATGAGATATGACAAATTGGTAGCAAAATTCATATAGAAAAATGTAATAGGCAGCAATACTAAAAGGTTTTAATGTTAATCACTTGATATTAACACCTTCGATCATTTATTTGCTCTATGGTGGTGTTCCTTTTCCATATCCTTCCAGCTCTAGTCCCGAGCCTGATGCCTAAGAGGTTCTCAGTCAACATTAGTTGAAAGAAGAAAGGGAGGCATCCTTAATGCAGCAATCTGCAATGAGCCAGCGGCTGGATGGTGGCTTTCTCTAGTGTCAGTGGAGGGGCTGGAACAGGAGGGACTTGGCTTCATCGTCAAGTGAGCTAGGAAGGCGTGGTCATGGTCCACAAGGAGGAGAATGTTCCTGGATCTCATAGTCCGCCTGCTGACTAGTCCAAGAGGAAGCAGGCTCTGCCTCCTGGCTCTGAGTCTGGGCTTTTCCTCGGCGTGGCCAGTGCTCAGGCAGTGCCTCCACGACACCTGAGAGTGCTCACTCATCAACCTCACTCTTCATAAAGTCACGCCAGAAGGCTGCCCAGGAGCACCTGTGTGGTTCTCATTGCTCCCCGCTGCTGCTGCAGGTCTGGCCTCTCTCCAGAAGCAATAAGTCCCCCCTCATTTTCTGAGCCCATCTCCGGTGTGAAATCTTTCTCAGATGCCCCTAACAAAAAAGCCCCTTCCCGCTCTGCATTTCTGCCATAGTCTACTTGTTCCATGAAGGACCTAAAGCAGGTCATGCTAACGTGAGGTGTGTGGGCCTGCCTTCCCCACCACGCTCCTCGATGGTAGGCTGTAGCCCTCCTTCTCTGCATGGCATTTGTTCCCAAGCTGGGCTGATTTTCGAAATCACTTATGTCTTTAAAAAGGCAGATAACCCCGACCTTGGTCAGGGTTCAAATTCCATAGATTTGGGAGTATAATACATGCTGCGTGTACTACATCACATTACATGTTCCATAGCATTGTATATTACAGCACATCGTATTAAAGCATATGTGAGAGTGTATATAGAAATAAATATGATTTTTTAGTATATATAAAAATATAAATATAAAATTTCTCAGGTTGTTTGGCTGAAGTGCCAGGCTTGGGAAGAATGGCTCTGTAGCATGGGTCAGTGTCCATAGATGGGGTTCCGGTACACGTTGATTGAACAAAGGAATTAAATTGGGTCCAAGGTTCAGAGTGATGATGTGGAGTTGCTATGCCCACACGGATGATGCAGGTGCTGGAATGTGCTGCAGATGGTCTTGTAAACACTTCAAATGGAATGGTCTCTAATTCCACGTCCTCATTATTATAATTAACGGTCATAGGGCATTTGTTAATTTCCACTAGATGTTAACACCACGGTATCTTCCAGTGACTGACGAGCTCAATGCCTCACACATTGTAAGCCTGTAACTATTTCATGAACTAATGCAATCTTTATTCATTCATTCATTCATTTATTTATACATACATACATACATACATACATACATACATACATACAAGCACTGGGTACAGTCAGAAGCGCGGGGAGGGTGAGAGAATTCACCAGAGCCAGAGCGGGGAGCAGAGCAGGCAGAAGGGCCGAAGGACACTGCTGAGGGGAGCAGCGGGCGGCAGGAGAAGTCTGCGCGCCATGCGGGACCCTCCTCCGGTGGCCGGGGAGCAGCCGGGGATTGAACCGGCGCTGCAGAGGCTGCGGGCAGCTTCGCAACCCAGCGCTCAACTGCTGCGCCACCGGGGAGGCCCTAATGCAATCTTTTTAAATGACTTCTCACAATGACCCTCCAAGATGGGTACTTCTGATCATTTCATAAACAAGAAAGTTGAAATAGGCTGATGTGTTCCAAGTCATGTAGCTAGTAAGCAGCAGCGCTGCAAACTGACTTTGTGTGCCACTGCAAAGCCTTCTACCCTCTGGGCTAGGCAGGGGTCTGGCCCGGAGCGGTCCGGGTAGACAGCAGAAAACCTAGGCAGCCTGCCACAAGCATGGGGAGAACAGTGAGCAGCAAGGCCTTAGAACATGGCTCAGGGGGCTGGAACAGGAATTGTGGTAACACATATTGATTGGGGTCCTTATCAGGACTGAGACTGTGCATTCCAGCTCCTCAGAGATCTGAAAAGAATAAGGAACACAGCTAGGCTTGGATCTAGAGGCACATAGTCACATTACTGGGTTTCGGGGACAAGGCGCAGTCTCACTCTACGGAGTGAGGCCTTGCTCTGGCAATGAGAGTGGTGTCCAGGTTGTGGCCTGGAGGTGATCCTCATGCCAGTGCAAGCTCCTGTCCTGGACGCTCTGTGTTCCCCGATTGAGAGTAGCCTGGGACCCACGTTAGGGTAGGGCGATGCTGAGAAACCTAGAGTAAGTTTCCCATGTCCAGGCTGAGAAACCTCAGAGGTGGAGAGATGAGTTGATGCGGGCCAGAGAACCAAGAAGCTCCTTCAAAGCAAGGTGCGTTCCTAAGGTGACATCAAAGCCAGACAGAAAAGAAAAGGGAGCACAGAACTGGGAGCCTTTTAGAATGTTGGGGGCACAGTTTCGACTCTTTATGTGCTGGGGGTCTGTGGGGAAATAATTATAAGCACACCCCTATCTCTTACACTGGGGATGAGGGGTGGCTACTGCTGGCTTACTTGCTCCTGAGAGGTGCTCCTATTGCTTGAATTACCAATACCTGCTCCAGTGGGGCTTCCTAAGGCTGTGCTGGAACAGAGTTAAGATGTTGTCTTCACTCTGTGTTGTCTGAACAATGCGTCTCTGACATGTTTTCCTCCTTAGTCCTCATGACTGCTGGGAATGCTGGCCTGAGCTTCCTGTGGTCCCTAGCAGCCCTAGCTGATTCCCTGCTCCCCCCAGTTGCCATGCATGATTGGTATTCTGTGTAAGTGCTGTGGTGTGAACAAAGTTGGAAAACATCTCTGTTGCCTCATTCCTCGTTGACCTCTTCACGCCACATCATGGCCACTTCCGTCTGGACAGGATCAGAGTGTGGTAGTCAACCTTTTTCTTATACTGGACCCTTGAGAGACAATACCCTGCCAGTGGGTAAAGGTGTCTCACTTCAGGACTGAGTCTCAAGGGGTGATGAGGCCATGTTCTGGGTCTTCCCAGAGTTGGAGATGGACTGAGAAAGCTCTCCAGGTGACTCTGAAATGTCTTCCTGGGGCAGAGGCCATGTTCCTATCCCTTGACAATCACTACTTCTCAGAGAGAAAAACACTTTCATGCCTAAGATCTCCTCACATCCTCTGATCTGGTGGCATTATCATCTCCAAATTATCGATGAGGAAGCTGAGGTGTGAGCTGCCCAAGGGGTTCACACTTTGAAAATAGGGGAGCCAGTAGTAACATGTGGGTCTTCTGACTCCAAGTCCAGGGCTTTCTCCTGTGGCGCTGTGCCCCATCCCTGAAACTAAGATGAATACTTAAAATGGCAAGGTCAAACATCAGGCCCATGGGCTTATTAGCATACCTGTGTGGAAGGTGGTCTTCAAGACAGGAGGGTGTGGTGTAATGGCTGAGGAATCGGTGGAAGCCGGGTTGGTGAGCTTGGAAGGGAGGCGTTAAGCCCTTTGCAGAGGCAAGAAAGCCTATGGCCCGGAATGTGGCTCAGCCGGCAGACCCTGGGTAGACCCCTGCTCATTGCTGAAAATAGCTTCTAGAGCTTTCGGCCTGGTGGGTGAACTTTCCCTGCAAGCAGCAGGGGGCAGATCTGATGCTGCTGTTGTCCCCACCTGCCTGCACAGTAGCTCCCCGAATCGGTCATTATTCTTGCCTGGGACCTAACTGATTTCAGTGAGGACATCAGGGCGTGTTGAGTGGTAGGTGGTGTAGCCTGGGGACTTTACAGGCCCAGGACAGCCATGCCCAGTCATTCCAATGGGATTTATTTAGTAACATTTCTGGGCCAAGTCCTTCGTGCTGGGTGTCCAGGGCCCACGGAAGAACAGGCCACAGTCTTGTCCCCAGTGAGGCCACTCACTATTGTGGGTTCTAGACAGATTATTCTAACCCAGTGAGATTAGTGCTTGAATTGAGTGCTGAGTGGGGGCGAGGTGCAGATAAGAGGATGTTCCAGTCCTTGGTGTACTCTTGAGCTGGATGTTAAGAAATGCTCATGATTTATCCGAGTAGGGGGGAGGGGAGGCCATCCTAGCGCAGGGTGGGCAAACTTCTCCCTAAAAGGCCAGATCAAAAATATTCTAGGCTTTGTGGACCACACAGTCTGTGTCCCACATACTCAACTCTGCCTCATCAAGCTGCTGTAGACAACGTGTGAGCAGATGCGCGTGGCTGTGACCTGCCGTGGCTGACTGCCCAAGTGCATCTTGCCACATGAAGTAGCAGTCAGCTTGCTATCCCCATTTGATGTCTGAGGAAATCAAGGCTCGTAAGGTGGAAGTGACTTGCTCAAGGCCTACCGGTGTTAAGCAGCTCTCATGAACAGACGAGGGAGCCAAGGCCCGAGGGGGTCCAGATGTTACAGCAGGACCAGTGGCACATGGAAATGCCGTGTTGGTGAGCTGGGGCGGTAGTGCCCGGACTGGTCCTGGCACTTGGACCTGTTGTGACCCTCTGCCCTGTCCTGAATGTTTTCTTGCCAAAAAAAAATTTACTGGTGTTAGTGACAACAGTTTTTTTTTTCCCCCTGGATCAGATTGAAGACATTTATGAAATAATCAGTCCTATAGATGACTGTTCCCACAGGGAAGCTGTTTCTAAGGCGACGTAAAAATACCCCTGAAGTCAGCTGTGTAGCAATTCCTATTTCTGGGAGACCTCCCCTCCCTCCAGAATGGATTTCAGTTGCTCGGGCCTTTGTTTATGTCATGACTGTTTTTTGGTTTTATAATTTTGAAAAAAGATTAAAAGGTGATTTTTTTTCATTGTCTTATGGACTGAAGCATAAAACACACGGTATGTGATTTTGGTCCTTGTACTCGGGCTTGGGAGTCTGAGCACATGTTCACTTGTCTATAGCTTGGATGAGACTTTGCCATGCCCGTTCTGGAAGCCATCATGGCCCACTCTTGGCCTCCCTCTCCCCTCAGTCTTGGTTCTCTCCTGTGCGCTTGATCTTGTCGTCATGGCTAGTTCTTCATGAGCACTGACTCTGACCGGGCTCTCTACATACATGACCCTTGGGTGACCATCTCAAAAACCTTTTGGGAGAGTCTTGTTGTTATTCTCCCTTTGCAGATGAGGAAACTGAGACTCCAAGAGGTGAGGGAACGGAAGTGGAAGCTGCAGAGCTCTGATTCGACCCTAGAAGTGCCAAGCTCGGGCCTGAGCGGTTTTCAGTGGTGTGGTCAGCCTTGTTGTGGAAGGAAGTAGCCGTGCACTGCAAGGCTGTGTCCAGGGTGGTGTGAAAGGAGGGAGAGTCTGGGGCCCAAGAACTGTGAGTGCGCTGAAGGGGTGGGTGATATCTATCATGGGGAAGAAAAGACTCCCCAGGAGTTAAGAGCTAAATTGCTGTCTGACACATTTTAACTGAGAGGAGATTCCTGTGTTCCTTTCTACAAACCAAGAGAGCACCAGGTATAGAAGCTATATACAGAGGTGTCTCCAGGATGCCCCTTGGATGTGGCAACATGGAGATAACTGATTACCATGGTGCCAGCAGGGTAAGTGGTAAGGAAAGAAACGCCTGGAGTTGGTGCTTGAATCAAAAGCCCTCTCCCTGTGACTGTTTCCCAGCAGTGCTGCTGCTTTGTGCCCTCGGAAGGTCCTGGAAGGAGCTTGTATTTTCAATGCATCTGTATTCTGCTGTTTTGACATTTTTGGCCTCACTGACGCTGGAGGGCCTGTCCATCCCAGGGTGAGCCACTTTCTGGAAGTAATAAACCCGTGGCCTGCTAGTTGCCCTTTCATATGCAGCCCAAACAATCAAGAGCCCATGCCTCCAACTACCTCTTTTTAAAAAAGATTTGTTTATTTATGTATATAAGTTCTGGGGTGTAGGCCAGAGGTGTGGGGAGGGGGATTGAGAGGATTCACCAGAGAGAGTGGGGAGCAGAATAAGCAGATCTACTGAAATACACTGTTGAGGTGAGCAGCCAACTGGACAGGAGCGGTCTGCTGCGCCATGTGGGTCAGCTTCCTGCCTGGGGATCAAAGTCGTGCTACAGTGGCTGGTGATAGCTTGATAGCACTGAGACTTCAACTCCTGCACCACCAGGGAGGCCCTCTAACTACCTCTTGTGTGGGGCTCTCATACTCTGTGCCACTATCCCCCTGCACTGATTACCCCAGAGCCAGGCCTCAGACAACCAGAGGCAGTGTTTGCACTCCAGAACCAGAGTAAATGATTCAAAATAGCCCATCTCAAACCCACTTACCTCATGTCACCCACTCCTTCCCATAGAACGCACAATAAGACTCTTGCTCACATTTTCCTCCCCCTCTGCCTGCTGACCAGCCCTGGGCCTTCCCCATGTGGCCCTGCAGCTGGGGCCAGGCTTGTCTCCTGCTTCTAGGGGATTGTGAACAATTTGAGGAATTTCCTTCTATGTGGCAGTCACTTCCGTGTCTGCCCGGCTGACCATACTTCATGAATACAAATCCTGGGCGCCATTAAAACAGACCTAGAGTAATTGCCTTGTGCGCGATCGTGTGGGTGCTGATGGAACCGAGTCTGGAATCCAAATCTCCCCCAAAACAGACCTCTGCCCTGACTTTTACCGCATACAGTTGCTTATTCTCCAAATGGTGCAAGATGTTGGTCTGGAGAAAACACCCTAAACATTTCAAATCCTGTCTAATCTTCTCATGGGGGGGGGTGAAAATTGGGAACTCATTCTGTGACAGGCTCGATGAATGAGGACTGGGCGGAAATGTAATAAATTAGAGTAATGTCAGAATGGCAACATTGGAAGCCCCTAGGGGAAATAAAAACAACAATAAATGATTACACGCTTCTCCCCATACCACTCACTACTATAAACCGGTGCTATTGCATGCAGAGAGTCATCCTTCCTTGTCAGGAGCGTGCCACCTGAAATTATTAGTGAGTAAGGTTATAATTGTATGTTTGTGGTTTTCAAATGAGTAATACGCTTGTCATTTTTCTCTGCCTCCTCTGCCTTCATTAGTCATCTGCATTTCAATAGTGAACCTGGTTGTCAGTTTGGGCCTGACTTTTCTCTAGGGCCGTGGAGGCAGGGGCTTCACCCATCAAAAAATTTGGTTCTTATTTTGCTGGCAGTTGAGGCTGTGAAACTTTGAGGAGGGGGTACTTAGCAATTTTGGGAAGATTCTGTTGTTTTGCTTGTGTCAAAAGCACTAAAACTTGAGTGAGTCAGAGGCACCTTTTTCTCTGTATCCTTCTTTGTGGATTCTCCCCTTCCACAGGCTCGAAGGGCAGGCTCTACAGTTGTCCTTGGTGCATGTTCCTTAGTAGCTGAGGTCAGGGCCCAAGAAGGCCTCCGGGGGAGACAGCTCCTGGCGGGCTATGGCAACGTAGCTGGAAGGCCAGCTTCATTTCTTTGACTAGAATCTGCTGTTTGGTGTTGGTGGTTTATAAAGGGACAGCGGGGGTGGGGGAGAGGGACTCGAGAGAGCTCAATGTTTGGTAACAGCTGCCATGGTGGTGAACTTGGACTGTGAAACCAGACTGCTTGGATTCCCATCCCAGTTCCTCTTATTGGCTGTGTGACCTCAGGCAAGTTACTTAACCTTTCTGGACTCAGTTTCCTCATCTATAAAAAGAGGGGTGATGGTCCCTGTCTGTGAGGGCTGATGTGCATGTTAGATGAGTTAGCGTGCAAGGGCTGTGGGACAGACATTAGGAAGATAAAGCGGGAGCCAGACTGCTCAGTTCGCCCCTAGCTGGAGTGCTTACTAGCTGCGGGCCTGTGGCAAGTGTCTTCACCTCTTTGTGCTTCACTTGCCTCATCTGTGAAGTGGGGGGGGGGGTGACCGTAATAGGATTGTTGCGGGATTAAGTGAGCTCACCTCTGTCATGCAATTAAAAGGGTTCCTGCCACATGGAAGGGCTAATTAAATGTCTGTTATCATTACTATTGCTAATTTCTTTCTTTTTCTTTTTTTGCACACAGTGACAGTCTTTTTATACAGAGTTACTGTCACTCATAGTTCCCAGTGTCCCAGTGCCCAGGACCCTTGCTAAATCTGCTGCTCACTGCAATGGATTTGAACTCAGCTAACAGAGAGCCTAGAGCAAAAGTCACTCTACCAAGATAAACAGTTTTCTCTTTCTCAGATAAAGGACCCCCGAGACAGGCAGTCTAGGATTAGCGTGGTGGCCCAGGATGTTTTTAGGGACCCTCTGTCTCTGCTATACTTTCTTCGAAGTGTGTCTTCCGTCCTTGGAATCACCTTATGGTACAAGATGGCAGCTGGAGCTCCAGCCTTCGCAACTGCATTTCCATCCTTTGGGAGGAGCAGAACAAAGACCAAATGCCCTTTCCCAGCTGCGTCAGGTCTTTTCACAGCTGATAGCTCAATGGGAGAAGTCCAAGGCCATACCTGTCACTACTGCTAATGCCCATCAGCTGCCAAGGCAGCACTACGAGATGTGCAGATCTGTGTGCTTGAGGGTCAGGAGGGACAGGGATGCTCAGAGAGCTGGGGGCTCATGGAAGGCATCACCCTTCATGTGAGCTCTAGGGACATGGGCTAGGTTGGGCGGATAAGCTACCAGAAATAGGCTTAAGTCCTTAAGTAGGAACTGTCAGCTGAGTTACCTGGGGCAACTTAAGTCACCCCATCTGTGCCTCCGTTTCTCTGACTGCAAAATGGGGGCGATCATAGCTTATTCTTGGGAGGATTGCGTCGAGTGATCCACTTAAAGTACCCGGTATCTGGGTAGTACTCAGTATGTGAAGATGATGCTAATTACTACTTATCCTCCTAGTTGCTCTGAACACTAGGAGTTACTTTTGTTACTATCAGAGAGTGTGAGCTGCCAGTGTGAAAGGTAGGTGAGGCCTTGGGTGTTCTGGAGGGAGAGGTTTGATACAGGCAAGTGGCTGAGAGGCCAGAAGTTCCCCAGGGAGTTGAGGGCGATGTGCAGGCAGTTTGGATCCCGTAGTGAATGTGTGGTTTGACCCTGGGAGTAAAGGGCATCGGGTGCCATGGCATGGAAGTTGGGTTTTAGTTTGCTAATAGAAGCTGTGATTCTTTGAATAGGGAGTAGTTACTGGTTTTGTGAAAATTCTGTTGTTTGCCCCATGTTAAAAGCTCTAAGGCTTGAATGAGCTGGAGGCTCCTCTTTTATCTGTCTCCTTTGTGGGTTGTCTCCATCCTGTCTGCCTGCTGCCTCTTCCAGGAAGCCTTCTCTGATTCTGCCCGCTGCCGTACATTCTCCTTGCCTGCTTTGGCCTCCCACAGCCTGGTGTAACCTCCAGAGCCTCTTACCCTTAGTGGAAAATCCCTCATGTTCTCCCAGTCCCTCCCAGCCTGGGGCATCCCTGGAGGACCTGGACTGTGCTTTTGTTTTCTTCAGATTCTCTAGGGCCCTCTAGGACCCTTGCTGAGTGCCTTGTAACAAGGAGATGGTGGCATGAAAAGGATTGGATGTGGGTGGAGCAGGAGAGGCGATGCTTCTTCAAGCCAACAAGTGGGTGGTGATGGATGGAGGGCGGGGCACTCAACATCTGGGCCTCGAGCAGTGGGGAGGTGCTACCCCAGGCAGCTGTGGGATGTAGGTGGTAGTGTCCATGGTGGGGGGGGGGCTGTCTCCCCTCTGCTTCTGGCTGTGCTTCTCATCTGAAAAGTAGTCATAGTAAGAGGACTCAGCTCAGAGGGCTGTATGCCTGCTGGGTTGGTGATAGGCTTCTGGAAAAAGGAAAGAAGTATTTGCTTCAGTGTCTCCAGAAATACCTGGGGACCGGAGCAGTGGCTGCTGCACTTTTCAAAGTGGGGGAAGGGGCTTTATTCAAATGAAACTTTAAACTCTGGCCAATAGATAGAAGGATGGTAAGATAGCTAAACAGATGACAGGTTGATAGATCACGAGGGACAATAGAGAGCTAAATAGATAGAGGATAGATACATGGATGCCAGACAGATGATGGACACGAGTAAACTTGGACAAGAAACACAAGGACCTTGGACCTTAATTCCCTTGGACCTTAGAGGAGAGAGTTTAATCAGCATTTCCTGACGATGGTCATTTTGGACTGGATAGTTCTTTTCTGGGAAGCTGCCCCTGTGTGTTGTAGGACGTTCTGTGGCACCCCTGGCCTCTACCCACTAAATGTGGGAGCCACTGGACTAAATGGCCTCTGGTCGTCTCTCTCTCTCTCTCTCTGTCTGTGTCTGTCTGTCTGTCTCTCTCTCTGCATTCTCAGTGGTCCCTTCTCCCAGGACCTCAGCACAGTGTCAGTCACGTCCCAAGTTCTCTGTCAATGGTAGCTGTTAGTATTGCGATCTGCTTCCCCGTAGCCATCCTTCTAGCCTGTCTCTTCCTTGTCTGTTACAGTGGTTGATATTTTTAATGTCTTATGTGATAGCATATCTCATCTTGGGCAGAAAATGATCTGTGTCACTTTCCCATTAGCAGCCCCAGGGAGGTCCAGCCATCAGTGATCAAGTGGTTGCCATGGTGGCGACAGGACATGGTCACTCTGTCCCCTTCTACCTCCTGCTGTATGTTCTTCCATTTGGCCTTTCCTGTCCTCACAACATTCCCTAGTGTTCTTTTCTCCCTTCGTGGTTAAGTAGACACAGTGCAAGATGGAACTGGTATTTGCCACCGCTCCTTTTCCCTGTCTTTACCGACTAGAAGCAACAGCATCCAAGTTCCAGGACCACTTGCAGTATCACTTGAGCTCCCACAGAAAGATCATTAAAATAGATTATTCGGGTTGCAGTAAGAAAGGGGGGCTTGACACTTTTGTATAACTATTTCTAATCATTTTTTAAGATTCACAAAAATCCCAAAACAATACTTCTGGGAAGATTTCAACTACCATAATAGACAAATCTACAATAGAATTGTGATAATCTGTCATATGTTAATTACCCCCAAACAAGTTGGTCTTTGGGGATAAATTAGAAATATTTGTTTCTGTGTTTTCTTGATCTACGAGGAAAATACCAGTGGAAAAAAAAATGTTAGAAATGAACAAAATTAATTAAGGATATTAATCTCAATGCCCAAAGATGAGGACCCCACTATTTTGGAGCTAGTGGCTTTTTAATGACGATGAACAATGATCACTCATCATGTATTCCTTATTGAGACTGAGAAATAGCCTCCCATTAGAGTGGTTTTCACAGGAAGGGCCAGGAAATGAACATGGAGTTCTCTCTTTGTGCCCAGGGTGGGGCACGGCCCCTCATCCATGTCCAGGATACTGAGATGGAGTTGTATTGATGGAAGAGACCCTGGAGATATGTACCTATTCTTTGTGAGTTCAAGACCCCTCGTGATTTTTAGCAATGGGGGTGACCCCTGTGCACTGACGGTCTATCAGATCATATTCCAGCCACTTAAGTCATTGATTTGGAAAATCTTTTTTTTTTAAAGATTTTCTGTATTTATTTATGCATACAAAAACTGGGGAGTAGGCCAGAGGTTCTGGGGGTGAAAGGATTTACCAGAGAGAGAGTGGGGAGCAGAACAGGTGGATCTACTGAAATATGCTGCTGAGGAGACCAGTGTGTGAGATGGGAGAGGTCTGCTGAACCATGTGGGTCAGCTCCTTGGCTGGGGACCGAACTTGTGCTGCAGTGGGTGGCTTGATAGCGCTGAGACTTAACTCCTGCACCACCAAGGAGGCACTGGAAAATATTTCATAGGGTGCTGTTATGTGCCAGGCATACAAGGAGATGGTAATCCAAACGGACACATCCTCTGTAGTTGTAGAGTTGAGATCTAGTCTGGAAAACAGATGAGCAGCAACACAGCCACAAAGAAAGAAACCACTAAAGAATGTTAAGAAATTCTGCGAAGGGTACACATCCATATTTGAGCTGAGACCTTAAATCAGAAAATCGTTCAACTCCGGATAATAGACACTCCTCGGAACAGCAGCGTAAATATGCTTCTCACCTGATAAGAAATCTGGACATGAGCATTCCGGGGTAGACTTCGTATTTTCGCATCATTGGGACTTAGGTCTCTTCTGCTTTCTGCTACTCTGGGTCCTCTGGATTTAGAAAGGGACTTTCATCCTTAAGGTGACTTCATGGTCGAAGTAGCTGCTGACCTTCCAGTTAGGAAGGAAGAGGAAGAAGGTAGAGGAAGCAAAAGGGCCTGTGTCCCCACTAAGTCAGTCCCCCCCTGTCCTTTACGTGTCGCTTCCAGAGGCGGATGGGGCCTGCCGGCTCAGGGCTTGACATGTGGCCACGATGAATAAATTGAGCAAGTTGGGAGTTAGTTGGTGGGATTTGCAGCTGCCTGAAAGAGTAGGAGGGTAGTCTTGTGAAGAGTGGGCGTCGATGGTGCCTTTACTGAGCGGGGGATGGCGGCGAAGATCAGGTTTGAGACACTGTGAGATTTCCAGCGCAGGTCTGAGGTGGACGTGCCACATGGCCCGAAGCTCAGACGCAACTGCTTTCCTTCTTGGGGCGACCCAGGGACCATCAAAGAAGGCCTTGTGGTTGCAAGGGAGCTTAGACTTGACTTGAATGTGTATTTATCCGTATGATCCACGCGTTAGTGACTTAGACGGTGTTTCATGGATTTTGTGAAAATTAGCCAAGTTTTCGAAAGTAACTTCCTTTCCCTCTCTCTTCCCTCCCTCCCTCCCTCCCTCCCTCCCTCCCTCCCTCCCTCCCTCCCTCCCTCCCTCCCTCCTTCCTTCCTTCCTTCCTTTTTCTGCACTTAATGTAAGGAAAGGACTGTGCGAGGTACCAGAAATAGACATTATGAACAAAACAAAGACCCCTTTCCTCATGTGGGGCCTGCTAAGTGGGGTGAGACGCACAAGAAATACTGAACATGAAAGCGAGCACGTTATATAGGTCATGCTCTACATAAAATTGGGAAAACATCTCGGGCACTATCGTTATGGACTTACCTGTGTTCAATTTCTCTACCAATTGCCTTGTTCAAGGCTCTCATCAGTCGTGTGAGGTGGACTTCATGTCTGCGTTGAATGGAAGAGGAGAGAGAGGGTCAGAGAGTTTGAGTAAGGAAGCTCAGACCCTAGCTCAGGTGCCACCTCCTCCTCCAAAAAGGCATCCTGTTCAGGCGTGTGTGTGAGGGCCTTCCTCGGCAGGGACTGGACTGAGTTTGACGGTGCTGCCCTCCAACCCAGAACCCGGTGTCTCGTCAGTACCCGGTCACCGCTCAGCTGTTGAGCTGAACTGGCTCAAGTTCACGGCCCTAACATTTCTCTGTCGGAGTCAGCACCTGAGTCCACGCAGGCCTGGTGGATCGCATGCCCCTGTCCTTTTTCTACTGTCAACGTCTACTTTCTCCATCTAGGTTTTAGATGATTGTGTTTTCTAAAGTAGAAACAATTTTCTTTTTTGTTTGATGGAGTTAATTTGCTTCAAGGTGAAATGATTCAGACCTTCCAATGCAAATCTTTCTAGACAAACGGCATTCTTTCTGTGCCTGTGAATTTCTCTTATTCTCTTTCGAAAGCTGGCTTCCCGTTACCTGGGCGCTGACACCTTGGAAGAAGTCCTGAATTCTCTCTTCTCTGACGAGTTCGTGATTAAGTCACTTCATGACTTGCCATCCAAGGTGGCACAGACATTCAATTGTGTGGGTGTTGCGAGAATATGAAGTCAGTTTGGCTTTGCCCAGAGGCAGTGAAGAGGAGCTGGAAGGGCCTTGCTGATCCCTGCTTCAATTCCCCTCATTTTCCAGGAAGAGGGAATGGAGATTCAGAGCAGCAGAGGCATTTGACCAAAGAAAGCAGTGAGTTGGCTCCTCTTTGACCCCCCCTTTCTGTGCCTTCTCTGCTCTATCCTGAACTCCTGAAGGGGATTCTCGCCAAGTACAAAGAGTTGTGTGTGGACTCTTACTGAAGAACGAGAAGTGATTTGTTATAATCTCACAGTGTATTTCAAGTAATAAGCCAATTGCGGTCAACTCCCAACCTGGTTTGAAATAGCAACCTCTGGGCCTCCGTGGGTGGCACAGGTGGTTGAGCGCTGGGCTTTGAAGCTGCCCACAGCCTCTGCAGCACCGGTTCGATCCCCGGCTATGGGTGAGGGTCCCACATGGCGTGCAGACCTCTCCTGCTGCGCCCTCTGCTCCCCTCAGCAGTATATTTCATCATTCTGCCTGTTCTGTTTCCCGCTCTGGCTCTGGTGAATTCTCTCACCCTCCCGCGCTTCTGACTGTGCCCAGTGCTTGTATAAATAAATAAATAAATCATAAAAAAAAAAGAAATAGCAACCTCTGCTTTGGGTGGTCATTTCTTTTCACTAGTGCCTTCCCCCTTCTGTATTACCTGCCACTGTTGCAGAGCATGTAGAGAGGCAAGCATACTCTTCTCTTTTGACTTCTGAAAAATGTAATGATTCTACCTAGTCAGCAACCTGTAGTCAAGCGAGCAGGACGCTCTGTAACCAGGGGGCTGGCTTTGAGTCATGGCTGCCCACCCTACCAGCTACTAGCCTTGTGAGCCTTTGGTAGGAAACTTCTCAGAGCTGTGGGAGCATTTGGTACTTGAAGGATGTGAGGAAGGCTGGTGGGCAGGAAGTGATGGCTGGCCTGGAGCTCTAGAATCCCACATAGTCTCTGTGGCTGAGTTGACATCATGATTATGATCATTTGGAGCCGCATTGCTAGACAGCTCTTGGGTAAACTTGCCTCTTGTTGGCATTAGATCGGAACATTTCCTTTTGCTGTTACGATGTTTTTCTGCTATTCAAGATGCCACTTAAAACATCTTTTTCTGGAACAGGACCTAGTCTCAATGAAAAGAAATATTTGTGTATGTGCCTTTGTGTATAATTAATTAATTCATGAAAAACATATTGTGTTTACTATATGCAAGGCACTATTCCTGGCCCTCAGACCACAATTCAATGAAATGATAATGGAAGACAGGTGAAGAGGGGGAGGGGCAAATAGGGAGGGTGAATGGCACAGAGAATCGCAATAGCAATGGCTGCCTTTTTCTGGTTGCCTGCTGTAGGGCAGCCATTGGTGGGGCTATATATGCATTATCTCACCAGACCCTCACTAGAGGCTAGTCCCCTTATCACCTCCCTCTGACAGTGATGAAGCAGAGGCCCAGTGAAGTTGAGCTACTTGCTGAGACTCACACATCTTAGCAATTGGTAGAGCTTGAACTTGAATCCTGTTGTCATGGCTCCAGGGCCCGAGTAATGTGATTAAAAGGGCTGTATAGTGAATGTTAATGGGTTAAAGGCTCCCTGGGGGGTAACAAGAATGCTTTAAATTCAATTGTGACCTTTGCTCAAATCTGTGAAATAATACAAAATAGTCATTGAGCTGCATACTTCAAGTTGATGAAATGTATAGTGTATCTATATTATATCTCAAAGCTGTTATTATAAAAAGGCTAATGCTAATTGAGAGCTTACACAATGCTAAGAATTTTATAAGTTTGATTTTTTAAAAATCTCGTAGCAGCCCTGTGAAGTAGTTACACCATAGTCCCATTTTGCAGGTGAGGAAACTGAGACGTAAATCCACTAAGACACCGGCTTGAGATCATGCACTGACACTTGGGCTTTTATTTGTCTCCTGAAAACAAGGTAGAGATTGGTTTTGTCTTTGGTAGAGAAGAAATATGGCCTCCGTTTTTGTTGGCTTTAGAATTTGTTATCGTTTCTACCGCTAAATGGTCAAGGAATAAAGGGGCCCCGTTTCTGCCGTACCACTACTCACATGTGCTATTTGTGCATGTGGAGGAAGCTGGGGGGCAGGGAAGGTGGGTGGTGATGGTGGGTGTTCTTCCTGCAATTTAGTGATTAAATTTTAATATGTCAGGTATAAACTGGAGATTGAAAAATGCTTCCTATCAAGGAGTTTCGAGGGAGGAAAATATAAGCTGTTTCTCCTGCTCCTTTTTGGCAGAACTGAAGCATTTTATTTTCAATGCACTGTTCATTTTGGGTGTTCTGTTTTGTTTCCCTTATGTAAACTTTCTCCATTTATGACATGTAGCAGTGTGGGTTTTTTCTAGAAACAGATAGCATTCATAAAATGAAACAGTTTCATTGGGGACATTTTCCGTGGCACTGAGACAGAATTATCTTGGCAGAAATACTGGAATCCTATAAAATAGAGTTAATATTGATATACTTTAATCAAAAATGTTTGTTTAGAAGCAGTGAAGCCGCTCATTGTTAGGCAGTCTCTGTTCTATCCTTAGTCTCTCTGCTAAAAACAGCTCTCATCTTTGGACTGTGTGACGCCGTAACTGTATTTCCAAATTTTCTTGCCCCGGCAGTAAAAGAAAACTTTTTAACGAAAGACTTTATTGAGGAATCATTGAGAAATATAAATATATGTATTTAAAGGGTGTGATGGAATGATTGGGTGTATGTACACATGGTAAAATAATTGCCAAAATCAAAGGTAATGAACACACCTTAGCCCACAGCTTTAACACAATCATCGCTGTGTGTGTATGTGTGTGAGTGTTTAAAACCTAAAATCCACACTCAGCTGCTTTCACGTGCACCACACCACATGACTAATACAGTCGCCGTGCATGAGTATTGAGTTGCTTCCCCCCGGCAGTATATGTTCTTTGACCTACATCACCTGCTTTTCCTCGCCCGCAGCCCTTGGCAGCCAAATTCTACCCCTTGTTTCTGTGAGGTGGGTTTTTTGCAACAGCACTCTTGAGGGTCAGGATGGTACTGGGCGCCCAGCCTTGCCTCACTGCGCTGGCGTACAGTTACTCCCAGGCCTCACTGGTGTCGATCACATGACCATGGGGTTCATGTTGGTCTTAAGTCCCCACAGGCAGAGGAGCTGTGCTGGCCACTCTGGCTGGGGGTGCATTCTGTGTTCCACCTGCCTGTGCCCCGGAGATCACGCTCACATGTAGTGACTAGAGTGCCTCTTGCTGTTTTAAGCAGCCAGGTATTTTATAAAGTGCTGATAATTAGGCACCAACAAAATGGCTGGGATAGGGGGGCGGGGCCTGTTTTTATTAATTAAATGAGATAATACTAGGTGTTCAATAAAATGGTAGGTACTACTGCTGCCTCACCTCTGCTCTTCCTCCCCCATGTCTTCTCCTCTTCCTCCCCTCCTCTGTTTCCTTTCCTTCTCTCTTCCTCCCAAGACCGCGTCTTCTAGCTCTTCATCTTCTATTTCTTTTTCCTCCTCCTCTTCTCCTTCTTGTTCTGCTACCCCCTCCAATTCCTCTTGTTCCTCCTTCTTCCTCTCTTCCCTCCTTGCTCCCCTCACCCTCTTCTTCCTCCGCTCTTTCTCTTCCTCTTCCTCACCTCTTCATCCACCATTTTATTGTCCCAATGGCAATTTATATTTTCTACTGGGAAAAACATGAATATCTGTTCATGACAGAATCCTCATAATTCCTGTGGGCTAAAACCCCCAGAAGAGTGGAGGTGACACCCGAGGCACAAAGACAGCCCTGTGGCACCTCCTCCTTCTCTCTCTCCCCCACCACCTTTCTCTCATTCTTTGGTTAAATCTTTATATATTTATTTTAAACTCTCCCAAGACTCACTGGAGAGTCAGAGTGAGCCCTAGCAGATGGCCTGGGAGGCTCGCTTTCATAAGCTTACCCTTCTCTTTCCAGCACTGAAGGATAAACATTTCACCATCAGCATATTTTACCGATGACCTAAGGCTTTCTGATAACGTCCCATCTGCGGGACCTGGTTGATTTTGTCGCCTCAACTTTCGAGAGTTTTATTGTGTGTTGCATATTCCTGACAACTGACCAGTTGCTTCTGGTGCAAGGAGAGCCATCTCACAGTAGTGATATGCTCCCGTCATAATTGTCGGTGCTGTAACACATGAAACTTATTCTGAGGGCCCAGGTAGCCCCAACGATGCCTCTCACATGCCTGTGTTTATTCTACTTCATTGTACTGGTTGGTGGACTTGTCTACCCCCTTCCTCCTCTGCTCCTCAAGAGCAAGACTGCATCTTAATCACTTTTATGTCCCCAGGGTCTGATACATATTAAAAGTAGAATCACAATGAAAAAATAACATGGCCTCTACCCAAAGGATAATTTACAAGCTTCTGAAGCTTTCTGGAAATGTCCCGGGGCTCGGCTTCCTCATCTGTTTGGCAGATGCAATAGTGATTTCATACAGCGGCTGCTCAGGGTCTTGCTCCTCTCCCTCTAGCTGCTGCTGCCACGACTTTTTTAATTTATTGTATTATTTTTTATTGAGGTAACATGGGTTTATAACACTGTATATGGTTTAGGGATACAGGGTCACACCTATTCAGATTTGTGTCACCACACCACACCCACCCACCACCAAGGTGCCCATAGTCCATTGGGCCCCCTCTCCCGCTTTGCTCCTTCGTAGAATCTTCTAGATCCCTCTGTCCTTTAGCTCAGTGTTTGCATCAGCAAATCCAGACCCCTTATACTTGGCAATGTACAGTCTAAAATCCATTCGTAAAGGATGTCCAAGTCCCCTTTCTCTTCCTGGAGCAACTTGCACATATTTTCATTAGCAAGTTTGGGACTCTAACTAGATTTGAGGAGCTGCCTTTTTTTGCTCACTGTCTCTGTGCCTGAACCCAATAAAAGGAGTCATTAAAATATTTAAATCACATACCAGGAACAATAATGAGGACACACATCTCAGAGGCCCAAATCGATTTTCCTGTGCTCCCACTCCATCTGTGAATTCTGCTTCTCTGTTCGGCCCTAAAGTTTCTAAGTGGGCCAGCAGACAGATCTGGGCTTCTGTGAGCAGAGCGCATCCTTGCCTTTAGAAGCTTTTGGCATTGGGGTTGAACAAATTCATGTTGGGAAGAGAGGGAGAAGTCACCCTGGCCTTCGAAGCACCCCCTCTGTGGTGGAGAAGCTCGACGGCCCTGGGAAAGTCACCAAACTTCTCTGTGGCTCCGGTGAGTCATCCGACGAATGAAGGCAGCCAGTCTCATTGCCTCTGTATCTGTCCCGGGCCACCGGCAACGCCCTGACATTCACCCTGGATTATTTTAGGGTACTTTAGGAATTGGCTTTAGGATGGTTCCTCAGTCCTGGATCTTGCTTTAGAGGTGCTGGTTTGCTTCAGCTCCAGTTTGCAAATAGACAGGGTCAGCATGCCCATGCAGTGTCAGAGAAGTTGCTTCTGGAATGCTGCTGTTGCCAACAGAAATCAACTGATGGCCTCCCCACATGTGTACCAAGCACACTGTATGTTTTTACACAATGGCAAAGATACCTGTCCTGGGATCTTGAGGGCCCAGGGAACTGAGGTAGCTCCTGACTGACCTCCCTTCAGAATAGGTTTGTTGAAAATACTTCACTGGCTGGACAAGTTTCCAACAGTCATTTTTAGAACATCTCATTTTGTTCAACTGGGAGCCCCTTGAGCTCAGAGATTAAGTATGATTCTCAATCATGACCATGAGGATAATATCTGTCAGTTGTCTGAGGTGTTGTTTTGCTTCAAGTCTTCTCTGGGGCCCTTCCATTTGCTAACAAACGAGACTGGGCATCAGGACACAGTCTTGGGGTGTTGCATTTTGTGCTTACTAGGTAGGTGATCAAATGCAGTCCACGCTTCTGAACTCCACAATGCCCTGCGGACGGTGACTTGTTTTTCTCTTCCTCCCCCTTTGCCTCCTCTTCCATCATCAGACATCATCACTCCCATTTTACAGATGGAAAAATAGAGGCGAGGACAAATCAGCGGTCTTCTCCAGGGTCAGATTCTTAGTAAGCAATGAAGCAGGGACTTTAAAATTAAACCTTCTGTTTCCAAGCATGGTAGTTTTCTTTCCCTGACTATACCATGGCATTAGTGTGTGTCGGGTCTCAGTGAGCTGTTGGATGATGATAATTATCATGTTATAAAGCAGTAGGGAGGAGTTGATGCTCAACCATAAACAACTGGAGGAACCAGAGATATATCGTGGTGGGTGTTGT
Source organism: Talpa occidentalis (assembly GCF_014898055.3). Classification (NCBI taxonomy): domain Eukaryota; kingdom Metazoa; phylum Chordata; class Mammalia; order Eulipotyphla; family Talpidae; genus Talpa; species Talpa occidentalis. The sequence goes on from NW_023601543.1 coordinate 8,752,527, forward strand.
AAATGCCCATAGAAATTCGAGAAGGGGCAAGTTATAACAGCTTCATCCATGAGAGAATACGAGTGGCAGACCTGGAAGGATGGTGGGTTTAGCAAGATAGAAGTGACAGAGAGACAGAGGTTCGAATCTCCCAAGAGGACCATTCTCCCTCTGTAGTCCTCCACATTGACCCAGATTTTCTAACAGCTTTGTGTTCCCAACTTTGGGACAGCTGTTAGAAACAAATTGTTGAATAACAATGAAATGGGCACATTAAAAAGGGACCGGCAAGAAGTTGTATCTTTGCAGGATGGCTGTTGGAATCAGTTGAACTTCTGGTGGATATGTATTTCTTCGAAGGAATATATCAACGCCATTTCCAGTGACTGTAATGTGGGAGGGAGTGCCCCAAACACCCTTCCAGGCATACATACAAGTATAAGTCACACACAGACGTAGCGGCAGGGTGCTCAGGACTCTCCCTATGTCATCTGCCCTAGGTCAAGGCTGTCACCTGCGTAGGTGCTGTCTCCTCTTTCCTCATTTTGCTTCTGGGTTGCCAACTATGGAAGCAGACAGCACAAGCCGGAACTTTTGAATCCATCCAGTACTGCATAGTCTGGTGTGAGAAAAAAGCTGAGTCCTGTTGACTGTTTTGACTGCATGCCTCAGGAAGTCCCCTGCAACACCACAGAGGAGGAGGGCTGGTCTTGGGAGCTGAGGGTGGCTGGGCTGGGCTAGGCGGGCCATCTACCATGGCTTTGGGCCCTGCTTTGCTGTTTGCTCTAAGGTCTTTATTGTCTTCAGAACAATCCATTTGTAATGTCTACTGGAAATCTGCAGAATCTTCCCGGGTACTGTTGTCTCTGTCTTCTGGAATGCTTTTGCAGCACAGCACAATGCACTTGTTCCGGGGAGGCACACCTGCTGCTGTGTTTAGCGATTAAGCCGATTTGGAAAAAAAAGTACATTTAATTTTGCCTATTGTCATTTTAAGGGAATAGGTTGGGGCCTTGATGTATTTGTTTTTCATCGCCAAAAATATTTGAGCTTTATTTATCCTGAATATTTACCTCCTCAAATTCTAATTTTTTCCTTTAAGTATAGCAGCTCTTTCAGGTCTCTTGAAAGGCAAATAATACAGAATCCAGTGAATATTCTTCTCGAAAATAGTGAGCCTATTTCCTCATGTAAAAATATGCTCCCATGTCTGATTCAAAACCACAAATAATGGAACATGTTCAAAGCAAATGCTGTAGTTGGACTAGCAGTAAAATAAATCGCCATAGTGTTTAGGTATTTGCAGCAAAGTATTCAATAGCTTTTGGCTTCCAGGATGATTAAAAATTACATTTATTGATTTCTAACCAAACTATAATATTAATAATATCTGGCAGCACCATGGGGTATTGACTTCTTGTCAGAATGGCTTTGAGGAGAATATGGCCTTTGGTGCTGCTGCCAGCTTCTCAGTAGGGTTTGCAGTTGGGACTCTGAGTCCACTGAATTTGCCCATTAGTGGCAAATGTCTCTACTATTGGTGGACTTGTTCAGTTTGAAGGGTCTCGAGTCATGTTTGCAGGCTGGAGAAACTCAGAGTAGCTCCACCTTACAAAAGATTCCTGCTCTTGCTCCATGTTTTCTTTTGGTCTTCCAAAGATGCAGCTAACTTTCTTGATTCTCAGTACTGTGGGGAAGAGCAGAGCGTGGGAGCTCGTTTTCCTGTTTCTTTCTTTTCAGCCAAGGAAGGTGACTCATGTAGAAAGGTAGCGATCCCCGAGTCTCCCTGGGCCTGAGAGAGAGAGCACATTCCTGAACCGAGGGCCTAGCAATGCCATGGTGTCTTCTCCAATGCTTAGCCTTTGCATTTACATTTCAAGAAAGCCCTATTCAGATGAGTGGGCTAAGAAAACATGGTCTTTATACATAATGGGGTACCATTCAGTATGAAAAACTGAAATGTTACCATTTGAGACAACGTGGGTGGAACTGGAGGAGGTTATGCTAGTGCACTAAGTCAGAAGGAGGAAGACACATGGAGGATGATTTCACTCTTTCGTGAAATATAGAATAAACAAACAAAGGGATAGACCAAACTAAGCCGAATCGAACCCTAGAAATCTTATGGAGAATTGAGGCCAGTAGAGGGGCAGGGTAATGGGTGGAGAACAAAGGGGGGATTACAGGGGACTGTGGTCAGGGACTCTGGGTGCTTGGTGGTGGGTGTGGTGTGGTGACATACACCTGCAAGTGTGCGTCTAACGGTGACATACACCTGCAGGTGTGTGTCTGTGCTCTGAAGCATACAGTGTTGCAAACCAGTGTTACCTCAATAAAAAATTAACATAACAAAGTTGTCATTATTAGGAAGCTTTTTACCTTTCTCCCCTCGTGAATGAGTCCTGTTGTCAGGTGCTCATCTTTTTCAAAGGGACATAGGCACTGAGGCCGCCCTCCCTCTTCCTTGTGTTTCGGGGTCCCCCCACTCCTCAGACTGGCCCTTTGAGGGCCTTCTTTCGGGTTTGGTCTTCTGCTCAAATTGCTGGTATTGTCTGTTGTCCTTGCTCCTCAGGGCCTCCCGCTCTTACTCTTATCTCCGCCATCCCTCCCTCTCCCGCCTTTTCTTTCTCCCTTCTTTGTTCTGTGGCTCCCCCTCGGTCCCTCCTTTGCTTGCCTCAATCTCTTCCTCCGTGGACAGAGATGACAGACTTTGTGAGAATCCGATGAAGTAGTGTCTGTCAAAGCCCTGGGCACAGTGCCTGCTGTCTCTTGGGTGGTAGCAGTAGGATGGTTCATTTGGAAGGGCGGCTCGAAGAAGAAAATCGAGTTGTGGGGATGTTGTAAGGACAGAGAGATACTGTCGTGTTGCCTTTGTCTGAATGCAGGAGGTGCTGGTGGCTCAGCATGCTGAGTGCTACCCAGTGTGTGCCTCTCAGTGCACGGAACCCCAGCATGCTGAGCCACCAGCACCTCCTGCCTTCTGAGGGAATGAATTGTCTTGCCCCAGAAGAGCAGTTTGTAAAGGTAGCTCAGTTCCCTCAGCCTGGGTTCTGGGATCACATCTTCCTTTAATATTCAAAATAATAGCTGACCAAGTGGTGCAGTAAGTCCATGGCCTTCTTCATTATCTTCCAGGATGCCTCCCGCCGCCCCACCCCCTCCCTGATGGAGATGGGGGCTTATCTGTTTCTTGAGATGGTTCCAGCTGCCACTTGCTTCTCCACTGTCCCTTGGCTCCCCAAAGCCAAGCAGATGGTTAAAAGTATACACGAGCGTCTCTGAAGGCAGCTGTCAAGGAGGAGCGATCTGACAGCAGTGAGCATGTGCAGGGCAGTAAGTTGGAATCAGCAAGGGACATCTTAGAAGGCAAGAAATCATGGATCTGCAAGCTGGGGCATGACTGTGGCAATCCCCCCACTTCAGTAGAGCTCTGCCTTCTACGTGGTGTGTTGCAAAAGGCTGACCAGCCAGTTCCTTTCACATCTCTCTGCTTAGGATGAGTTTGCTTGCAGTGGGTGCTGTCATACTCCACAGGTGTTTGCAGCATGCCCCAGTACTCATCCTGGAAGACTTATTATTCCTGTCCCTGCAGATCGCCCCAAGCTCTCTTGCTTTCAGTTGTTCCATTTTTAGCCTTAGCGAGAGTTGTGAAACAGATTTTGTTATCGGAAGATTTGAGATGTGTTGCACTGGTGTAGACAAGGCTTTATCGAGTATTATTGCCTTATCCTAAGATCAGTAACTCATCTTAGGGGAGAGAACCAAATCCACCTAATTAATTTTCAGCAGATAGCTTCGCTGAACGGCGGGAAGGTTTGCAGATCGCTCTGAGTGGGTCGTACATGCACGTGTACTGCTGAGGGTTGTTTTTTTTTTTTTTTTTTTTTGGTGGGGCTTTGGGGTGCCAGGGGATGCTGAAGAACATGGCAGAGAATTAATTGGGGATCTCCCTCTGCTCTATGCCTCCAAGCTACTTTTGCAGAGTTTCAGTTTGTAAATCCTGACAACTGAATGGACATATCTAATTGTCAAGTAGCTTTTTCTGTTAGCTCTGCTCCTGGGGAAGCAGGGAGGGGGAGACAGATGCCTTTGTTGTGTGAGGATTGGTGCAGCATAAAGCTCCAGCTGGGAGCCAAGGCCTTCTTAGTTATTTATGTTTTCTTAGGAAATTAAATGTAGTGCCTGATTTTATTAAAACATTTAAAATAAATTTATTTTTATTATTGAGATAATATTGGTTTATAGCACTGTAAACGATTTAGGGGAATAAGTTCACACTTCCTCCCATGGGTGTTACCACACCACCACCACTGGGCCCCCTAGACCATTGGGCCCCTCTCCCTTTGTCCTATCCCCCACTCTCCCTGCTCTGGTAGCCTCAATTCTGCAGTCAGATTTGTAGGGTTTGCTTTGGTTTAGTTTTGCCAGTTCCTTTGTCTGGTTTCTTTGGCTTCCATATATGAATGAAACCATCCAGTATTTGTCATTCTCAAGACCTTCTTATTTTATCCCTGGATTGGTAAAATAAAGGGTTGTGTCACTGATTTATATTGTTTTTTGAAGTCTAGTCTCCATCTACCTATGTATAGTGGCTACAGGTATGTTTGGGGGTTATATTTTGGGGAGCAGGGGTTCATCCAGTTAATGCTGACTGAATCAAACTGTGTATGACTTTGTTGAACCTCCTGGAGAAAACTCTGTAGGTTGTGCCCTTGTGTCACCAACGTCACCATGACATGGCTGTGGCTCTTAATTGATGAGGAGCACAGCTGTGGGTATGTTAACCTAATAGGATTGCCCGCCCTCCTTCCGGCTCAAGTTACCACTTCACATGTCATCACTAGCTCTGGATGGGCAGAGAACAACTTGAGATCCTTCTTCTGATTTCTTCAGATGTCCAGGGGCTGACGCACCTACACTGAATTCAGGGGTGGGGTGTGCCTGGGGGAGCTTCCCGAGACTGCAGTGCAGATTCAGTTTAGCTCATTCCCTCCAAGTGCGCTCAAATTCCTCCCAATGTTTTTTAAAACCTGTGACTTCAGAGGAGTAGGCACACTTCAGTTCAGCTCAGATTCCAAGTGGTTGCATGGTGTGTCAAGAACAAATGGGTGACATGGAACTTAACAAAATGCCCAGAAAATCTTTGTTGTTTCCATCATGTGGCTGCTCCTTTGATCCTAGTAGCGGGAGCCATAGACAGGCTTGAGAGCCATTTGAGCACAGGCTGCCTCAGAAATTAATCTGTCCAAAGTACGAACAAGGTATAGTCTTTTTGGCTGTGGATGGGATGAGTCTTTGGTCCTCCCACAAATAGCCTAGCTGTTGTGGAGTCAGGGCGTGTGAGAGCTTCAGACACAGAAGTTGCTGTGTTAATGGCAGTGTTTCAGAGACCTAAATCCAACCCAGATCTTGCGCTTTCCTGGGGATAAAGTGGTCAGGCCACGAAGGTGTGAAGCATTGCTGAGTTAATCCATGACCTTTCACCTCTTCTCACAACCGAAATAACGGTATTAACCAAGGATAAATTTTCTCAAGGCAACTGTCACAACATACAACCAACGTGCTGTCTATCAAAGGATTTGGGGCACACAAAGAAAATTCTGGAAAATGGCATGAGGCAGAGAATTTCATCAGAAGGTACATCTTTATGTAAAAAATAATTTTAAAGAGTCCTAGAAAGTTAATTGAGGAAAAGATTAAAGTGGATTATTGTGGAAAAAACACTGAACAAAAACAATTAAATTCTAATCCCAATTATTTTCTAATGTTAAATTAATTTCACTGAGGTAACATTGGTTTATGATACTATATATGACGTAGGAATATAGGTTCACACCTCCTGGGAGGTGTGTCATTACACCACACCCACAATCAAAGCACCCAGAGCCCTCCACCACGTTCCATTGGGTCCCCTTCTGCAGTCAGATTTCTAGGGTTCTTTTGGTCTAAACCCAGTTTTATAGGTCTTTTGTGTGTTTGAATCTTCTCTGTCCCCGGCTTACCTATTATATACTGTGAAGTGCCTGACTGGTCTTTTGATTTAAACGTTCCATGAATATGATAATGACTGCGTGTTGGTTCATAACATACACTTCCCAAAACATAGTTTATACGTAGATTTTTAAAAGTCTTTTAAAACTTTGACCTAGGTGTGCAACGTATATGTTGGACACACAAAAACTAGACAGGCACATTTTTCACACCCATAATGAAGTTATCTGCACTCAGCATCCATGCTTAGTTGTTATTTTTACTTTATTGAGGTGAAATTCACACAATGTACAATTTACGATTTTATGATGTACAATTCAGCAGCACTTAGTACACTCATAGTCTCATGCAGCCATCTAGCTGGTTCCAAAACATTTTCATCATGCCAAAAAGAAACCACATACCCATTAAGTAGTCACTTTCCCATGCCTCCTGCCCCAAGAATGGCCTAATTTTAAAAATGTACCATCCAAGTGATTTCCAATGGTTTGTCTGAGAATCTGCAGCAGGAAAAGCAACAAATATACTTGCTTTTATCTCTCTCTAATAGAGCAAATTTGGGGAATAGCATGTTTATGTCTGTCTGTGTTTCCTTGGAGGCCCAGGACTCCCTGAAACTAGCATATCATATTAACCTCTGAAACCAGGTTTTGGAAATTTTGAGAAGCTTAAAGGTTAGGAATCCTTAAAGCTTAAAGTTAGGAATCCTATATGTCACGTTGAACAAATATAAGTTCATTGATTTTAAAACAGTCATTACCAAAAAATTCCCCAGAAAGTTCAGCTTACTCTAAATAAAAAATTAAAATCACCTAAATTCCTAGTATCTAGTGACAGTCACCTTTTTGGGTAAAGTCTTTGAGACAGTTTCTATGCATTTGAGCATTTGAACATAATATAGTATGTATTTGTAACAGTGATATGGTACATAATTTTATTTTCAAGGTGTAAAATATGTCAAAATTCATACAAGATAGGTAATGAAATATAAATTAAAACATATTTTCTAGGGCCTCCCCAGTGGCACAGCGGTTGAGTGCTGGGTTACGAAGCTACCTGCAGCCTCTGCAGCGCCTGTTTGATCCCCGGCTGCTTCCCCGGCCACTGGAGGAGGGTCCCACATGGCGCGCAGACCTCTCCTGCCGCCCGCTGCTCCCTCAGCAGTGTACTTCGGTCCTTCTGCCTGCTCTGCTCCCCGCTCTGGCTCTGGTGAATTCTCTCACCCTCCCGCACTCTGACTATACCCAGTGCTTGCATAAATAAATAATAAAAAAAATCTTAAAAAAATATTTTCTATAGTTTTTTTCATTCAGCAGTATAATTTACACATTTTTCCTATTAATGAATATACTTTTAGTGCATCATTTTAATTGCTGTCAAGTATTTTATTATATGTATATACAGTTGAGCATTGTAGGGATTAGGGTCCTCAACCCCCTACACAGCCAGAAATATATGTATAACTTATAGTGGGCACTTGGCCCCCTTATACTTGGGTTCTGAATATGTGAATTCAACCAACCATATCCACAGGTAGCTGAATCCGTGAATGTGGAACCTGTGGATAGAAACAAAATCTGTATAAGTGTATCCTGCAGTTCAAACCCACATTGTTCAAGGTTCAACTCTGTTAGGATTTTCATAACTAAGCTCATTTTCTGGACATTGAAGTGATTCCCATTTGTCGGCTGTCATAACCAGATAGCCTGGGCCTCAATTTGTGTTCACATTTATGATTAATCCTTTGGACCAATGTGAATATGTGCTTTTTGCTCATGATGGTGATAATGACCACCACATGTTGTGAAAGCAAGGCAAAAATTTAATTGCCAACATCAGAGTCAGTTATTTTGCAAACACTTTGGTGCCTCTTTTTATTTTACACAGCATGCCTTTCCTCATTGCTTCATTCAATATTATCATGGGCTAATAGCTGATATTTATTGTACACATTACCGGGCACTGTCCTATGTGCTTTAGAAAATGTATCTTATTCAAGTTTATTTGTGCAATGATTATCTCTGTTTTAAAGATGAGTGAGGAGGCTCAGATGGTGTAAATGGCTCAAAGAAACATAAATGGTACCACAAATTTTACTGTGGTCTTTTGGATTCTAGATCCAGTCAGCTCTCCAATGTGCCACAGCCCTCTTTGAATCACAGGATAGTCCAAGGCTATATACATGCAAGGGTACCAGTTAATTGGGAGAGATTTAAAAAAAAGGAAACAGCATGGTGTTCATAGAGTGACCCCTTCCTTTCTAAGCCAGACCGGGTTGGGGAGGTAGTTTCCTTATGTTTGAGTTCGCGACTTGGGCCATAAGGACTGTAAGTGTGTTTTCTGCAACACTTTCCAAAGCATGAGTAGAGTAGCTTTGTTTGAGGCGGCCAGGTATGATTTATGATGAAGTTCAAAAGAGGCCAGAAGCAGAGACTGGGAGAGGTCTCATTTGCATTAAGAGTCACTGTGAATTAGACTCTGGGGCCAAGTGCTCAAATGAATTCATCATTAAAGAAGCCAATAAGAGGTATTAAAGGACAAATTGGCTGGACTTCATTGGACTGTTTCCTTCTGTGCTGGGGAATAAATACTCTGTGCTGTTTATTTCTCCGGAAAATGAAGCCATGAAATAAGATGTACATGCACTAGACCCCTGGGAAGATTGTCTTCCTGCAAAGAAAGCTGGGGGATTATGGGAAGGCAGTGAAGGCTCCATTATGGGATGGAAATAATTTTGGCAATAGAAGCCTCTGTCTGATTTCAAGGACATCTGCTAGACCTTCATCCTATGCCCCTGGTTGGCCTTGAAGCTTTCTGGCTCCACTGACCCAGATCTTGGAGCCAAGCTGGTGTCTGCAGAGACTGTCGTTCTGGAGGTCAGTTATGAGGGTCCTTGGAGATCATCAACTTCCTGTATTGACTTGTGGGCAAACCCAGGCCCAGACAAGGAAGGGGAGCCATCCTAGGTGCCCAGACGGGTGACCTCCAGGGTCAGGGTTCCATTGCCACAGCTTCAACCTTCAGTATAAGTTATAGTCACCACTGACATGTGGAGTTATAGTGTCTCCTCCTCTTCTCCCTCCTCCAGCTCTTCTATTTGCTGCCCTCCTGCTCCCTCTCCCCATGCTCCCCTCCGCTTCCTCCCCCTCTTTCATTTTCATCTTTTCCATTCTCATATTCTTAATAACCTCCCTGGCATGTGCCATGCATGCCATTTCACTAATCACCCACACGACTACTGGTGTCATTTACTCCTTCTTCCGTCCTGCCCACAGTCATCAGACATTGGCCTTCCAAAGTATAGTCAGAAAGTGCATGTCAAAGACTCCCCCGCTCCATTCACGCTGACTGACTCCTGTGGATTGTACACATGGTGTGTAGAAGTCATGGACTTCTGCCCTGAGGTGCTTTCTGCAGATATTTGCGGGATGGATTTTCTTGGCACAGTATCAGGCTCCGAGGCAAAGAAGGAAGGAAGGAAGTCAAGAAGGTTTCCTGTCATTGGATCCAGATCCTAAATTGACCTTTGCTTAGCAAGCGCGAATCTCATATTTGCTGCTTTCCCTGCCCTGTGAGTAGGGCGTCACTTACTGGTGCTCTGTAGCTGCAAACAAGCGAACAAGCACTATGCCCCAGGTTCACATGGAAGCCCAGGCTAATACCTCTTTGAAGAGCATTGGTGTTTTTTTTTTTTAACAACTTAGCCTCCTAGGACCTTAGATTTCTATCTAAAAATAAGAGAAAAAGAGAAAGGAGAGCTAGGTGGGGAGATGATAGAGGGAGAGAATTCTAAGCATGCGAAAGGGAATTTCACACACGGTGAGAGATTCATGTTCTTTCCTTCCTTCATTTTTTCATTCCATCCACAGATAGTCACTGAATGCCTAATAAGTGGAAAGAATAGTATCCTCGAGGAATTTATATTCCAGTGAGGGAAGGCAGACAGTAAACAGATAAACAGGAAGACCTTGATTGTATTGTCAGCTCACTGCTCTTATGTCATAATACTATGGAGAAAAATGAAACAGGTGCATGAGAGTCTTAGCAATGTTCCAAGGAACAGGGACACTGGACACTTCATTCATCGTTAGCAGGGGCAGGTAGAGTCTAAAAGTACAGGTGCTCATCAGTGTGTAGATGTGCTGATGTAGAATTTCTCCAAATTCCTTGTTTGTTTTTTTTTTTTTTCTCTCACTGAAATCATAAGCAGGGTTATCAGCTGAGAGTGAGGCACAAGGAAGGAGAGTCAGAGGTCTGAGTAGAGAGGGGGCGGTATGAAATAGTCTCTGGGGGAATAGAGTAGTAGGACAGGCAGGACTGAAGGCCCACACTTGAATTTTGAGGTTATCACTTGAAAGGACAACAGACACATTCGTGGGTGTGTTTTTCTAGTCATGTTAATCTGCCTGGGAACAGACATGGAATCATTTGAGAGCTGGATTGCACCTATGTTTGGGCTTTGACAAGGGATCATAAGAGAAGGAGGGAGGAACTTGGTGAGAGAGGGAGGAGGAATCAAGGTTGGTACCACTCTCTTGGATTTGTTTTCCTTGGTGTCCTTCATGTTTCCTCGTTACCTTTTTGGGCCCACTCTCATTTTGTAACGTGGCAGATACCACTTCTACACAGCCATGAAATGTGTCTTCCTTTGCTTCTGATAGACCTGGGGGACAGAGGGAGCAAGCCGGAAAGCTTCAGAAAAAGCAAAGTGTATGTAGACTATTTAACATTAAAACAATATTGTGGAAGGAAAACACTCTGATTCTGCTTTTTATGATCTTTAGGGTAGCTGTGTCTCCCTTTTGGTCAACGTAAAAGCCCCATTTGTGAATCATCACAATAACCATGCTGACATTGGTTGAGCACTTACCGTGAGGAAAGCACTCCTTAGGTATTTTAATTGCATTGGACTGTCACCCTCATGATACCCTCATTTTTACATGAGATTGCTAGTTTATCCAGTAGGACTCAACTAGTAAGCTTCAGAGTGGGATTTTGACCAGGTTTAACCCAGAGCTTTGTGATTATACTGTCCACATTTGCAAACCACTTCGGCATTGCCTTTGGCACCCAAGACTTGGTACATTCAAGTTGGCGCCCTCATCCTTCTCTGCAGCCCTTCAGGACCATCCCAAAGCCCATTCGGCTCTAAGTCATTTTGAAATGGGCTACTTGGGGAGAGAGAGTGGGTGGGGGTCAGTGTCAAACCCCTCATCTTTTTTGTGCTCTGGGATGCCAAAAGAATCTAGGGGAAGCAGTGTTAGTCCCGAGAAGCTCTTCTGGAGACTAATGCTCTGAGGGGAAGTGCAGCGACATGCCTTTTCCTCTTTTTTCATCTGTGACAACTTGTTGTATCTTTTGGTTTTTCTGATTGTGTGGCTATTAGGCTTCCATCTTGCTTTTCTCCATGTTGCCATCCTGCCCCTGGCCCTCTCTCCGAGCTCTCAACCCTTGTTGGAGAGTTTGCGACCTACTCCTGGTCCCTACCAAACCCGACATGGTATGACAAATAGCTTTTTTATCTATATGCTAGCATATAAAATAGGAAATGCTTGCTGCTCACATATTGCTACCATCTCTATATCCATCTTGATCCAAGGAGCCTATTTCATCAACATAAAACTCATAGAAGCAATGCATGCTGGGAATCAGTCCTCCATATCACAGCTGATCAGGCTGGATCGGTGAATTCTGTAGATCGCATCTGTCCTAAACAGCAAATTAGCTATGCTTGACTTCAGCTACCACATTTTGCCTGCTGTGAGCTTGCTTTACCCTTCTATGAAATGTCTTTGTAACACTGCAGAAGAAATACACAAGATTGATTAGAGCTGGCACAATTTGTGCCTACTTCTGCAGTTATTATTATAGTGGCTGCTTTAAAAGACTCAAAAAATCCTCTAGCCAATTTTGTTCCTCTATAAAGTTCCATTTAAATTTTAGTGAGTATATTTGTGTGTAAATCGGATCAACTGCCAATGATAGCTCCTTATTGTTGGCATTTGATGTTCTGTTTGCCTGAGCAGATTCATTTGCCATTATGGGAAAAACGTTTGAACTAAAAAAGTCCTCTGAACTTTGTTCACTAATCTTATCAAAGAAAATAGAAGCAGAACATGTAGACAGAAACCTGCAAATTAAATTTACTTTTTCATTCAAATGTATTTTATGTGCATTCGTTATGGAACTGGGGCAGTAGTTGCTTGATCCTGCACTAATGTTGAGGTTGAGACTATTTTCCAAAGCCTTTAAAAATTCAGCTGGGAAAAGAAGCAGCAATGGTAACTGCTAATAACATCAACTCTTGGATATTAAGTTAGGGTGCCATATAGATTATGTCATTGTCCTGATAGTGCTATCCGTCAGGCCTGATGAGCACCTCGCACTGTTACCATCTCTGGAAATGGTCTGACCAGCCTTGCCACATGGTGACAGATGATTTAGGGCAAGTCTCTGGCAGTAAGTGCTAGCACACTTACAGATAATTCGCAGCCATGTGAAAGTCTGATTGCTTCTGCCTGACTCACAGAAATGGGTTCTTTCTCAGTGTTACTCAGATTTAGAGAACTGTGCTAATGACCTGACCTCCGTCCTTCCTTCCACTTTTAATCATTCCCTAATTTATGACTCTTAGCTCGACATAGGAATCAGAGGCACTGCAGAAGCTTGGAAAAAGTGACAAAGAAGAAATACACAAGGTTTAGCTCTGGAGGTGCTAGTCAAGTGGCTCAAGTAGCTGGAAGGTGGTAGGAAAGAGGAGATCAGCAGGAACTTTGGTCTGAATCCTGGTTCTATCACTTGCTAGTCATGTACCCTTGGGAATCACTGACCTTTTCAAAGTCTCCTCACTTTCATGTACCCTTGGGAATCACTGACCTTTTCAAAGTCTCCTCACTTTCTTCATTTATCAAATGGGTAAAGGGATAGAATTGCCTCCAGAGGCTTGTCCAGAGAGTTGAAGGAGATATGTACAATGGGACAGTATATATATATATTTATCCATACAGTTAATGGTGGAGTGTTTGCCTTGATTAGCTTTTCGGTGGCTATCCAGCTTCTGCATTTAGGAAGTTTACAGGTTACCTGGAATTCTAACCCTACTGAGAATTGCTTCTCAAAGGTTCTTAAAAGGTGGTTTTCTTTTTTTTTTTTTAAGATTTTTTTTAAGATTAATTTTTATTTATTTATTTTATTTATTTATACAAGCACTGGGTATAGTCAGAAGCGCGGGAGGGTGAGAGAATTCACCAGAGCCAGAGCGGGGAGCAGAGCAGGCAGAAGGACTGAAGTACACTGCTGAGGGGAGCAGCGGGCGGCAGGAGAGGTCTGCGCGCCATGTGGGACCCTCCTCCGGTGGCCGGGGAGCAGCCGGGGATTGAGCCGGGGAGCAGCCGGCACTGCAGAGGCTGTGGGCAGCTTTGCAACCCAGCGCTCAACCGCTGCGCCACTGGGGAGGCCCAAAAGGTGGTTTTCAATATGAAAACAGAAACATCTTCAAAACAGAAACTTCAAGTCTGTGCTCAAGGCCTCGGTCACCGTCCATGCCAGGGTGCCACTTCATAGAGGTTTGTCTGTCGGTATTGTGTGTTTATGATGTGGTGGGCACCGTGCTAGCTACTGGGACACAGAGACCAGGAAATATGGTCCCTGCCCTAAGAGCTGGGACGCCTGATGTTGCGTTGTGCTCAGTGATGAGGTGGCTCTGTTTTTCCAAATATAGTGCAGCAGAACTTCCCTGTCGCAATCAAAGGTGGGTTTTATTTCTAACAAAGCTAAGCTTCTGGAAACACAGTTGTTTTATAAACTAATCAGTAACAAATGTTCCATTGGTAATCTTTGTTTTATCTTCCAGTGGCTTTTAAATGAAGGTACATTTTATTAAGGCTCAATTGTCATCTATTGAGTATTACCGTCTGCCAGGCATTTTTTTTTTTTTTGTGGGACCCTCGCCGGCGGCCGGGGAACGAACGGTGCTGCAGAGGCTGCGGGCAGCCTGGCAGCCCAGCGCTCAACCGCTGCGCCACCAGGGGAGGCCCTGCCAGGCATTTTTAATGATGATCCCCCTTTCCATTTGCAAAGGAAACTCTGAAGTTCTCTGCCTGGCAGTTTATGAGAACTGAGGCCTCAGAGATGTTTAGTAACTTGCTCAAGGTCATATAGAAAGGAATTGGCATATCCAGGATTTGAAGCCAGATCGCTCTGATTTCAGGTTACATGTTCTGCCCCCTTCTCCCCCATGACACAGGAGTTCACAGAGGGAGCTTACTACTGAGCAAAATTGAAGGGCCATCTTGGCTGGTATTTTTAAAGAAGGCTAAATATACAAATGTGACAAGTGCAAGAAATATAAGCAGTGTTGGAGTTAACGATCCATTTTAGTGTAAGGAATCCACTGTGTGTGCCTCGAGTTCTTTTTCCATTCAGTGCATCATAGCTGGGTTTGATTATTGGAATGATGAATCGAATGAATAATTGCTGGTCATCCACTGTGTTCTCAGTGCCTCTCTTACTTTTACATGGCCTTCGGCTCAACTAAGTCATCTCCACAACCTCTCCTTGGACTGTATGTGTGGGGGTGTTCACAGAGTTTACACACACCTAATTATAGTCAAAACAAAACAACATTAACCAAACAGTGTTTTTGCATTTTGGTCCTGAATTGTTCTGAGATCATTTTTCATGTTTCTGCTGTGCCTCCTGCTGTTTAAATAAGGACCACTAATGGGTCTGGAGAATGGGCACCTGGAACCTTCTAGTGGAATGAGATCGATGTGGAATCAATGCAGTTGAACTTACACTGTGCCCCCAGTGCCTGTCAGCACCACACTATCCTGTTCTTTGGGTGCAGAATGAATGGAGCCCCCAGCAGCTCACATGCAGCCATATGGAAAAGTAGCTCTGTGGTTCCACCAAACCCACCTCTTCTAATCTGAACCGTTCAGGAGAACATTCTTTGCCGTCATCTGTGCCATCAAATAAGCACACCCTTTGCCAGGTGCTGGTTCCTGTGTGGACTGTCATGTGCTGTCATGAAATACCCCTTTCTGACACTTCTGGGCAAAGCTCAGAGGCATGGCATGTTACATGTGTGGTGCAGCCTCCCCGGCTTCCACACTGAGTTTCACAGACAGAGTTGCCACAAGCACAAGCAGGGGCCACTGAGAATATTGGGACATTTTCTCCACTGTTCTCTGTGAGAGCCCAAATCCAGCCTCTGTGAAGTGATTCTGATTTGTATTTATTGTCACTCAATAGAAACGTCATGATAGCTGCAAGTTCCAGAAGAGTAAGCCTCTTTCCTGTTTCTTTTGTGTGTTCTTATGCCCCTGGTTGGAGACATGGCAGGTGGGGGGGGGGAGACACATCAGGCCATTAGTATAAAAAAGGTACCAACACCCACATTCCTTGGTTGATAGCACATGACTTGCTGTCTATGCAGAAGAGGCCGTGGCTCCTCCTTTTAGCCTCTGGCGTGCGTGACAAACACACGTAACTTCAAGTAAGTAGATGCCTGGTGAGTCAGATCATGCTTCCGTACTCGTGCATGTATTCCTGTGATGGCACTGATTGCCCTGGACCATGTGTACTTTGTGCCTGACCATGTGTACAATGTACATTGTATTTGACCGTGTGGCCACATTCACATCACACATTCCCACTTGCCACTGATTGGGTTTTCTAATCCGGAAGCACCACAGACAGCAAGCACTTGGGTGTTAGGTGGCCAGAGCAGGCTTTGGTGTGATGTTCTTGCCTGTGTGGAGGTTTAAATGTCAGGAATGTGGTTGCCACATACAGAGTTGCTACCTGGTCAGCACGGCGCACCCATGTGTTCACTGGCCAGCGCCGGTTCTTTTGCGTGTTGTGGGCTGACTGTTAGACATCCAAGCTTTGTAAGTGGAGGTCACTGAAGAAAGACATACACACCTGCAATTTGCTGTCGGGTTGGAACGGGCCATTTAATACTCAGGCGCTTCCAGGTTCAACATCACATCATTCGTTCCTGACTCCTGGGAAAACGGGCAGGATACGAAGACAGCTTTAGCCTGTGGCCAGATTGACAGTCTTAGCTTTCCTCTTCCATTCTTCTGATGGAGTTCTTTCTTCCATCAAATTATTGAACACCTGAGCCATCTCTGAGTCATGTGGAGAATATGGGCTCAAGCACATTGAATGAGGGGAGGAGAAAGCAAGTGTGACCATCCCCATGGTGGGCTCGCGGGTATTTTAAAGGAGGACCCCGTGGAGAAGGAGGTCATCTGTAATGTATTTCGATGGTGGTATTGGAGAAGTCAGCTGGTAACTGCTGCTTCTGCCTGTCCGGGCCAGCCGGGCAGATCAACGTGGTACTCGGGGGAGGAAGCAGGGGCTAGGTAGGACAGGGGAACGCAAGGAGTGGAGACAAAGCCAGGATCATTGCTAGTCTCATTTATTCAGGAATGTGTACAGTGTTATATAGGTTCAGAAGAGGAGGTCTCTTGTTATCTCTAGCAAGGAGAGACCACCAATACAAACGAGCCACAGCGAGCAAGCAGGGGGCAGGGTTTAATCGTCACAATAGGAAACTTGAAACTTAACTTGGGCTAATATTCAGTATCTGCTTTAGGCAAGAACCCGGATGTTCAGGTCTGGGCCCCTACACTGCCTGTGGGGCAGGCGGACCCTAGACAAAGAGCAGTTGCTAGTGAACTTGTAGGTGGACATGGGAACTGTGCCCATAGAGCCACCTGAGGAAGTAGGCTGTGCTTGTTGTGAGGACGCTACTGAGCTGACAGGTGGGGGGCAGAGGAACAGAGGAGTGTGAGGAAAGGCAGAGTGGGAAGACAGCATTTGGGGAACAGCAGGGAGTATGGTTGGGCTGAATTACTGGGTTCATTTCCTAAATCTACTACTTACTCTCTCCATTTAGCAAATGGCATTAGTCATCTTCCTGGAGTTTACATCTAGGCAAGTAGAGGGACACTAATCAAATGATTCATACATTGATTCATACAAGTAGGCACTGAACTTACTGTGCCACATACACGGTGGGTGCTGTGGAGAAAAAGCACATGTTTATCTGAGAGACCTGACCTGCCCTGGGCTTCCGTGACTTTGATGGAACTTCTCCATCCAAGGAAGTGAAGCTTGTGATGAGATATGAAGAATGATTATGAAGAATGAAGGATTGTTTAGGCAAGGATATGTAAAGAGATCTTTTTCAAAAGAGGGAAGCACAGGTCCAGGAAGAGAATATGGTATATTTTAATGTATTGCGTGAAGACTGGCATGTCTGGAGCATAGCAAGTGAGGGAAAGAACAGGAAAGCTGAGAATGAGGAGATAGGAACGGGCAGAACCTGTGTGGCCCAGCTGTCCGTGCTTACAGTGTCCGAACACTTTTGTAAGAACAACGGGAAGGCATTGGTGCGTTCTATGAAAGATACTTTTTAAATTGGATTCCTGGCTCGAAGGAGGTGGAGAATGGATTAAGACAGAAGTCACACTGAAAGCAGGAGACTCTTGCAGTAGGCTGGATGAGGCATCTGTGGCTTAGACTGGGGTGGAACCAGAGAAAAATAGCAGGACTGTGTGCCCTTGGGCAAGTTGCTGCACTTCCCTGAACCTTCTTAGACTTATTTCTTTGCGGGTATGGTTTAACATATCTAGTGACTGAAGAACCAACTTTGCTGGTGAGATCATCTGCTCTCTGTAACCTCACTGTCAATGTCAGCTAGTCAGTTTCTGTCCACACTTGATATACAAGGGAAAGACGGAGAGCTAGCTTGTAAGTCCTTGAAATTGTATTTATCACAATTCCTTCAGGATGAGTTGTATATTTTTGAGATAAACATTGACTTTAAAATGAATAAAGGACTGTTGACTTCACAACACATCTGTTATTCCTCTCATCCCAAAGTACAAACTAAAGGAGCAGCAGAAGCCTCTTCCATGTTCAGGGTGATGAACGACAACTCCTCTTATTTAGGAAACTGGAACATCAAAGAGAAAGTTAGTGCCCGCTCTCTGAGAAGAGACACTGCAAGGGTCACCTTTTGTTATTAGAGTCACAAAGACTTGCAAGCAAAATTAAACAGAAAGTACCTGTCAGGGTTATGGTGTCTTTCCCCAAATTTTTGAAACTTGGCACATACTTTTTCCAGCTAACTACACAAAGTTCTCTAATCATTTTGCACAATATCTAACAGCAGACAAACATCTCTGTACATGAAGATTTTGATTCTAGGCATCCAAAGAACAGTCTTTTTTTTGTGACTTTTTTAAATGATTTTTTAAGTTTATATATTTTTTACATCATTTTTCATTTTTGCACAATGTATGCATTTTCATCTTGGTTATATTTCCCATACAATTCCACCCCCTCCCCGCCTGTTTGATCCTACTCCCTTCTCCCCCACCCCCCGTAGTATATCTCTGGTTTATAGTTGCTTGTTGATTTTGATTTTTACTTTGCATTAATTAGTCTTTTTCCTGGTCCCTTATTTAGGTTTTCTAAATTCCTGCTATGAGTGAGACCATCTGGTAATTTTATTTTTCTTTCTGGTTTATTTCGCTGAGCATGATCCCTTCTAGCTCTATCCATGTTGTTGCAAATTGCATGAGTTTATCTTTTTTGACTGCTGAGTAATATTCCATGGTGTATATGTACCACATCTTCTTGATCCAGTCATTTATTTTTGGGCATTTGGCTTGTTTCCATAGCTTAGCTATTGTAAATAGTGCTGCTATAAACATAGGGGTGCAGGTACCCTTTTGAATTAATGATTCTGTGTCCTTTGGGTAGATACCTAGGAGTGGAATTACTGGATCATATGGTAGCTCCATCTTTAGCAGGTTGAGGAATCTCCACACAGCTTTCCATAGTGGTTGGACCAGTTTGCACTCCCACCAGCAGTGCAGGAGAGTTCCCTTTTCTCCATATCTCGCCAACATTTGTTGTTGCTAGTTTTTTTTAATATGTGGATTGTATTTGTGGAGCAGGTTCTCTGGGCAATGCCTTAATGTGGACATCTGCAGGGAAGGTGATGATGGCATCTGTCTAGCAAGCAAACACATATTGTTTAGAGTATAGAAGATTTGAATAACAAAATGGCAAAACCTGATTCAAAGGGCACATATAGAACACTGAAGCCAATGATTAAAGAATAATAAATTATTTCCTGACAAACAGGGCATATGTACAAAATTGACCTTGCATTAAGTAAGCCTTAAAGAAAATCTCTAATAGCAAAAAAAGCCAGAATTTTATAAACCAGTTTTTAAAAGCCAGTATTTTTAAAGCCAGTATTTTATTTTTTTAACAAAAATGCAATAATGTGTGATAACTACAACTCTAAAATACATTAAAGGATTTAAAAAATCCTGGTTTTGCTTCAATAGGTACAGAAATCATTCAGTAAAGTTCAACAAGCATGTATGATGAATAACAAGTAAAAAATCACCTAACGCCCTCGAAATGGGTCCTTCACCTGGTGACGGTTACGCACCAAAACTCTGGCAAATAGGCAAGCATACTTCATGGCAAAGTATTAAATGTCCATATGTTCCTTTCAAGTCATGAATGATATCCTAGCCAGCTCGTTGGGGAAAGGGTTGAAAGTATATATTGTGAGTTTTGCAGACAGCATGATTGTCCACATCGATAACATAAGAGAGCATGTAGGTAAACTAATAGAATTAATACAGAGTTCACCAAGTCTTTTGTGCACAGAATCAATGTATAAAAATCAATAGTGCTGCTCTACAAGTGTAAATACCAGGGAGAAAAAGTGATAAAATACAAATTCCAGCAACCAACATGACGTTGGCTGCCGTCTCTTCTGCCACTTCTCTCTTTCAGATTTTGAGTTGGGGAGTCTTTGCAAGATTGCCCCTTTTCCCCAGTGTACTTGAGCCATAAGATTCATTATTCCTTTCTTTTAGGCCCTCTAGAGAGAAATTAACCAACTAAGAGGAATTGGGATCTTTGGAAAGAATTTAAGAGATTATCTCTTTGCAGTGGTTCTGCTTCCAAGCTAAGTGACTGTGGTTTAATTTCTATTATGGAAATGGAAAGCCGAAATGATAACACTGATTCTTCACACCAGCTTATTCAGGATTCAATTCACTCCTGTCTCACCTCAGGGAGAATAATAAGAAAGGAGTCACTGCCCCATTAGAGGATGTGCTGCCTCTCTTGAGTGTATGCCAGCAAGTAGTTCATCACGCTACTTTCCCTTTAAGCCAACTGCATTGACTTTTAACAAGTATTTTGGAAATGTTGAAGGAACAGAAATATATAAAAAGGAAGACGAAAGGGAAATATAAAGAGTACAAGACTTCTACAAATAAGTGAGAAACTACTTGAAGACAACAGCCATGGGTTCCTGTGATTAGATTCCTAGTATTGAGAGCATTCTTCTTTGGGGGAGGTGAATCTTGGAGCAAATGACTGCAAGAGAATTTAAAAACTTTATTGACAAGCCAAAGTAAACATCACCTCACGGAATCCTTGAGATGTATGAATGTTGGTAAACAGTAAAAGAAGATCTTGATATAGATATGAATGTTCAGATAACTATGGATCCATTTCACCTATTGGAGGGTCCATTACGATGGATACACGTTATCTTGAACATTGCAGATGGATGTGGTATTGAGTTGGTGGAACATAGTTCTTTCATAATAAGTACTAAATTACTAAAGAATATGAACCTTTATCTAAAGTAAAATAGTGTCAAAGAAGCTGTTTTATGTATAAAGAAGAGCTCTTCAAAGATAAAAAAAATGGTTGAATTAAGGACAGAATGACTAAAAATGGTGAATGATTAGAAAGGAATATAAATGCTGAACAAGGAAAACAGCCAGGTAGAAATACCTTATATATTTAAAAAAAAAACAAAATTTTTGCATGTGTATATGTGTGTGTTTGTGTATATATAACATGTCCTCTAAATCCAGAACTTGTAAGGAGGAAATGTTGACTTTGAACAAGGATATACCTTAGATGAAACATAAAGGACCAACATATAGTCTAAAGAATAAGAAGGCAAAGCTTTGCATTTAGAACTAACACAATAGATGAATCTTGTGGAGGAAAATGGAAGCTCTCATAGTAAAAAATACCATTTCTGAAATCTCGAAACAATAGCAACTAACTAAAGGACAGTTTCTGAACATAATAGGAATTGTCCTACTTTGTTTAATGAACGGCAAAATTGACTCTAATTTGGTGAGCTCAGGATGTCTGCTACTTTCAAGCACATAAGCTCTTTCCTCTGCTATTTATATAATTCATGAATATATGCTAGAACTAGAGTTCATTTGCAAGATAAATTGCTAAATTTATTGGAAAGAAAAATAATACATTGGAAAAAAAAAGTAGCCCATTCCCATAGTAGCAAAATCCACATTAAATCTAGGATCTACCCAACAAAATATATGTCTTTTAAGGAAATATAATATCTTTTGAAGAACATACACAATTATTTGAATATAAATAATAGAAGATAAATACTATTTTAATGGGTTTGAAACAATAACATAAAGAAGGCAATTCTCCACAAATTAACTTATAGTCCAGTATAATTCCTATCAACCCCCCCCCCCAGTTTCATGGAATTTGATGAACTCGTCATGAAATTTGTATGGAAATTAAAAAGGCAAAGGAATTGTTAATAAGGTATGTTAGTAAAAAGCATGATATTGTTACAGTGATTGACAGATGTACCAATAGACCAAAATTTCAATCCCAGAAAGAACACATATGTATATAAGAACATGGTGTATGACAAAGGAGACATGGCAAATCAATTAAAGCAAAATGAATCAATCACTTATTCATAGAAAAAATGATTAGTTTTAAAAAAAAAGAATCACTGTTCCTAGTGCTGTGACAATTGGCTATTTAGATGGACAAAGTATAAAATTCCCTACCCTCTCTTATGTGGAAATGTAGATTCCAGATGGACTAAAGACCTACATGTTGAAAACAAAAATCATTTGCTTCTGAAAGTTTTGAAGAATATCTTAACGATTTCAGATGGGTAAATTTGACTTCATTCAAAAAACAATAATTAATGACGTCAAATTTACCTATATTTTCATTTGTGGGTTCCATTTTATTGTTTTGAGAAATCCTTCCCAGCACTGAAATCATTAACTACTGAGGAGGTGGGGCCCTAACACCAGCCATTGTTCAAGGGTTGGGTGTGCAAAGCAATTTGGAAAAGGGAAAGGATATTTTGTTCAAGGACAGGAACTAGAGTTGGTCATGCCCACAGGGTCTCCTGGGAACACTGGGTAGTGGGCTATGCTTCCCCGGGGGCGTGGCCTGAGAAGAAGGTTGACCAAGTTTAAAGCTATCTCCTCGGGCCTCACAAACCTGAAGCTGCGAAGCAAGTAGACCTCTCTGGACATTTTTGCTAAGAGAATATTCTTCTCTTTACCCTTGAGAAAAGCTCGGCACGACCCCATCTATTATTTTGGCAGTGCGTAGCTGCGCTGGAAGCTCTCTGTTGGGGGTAGTTGAGGGGTCAAATGACTCAGGGTACTAGATTAAAAGACCAAGTTTACAAGCTTTCTCTGTAGGCATCACTGAAAATTTTGTGAAAGAAAAAGGTCCAGTGGTTATTTTTTTAATCACTTTAATTTTGGTGGGTTTTGGTCAAAAATTAGAAAGTCATTTCTCAGAAACTCAGCAGAATATTCAGGCTTTTAGCCATATTAATAATGAAGATGAGGCTCACACAGTTTTTTCTCTCTCTCCACGTACCCCCCCCACCGCCCTTCTTTCAGTCTCAGAACATGAAAGATGAAGGCACTTCTGAAGAGTAACTTTTGGTTGACTAATCTCCTTGAACTCAGGGTACATTTCAAAGGGAGAAGACGTGAGGCCAGCACACATCAAAACAGGGCCTCGTGTCATGTGTCTGCCAGGCTTCTGACACCGTTTTTCAGGTGGTAGGATTCATGGGACCTGGTATTTGATCTGAAATCCTCTCTGCATCTATGAAAGACTGTGACTGAATTATTTATTCATGTGGAACTTTTATTGTTCGTTCAGGTAGCTGCAATTATATACATTTACTGATGAGCAGCTTTGGGCTGATTAATTATAGAAACCATTGTGATATCATTGATGTGTGGGCTTTCTCCACCTCGTTTTGGTATGCTTCTCACTCCTTGATCTGGAAATCAGTGAACATGGACTGTGTTCTGGTATTACTGAATGAAGAGTCAAACCAGTAAGTAATACAGGAAATTGGACCGAGTCCACCATATAAAGGATGGACATTTAGTCACTTATGTTCCTAGACCGATGGCTGTGGAGGCTTGAGATTCTCCTCAAGCCTCAAGGATTTTGATCTTTGTGTGTGTGTGTGTGTGTGTGTGTGTGTGTGACCCTCGCCGGTGGCCGGGGATCGAACTGGCGCTGCAGAGGCTGCAGGCAGCCTCGCAACCCAGCGCTCAACCGCTGCACCACCAGGGCAGGCCCTCAAGGATTTTGATCTTGGTTGCAGTTTTTGAGTTCTAAAACCCCTCACTGATGTTTTTTGGTCATTTCCACAAGGGCATGACTTTTGTCTGTCTTGTTCACCCTAGCACAGTGCCTGGCACATGGTTGGATGTGTTTGTTAAATGAATGAGTGGAGGGACAGATGGATAGAAGGAAAGAAGCCATGAAGGAGATGGGCTGGGGGAAATCTTTGAAAAGGGCATCCATGAAGAAGGTATTCACATTTCAGAAACATTGCTTTTTAGGTTTAATATGTGCCCTCTCACTTTGGATACCCACAGTGCCAGCTCTGAGTTACTTGCTATTTATGATCTTGAAAATGTTTGAAGCCCATTCCAGGCAGTAGGGAAGAAAACCTCATTACAGCAACATCATCGCTCCTTTTCTGCTCTAGAGTTCAAACACAGCATACAAGATGATACAGGTATTTGATTACAGAGACTTAACATTCCCATAGAAGATAGAAACAGTGAAATTAGAAATAATCTCTTGAGATTTTATAGTAAACGACTTTAGAAAGACACTAATACACAACAGTCCATAAATCCTAAGCACACACCTCATTAAATGTTTCCAAATTGAAGAAACTGTTGTTACTAGCATCTGGATCAAGAAATCCCTTAGAACTTTCTCCTCATTGCAAGGGAATTTTTCAAACACCATAGATTGGACTTTGCTATTCTGGACATTTTCCATAAAGGGGCTTGTATAATACTTGACTTGTGTGACTGGCTTATTTCACTCTGCATACTGTTCTCAAGGCTTACCCATGTTTCAGTACTCATTCATTCTTGGAAATATTCCATTGTGTGGGTACACCAGTGGAAATTTGGGTTCTTTCTGCTTTTTGGCTATTATGAATGTTGTGGTTATGAACTTTTGTGGACAAATTTGGTGTGGAAATGTGTTTTCAGTTCTTTTTCATAAATACCCAGGCATGGAATTGTTGGGCTATATGGTTTGAAATGTTGACCAGCTGCCAAGATCTTTTCCAAAGTAGCTGCATTCTTTTCCATTCCTGTCACTTATGCAGAAGAGTTCTAGTTGCTCCACATACTTGCCAACACTTGGCCCAGCTAGCAATTTTAAGTCCAGCTATACTGGTAGAAATATCTTCTGTTTCATTCTGTATAGGTTTTATATTTTATTGTATTCTGTGCTGTGTTATGTTTTACTTTCTGTGTATTCCAGAACTCCAAAGTAACTCCAAAGCTAAAATTTATAAATTAACTCATCATAGGTCATTTCCCATCCAGGGCATTAATTGGAACAGCCATTATTTCACTGACTTTTGTACAATATGTGAGTAGAATCTTCAAGATTTAGCTCAGGTGCTACTTTCTTTTTCATGTGGCATCACCCCCCCAACTCAATAAATACTACATTCTCCCCCACGCCCCACCATGCCTATGTCCTCTTATCCCTTTGCCTCCCCTCTCCCTAGTAACCTCAGAGCTGTCAGGATATTCATTAATGTCCACTAGTTTTTGAAAGTGTTGTACATTATTGAATTGTCTCGAATGTAAATGTCAGTATTTGTTTTTATCCTGACTTGCTTTATTGTACATAATTCTCTCAAACTCTCCCTCCATGTTTTTTGGAAATGACTTCTTTTCATCTTTCCTTAAAGCTGCATAGCTTCCATGGTGTGGATACACCAAACCTTCGTGATTCCATCGTGTGTCAGTGGACAACTAGGCTGCTTCCATATCCTAGCGATTGTAAATCATGCTGTTGTGAACATTGTGGAACATACAGCATTTTTTGTTCATGGTTCATATCCTGTGGATAGATACCCAAGAGTGGGGTTGCTGGGTCATACGGCAGTTCCATTTTTCATTTCATAATGTAAATCCAGATGGCTTTCCGTGATGGCCATACCAGTTTACGTTGCTACCGACAGTGAAACAGGGTTCCTTTTTCCTCTGCATCCTCTCCAACACTTGTTGTTGGGTGTCTTTTTATTATGTGGCATTGTCACAGTCGTGAGATGGAATCGCACTGTGCTCTGATGCCACTTCTACTGGAAATTCTACCCCTGCCTGCCCAGTTTGTATTTGGTGACTTTCTTCTGAAGGCCCATTTCTTTTATGGGTCTTTCCACATGGGCCTGACATAGAGCAGGTGCCCAGGTGCACCTCTGCTGGGTGTAGACTGTGTACCCTACACCCTGTTATCTGAAATAATCTTTTCACCAAGTTCTGGGAAGGCCTTAGAGGTCCTCTACCTAATGCCATCACTTGAATGATGAGTAAGTTGAAGCTCAGAGAGGGGAATGGGCAGGGCCAGAGCACCTTGGCCTGCTGCATGTGTCTCTTTACTCCTCTTCCAACTTTATCTTTACTGACTCAGACAATTTCCTCCACTCATGTCTGTTTCCCCATCATTGCTAATTTGCACATTGAGATGAATCTTTGGCAGGAAAAAAACCTGTCCATTTCCAGGACTTAAAGTGAATATCAGAGAAATAGCTCTCCTGTTGTTGAGACTTTGCAAGCTCTGGCACTGAGAACTACCATCATTGAAGCCGGAGGGGGGTGGGGAAACCTTAAAGTGACTTTTCAGCAAATACAGTTTTTAATGATATACATATAATATCGTGTTCTGTTTTATACTCTGATCATGATTAAGAATTTCAAATAGCTCAGGAAGAATTAAGAAGATTTACACCCACATTATTACTCATAACTACTTAGACCAAAGAAAGAAATCTTTTAAAAAGATGTTTATTGCTTTCATACCGAATGAGAATCTGAATTAAAATGATTCCCAGCACAATCTTTCGAGTTGAAAGTACATTCAGCAGTTTTCAGAATCCCTTGTAATAACACAATGCTCTGTAATTTCATGGAGTTTGTATTTTTTCAAAAAAGATTAGTGGGAAGGCTGTAAACATGAACTTCTTAATCCTTTTCATGCAGCCACTGTCCAGAGTCAGTCTCATTACATTTGCTCCTCACATGGAGCCACGCTGTCTGGGATTGGCTGTGCAGGCTTTGAGATTTGACCTCTTGGCTCCTGAGAATTTACTACAAATAGAACAACTTTAGTTCTTCAGTCATTTCTGACCCTCAGCTCTAAGGTGGTAAAATGTGATGATCATGTACCAATTTCTGAGAGAGAATTTCTGTAATCCTGAGCATTCAGAAGTGTTTTTTATGTTAGCTACTGTTAGATGCTCTGCTAGAGAAGATTGTGGACTAGGAAAAGAGGGCCTTGCTGACCCCCACACCCCAAAAATCCCAAACACTTCCATTCATTCATTCAGTTATTGAGGCTGGATTGATTACCTCTTAACTCTGTAGTTGTGGGAGGGGATAGTGTACAAACAAAATTTTGCACTTGAAAATATTCAAGCATGCTGAATTCTACTCTTTATTATTTTTAATTTATGATTTTTTATAACAAGCTGTAATTACCAGTGCCAAGGTCTAGAATTCTAGAACAGGGCTTACAGTGTTGGAAAGAATATTTCAATACAAAAAACAAACAATATATCACATAATAAACACATAGAGATATGAACGGACAAATGAGCTAAGGCAATTCCTTCTACTTAATAAATGTTAGAAATAATGCTTTAAGGACTTGAAATTTTCACTTTGGGGACTTGAAGTTTTTACTAACTCCTGTGTCTGGGGATACTTCATTGTTGGATCAATAGCCTATAATAAGCCAAACAATGTTATTGTTGTTTGGGATAAGAGGGTTTTGAGAGCATGGCTAAAATCAATTGTGTGGTAGACATGGAACTCTCTGAGTTCCTTGAGTCTAATTTCCATGAGTTCTGAGTCTCCTTTTCAAGAGCAAATACAGTGCAGGAGAAATTGCAAGGAAGATTGGGTGGGGTGGGAAATGCCCTTTGACTGGGCATCGTGAGACTTGGCTTCTGGTTTCATCTCAGTCACTGCTTTCTAGTGTGACCCTGTGCATGTCATGTTGTGAGCTTCGGTTTCCTCATCTGCGAGCTACAGCCCCAATGCGCTTAATTATAAACTTCGATTTCCAGATACACAGGGTCCCACAGAGGTGCCTTAGAGGTCACTGAAAGGGGGGGCACTCTGAGACCTCAACCCACATCCCCAACCCCAGTGGTCCATTCTCCACTGGTGTGGACATAGGGACTCTTCTTGGGGTTTCTTTTGAGTAGAGAGTTCCAGGTACTGAGTGAAACTGAAAAGCTTTAGGCTAAGTGATACCTAAGGATTTTCAGGTTTTTAAGGTTCTATGACATCTGAATAACCAAAGTGGGTGTCTGTGACATTGTTTAATAGCTAGTGTGTTAGCCAGCCTTAGGGCTGGGGTGACAATGGTAATAGGTGTTCCAACTGTGCTACCTAGCTGTATAATGCACCTGGATTATTGTATTCAGTGGAGCTTGGTGATCATCACAGCAAGGGTGAATGTGACTTACCTCATTTTACTATTGAACATTTCTATCTACATGTGGTATATTTAATGGGGCTCTTATTGCATTTCATCATTCTTCAATAACTAGAATATTTGATTAATCTGTGCATGCCATTCCCCAGCTCTGCCAGGCAGCAGAAAATGTATTGAATCAGACAGTGAACAATTTGAATTTGGGGCAGTGCTTTTCACACTTACACAGAGGATGTCATGAGAAAGAGCCAGAGAAGAGGTGTGTGTGTGAGCATTGGTCAGTTTTTTATAGACATATAGTAAAGGCTGATTTATTTGAGGCATAGAGTTATTTCAGGCAATCTGAATTAACTATGACTGAAAATGGTGCTTCTGAGCTATTACATTTCCAAGTGACTAAAACACACACACGCACACACACACACAAGAGCAGGAATCTAGATTTTGTGAAAATACACCCAGTATCTCCAAGAAAATAAGCTGGAGGCGTATCTCACATTCCATTTTAAAACAGTAGTGGCCTCCCTCTGAGTGACAGTGGTGCTATTAATGCCATTTTACATGGGGGAGAAAACGTGGTGGTGCTAGTCATGCTTTTTAAGTGCACTTTTCCATTTATTTTCCATTTGTTTATTTACCTATTCATTCCTTTGATTTTGCTTTCTTCTCTGTCTCTGTAGGTTCTAGTGCTTCTAATATTTGACTACATTCCCCTGTGATCCAAAACATAGACACGGTGGCTGCTGACCCAGAGTAAGGTTCTGTATGAGGCATTGCTGGGGGTTTAGAGGTGATGAGCTGTGCTTTTTAGTATGCAACCACAATTTGAAAGGTAGTGTTTTGAAGGATTATCATTCTACATGAGACACTTGTTTAAGGAAACCTAGGGAAAGGCAATTTTTTTTTTTTTTTTTTTGTATTCCAGATGGAAACTGAAGGGAAAGTTTTGAAGGATGCGGGCCCTGTGCCTCCTTCTGTTACCACACTTTATCTCCTTGATTTGTTAACATATGTCTATTCCTTGTTAGAATGACTGCCTGAAGAGCAGTTTTTTGTCTCATGTGGGATTCCCAGAACCTAGAGCACTGAACCTAGAGCTGGCTGTGGACTTCATATTCCGGGAATGAAAGGATTCTTATCTATAACTTGGAAGAGGCAGTTATGGAAAAGTGAAATGCAGTTAGGATTTGTCGCATTATGTCTTCTTTGAAACTTTCATTGATATCTAGGATGAGGAAGATTTTAATTGGGATTTGTGTACTGTGACAAATAAAGATCTAGATCCCTCCAAAATATTTCTGCCCATCTTATCCCATAGGAAGCCCACACTATTATCCTGACTGCCCATTACACAAATGCACTGATCACAGAAATCAGAAGGAATGCCATGGGATTCCAAAACATATTGCCATCTGTGCAATGTATGGCTGAATTATGAAAATTCATTCAGTCAGCAAGATAGAAATAACATCTGCACATGCAGACAACAAACACAGACCAGCGTCCCTCTGAAACCCAGCTGCCATTGTGACTCATGGCAAGCTCCCAGCCTGAAAAAGCCAAGAATAGTAGAACAGAAGCTTCCCTACTCAAGGTGGAGAGCAGAAGAACAGGGGCAGTATGCAAGTCAGTTTTTTGGACACTCCTGAGCAAATGGCTTAACTCATTCATCTCCATGGACTCAGGTTGGCAGTTGCACAGAGAAGAAGATGAAGGGGGGTGAATGAAAGAAACACGTATCAAGTAGACTTTATTCCAGGAATGCAAGGCTGGCTCAACAATTGGGAATCTATCAATGTCATAGATTTGATACAGAAAATCCATTTCATTAGTAGATACAGCAAACAGAAAATATAGAGTTTTTAAAATCAAGAATAACCAGGAAAAATAGAACTAGAAAGCTCCTTTCTAAGCATGATGGGGCATTTACCATAACTAATAGTAAACATCATACTAAATGAAAAAATAAAAGCGGCATTTTCATTAAAAACAGGAATAAGACAGATTCTCCCATTATCAGTATTATTCACCTGTGTTTCAGAATACTCATTAATGGTATCTATCAAGGAAAAGAAATTAGCTTTATAAAGAGAAAAAAATGACAAAAGGTTAATGGCTTATGCATAAGTATACACTATAAACACTAGAAAATTCAGCTATTGATGATAGTTCTCTTGGGCTGTATTCATGGATGAGGGAGGGTGATGCTAGCATTTTAAACTTCAGTTTTGTCTGTATTGTCAGAAAGGGTACAATGAACCAAACAGATACAAAGTATTACCGTTTTTGCTAGTGCCAAAAAGCCATTGAAATCTAAACAACCCCTTTCCAGAATAGTGGAAAACAAGTCCATTACAGAGGAAGTAAACTACCTTGCATGAAGCACAGAGTGCTACAGACTGCGCCGAAATCTTTTAATGAATCCTCTCATTCAAACCCCTGGAAACCACTAGTTTTTGTGATTTTGCCTGTTCTGGAAATTGCAGAGGAATGGAACCCTATATAACATGACTTGTTTGTTTAGATTCTTCCCTTAGCATAGTGGTTATAAGAGTTCGCCCATGTAGCATTCATTTGTATGTCATTCCTCTCTATGGTTGGGTTATATTTCCATTTCCCATTCCCAAATACCAAGCTTTGGTTGCCCATTCATCCATGGTTGGACCTTTGAGTTATTTGCAGTTTTGGGGTCTTATGAATTGTGCTGCTACAAACTTTCATGTCAAGTAATTGAATACCTGATTTTGCTTCTTTTGGGTAGATAATATCTAGGATGGGAAACTGGTAAAATGGCAACTCTGAGACTAACTTATTGAGAAAACACCAAAATCTTCACTACACTTGTCGCCTTATAATATAGATAAGCTCTTCCTGATCAAGAAATATAGCTGAGAATTTCACTTGAATAAAAAAAAAAAAAACAAATGTTTTACAATGAAAAAAAAAAAAAGAAATATAGCTGAATGGATGTCCCCCCTCCCCCGAAATCACTTCCACTTGTAGGATTAGTCACAGATGGGTAAAAAATCAGGAAGATTAATTCAACTGAAGTCCCTTCACACACACTTGTAGGACAGGGAAATGGAGTGCACCCCCTCATCCATCCCCAGGTGGGGCAAGTGGAATCAGTACTTGACACCAAGTATTAGGCACAAATTTTTTGAGGACATATAATGTGCCAGAGAGTGTGATAATCATTGTGGATACTGAAAAAAGGAATATGTTCTGTCCAAGATAGTCTCAGATTCTAAAAACTGAGCAGAGATTAAAAAAAAAAAGACACAGTAATGCACTAATCAGAATCCATGATACATTTAAAAATCCAATTCTCTGAAATACAAATTTAGCATTAGGCAGCGATGTCTTTCAATGATAAGTGAACCCACTCTCTTATTATGTCAGTTCATAAAATATTTAAAGGGACATGTCCAAAGAATTGCACTTAATTAATTTCAGACGAATGCTGTACAAAATTGAATAAATTACAGTGGATCATCTGTCTTTTCAAAAATAATATTTAAATTAAGAAACCAAATGGAATCATTAGCTATACTTTATTATTAAAATCAAATATTTTTTACATAAGTGGATGTTAATAGGTAGGCAGTGTACAATGCAGTAATTACTTTTTATTTGCCAGTTTCGATTTATTGGGGAGGGAAAATGCCATCATCTTTAGCACTTAACTCTGTCCCTATACTCCTAAGTGTGGGTATCACCAGTGAATGATTATATCTTCACTTACCCCACTAAACCATTATCAGGCACTGTCTGGGATTTTATGACTCCTTGTCTAAATGACTCATTTTGTAGGGCTCTACCTCCATATACACAAAACTCACTTTCTGCATTATGGGGTACATGAGTGGGGGTTATAGAGAATGCCCATCTCTTGCTAAGAATAACTACACTATTGTATAGATAGAGCAGAGCTCTGGCTTTTGAAATGGAAAGAGACACAGGTAACAATGCCTCTTTCATTGCTCTGTATAAATTGCATTTAAACTCTTAGGTAATGCAAACTTCTAGTTAAATGGCTAAATGCCTGGCTTAGTCTAATACTGTGATGTAATAGTCTGACAACTCAGTAGTTTTACTCATGTCATAGAATGTTCCAACTACTTCTTCTCTATGATAAGCTACTAAACACCCAAAATAATTTTTTGAGTGTTTTTCACAGAACGGTGGGCATTATTTTCTTTCTAAAGAATATCTGGTTTTGAAACATTAATTCCAAAGGGCACTTGCACCTCTATGTTTATAGCAGCACTATTTACAATAGCTAAGCTATTGAAACAACCCAAATGCCCAAAATAGATGACTGGATCAAGAAGATGTGGTACATAGACACCATGGAATATTACTCAGCATTCAAAAAAGATAAACACATGCAGTTTGCAGCAACATGGATGGAACTAGAAGGGATCATGCTCAGCGAAATAAGTCGGAAAGAAAAAGAAAAATACCAGATGGTCTCACTCATAGCAGGAATTTAGAAAACCTAAATAAGGGACCAGGAAAAAGACTAATTAATACAAAGTAAAAATCAAAAATCAACAAGCAACTATAAACCAGAGACACACTACGGGGGGAGGGGCGGGGAGAGGAAGGATTAGGGTCAAAATAAGGGGGGGTACAATTGTATGGGGAATATAACCAAAATGAAAATGCATACATTGTGCAAAAATGAAAAATGATGTAAGAATTATATAAATTAAAATATTAAAAACAAAAAGAATATCTGTTTTTGTGGTCTAGTAGCTATGACTTAGACAGATTCTACTGGTGCATTATCCATGTTCTGCATTAAGTTATTAGTAAGTGTTCTGCTGTTTTGTTCAAATGACTGGTTTTACGTTTGATTAAAATCCATATTGGTGTAGTCAGTCTAATTTAAAAGTACCCATTAGAGTTACCTGAAAAAAAGTTAGGAGCCATGATAGCAATTAGAATGCAGAATCAGTTACCCAGGCAACCCCTGGCTTCCGCTAAAGTTCCTGGGTTTATGAGGAAGAGGAATGATAAGATGGGGCCAAGCGCAGTACTGAAAACACGCCAGTTAAATGCAGGAACACATGTAACAAGTGAAATTTAAGGAAAGTCACCCAGAATATAATTTTCAGTGTCTTTGGGAGAAATCCATCCTGCAGAAGAGCTTCAGATTGAAATTCTTGTTCCAACGAGTTCACCATATTTGACCCTCAGGGCTTTCGTGCACATGTCCTCTCAGGCGTGCTGTCTCATTCATTCAAATATGTCAAGACAGAAAACAGATCTCCCATTCTCTTCCTCATCATAAGAGATTTTTTCAAAAAGCTTTTGTTGGGTCAACATACCGATCTGATGGGTCTGCTGAAGGTGGTCTGAGCTGTAATCTTGACTCCCCACCCCCACCCCCAACCAGAAGAGATTCTGGTCCTCTTAGCCTTTCATGTCGCCAGTGGAATCTACATTGTATGTCGAGCTGCTGCGCACACTCTGCCCTCCATCCTAAGTTCCCCTCCCCACACACAAGTAGGGCTCAAGGAGACCGGATTTCTTAATTCCTTAGGATTCCTTAATTCCTTAGGATTCCTTAATTCCTTACGTGGTGAGTCTGTAGTTGACTGTGATGCCTGGAGATTGTCTTGGGGTTCCCTGGCAGTTTTAGGGACTGCAGTGATGATATGGGGTCCTATATAGCCAGCCTTTGGGGCATGACCAGGACAAGGTACTTAATGTATCTGTGCCTCACCGACCTCACTGTGGAAAGAGAATCATGCCAGTGCTTTCATTATAGGTCACTCTCAGGATTCAGCGGGATGAAGCACTTGAAAGTCTTTGTCCATTCCCTGCCCCTGTAATGCTCAAACCAAAGAAGGTGGGGCACAGTAGGGTTCCTCACTGAAAGGTTCCCCACCACCCGATTAAACAAACTGCTCTGGAAAACGATCCGTTGATCCTACTTAGTTTGAAAGTGTCAACAGTTGAGCTTTTTGAAAATCATGTGCTCATTCCTAATCTTCTGACATGGGTCTCAATCTTCATTTTCCTCCAGGTACCAAGGGTCACTCAGATATCTGATCTGCAGGTGCTCTCTTTGTCCATGATGCCATCTAAGTGAGCCAAGAGACTTGGTTAATGGAGCATGGGATTGATTCATTCACAACATACTGATCCCGTGACTATTAGGGCTGATGTGGTGGTACCTGTCGGTTGCTGTTTTAGGGATATTGGGTAAACAAAACAACTTCCCTGCTGTCAAGAAGCTTCTGTTCCACTGAAGTTGAAATCAGGATAGCCAGGACTTCTTTTCCAGTCTCCTTGTCTAGCTTTGCCCAACCTCTATCATGATTCTTTTACAAACAACCTTAGTTTTCTGCCATTTTCAATTGTTTCTCATTGCTTTTGCTGGAGACCATAGAAGGAAAATGGGAGTTGAAAACCCTGCTTACTTCTTTTTTGGTGAGAACATAATGTTGTCCCCAAGAACAAGCCTAGCATGGTCCTCATGAAGTCTGGGGAACAAGTCATTTCCAGGCACAGATCACTTTATTCTAGGCTTCAGTGTTTCTGATGGTGTTCTAAGACCTCTACTGCTTCTCAATGAAAAGGAAAGATCTGGAGTCAGACCCATCTACACCAAACGCCAACTCACTGATCCCCTGCTGTGTGACCTTGGCAAGTCATTCACCTCTCTGAGCCTTAGTTTCCTCATTTTCACTTAAGGATAATTATCACCATTTTGTAGGGTTGTTGTGAGATTAAAACGAGAGAATGTAAAGCAGTGAAGATAGGTCTGGCGCCAAGGGCTCAGTAAACATTAGCTGTTATTAGCAGAGCCACAGAGCAAGGGATGCCTTGTAGCCAATCTCTGTTTCGAGCTTCCTAGCTGGTTACCTTTCGCGTATTACTGAATTTTTCTTAGGACTGGCTTCCTTTCTGTAAAATGAAATTTAACATCTACTTATCCACTTGGTTGTTCTAAGGATTAAAGGAGATCAAATCTTAATGACATTGTGCAGGGCATAGCCCTTCTATTCTCAGGTCTGTCCTTTACTAACAAATATTTTTTCAGGTCTTGTGTTCAGCCCCAGGGTACCGTGGAGACAGGATCCCTTGTGCTCCTGGAGACAGACAGACAAACTAATTAGGCAAGCACAGATGGTGAGAACATTGGGAAGGAGACAAGCAGCATGGTTAGAGAGAATAGTGGGTGTCCACTCTGCATTGAAGGACCAGGCGGGACTTCTGTTGAGAAATGACCCCTGAATTTAAGTCTCCATGACAGGCAGCAACGAACAAGGAAAAGCATTTCTGCCAGAAAATGGCATGTGGCGAGGTCCTGATGCAGGAAGAGCACAGCCTGTTCAAAGAGCCAAAAGAAGCCTGATGGACTATTTTGAAAGAATATACCTTGCCTTCCTTTGGAAGAGTAAGGGAGAGCTATTGACATTATCAAATATTCTTAGCGAGGTCAAGGGAGTGGGTAGGTGGTCTTGGTAAGCTTTCCACAAATAATTTAAGTGTCTTCATCTCTGGGGGTCCCAACGGGAAACAGGAGGTACACCCAGAGGAGTCATTAATGGGTCATTTAATGAAGGGACTCTTTACTTGGCTGTAGTCAGGGTTTAGAGTTAATGGTTAAGGGAAACCATTAGTGGAGGGGGAAGCATCTAGGGCATGCAATAGCAGGGAGCATTGTCACCGCCGCTTCAGTTTCGATGAAGCTCATGGGGGGCTAGTTAACCAGTATGGAGAGAGCAGTGGACATTTGGAGAAGGCCTCCTAACAGACCTGTGGCCTTTGGTGGAGGGCAGCAGGCATGACCCCCCCTGTAGCCCAGCATCAAGGAATTAGGCGATGGCAACACATACTCTGTCCACATTCACTGTTGCCAGTGCCTCCTCATGGCCAAACCCAACTGGAAGCCAAAGGGGAAGGTGGCAGGATGAATGTGGCCCATCAAGAACAGTCTTTGGGAGCACAGGTCCGAGTGAAGAGGGATGCGGCATAGCTCTAGAGAGACAAGTGGGGACTCTCCAGCATAATAATGTGTTTCCGTGCTAGTAAGCTGAATCATGCCCCAGAAAGATGTGGACCCCTGAACCCTGGAACATATGAATATATTACTTTTCGAGTTAAAGGAGACGTTGCACCTGTGATTAAGTTTAGGACTCGGGATATTATCTTAGATTATCTCAGTGGGCCCAATGTAATCATAAAGGTCTTTATAAAGGAATGGGGGAGGCAGGATAAGGAGACGCGAAATCTGATGCAGAGGTCAGAATGTTATGCAGCTGTGAGCCAAGGAATGTGGACAGCCACAGCTGGAAGAATTAAGGAAATGATTCTCTCCTAGAATTTCCAGATTAACACCACAGGCACCTTGACTGTAGTCCAATGAGGCCTTTTTAGAATTTTGCCTTCCAGAACTACAATGGAATGAATTTGTGTTGTTTTTAGACACTAAGTTTCTAGTCATTATTTTTCAGCAGCAGTAGGAAACTAATATAGAAATCCTCTTTCTATAGTCTTTTTCAGTTCTTTAAGAAGATGCCTAATATTACTTACTTTGATACTCACAGAAACTCTTTGAGGAGGGAATTCCTCTCTCTCTTTTTTTTTAAAAGATTTATTTATTTATTTATACAAGCACTGGGTACAGTCAGAAACAGGAGGGTGAGAGAATTCACCAGAGCCAGGGCAGGGAGCAGAGCAGGCAGAAGGACCAAAGTACACTGCTGAGGGGAGCAGCGGGCGGCAGGAGAGTTCTGCACACCATGTGGGACCCTCCTCCGGTGGCCGGGGAGCAGCCGGGGATCGAACCGGTGCCGTGGAGGCTGCTGGCAGCTTCGGAACCCAGCGCCCAACCGCTGCGCCACCGGGGAGGCCCAGGAATTCCTCTCTTCATTGTGTGAAGAGGGACACTGGGGGACAGAGGTTTGAAAAGGTTCTCCCGGGGCTAGTGAAGGGTGCAGCTGGAGATGGAACCAAGCTCTCTTACTCCAAGTTCATTTTCCCTTTCCCTTCACACCATACTTTCTACCTTGGAGCAGTGTTTGGAGGCAGCCAGGTTGCATGGAGTCAGGTGACAAATGGGTGGTGAAGAAGACAGGGATAAACTGTCTGAAGATGGTGAAAGAACTATCTTCATTGTGGCGAATAGATTCTGCCACTCGATCTGATCCTGCCTCACCTAAACCTGTGCTTGTTCCAAGATGGTGGTTTTCAAGCTGAGCACTTCTGAGACTCAGGACTTTTTTGGGGGGATGAATTGATGGGTTGATGGTAAATTCAACCAGAGAAGTTCTGTGAGTGTCTGTTTTTTAAATAGTTAACTTCTAGGTCAGATTTCACTTAAAAAAATTCAGGGTCCTGGGGCTAGAGAGATGTTTATAAATTCTTGTGAACATTCTGCAAATTGCCACTGTAAAAGATAAAAAGAAACAGAAACTCTGGGGTGATGGTTCCTCAAACCCCATGGGGCTCAGAGAAAGGGGGAAGAGCAGGCTCCGTGGAGACCCCTGGAGGAGGCCTGACCTTCCAGTCTCCAAGCAGGGGTTGGCTGCGAGAAGCAGCAGAATGTCATGAATATGACAGCATCTGGGCTGTTATTTGATTTTTAAAGTGGATTATAAAAATTGGAGCTCCATCACCCAAGAGGCTTAAACACATTTGTGATGCCGGGGTGTTTCTGTTGCATTGGTAAAGGTCAAAATCAATAGAATTCTCAAATCTTCCCCTATTTCATAGGTCAAGTGTGCTATTAGTCCATAGATCACTAGTGAATTTCTCTGTGAGCCTTAAGTATTTGCTTGACATAAAAATGACTTTTCAGGTTTACTTATTGGTCCCTTGGAAGATGAAGGACAT
Organism: Talpa occidentalis; assembly: GCF_014898055.3. Taxonomy (NCBI): domain Eukaryota; kingdom Metazoa; phylum Chordata; class Mammalia; order Eulipotyphla; family Talpidae; genus Talpa; species Talpa occidentalis. Next base: position 8,790,231 of record NW_023601543.1, read on the forward strand.
TTTATATCCCTAATACCTTAAATATATCATCTGGAATTATTGCACATTGAGCTGTTGCTCTGCCTGGCTGCTGAGAAATATGCTTGAGTTTCAAAGGCCTTCTCTTTGGGGGTTGCTGAGTGAAGAAATGATATATTCCTGTCTGCTTCTCTAGAAATGCTTTTCCTGAGTGAAGTGAGAATGTCAGAGAGTTGTATCCCTGAAATGCACCTCAACCCTCCTAAGTTCACCTCTACTGAATAGTGCGCCAGTTCTAGGCACTGGACAGCCAATGGCGTGGTTCATAAGAACTGTTCATCAGAGACCTGTGGCTGGATTGATGGTAGGGATGGTGTTGGCAGATTGCCCACCAATATCCTTCTGTGCATCTAGGAAGACCCCATGGGAGGGAGGAATTTGTCTCGGTCTCCATTGCCAGGAAAAAACTATTTCTCATGAGCAGCCAGAATGTTTTCTAATGTATGGGCATTTGAAATTTTCTTATTCAATGGTCAGACCCACTGAGTAGCAGAACCATAGCTGCAAGGTAGAAATATTGATGCATATGGACTTTGTCTTGTTGCAAAGATCATTTGAAATAGCCCCAATAAATACAAACTACTTACCACTAACCTTCACACTTATTTCGCTGCCCCCTGCTGTAGTTATAACGTATTTCTTTCAATTTCTGGAACATTCTGTCTCTTGCCTCAGAGCCTTCACACATGCTGTTCCCTCTGTTGGGATCATATTCTCTTCCTTCTTCCCCACCATTCACCTCGCTAACTCCCTTTCACTCTTTCCATGTTTCAGATGAGATGTCACTTCCTGCTTGCGCTTCTCAACAAGTATCCACACTTCTTGTTTCCCCATTGTAGCTTCTTTTCCTATTGGACCACTTCACCCACAGAATGGTCAATACCCTATTAATGTCTGTCTCCCCTGTCTATACCGTACATCCCAGGGCATTTTGACTTTGTCACTGTATTTCTAGCACTCACCCAGGGCCTAAGAAAAGAAGTAGTCAATGAATGGAATTTGCTATTTGATCATAAAGTATTTCTTTCCATGTTTGAAAGGCACATGGTACATGTTGACAGTGCTGATAAAAGTCATTTTTGGAGCAGGACAGCTGTGACAGTGTTATTTTGGGCAAGTGGGTTGATCTCGGTGAGCCTTGATTTTCTCATCTCTGAAATGGGGACAGGTAATGTCAGCCTCATTGCCATGTGGTGACAATGATCTCACACCCAAGTAGGTGATTAATAAAGGTTTTTGAAATTCAAATGTCCAAGAAATGTATACCCCACTGAAGTGAATAAGTATGAATGTTCTGAATTTTATCTTTCTCTGGGATTGTGCATGAATTTAAACATTTTTGTTATAATGAACATTATTATTTAAGTGGTACCCTTCTGCCAAAAAAATGGAGAAAACATCCATGTAACTTACCTTTCCAAATAAAATTGATTTGTTTAATAAGCAGTAGTTGCTGGAACTCTAGCTTTGACCTGTTTGATGTTATCCAAACGCAAACCCAGAGTTTCCCTACAGCGCTAGGGAGAAGAATGAGGCCTAGAATCCTTGCCAAATTACTCTCTGAATATCAACTGCATTTATTTTTGAGTATAATCTGATACTCTGAGTCTGGCCTGCTAATTATTTCACTGGCCAGGAAAGTGGCACTGACAAATATGCCCCTTTCCTCGTTGACATCACAAAATTCAAAGAACAGAAACCTACTGAAGTCCTTTTCTTGTCCTGTGAAAAGTATACGATCTGCCTTCTGAGACTACAGGCTTATAAAACCAAAGCAGGAAGGTGGTGTAGAAATGAGTTAAGCATCCATCTATCTCAGTGGTGATGGCCTCTCTCTCCTTAAGACCCCAGCCCTGCAGGAAGCGGGAGCGCGAAGCATAAACACGAGCAACCCCTGGCTGCTACCAAGGTGCCAGAACTCCTTACACAACTGACTTAACTGAAGTCTTCCCTCCTGGGATATCTGCCAATGTCTAAGCCAAGTCCACCTTTGTCTGTAGCTCTGAGGTTCTTCTCTGTCCTTCTTGGAATGTCTTTTACTCTCTCATTCTCAGTTGCGCACAGTCTGTACAATCTAGCTGGGAACACGTTCTGTGCTCATTTGGTAGTTACATACAATGTAGAGGCTTAGAGCTACAGAGAATTATGCAATGAAATAGACTCTCACAGTCCATCCTAAGAAGACGTAGTCAATAAATGGGATTTTCAAAGTGGGCTTCAAAGATACCTGTAGGTATGTTCTGGCGGAAGGACCAAGGGCTTCATAGGGGGTAAGCAGGTAGGAGATATGTGCCAGGGAAACTGAGCAAAACAGGTCATGGATAAACTGTCATTGCATCAGCCAAGTTCTGTTTTTATCTGTATTGCATATTTGACATCATCCTGAGATTTCATTTAGAGAAACAGTTCCATGACCACAGCATTTAGTGGGGAAAGCATTTCCTCAGTCCCGTTACCTGTTCATAGAAGTCGAGGCACCTGTTCACTGTGAGGCAGAGTAATTTTGTGTGTGTTCTGGTTACATAGATGCATTTTTCTATCTCTTCAAGTGGCTTGTGGGTCACTCTCTGTGGGCATCACTCTAAATCCTTTGTAGACAAGTTGCTCTTAAACTTTTTTGAGTTGTCTTTTTTTTTTTTTTTTTGAGAATTTGATCTAAGTTGTAGGCCAGCTGCTGTGAAAAACATTTGTAAACAGTGCAATGTACAAAATATTTCAGGGAATTATGGTGCCATAGAAACCCAGTCTTGTACTCCAAGGTTAAGAGTACTTGAGGGGAAGGCTTCTCTTGACAGACCTCACAAATTGTTAGGGTAAATGTACACCAGAAGAAGCATGGCATTTCTCTTTATTCTTTGCATTAGAACTGTCCAGTATTTGAATGGGTTGTTTCATGAGAGAATGAATGCTGGGCTATTTTACAAGCACAGATACTACCAATTCCTAAGTTTCTTTGGGCAAATCACTTAAATTATCTGAACCTCAGTTTTCTCCTGTAATATCAGAATAAAGACATGGGCTCCTTTATAATGACCTCATACACCATAGGTTGTTGGGAGAAGTCAATGAAATAATGGATGCAAATAATTTACCATGTAGGGCGCAAAATTTCTGCTCCTTGAATCTTACTATGGAAGATTCCTGCCTTGCGTGGGAAATTGAAGTAGATGCTCTCTGAGGTCCCTTGTAATTCTGACATTCCCTTTTGGTTTACCCTTTCTGCTATGTCTTAATGAACAATCTAGGAAGTATTATCTTCTTTTGTGGATTTACCCTCAAACACATTTTGTGACTAGAATCTTAGGCAATGATTGCTTTTTACCTCAAAGGTCAGCTTGAAAAATATCTTCAAAATATCAGTAGCTTCTTTGAGGAGACTCTACATCTTATTGCAAAGTGGCTCTGTGAGTCCCTTAGGAAAGTCAGGAAACATTGACCAAACTTCTGAACATGTTGCACACTGTTGCCAAATAGAAATACATATTTATGAATAGGTTGTGCATTTTTGATCTGGTTTTGCTTCAGGCTTTTAAATTAGTCAGCCAAGTGCAATTCCAAAAATTTGATCTTCAAAATGGATCCCCTTTGACAAGCCTGTGGTAGCGAGCCACAATGATAGCTTCCACATCAACCATGCTTCCTTGTATTTAAACCCTTCTTTTGAATCTGAGGTGACTTGTGACCAGTAGAATGTGGTGGAAGTGAAACTGCATGACTTTCTAGGCTAGATGAGAAGAAGCCTTGCAGTGTTTGTTGAGTCTCTTGGATTGCTTGTTTGGGAAGGTACCAAGTCAGAAGTGCAGCTACCCCGCCATGCTTGAGAATGATCAAATATTATATTAAAAGACGAAAAGGAATGAGATGTCTGAAAGCCCCAGCTGCTCCTGCCATCTCAGCTGAGGTGCCAGACCTGTGAGTGAAGAAGCCATCTTGAACTGGAAGGACATCTGGCCCTGCCAAGTTTTTCATGACCACAGTTGTCATCTGACTGCAACTGCAGAGAGGTCCCCAGTAAGAAAGTCTTAGCTTTCCCCAGGTAATCCGTGGAACTGAGCGATAATACAGCAAATTGCTTCTTGGAGTCAGGAGTATGGAGCAATAGGTAAGCGAGACACATGCTAAAATCACAAGATGTGGACGCATACAGGCAGACACAAGCACTGGAATGTTCTGCAGCTGCTAGCAGAGGATATGCTGGGATTGTTGGAGGGTTTGTGGCTCCCTAGTAACAGGTGCTGTGTTGGTTGCCATTGACTCAGGTTGGTGAAGTGTAATCTTCCAGTTCAAGAAAATCACTTGTGATTGGGTTAAGAACATTGGCGCAAGAATGTAGCTTATATTTCTCCAACTGGGCTCCTTCATCACTAAGCTCATACTCTCTTTTTTATCCTTATGACAAGTTCTATGGAGGACTTTGTGCTACAGTTTCCCAAATTACTTGCCTGCCTGCAGTCATGCCACTGTGAAACCAGAGTTAGCAAAGTAGGATCCGTAGGCAGACCACCTATATTTGTGAGTGAAATTTTACTAAAATTTGCCCATTTGTTTACATATGGCCTCTTGATGGTTTTGCAGAGTTGAATAGCTGTGACAGATGGTACCGTATACAGAGCCAAAAATACTTACTATCTGACCTTTACGGAAAAATTTGCCAAATCCTGGTCTCAACCTTTGAGCTCTCTGGTTGGTGATGTTTTAAATTATGTACAGGATTATAAGCACTTGATTATGTGAATCTGAGCACTTGATTTCATGGCCACGTTCTATCTTTTCTGGGGACCACTGAGCAGGTAGACTCAGCCTTGGCTAGCATATATTAAGTACTTACTAGGCACCCAGTGCTGTGATATTTATATGATTTTTATTGCAGGTAATAATCCTGTGAGATGGCTATTTTGTCTCCCCTTTCATAGATCAGGAAATTTAAGAGAAATAAATGATTCTATTATGGCCACTGCTGACGTGATTGAGTTGGAATGGGAAGCTGTCCTCCCAGCTCCCCATCTTGGGTTCTTTCTCCTAAGCCTGTGGTCTTCACAGGTTTAGTCAGTTTATGTATATTGTGTGTGTGTGTGTGTGTGTGTGTTTATGTATACTCCTATGTGTTTGGCAGCACAAGCATTTTTTGCTCAGTAACAGATTAAAGCAGAACATCTTTGACCAAAGTATTGCCTTGGCCACACCCTGCTTCCTCACCACATTCTCTCGCTCTCTCGCTTGCTTCAGCTTTAACCTAAATGGAGTGAGGAGCTTCTCAGGACTTAGGACAAAGATGAGACTTGGACCAATAGCCTTTGATCTTTGTTTTTCCAACAGCATGGATATCTGGTTGCCTTTTGCCTCAATGCCAGTGCTTCCCAAGGCCTTCCATACGATTAGGAAAAAAAAAAATGAGGGATTACCTTATTTGTTAGTATGGCTGCTTTAACCACTCAGAAGCTTAGCACTTCTCTATCTAAATCCAACCATATTGGGCCTCCCTGGTGGCGCAGCGGGTTGAGTGCAGCGGTGTGAAGCTGTCTGCAGCCTCTGCAGTGTGGGTTCGATTCCCAGCCGGTCAGGGAGCAATCCACATGGCTCGGCAGACCTCTCCTGCCCCACCTGCTGCTCCCCTCAGCAGTGTATTTCAGTAGATCTGCTGTTCTGCTCCCCGCTCCGTCTCTGGTGAATCCTCTCACCCTCCCGTGCCTCTGGCCTGTACCCCAGTTCTTGTATAAATAAAAATAAATGTTAAAAAATAATCCAACCATATCTGCATACTGTAGTTTTTCTTTAAATCCTATTTTTAACTTGGCACATCCATATGATGGGGTTTATATGTAAATATTAAAATGAAGTCTATAAGGATATTTAGTGATAGAAAATATTTATAGTGTAATGCTGATTAAAAAAGAGAGCTCTGTACACATGGCGATCTCAGCTTTGCCCGGTGTGTTTGGGTGGAGATGTGTGTATCCACTCACTGCCCCTTGGCCACTGAAACAGGGAGGACCTGGGCTCGGAAATGTGATCTCTGGGTAGGAAAGATCAGTGTGATTGTTATTTTTTTGCCTTTCATCTTTGTGTTTTGTTCATTCTCTTGAAAGCATGCAGAACCACTCCGTTTGCCAAACAGAAGTATCTATATAACATGGTATTGAAACTTTCTCATGTTTCAAAACTTTCAGAAGGAACGCTGGCCTCCAAGAACAGAGGCAAGTTGATTCCTGAATGCTTCCTCCTGAGTCTCACACTGTCCTTGCACCTCATTCCTTGTCAGCTTCCATTTTTATGCCACTGTTTACAGTGATGTTAAGAAATGCTACAAAAAGTCCTTGACCTTGTATTTAGCACATTTAAAGATATATCTCTATTTATGGCTGATCAGATTGAGTGGAAACTTGGTTTGAAACAAAACTTGTCCAAATTTTGAACTAAAGAAGCACAGACATTAATTGGCATTGCATGTTTTAAATGTCACCCACAGCGTGTTCCTTTGGATGGAAAGTGAATCCACGCAGCCTCTGCAAAGTAAGAATGAGATTATATTTAGGCAGATGAATACCTTGAGACATTTAAAGGCTTACAGATGAGTCCTGGCACTTGTGAAAGATAATAGGTGACATGTTCTCTTGCTTTGTGCTAAAAGTTGCCTGCATCACAAATTGTATAAATTGTGTAGGTAAGTTCTTAAGCATTTATATTTTCAGGAAAATGGCTATAAAAAAGCTGTATCCCATTATGGAAAATTGTTATATATTAGTACCTCACTTGAATTCAAAAAGATCAGTGTCAAGTTATGTAAACATCTCTGAATCCTTTCGGTCGTCAGCGACAGTACATTTTATACGGGCTAAGGAAGCTTATATAAGAACCAATATTTTCCCAATACAATCAAATGCCACTTTGAATAAGGGGCACAGTGGAAGAGCTGCAATGGATATGTGTAATGTGTGCTAAATTTGTGATTGCCTTGGGCACTACTAAAGCCACACTGGGTAATTTTACTTGACAGCCAAAAAAGAGGAGCTAAAGAAATGTGGCAGTTTCACCTCCTGCGTCTATTCACAAACTCCCGTGGTGACCTCATTAATCTTGGGGAGGAGACGCACTCCAGGACTGGCTGCAGAATGCCAGGATGACTGCAAAAATCAGGACCCAGTCCATCTGCCACTGGTTTGCTTTGTGCTGCTGTTTGGCGACTTTTATAAGGGGGTGTGCCAAGGTGCGCTGGGTCACCGTGCGGACGGAGAATGTTGACTGAACACTGGTTGGTGCAGCAGCAAATGTTTTCTGTGCCTGCTGGGTCTGCCAGTCTCGGGAGCTTGGGCTCCAGCTCCTCCTCCCTCCTTGCTGAGGTGGGTTCTCACCCTGCTGCTGGCTGGGATGATGGAGAGAAGCCTGGAAGTCTCTCGCCAGAGACAGTGGGCTGCCATGTCATTGTTTGCATGCCTTGGTTCCTGTGCCAGGAGATTCTCACCTCTGGCCTGTACACAGATTTGCTGGGCTGATGTGACCTGTTTACCCGCCTTTCTGTTTTTATAAGTGACCAAGTGCTTGTTGCCAAGGAGTCTCATTGACTTTTGATTCAGAATTAATAAACACTTACCATGAGACTTGCTTTGTGCCAGGCATTGCTGTGGCCCCTCGAACATTTTTGTCTCATTTCCCTGTCATATGTTTTGAAAATAATGTTCCTAGTCCCATTTTAAAACAAACCAACGTCCCAACCCATGCTGTGTCTCTCATTTTTTTCATGAATGAAATGATGATATCACGTGATATCCACATAAGGCTATCATCTTTGAAAAGCTGTGTCATTGCTTACCATCTCAACTGGGCATTGGGCATAATTAACCAGGGCATTTCAGTGGTGAGATAGTGTGAGGGCAGGGAAGTCGGGACAACGGAAATAGGTATAGAAGAAGTAACATCTAACCTGTACCTGTCAAGAGCAGTCCTGAGTTCTGTGCAGGTGTTACAGAAGAGCTGTGAGTTGGGTGGGTGCAAGTTAAACCAAGAGAATGCGTTGCTGTGGATGCAAAAGGAGGATGTTTTCAAGACAGAGCAGGTGTCCAACATCATGTGACAGAGAAGAGAGGTCCAAAAGAGAAACCGTGAAAAGGCCACAGAGTTTTGTGTTGGGAGGTCAGTGCTGACCTTACTAAGAGCCCCTTCTGTGATGTGGGAAGGGTAGGAAGCAGATACTGTAGATCGAAGGGTTGTTGCATTGACAACACCACGCTGACAAAGAAACAGGAGCCGTGGAGCAAGCTGTGCAATGCAGGACATTCCGAATGAGCAAGATCTTGGCCTTTTTATTGGTAGAATAATCATACAGCATCAATTGCATGGTGTAGGAGAGCAAGGAGAAAGGGAGGGTGAACCTTGAAAATGTGCTTATGTCATCTAGGGCTTCAGGGGGAGATGAGTCTGCTGACCAGGTATTTTTTAACTGCTTCATGACCCGGTATTGTAAGCGAAACCATACCCGACCCTCACCCATGGCTCCAATCTTATCAACAAGGCATCCTGCTCATCTGTCTCTGGGATGCAAAGGCATACCTTGGTCAATGCCCCCCCCCCGGGCATTCGTCATGATATGTACCCATTATCCCACGGTGATCAAGTGTTTTGCTCTTGTTTAATTTGAAAGGAGCTCTGTCGGGTCTGGCATCCTGCATTATTTTAGGTCCTATAACTGATGGAGTGGGTTGTTCCCACTCCATTGGGAGGGCAGAACTGCACATAACCAAAATGATGTGGCCGAACAGGCCGTTTAAGTCTAGCAGACCCTCAAAGGCCAAGTAGGAAATGACGGAGGAGAAGCCTGTTAGTGTGGAGTCTAGCGCTTGTGATGGAGGAATTTGTGGTTTCCAGGGAACATTGTCCTTAAGAGACAGGTATTTAAAAAAAAAAAAACAATGAAAGCATTGAAGAGACTCTGGCATGACTGTAGTTTGAAAGGCAAGGGCCTTTGTGGAAAGAATGATTTGAGAGTAGGTGGGAACTTGAGGGCCCATGTCCAAGAGGTGATAGGAGGGGCTTTTTGCCAGAGCGCAGTGGGACAGATTGACCTGGAACCGGATGAGAGCCTTCACAGTCTTTGTTCTTGAGGGAAGAAAAATGAGGATGGATGTGATTTGTAAATGTTGATGCTGGAGATGTGGAAAGTTAAGGATGTTTTAGCCGAAGGCCACAATTGTGTTAATGAAGCACATGAGCAAGTCAAATGCTGAAATTGGTTAGTTACAGGGCTTCTGAGCAGAGTAATAAAAGGTTCACGTTCGTTGGGGAGAATAGAGAACAGACTGATGACAAGTATAAGGGGATGTCTTTGAGATTCAAGCAAAGATTGGAGATATGCACAACTTTCTCTGATGGGTGGGTAGAGCAGGGAGGTTTTAGTATTGGATCAGGGCTGGGGATTGGAGCTATGGCAGAACACTGGTGGTGGTCTTGGATCTGTAGTCATCAGTTCCATGCAGGATAGCAGAGGAAGTGGCATTAGAGGTCTGGTAGACTGGAAGGACGTACAGAGATCAGTGGACTCTTGAAGAGTGATGTCAGGGCTTGGGGTGGATTGTCAGTAACCCATGATCTGAAATCATCCAGAATAGGCCACCACATGGATAGCTAGCACGAGGCATGGAGAGGTCTATGGCTGGTGGCTTGCATTTCAGGAGATCAGAGATTTTGACACAGGGCTCAGGAATATGTTCATGATGCTGGATTAGTGAACAAGAGGGAGAGTTCCCGGATATTTCAGTGTTGAGATAGGAAGAATAAATGCAGAATAACAAGTTTTTACCAGAAAACCTTCAGGGAAAGCAGTGTTGTCAGAAGGTGGTAAAGGTATGAGTTGAAAGAGCATTCTTTCTGTCAAGATTCAGGAAAGAGATGAATTCATCTAGCATGCTCTTAAGTATTCAGAGAAATCTTGAAACCAGGGCAGCAGTGAAGCCAGAGACAGAGAGAAGCGGCATAGAACATGAGCAGGAGACTCTAGATGAGGAAGGGACTTTATTTTTTTTTTTTTTTGGTTTTTTTTTTTTTAATCTTAAATTTTATTTTTATATTCCCCCATACAATTGCAAACGCCCCATTCTGACCCCAATCCTTCCCCTCCCGCCCCCCCCCCCCCAAAAAGTGTCTCTGGTTCATAGTTTTTTGTTGATTTTGATTTTCACTTTCTTATATTCATTTTCCTGGTCCCTTATTTAAGTTTTCTAGATTCCTGCTATGAGTGAGACCATCCGGTATTTTTCTTTTTCTTTTTGGCTTATTTCGCTGAGCATGATCCCTTCCAGCGCCATCCATGTTGCTGCAAATTGCATGTGTTTATCTTTTTTGAATGCTGAGTAATATTCCATGGTATATATGTACCATATCTTCTTGATCCAGTCATCTACTTTTGGGCATTTGGGTTGTTTCCAAAGCTTAGCTATTGTAAACAGTGCTGCTATAAACATAGGGGTGCAGGTGCTCTTTGGAATTGATGTTTCTGTGTCCTTTGGGTAAATACCTAGGAGTGGAATTGCTGGATCATATGGAAGCTCTATGTTTAGTAGGTCCAGAAATCTCCACACAGCTCTCCATAGTGGTTGGACCAGTTTGCACTCCCACCAACAGTGCAGAAGAGTTCCTTTTTCTCCACACCCTCGCCAACATTTGTTGTTGCTAGTTTTTTTAATATGTGCCATTCTCACTGGTGTGAGATGGTATCTCATGGTAGTTTTGATTTGCATTTCCCTGATTACAAGTGATGTTGAACATTTTTTCATATGTCTGTTGGCCATTTGCATTTCCTCTTCAGAGAAGTTTCTTTTTAGCTCTTCTGCCCATTTTTTGACTGGATTATTTTCTTTGTTGTTGCTGAGTCTCATCAGCTCTTTGCAGATTTTTGTGATCAGTCCTTTATCATTAGTGTTGGGTGCAAAAATGTTCTCCCAGTTGGTGGGGTTTCTCTTTGTTTTTGTTATTGTCTCTTTTGCTGTGCAGAAGCTCTTTAATTTGATGTAGTCCCAGCTGTTTATCTTTGTCTTCACTATCACTGCTTTGGGTGATGTGTCTGTAAAGATGTCTTTGATGTGCAAATCCCGTAGTGTTTCGCCTATATTTCCTTCTATGTATTTTATGGTTTCAGGTCTTATGTCTAGTTCTTTAATCCATTTTGAGTTGATTTTTGTGTATGGTGTGAGGTAGTGGTCAAGCTTCATTCTTTTGCATGTAGCGACCCAGTTTTCCCAGCACCATTTATTGAACAAACTTTCTTTGCTCCAATGCATAGTCTTTGCTCCTTTGTCAAAGATTAGTTGACCATAAATCTGTGGGTTTATTTCTGGATTTTCTATTCGATTCCATTGGTCTGTATGTCTGTTCTTGTGAGGAAGGGACTTTAATACTGTGCAGTGGCCACAGGTGACAGGTCTGGAATAGCGAAGTCGCTGAGATTTGCTGGCCAGGTTGGCGTGGGAGGCCGAAGAGGTTTATGGAGTTTCTTAGTAGCCCTGTGAGTTGTAGAGAAAGTGATTTGTGGGCAAGAACTTTTTGGGTCAGTGCTTGAATTTAGATAAATTTAGGACTTAATGCATTGTTGACAATTTTTACCAGGCTGACTGCTTGGATGCAGCTTCATTTTTGACCAGTGATCACTTGAGGATATATTGTGAGTTCCATAATGCCCTATGTTAGGGTTGTTTTTCATGTCTTCTATTCCCTGCCTTAATTCAGGGAGGATTAAGATGGGTATTCAGTATTGTGTAGTGATGGAGGAAGTGGGGCTGTATCATTAACTAATTTGGGAAGACTTTTGAGGGGTTGATCTGCTTTTTTCCTACCCAGTTATCAGATATTCTATGAACGGAAAATCTCCCTTTGGGATTATAAAGTTCATGTAATATTTGAATTATTTACTTTGCAACAATTTTTTCAAAATAACCTCCAGGGAATCTTCTGGACAATGTGATGTTTGGGGCACAGTATGATTTTCTTGAGTACTGCATTTCTGTTGCTTGGTGACATGACTGTATATACCTGATGGTCTTCTGTGGATTCACTGATGTCACATTGGGAAAAAAAAATTCATGGACCTAAACAAAAATGTCTGAAAGCAGGAGAAACTTGTAGAAACTCTCTAGAAGTCCTATAGCATTACTTGAATGGGGTGGAGGCAAGAAGATTGACTTCGTTCTTCCTGATTATGACAGAAAGACATAGTCATTGTGAAAAATATTAAAAGCAAAGAATATGGAAATCCAAAACCTTTTAGTCTAACCAGCTGGAGATAGCCATTGTTTGATTTTGATGCATTATCATGCAGTCATTTTTATGTGTATATGATTTTAGCAAAAATGAGATCATAGCAATACACTTTCATTTTTTTCCTGATTGTCTTATGAACATGGCCAAAGGTCATTAATGCTCTTCTACAACATAATGAAAATGGTATTCCATTACTTTACTGTATTTTTTTAACCAGTCTACTTATGCTATTTATCTAGGCTTTCCACCCATCTTTTTAGGAATTATAAATCTTGCTGGTATGAACATCCTTGAGAAGAAACTAATTTTGTGAAGAAACTAATTCATGGCTACTTAAAAATAAATTCTTAGAAACATAATGGCTGGATCAAAGTGTTTCTTCCCCACCCATACCCTCCCCCATCTCTCTTTTCCTCCCACTCTTTTCTATCTCTCTGCCCTCCAGTTGGTCTTTTGGGTTGTTGTTATAGTTCACAGTTGAAATAAAAATTATCCTAATGATTATCTTGCTGTGGATTTGTTATCAGAAAGTATTACAGAGTTACACCAGGGATTAACAAATTCCAACCCATGGGCCAAATCTAGCTTGCCTCCTGTTCTTATATGACCCGTATACTAAGAATTCATTTCCATATTGATTTTTTAAAGATTTATTTATACGTAAAGGAACTGGGGTGTAGGCCAGAGGTGCTGGGGGTGAGAGGATTCACCAGAGACAGAGTGGGGAGCAGAACAGGCAGATATACTGAAATACACTGCAGAGGGGATCAGCGGGAGAGTCAGGAGAGGTCTGCTGTTCCATGTGGGTTGCTCCCTGGATGGCTGGGGATCGAACTCGTGCTGCAGAAGCTGAAGATTGCTTCATAGTGTGGTGCTTAACCCATTGCGCCACCAGGGAGGCCCCCATTTCATATTTTTAAATGATTGAAACACATCTGAAGAAGAATGATATTCTGTGGGTCGTGAAAATTACATAATTATCTTTATGTTACTTGAAAATTAAATTTCATATCCATTAAAATTGAAGTACAGCCACACCCATTTTTTATATATTATCTGTGGCTTCTTTCACTCTCCAATAGATGAACTGTGCAGTTGCCAAAGGCACTGTGGCCAGGTCTTTTATAGAAAAGTATTGATGATGCCTGATTTAGGCCAGAGGGGTTTAGAAAGTTATTTGAGATAATACCAATCCTTTATTTTGACTTCAGAATCATTTGCTCCTGTCATCTATCATATATTGTAAATCAGCGCTCCCATTTCTTTGTCTGTAGAGTCAGGATGAATAATGACAGCCTCCTATGGCTTTTTATGAAGAGTGTGTGAGTTAATACACTTGAAGTGCTTGGATTAGTGCCTGACTTAGAACTGTTACTGGAGAGCATGCAGACTTAAAGTGTTCCATTGGGAAGTTGTACCATTTATTTCAAAGGAGGGATGTCCAAGATTCTTGTTTTGCTGAACCTCATCGATGTGTGACAAATGTTAAGATGCTCCCTCTTGTGGCCGGGGTGGGAATTGTCCTTGTGATCAAGTAGCAACCTTGGGTGGCTGGTCTTGGTAGATCTATCTTGGGTGCTCCTGGTGGTTGGACGTGATTGATTATGTTTCACTTCATCTAGAAAGTCACCGTCAGCAACACATGGATTACAAATGCTATATAATCAACAGAAAATGGATATAGAAAATGAATACAGTGAAGAAATAAAGGAACCTGAGTTGGACAGTGAATATATAGAAGAAAGAGGAATCTGACAGTACAGGGAAACTGACACAAGCTAAAATAATGGAATAAGTACATTACTAGAAATGACTTCAGAATCCAAGCGTTGCAAGATAACCAAATATTGGTGTTAATTCTCTTCATCTAGCTTGTTAAATCCTTTCTGTACTTCTGTCCATACCCACTGTTTTTCCTTTTCTCCCATCTTGGAAGAAAACAGTGCCTCCTTTCTTGCCAAGAATAATCTCTCCACCCCTTCTTTAGCTCCTATCTTGTCCATCAGTTAATCTTTCTTTGTATTTATTTTCCAACATTCCAACTGACATTTTGGACAAAAACCTTATTAGAAGGTTCTCTTTGGTATTTGGGGGAACACAAGGCAAGAAATATAATGTGGATGAAAGAGACCAGTCACTGGTCTCTCCTAACACAGTCAGTTCCCCATCATCCATATCAATGGAATGCAGAGTCAATGTGGCAGCTATTTTTTTAAAGATTTATTTATTTATTTATTTATTTATTTATTTATTCATTCATTCATTCATTCATTCAAGCACTGGGCACAGTCAGAAGCATGGGAGGATGAGAGAATTCACCAGAGCCAGAGCAGGGAACAGGACAGGCAGACTGACTAAATACACTGCCGAGGGGAGCAGCGGGCGCGGCAGGAGAGGTCTGCGTGCCATGTGGGACCCTCACTGGCGGCCGGGGATCGAACCGGCGCTGCAGAGGCTGAGGGTAGCTTCGCAGCCCAGCGCTCAACCGCTGTACCACCAGGGGAGGCCCGTGGCAGCTATTTTTTTTAAAGTATTAACCTTTCAAGTATATACCATACTTTCTTCAAAATATTTAAAATTCTGTTACATATTGTTTTGCTCTATGAATTATTTAGAGTGCTATTTCAGTTTCCAAACACACAGGCTGGTAGGTCTCTTTCTCTCCCTTTTTCCCTTTCTACCGCCCCTCTCCTTTGTCACCATTTGTTATTGGTTCTTGGTTCTTAGGGCTTTCAATAGAGCTTATGTTCTTTCTTAAAGCATTTCTTTTGAATTTTTGAGAGTTCCTTTATGGCCAATATGTGATTAGATTTCATTAGTATCTCCTACATGTGCTTGAAAGTAATGTGTATTCTCTAATTATTGGGTGCAGGGTTCTGTGTGGTTCAATTAGACCAGGCTTGTTAATGATGTAGTGCAAATCTTCTATGACTGTATTAATTTTTTGCCTGATTGATTTGTCACTTTCTGAAAGACATTTGTTAAAACTCATCTGCTCTCATCATGGATTTATCAATTTTTTCTTGTAAATGTGCCATGTTTTTGTTGCTTCTTCTCAGTTTATATTGCTACTTTATTATATATTTGACATGTAATCATTGTGTAATAAACCTTCATTTCTAATGAAATTAAAAAAAGAAAACCTTGAGCAAATACTTAGCTCTAAACGTATTCTAATATGAAGGCAATGGAGACCTAACACTTCCTGAAGTATATCTGAATCTTTTACCTTATTATAGTAATGCCTGGTTATTGTGGGAGTTAGGATTATTATTCATGTCTTTACCTCTGCATACATTTTTTTTAAAGAATTTATTTTTGTGCAGAAGAACTAAGGTGTAGGCCAGAGGTAAAGGGGATGAGAGGATTCACCAGAGACAGAGCAGGGAGCAGAACAGGCAGACCTACTGAAATGCACTGCTGAGGGGAGCAGCGGGTGAGACAGCAGAGTTCACAGGGATCGAACTCAGGCCACAGTGGTGGGCTGTTGTGGTGGTAGCGCTGAGCCTCAACCCATAGGCCACCAGGGGAGGCTCCTCTGCATACATTTTCATCTCAGTCACATCATCCAGCACCCAGTCATAATTCCTGTCACCTGTCACCCTATAATCTTCCATTCGCTGTACTTTGTTTCTTTATATTCCATACATGTGTTTAATCATCTGGTGTTTTTTTTCTCCTGACTTCTTACACATATCACCGTCCCCTCTAATTCCATCCATATTGTTGCAAATGGCAAGATTCCATCTATTTTTTGTAGCTGATAGTATTCCATTATGTGTATGTGTAAATATAACTATATACACACATATTATATCACTGTGGTTTTGATTTGCATTTCCCTGATGGGAGTGATGCTGATCATTTTTCCTTTTGTCCTTTGGCCATCTGCATATCTCCTTGGAGACATCATACTTCTGCAACCCTAACCATGAAGGGAATTAAAATGCACTTTGGGATACAATCCTGTATAGCTAAAATAGTAAACAGAACAGAATGGATTATGAAGTATGGTGATTAAAGGACAGGACTTGAACATCTGGCACAGTGTATATACTACAATTGGCAATTTTGAATTCTAGAATGTCTGTGATGGCTGCAGTCTTGAGAGAAAATTTAGTACCGAAGGTGGATATTAGGTTTAACCTTGTTCTCTTCCTCAATGTTAAGCTCCCTTCATCAGCAAAGGTCTCAGGACAGGCAGGAACCCAGCCTCACAATACAAAGTAGGGGATGGAGGTCGATGACCAGGCATCCACAATGTAATGGAAGAACCACCAGCTTCCCTCTGGAGGGAGGGCCGGTGAGATCCACTAAGCAGGAAGGGGCCAAGTTCTGGGGAACTGAGGCCGTGATGAGTTGCTACTCTTTGTGGAAGAGAACTGCTTGCAACTGTTGTTGCTGAGTAGTGAAGAGGAGGAAGGAAAGAACACGTGTCTCCATGGGTGGTGATGTCTCTCCTTGGGGAGAGAAGAACAGAGTACAACCACTTTCAGAAAGTGAAAACCATTAGGCCATTTCTATTGGTGAAAATTTGTAATTTTTTAAAAAAAAATTGTTTTCTCAAATTTTATTGATTTGCCCAGTGCTTTACATAACAGTATGTTTTGGGAAGTACAGCTTAATTCTCAATAAAAACCATCACATTTTGCCCTTCTTATAAAGCTATGAGAAAGTACTATGTTTATCCTGGTAGCAAGACTTCAGGCATGAATGATTTCCTATGTCCACACTGCTAGCCAGAGCTTAGGGTATGCAGTTGGATGGTTTTTCCTTCACTCCACACTGCTCCCCCAGGCTAACCATCATAAATTTTAATAATAATGACAGTGGTTGCTAGCTTTTTATTCCACAATGTTGGGGCTCTTAGGTGTTCGTTTTTCCTAGAAAAAATTATTCACTACTAAGTATCAGAAGGAAAAAAAAAAACATCCCCAGAGAGGGCCAGTCTGATAGTTTCTTTTGTAATTGACCTCTTATTTCTAGACTGGGTTCTTGAATGATATTATACACACACACACACACACACATGTACATGCACACACGCACACATGCACAGACAAACTATTTCTTCAGCTGTGGATCTCTTTTCACTGGTTTTGCCTGGAAATTGAGGAACCCATTTTATCAATATTCTAGCTCAGGAGAGTTTTCCTGTTGTGTTTTTTCCATTGTTTGTCTTAAGTTGTTCGGATTCCCCTTCAGAGTGCCTTTCATGCACAAGTTGACTCTGCCCTTTATCGCTATTACTATCCTTCCTTTCTTCAATGCCATGTTTCACTTGCTGACTTTTGCACACTGGAGATCTTAATGGGGTGAATCCTTGATTTAATTTCTGCAGTGTCACTTCAATTCTGTCCTAGAATTGCCTGAAGACCTATCTTTCCCTCTGCTTTTTACCCATTTTCATAAGTGGGACCTTCCTCCGCCCCATCGCTCTCTGCCTAGAAGCTCAACCAGAAACTGTCTCTGAATACCTACAGATGAGTGATCCCCAAGTCTTTTCTCTCAAATATCCAAAGTTGAATCATCCCATGTCACAAAGCAAATGGTGGCCAAGGCGAAGAGATTTCAGATCTTCTAGAAGGTACAGGATGGAAAGATAAGATTAGCATTGGCCTTAGATCAGGCACACTCTGGTATAGTTCTTGGTGTCACCACTTTCCATCTGTGTGACTATGGGCAAATTAATTTGTCTGAGCCCCCATTTTCTTCCTTATAAGAACTTAAAATAACTACATTTTAGAGCTATTTTTATGAAATGTCCAGAATAGGCAAATCCATAGAGACAGGGAATATATTGATGTGTGCCCAGAGATGGGAGAAATTGGGGCGGAGGTTGAGAGTGGTGGTAACTGCTAAAGGGTATGGCCTTTCTTTCTCGGGTGATGAGACATGTTTTAAAATTGATTAAAGCATGGTTGGACAGTTCTATGAATATACTAAAAACCATTAAATTGTTCACTTTAAAGAACAAGTTATATGGTATGTGATTTAAATCTCAACAAAGGTATTTAAAATATTTGTAAAAAAATGGTAAGTAAGAGGAGGGAAAGTTCCAGAGGTGACAAACAATGTGGTCCCTGGGGCCTCGAAGGGCCACCTTCTCAAGGTTGACCATTTGGGTTTATGTTCCAACAAAACCCTCACAAGTACATGGTCTTGGGCCTGGACAAACTCTGTATAGCTGTATCATAGTTGCTGCTATCATAGTCATGGGGGGAACCACAGCTGAGAAGTTTCTAGCCCTTTATGCATTTGGGGAGTTACCATTTGTAGCTTCCTAAGGTAAGCACAGTGCAAAATAATTTGCCACCTGGGGCTTCTTGGCCAATGGGGTAAGTGCCCTTTCAAGTCTCCCTGCTGAAAATTTGAGATATCCCTCATGCCTCACCTTTCTAAGGCATCTGATGCACTTGTCTTAGCTTGCTGATTGTCCTGTCTTGGTAATTTCAGTGTTGAATTACTTGGGATATTTTGGTAGAGTTGAGTGTGTATCTTTTAAGGCAATTGATTGAATGATCTCCAATGAGAATGAGCCTCCAAAGTGGATTCACTTGATGCCTCCTTACTGGAGACGTTTGCTGCAATCTGGAAGATTGAAGAGTTGGGGGGCATACCTGGTGCTTCCATTTTGTAAGGCATTCCACCCACTGGTCTTCACAGCAGAACTTGATCATGGAGACTGAAAACAAAATGACACATCTTGGGCCTTGGCTTTGTAAAGAGTCGGATCTTTGAACTTTGAACCATTCTGAATTAATGCAGCCCAAAATGCAGTCATATGGTGTAGATCGACTGGAAATACTCCACATGTCATGGCAGCTGAGATGTGAGAATGCCCAGTAGGTCTGAGAGACCAGCCCAGCATCATCTTGTCCCTGTGTGAGGGTTACTTTGAAGGACAAATAAGAAAATATAATAATATAGTACCTAACACATGGTAGTCTGCAGATCCCTTCCTTCCATATCTTGTGCCTTCATTTATGCAGCCCAATGGACATTAATTGTGTGTGTATATCTACAGTACTTATATGTGCATGTGGGTATATTATGTATACATACATACATATTCCTTATATATATGTCTATATGTATTTTGTCGAGTAAAATGAATAGGTATTCATGATTAAGCGATTTGAAAGAATAATGCATTATTTACCACAGAGGTCAGCTTTGAAGATCTGATGTGGGGGAAGGAATGAATAATTTGGAAAAACATAAAATGTGACTTGGATGGAAGGGAATTAGTGCATTTGCATCTTACTTAAAATAGCACAGAAATTAAAATGAAGAACTGAGCATATTTGTATGGGTGAGATAAAGCAACTGTCTCTTTAGTGGCCCATTTCTTTTTGCATCTCCATGTGAAAGGCAAACTGGAAACCCGCTGGGACCAGGGAGGCTGGAGCAACCTAGATAGGACACTGGTAGGGAGACCACGTGATTACCCCCGAGGCACCTGACAGACTGTCTTCTCCACTATCATGGTGACGCCAAATGCTGAAGCCAATAAAATATGTTCTAGTTCTGCTTGGGAGACCTCCCAAGCCCAGCTGCCTTACTTTCCTCTTCCCTTTGCTTTCTTTTGCCAAGATAGCACTGGAATGGGAAGGTTAGAGCAGAGGAGAGGGTGAGGCTCCCTCCATTACCGAATTCTAAATGCTATGTTTTTATTTGCCTTTGGAAAAGCTTGGCTCGCCTACCAGCTCTTTGTTTACTTAGCCGCATCAGACTGGGAACGGACTAGGGAGAGTGCTAGAAGTGCTGATCTTTCATTGACCTTGGGAAAATCACTTTGTTTCTCTGAGCATCAATTTCCTTATTTCCAAAAACAGGGATAATGATACCTTTCCTGCTCACATCACAGAATGTTTGTTTACAAAAAAGGGCATATGATTTACAGATGATATTTATTAAGCTGCCTCATAAACTCAATTAATACACATGTATAATGGGACTAAAATGTTCAGCTCCACTAAAAGAAAAAAGTTAACACCAGTGAAATATTTTCTGCATATCGCAAGCAGAGATTTAAAAAATGTTGACATGTGTTGGTAAGGGTACAGGGAAGTGGGCACTTTTACAGTCTTTATTGAGGGTTGAAATAATATTCCCTTTCTGAGGACAACCTGGTAGTATGTAACAAAACCTTAACAAAATTGTAAATCCTTTGATCCAGCCATTCCCCTTCTAGAAATCATTTGCAATATAGGATCAAAGATGTGCATAATAAAGCCTTTTTTTTTTTCCAAGAATGTTTGTTGCTGGGTCACATCTCGTAGCAAAATGTTAGGAACAACCTATTCTCTATTAACAGGAAGTGAGTTTAGAAAATGGAACACCTGATAAAATAGAATTGCCAAGCAATGTAGTGTAGAAGAATATTTCCTGATATAGGGAGGTGTTGTCAATGGTGGAGACTTCCTTCCAGTATGTTTCAGTACAGTGTCACACGGGGTATCAGAATGGTGGCAAAGCAAACCTGAGACTGTAAAAATAGAGAATTAGTACTGTCATAAAGGCTGTGATGAAATATTTAGCATGATTAAACATCTTAAATTTCCTGGGTTTTGTGCATAAGTCATAAGTATATTGCTACACATTTTAAGTGAAAAAAATCTATTCAGAATGATTCCTATTATCTCCATACATGAGTTAAATGTGTTGGAAAATATAACAACATATCTTGAGAAAATTAACAAGTTAATTGAAGGGCAAATAAGAAAATATAATAATAGTACTTAACACATGGTAGTTAACACAAGTTAACTTTTCTAGTAAGGAAATTATGCATTTAAAATGTTCTTGTTGCTCTTCAATGTTTGTTGCAGCATGATTTACCTTAGCTAGACCATGGACACAGCCTAAGTGGCCACTGGTGTAGGACTGGATCAGGAAGATGTGGTGTGTCCACACAGTGGAATACTATTCAACTATAAGCAAAGACATAGACAAATGGTCACATTTTATAGCACAATGGACATAGTTTGAGGGAATCATGTGTAGTATAGCAGGTCAGAAAGACGTTTTCATATATATAGGAATAAAGCAAGGAATCACAGAAGGTGGATTGGCAAGCAGAATAATTTTAAACTAGGGGCCACTCCTAAACAAAGTGAGGTACTGAAGTTATGAGGGTCGGGGAGAGAGAGGGGAGAAGGATCATAGGGTTAGAAGGGATGGTGGTGGGGAAAGAAGAAACTGTAGGAAGCAGTAGGCCTGGGTGAAAGGGAAAAGAGAAATGAGCATTCTCTCTAAAAGGGAATGGACACAGGTTGACATGGAACTCATAGGGTGGTGAACTCCAGATGGCTCCATTGAAAAATGTTTTTATTTTCTAAATTGGAAATCAAACCTATTATGCAAAATGGCATTTGAAATTAAAAGAGAAAATGAAAATGCTGTAGGCTGAGTGTTTATTTTCTCCCCAAATTCTTGGAAGTCCTAATCCCTGGAGTTGCGGTACGTGAAGGTGGAGCTTTGGGGAGATAATTTGGTTTATGTGAGTTGGTGAGGGTGAACCCCCAGGATGGGATTAGTGTTTTTTTAAGAAGAGGGAAAACAGGAGAAATTTTTATCTCTGCCAGGTGAGTACACAGTGAGAAGGTAGCTCCCCCAAGCTAGAAAGAGCTCTTACCAGAACTTGACCTGATCTTGGACTTCTCAGCCTCGAGCACAGGGAATATCAACTGTGGAAGCCACCCAGTCTGTGGTATTTCACATAGCGACCTTGACCCTTGCAGACTAAGACAAACAATAAAAATGGAGGGACTTCTTTCTATGTCAGGGATCTAGACGTGTCTAGGCAGATAGAGGAAGGAAATCATGAAACTTCTAATCAATGGGAGCGGTATCTATAATTCCCCTTATTTTCCAGTATAGTTTTATTGACATAACATTGCATTACAACGTTATATAAGTTTCAGGTGTGCATTATTATAAATCAGAATCTCTATATACTACAACAGGTTCACCACTTCCTAAAAGTCCATTTCTATCCTTCACGCAATTCCCTGTGCTCTTCTTTCTGATAAGCACTAAATGGTCTTCTAGACTAAAGGCTTGTTTTTGTTTCACTTTGTTCATTTGTTTGTTTAGTTCCTTTACATACCACATCAGTGAAATCACATACTCGTTCTCCTTCTGATTATTTCATTAAGCATGATATCCTCTAGGTCCGTCCATTTATTGTAAATGGCATGATTTCATCTCTCTATGGCAGAGTAGTATTCCACCATGTATGTGCACATCTTTATTATCCAATCATTTGTCCTTAGACACTAAGGTTGTTTCCAGTTTTGGTCTATTATAAATCATGAACTTGGGGTTGCGTACATCTTTTCAGATTATCACTCAGTTTAAATGCATCAATTCTGAGCAGAAAGATGGAATCTACTGGCATGATAGTAAAATTAATAAAATCAGTATTTATTACTAATTAAGCATTTAATACATGGCACCATGACGGGCACTTTTACATCTTAACTCATTTAAACCTTCGGACAACACAGCATGTCATTTAATCCTTATTACACCTTTACGGCAAGGTGGGAGTTTCTAAATTTGACAAATCTGGAATTTAAGGCTCTTCCTCTCTTACAAGGTGCATGTAAAGTAGCAGGCACATACCTCTTTACCCAGAAAACTGATAGTAGGGGCATGGGCATGGTTTGGGGTTGGAGGCATCTGCGTTCTTTAGCTGGTGCTCCCCAATGCAGTTATGTATCTCTAGATTGGACATTTAAGTCCACTGCGACGTGTAAGCTGCTTTCTCCCCCTCCCCCACCAAATAGTAAGTCACAAATAGTTTCCCATAGCATTATTCCCTTACCTCATTCTTTTTATGTTCTGTATCATGGTCATCGTGTGACTCAACAATCGGATTCTATCAGTCTCCTTTTATGGTTAGATTTCCCATATTTGTGATGATCTCCCTTGTGGCACTGTCTCTGCTGAGGCCCACTAATTTTGAATATTTTCTGATGGGATCTTCCTACTCTGGATATGTGTGATGCTAGGAAATTTCTTTAGCTTCCAGAAATTTCTGAATATGGAAAATCAGTAATGAATAATGCCTGTCTATTGACTATCTACCAAGTGCCGGATCCTTCCTAAGGAGACACTTTGCATTAGGAAATTTTCAAGGTGGATAAAACCAGCTGTCCACTTCAGCTAGAGAAAAACCCCAGGGGGCTCTTATGAGAAGCTAGGATTTGATCAGTATACCATCTTGGCATTTTGGTCAGGACAGTTGGGCAGAACAATAAAATCCCAGGATACCAAATCAGTTACTTTCTAAATGGATTTCTTCCATATTGACAAGTGACATTCAGGGAGCAGTTTTCATTTTGAAGCAATTAATATGCAGTCCATCGTGGTCATTAAATACAAGTACCATTTCTCTCTTGATTGTTCTTGCTTGGGATACTTCAAATACACCATTAGCATAAAGGAAGAACCCCAGCTTGCCATGCTGGCCAGGATAGGCTGCATCCGTGTGTGGCAACAGATGGCCAAGGAAACAAGTTTAAGACAAGAGTGTAAGTGCCCTAGTTCTCATCTTCCTTGTAAAATGATTACCTGCTCCTCCTTCATTTCCGTTTGCCCCAGCAACCCCCAGGATTTTTGGCAATGCTTCCTAGTGGCCAGAAAAGGAAATACAGAAATTCACCAAAGGTCAGCGGGGCACCCTGTGCTCACACCTCGAAACCCTGCTCAAGCTCTTAATTCTTTAAGTGTATAATACAATATTGTTAACCACAGCAAGAAACAACAGAGAGAGTGGAGTGATTGAATGTTATCAAAGGAATTATCAATTTTTTATAACAATAAAGCTGGACTGTTTTTATTACTGTAATGAGACTTTCTTTCCTTTCTTCAAAGGTATTTTAGGTTACTCATGATATATAGATTGTTGCTGCCCCTTCAGCAACACAAATGAACAGCAGATGTTTTGCCTGTAGACCTACTGTATCACCCAATTATTTGTACATGTATTTTATGGCCAAAATCTGAATGCTAGCAGTTCACAAAGCAAATGTTAACCTCAACTCCCATCCCTGAGAACTTTCAAATCTCAGTTCAAGAATTCATTTCCCCCCTGATGTATCTCATCACCATTACCACCAGTGCATTTGCAAATGTTAACTTTTTTTTTTTTTTAATATATCGTTTGAACCAACAGCAGTATCCACTGTCCGAGCCAATAAAAAGTCACTGTGGTATTCATTGAGATCATTCAAGCAAGTGAACGCACACCAGCCAAGCCTTGGCTTGAGCTGAAAATGATCCCATTTTGAATTTCAAAATTTAATTAAATGGATTGAAGTCAGAGTTCCTCTGCAGAACTGCACATCTGGAGTTTCTTGTGGGATTTGTTCCTTCCATTGCACCACTGCTCCTGGTCCCTGCAGTCCTGACAGGGCTTTCTGAAGTCAGGAGTGGCCGAGGAGATTAGGAAGTTGGTGCGGGAGCTGGCACTCCAAGACAGGAGGAAGGAGGGAGGGAGTTTACTGGAGCTTGGGGAAATTTGAATATTTGAAAGGAGATCCCTAGAAAAATCAAATGCTTACTCTGCCTCCTAGGGCTACTGCTACTCCCTTTGTGGACAAGTGACCACAGTCGAGCCGCACCCCTGAGGAATCCAAAGGGACTTCTCTCTGCGGCTGCACGCCGGGCTCTCTCGTTCCACGGATTGTCCTGGCTGGGTGTGGCGGGCCACTTTGTTCTGTACGTTTCTCCAACAGGGACACACACAGGTGTTGACAAAGCTGTGTGGCACTTTTTTCTTTCTTTTGTAGGTCTTTGAAGTTTTGTTCATTTTAAATATTTGTTGCACAAGCAACATTACAGGGGTATTAAATATTTGGCTTGAAGAGATAGCAAGAATTTTTTTAAACTGCAAATGCTACGAATTTTCTGTCTTTCCTTCCTGTGAATTTTCTCTTTCCTTCCTGTGACTCTGTATTCTGATATGCCTTCTATAATATCAGGCAACAAGAAAACCGAATGTAATATATTCCTATTTTTAAAATGGATTCAATGGGAAAATTAGATTGCTTTACAGAGATGAACTCTGGAATCTATTTAGTTGCTGTGTTGGCCTTCTCTTTAAAACTATTTCATTATGTGGGCAAATGTACCCCTCTGCCTCCTTAGAGGGGGCACTACGTACCCCTGGTGTTGCAGGGATTAACCTGGGGGAAGGCCGTGCAGCTTCGAGTGCATGTTGTAGTGGAAGATACTCAGGCTGGAGTGATGTGGAGTGAGGGCACAGAGGTTCCACTTCTGCCTCTGCCATTCACTGGTGGTTTGATTTTGGACTTGTCTCCGGCCTCTGTTTCCTCAAATGAGAGAAATTATGCCAGATGAGCTGCAGGTGCTGCTTTGGCTGTCCTTACCTCGCTCTGCTGTGAACTGTGTTCTGCTGCTCTTGTAGAGAAAAAACAAAAAAACAGAAAGAAAGAATCCCGCAATTGGTCTGTTTCCACACACAAGGCCAAAACACATGGTGGGTATGGGCACGGGCTGCTGGACGAACCTCCTCGGGCTTGAATGTTACTCTATGACTTACAAGCTATACGACCTTGGGTGACTTCCTTGGTCTCTCTAGGCCTCCATTTTCACATCTGTCCAATGCGTGCAATAATGGTGCTGAGATGCCTCGTTGCTTGAAGGATGAAATACAGTTATGCACATAGACTCCAGATTCGAGAGTCTGATCATAAACAAAAGTGCTGATTATTTTTCGATGGTGTCTTTGTAGACCACAAAACGCAGTGGTGTTTTTGTTCTTAAGACATCTTGTAGGTGGGCCTCCCTGGTGGTGCAGGGCGTTAAGTCTCAGCACTGTGAACCTATTGACAGCCACTGCAGCACAAGTTCAATCCCTGGCCAAGGAGCTGACCCACATGGCGCAGCAGACCTCTCCTGGCTCACCCGCTGCTCCCCTCAGCAGTGTATTTTCAGTAGAGCCACCTGTTTTTTTCCCCTCTCTGTCTCTGGTGAATCCTCTTACCTCCTGTACCTCTGGTCTGCACCCTAGCTTTTGTATGCATAAATAAATAAATCTTTTTAAAAAAGAGAACTCATAGGAAAAAATGCCATATTTAATTCTGTGACCAGAGGGTTTTTATTAATCAGGAAGATAATAGTCTCTCCTTATCAGATTATTCTAATGGTAATCATTTTATTGAGGAAATGGTATTCTAATTTACTCCTTATTTATTTTCATACAAAAATAGGTAATAATCTATTGCAATTAGACTGGGTGTCTATCGGATTGACCACCACATTCAGTAATCTCTCACCTGTGTAGAAACTATTTTCCTAGGGCTTGGCAAGAGTCGAGGTCCTTTTTGATTGCTTTCACCAGAAGCTCGACTTGCTGGAAGTAAGCACGCTGGTGTTGATGCACAGCTCAATGGTAGTTGTGCTGTGTGTCCCCTGCTTGTCCAGAGTTACCTTGGGCCATGTCTTGGTGCACTTTCAAGATCTTTTAGCCTGTTTGGCTACCAACACCTCTCATCTTCTCAGATGTACTCAGAAAAGAGGATAGCAAGGGACTTTAAGAGTGATTACTGGGCAAACCCAAAAGAAATGGGGATGGCCCAATTTGTAGGTCCTCACCTGTATCCTTAAGATGAAAAGACAACACCCAAAAGCAGATTTACATACGAAGTGAGGAAAAGGAGAGCTAGGAGAGAGAAGTGGATGAAAATTTGTTGAGCAGCACTTACCAGGGTGCAATTGGAAGCCAACAGAATGTGCCCACCCTGCCCATAGTTAGTCTTTTCAAGGTCTACGTGACTCTGCTCTACCCCTAGTTCCCAGCACCCCCATTCATGCAGCTGGCTGGTGTCCCGAAAGCTCCACCACTTGCCATTGAGCTGGTTATGAGCGCCACACCCTGTCCCAAAGATTGTTCCTTTTACAGCGTCACCTTTGTTTTTAGTCTGTGTTAAAGACCAGAATGGCTGGGGAGGTGGTGCTGAAACACCTTCTTGTTTATCAGAAACACGAGGTGGAAAAGCCATAGACTGACAGACAGCCCAGTGAGTTCTGTCTGTTCCATCGCCATTATTATTCACTGTCCCCTTCCTGTTGGTGTCTTTGTAGAAGTCTGTGATTCTGTGAATCTCATGAGCGTGGCTGGGCACACACACACACACACACACACACACACACACACACACACACACACACACACACAGAGAACAATAACAAAATAATCGAATCGAGGATAGCAGTTCCTACCTGGGAATCTGGGAAACACTCAGTTTCTGCCACAGCATGTTCGTTTGTTGTCACCTCGACACAGCTGCCACATTCTCTAACCCCGTAGTCCTAATGGAGGATGCTAATGTTTCCTTCCTTCCTTCCTTCGCTGAGGTGTCGTAAGGACAAATGTGGTAAATGTAGGGGCGCACCATTTCTAGCTCTTTAGGAGGAAGCTACTATTCAACTAAAAGGCATTAGTATGATTAGGTGTGATGCCAATAATATTTCCCCAAACTGCCTTTATCCCATTAGAGCTGTAGGTAATTTCTGTGGCTGGGAAACATCTCCAGTCGTGCTTTCATTTTAATGAGAACTGATGACAGTGTTGTTTCATTGCTCTTAAAGAAAAAGAAATACAAAAATTAAGGAAAAAAGAACCAACCCCCCCACACAGAGAACTGACACGTAGTGCGGTGAAGCTTAGTCCGTGACATGTCACTGTGCTTCTGACCGAAGGGGAAAAATGCAACCCACTAACAAATAAAAGGCTGAGGCTCCTTCCAATTCTGGTCTTTTTTTTTTACGGTTTATTTATTTTTTTAAATATTGAAGTAACATTGGTTCATAACGTACAGGTTCGAGGTGTGTGGATTTATAAGCCACCACTTGTGTCCACTGCAAGAGCCTGGTTTCCGTTCGCCACCCTACAATGGTCCCTTTTGCCGACTTAGCCACCCTCTCTCCCTTCCCTTCTGGTAACCACCATTCTGTGCTTATAGTCGACATGGTTATTGTTTCATTGTGTTCTTCCATTTGTTTGTTTTCCGGGCATACCGCATGAGAGTGTGTTCGTCTCTCTGTCTGCCTTACTTCACTAGCTTAACACCTTCTCACTCTATCCAAGTGATTGCAAATGGCAGGATTTCCTGGTTTTTAATTTTTGTTTATAGCTGCCCACACTACTCTGCATTGTTCCCTACCAGTCAAACCTACTCAGTGTATCAAATAGAGAAACTGAGGGGCAGAGAGAAATAAAATTTTCCCCGACTCTCAGCTGCTGTGGCAGAGCTGGGTGGAGGCCTCTGGGCTTCTCATTCCTGGGACATGCTTTTTCCACTCCAGCTTGTGCTAATGTCTGTGCTGCCACTGAATCGTATATCTTAAGGTTTCTCTTCTACTTGCCTGGCGAGGACATGAATTCAATTACGTGATCATTTCTTCAACTTTTCTTAAGCAACATGTTTTCTATGCCATCCTCAGTTTCCATGTAGAAATCTGTTACTAAGATGCAGACATCTATTTCTTCCACTGTGATCATTTGCTCTTCATTCAAAACTCACATTGTGTAATGGGCGGCTTGGCGGTAGAGGTGCGGAGGAGGCATCCTCTGGAGAGCCATAAGTCATGGACAGTGTTGTGAACCAATGTTACCTCAATAAAAATATTTTAAAAAATGAAAATCCCCAAAGCCAACCAAACAAAAAAACCCCAAAATACACATTCTGAGATGTGTGTGTATGCGTGTGTGTATCTCCGTATGTGTGTTGCTTTTCCCTGACATAGGTGCTGTGACTGTGTGGAAGGACTGGTGAAGGATTGTGACATTCCGTAGGGCTCTGGTGATATTGACAAAGTAGAGAAAGTGGGCTTGAAATAAGAAAAAAAGGAGGTGTAATTATTTGAAGCACAACTGCATCCCTGCATTCGGATCAGTTTCATGAATCTACCCCCTCGTCAAGTTTCACTGCTAACTACACCCCCCTAAATTCCCCAAAGTGGACACACCCCAGTGATTCTGAACATACTGGTCCTGACTTTTCTTCTAAGCCTTTTTCAACTGCTCTAATTCCACGTTGAACTATTGAGGTTGTCTTGCAGTCACCTCTTTCTCTCCCTGGTGCTTCAGCCAAGACCTGCTGTGTATTAGGCTCTCAATATCGGTTTTCTGAATCTGTGAATGGAATCTTCTTCCTACTTATCTCGTTTACTCCACTTGACCCTCTTGTTCACCTCTTCTATTGTTTTTGCCCAGAAACTAAACAGAATACATCGATCAAGAAGTCACTAAAATTAATGGCCGTCGCCAAGCAAACCCTATTCATTCTTATTATCTAGGAAACAAAAGATACCTGTATCTCTGCTAAACATAAATTTCTTGTGTGCTTTCCTGCAATTAATGCCAAAAAAATACTTCTGGAAACATCCATAGTGCTGACTATCATCTCTGTTCTCTAGAGATTATTAGCATTTATTAACCAGCTGTTTCATGGGAAGAGCTTTAGCAATTGTTTTGCATTTTGTAGCTAATTGCATGAACAAAGTGGCTACCAGCACAAAAATTGTTGTTTAAAAGAAAACATTGTCTCCCTAATCAAGTCTCCATGTTAGAGACAACACGAAATTATTATTGATCAGCACTCATGGGCCAGGAGATAGACGAAGTGGTAGATTCCTTTTGATACCTGGTTAAGAGGGTGAAAGGTGGGCCTCCCCTGGCGGCGCAGCGGTTGAGCGCTGGCTTGAGAGTCTGCCCGTGGCCTCTGCAGCACCAGTTCAATCCCTGGCCACCGGTGAGGGTCCCACAAAAAAAAAAAAAGAGAGGGTGAAAGGTAAGATGCTACATATTTCAAGGAAATTTTCAGAATCCTGTGATATAAAATGTTGGAGTCTTAAAATTAGCCTGAGGTTTGGCTCAGATTCATAAGAAAGGGTTAGAAGTGATTCCTGAACACAAGAGAAAACCATCCCAATAGAATTGGAATTTTTTTTAATATCCAGATCAGTGACCTCAAATGTTTTAGTTATATTCCCCTTAAAATGATAAAAATGTTGACACACACACACACACACACACACAGAGGCACAGAGACACATAGACAGAGTTTAAATGATTGCAAAGAACGTAACTCCCAGCATATTGTTGTATTTATTACACACTTTAAATATATTTTCATCACGACCTTGGAATGTTTAGTTCACGACACATTCAGTTAGTGGATGGGGTTCACCATATCAACATCAATAGTAAAACCAGTTCCCACTGTTAAACCAATCAGGCAAGTCAGCTTGGCCTTCTAGTCTGATTTTACTATATTCTCCCATGACAAGTATTATACTAGTGAATCCTAATGAAGATCAAGGAGACAGAGTTTTGGCCTTCTTTGGCACCCAGATGAAGCAACAGCACTCTCTCTAATACCAGTCATTCAAACACTCTTTGTTTTCCTCTCCAGGGTCTCTCCTTCAGGAGCCCCCATATTTTGAAGACTTCCTTTGGTGTCTGATACCTGGGAGGATTTTACTCCCTTAGCTAGCGCTCCTTAGTAAAATTCACGTCAGCCAAG
Organism: Talpa occidentalis; assembly: GCF_014898055.3. Lineage (NCBI taxonomy): Eukaryota > Metazoa > Chordata > Mammalia > Eulipotyphla > Talpidae > Talpa > Talpa occidentalis. Next base: position 8,821,058 of record NW_023601543.1, read on the forward strand.
TGGTATATCTCTCTTTTGCCAAGTGGGACAGAAGACATTGTGAAAGTGGAAGTGAAAAGGGCAAATCTACAAATGCTGGGCAGCTGTCTTAGCCTTCGTACCCTCTGCGAAGTCGGAGGCCTCAAATTGAGACTCTCTGATCTTTCACTGCGCTTTTGTTTTACTGGTGGGTCAACTAAGACCTAGAAAGAAGGATGGACTCATTAGAGGTGACAATGCTTGTTGATTGGTGGCAGAGCCGGTACTGGAATAGAGGAAATTTGTTTTCTCGACTAGTGAGTTCCATGCCCTATGATGTCTCATTAATCTGTCCTACATTAAAGTGACTATAGTCTCTCCAGTCAGTCACAGAAGGGAAGAGATGTGACCTTGACATTGCATCACAGGGAAGAATGGGTACAGAGAGAACTCAAGGATGGTAGTTCTTTGTGTTTGCTCTCCAATGATGTGCAGGCTCAGTAGGGCTGCTGCTTAGCAAGCCATTATTCAAAAACCCATCATCTACGAGCCTCTTCCATATTAGTTGAAAAGACATTTTATGATGGGGTTACTAACTTTTCTGAGTAGTTTACTATTTGCCTCATTGTCTTAGTCTTCTGGATTAAAGTGTTAAATCTCATGACATGTAAACTGACTTTTGCAAATCCTCTGAAACAATCAGTAATATGGAGTATAAACGTCTCTGGAGTCCTACTGCCTAGATTCAGATATTGGTTCTTTTTACTTTTAGTTATATGAGTCTGGACAAAATATTAACCTTTTAACACCTCAGTTTTCCCCCTCTGTAGAATGTGTTGTATATAAATGTGAATATATAAGTCAAGCACTGAGAAGTAGACCTGGAAAATTATGATATGTGTTATAAATATAACCCAAGAAATGTTACCTATCATTATCATTATTGTTGATTGAAACCCTCATGTAATCTAACCTTAAGAGAAGCAGGGGAGCTAGCTCATGGACACCAATCAGGTGAGAAAGTACATTGCATTTACAAAAATCAAGCTCCGAGGGAGAGAGAACAGGTCTGCAAAAAGGAAGGGGCTACACGGATTGTGGAAAAGTCACCAAGCCACCTTTGCAATATTTATTCAGCTCAATAATGTCCAATGGACCTTCCCATGATGACAGTACTATGCTATATCTACAATGTCTGATGTGGTAGTCACTAGTCCCTTGTGACTCTTGAACCCTTGAAATGTGACTAATCCTAATGAGAAATTGAATTTTTCATTGTGTTTAGTATCAGTTAATTTACAGTTAAATTAAAATGCCAAATATGCCTAGTGGCTATCATTTTGGTGAGCACAAGTTCGAAACTTCAGCCTTATTTTTGTTTAATTGCCTTAAATCTCTGAGGAGTGGGGCCTCCCCTGGTGGCGCAGGCAGTTGAACACAATGCTGTGAAGCTGTCCGCAGCCTCGGCAGTGGCGGTTCGATCCTGGCCAGCTGGTGAGAGTCCCACATGGCGCGGCAGACCTCTCCTTTCTCACCCGCTGCTCCCCTCAGCAGTGCATTTCGTCACTCTGCCTGTTCTCTTCCCCACTCTGTCTCTGGTGAATCCTCTCACCCTCCCACACATCTGGCCTGTACCCTGGTTCTTGTATAAAAATAAATAAATCTTAAAAAAAAAATCTCTGAGGAGTAGGCCAGATTATATTGATCATGAGAACAGTAAAGATAAAACTCAATAAAGGATAGCTGTTACCATGTCATTGGTAGAAGACACCTTAACCTTTTGTTCCATTTGGCTGTGGAGAAGAGGACCAGCTTTCTTTTTTTTTTTTCCTTTTTTTTTTCTTTTATATATTTTTTACATCATTTTTCATTTTTGCACAATATATGCATTTTCATCTTGGTTATAGTCCCCATACAATTCGACCCCCCTTATTTTGACTGTAATCCCTCCTAACCCCCCCAGTGTGTCTCTGGTTTATAGTTGCTTGCTGATTTTGATTTTTACTTTATTATAATTAGTCTTTTATCCTGGTCCCTTATTTAGATTTTCTAAATTCCTGCTATGAGTGAAACCATCCGGTATTTTTCTTTTTCTTTCTGGCTTATTTCGCTGAGCATGATCCCTTCCAGCTCCATCCACGTTGCTGCAAATTGCATGAGTTTATCTTTTTTGTTTGCTGAGTAATATTCCATGGTGTATATGTACCACATCTTCTTGATCCAGTCATCTATTTTTGGGCATTTGGGTTGTTCCCAAAGCTTAGCTATTGTAAATAGAGCTGCTATAAACATAGGGGTGCAGGTGCCCTTTTGAATTAATGATTCTGTGTCCTTTGGGTAGATACCTAGGAGTGGAATTGCTGGATCATATGGACGCTCCATCTTTAGCAGGTTGAGGAATCTCCACACAGCTTTCCATAGCAGTTGGACCATTTTGCACTCCCACCAGCAGTGCAGGAGAGTTCCTTTTTCTCCGCGTCCTTGCCAACATTTGTTGTTGCTAGTTTTTGTAATATGTGCCATTCTCACTGGTGTAAGATGGTATCTCATTGTAGGTTTGTTTTTTTTTTTTTTTAAAGATTTTTATTTATTTATTTATTTACACAAGAACCCGGGTACAGGCCAGATTCGTGGGAGGGTGAAAGGATTCACCAGAGACAGATCGGGAAACAACAGGCAGACTGACTGAAATACACTGCTGAGGGGAGCAGCAGGTGAGACAGGAGAGGTCTGCCGCACAATATGGGACCCTCACAGGCTGGCCAGGATCGAACCGGTGCTGCAGAGGCTGCAGACAGCTTCACAATGCTGCGCTCAACCACCTGCACCACTAAGGGTGGGCCTCATTGTGGTTTCGATTTGCATTTCTCTGATTACAGGTGATGCTGAACATTTTTCATATGTCTGTTGGCCATTCACATTTCTTCTTTGGAGAGTTACCTTTTGCTCTTCTGCCCATTTTTTGACTGGTTTATTTACTTTTTTTTTTTTTTTGAGACTCCTCAGCTCTTTGTAGATTTTTGTGATCAGTCCTTTATCATTAGTGTTATGTGCATAAATTTTCTCCCAGTCGGTGGGATGTCTGTTTGTTTTGGTTACTGTCTCTTTTGCTGTGCAGAAGCTCTTTAATTTGATGTAGTCCCAGCTGTTTATCTTTGCCTTCTCTATCACTGCTTTGGGTGATGAGTCTTTAAAGATGTTACTGAGGTGTATGTCATGTAGTGTTTCACCTGTATTTTCTTCTATATATTTTATGGTTTCAGGTCTTCTGTCTAGTCTTTAATCCATTTTGAGTTGGTTTTTGTGCATGTGTGAGGTAGTGGTCAAGCTTCATTTTTGTGCGTGTAGCAACCCAGTTTTCCCAGCACCATATATTGAACAAACTTTCTTTGCTCCATTGCATATTCTTTGCTCCTTTGTCAAAGATTAGTTTACTGTAAATCTGTGGGTTTATTTCTGGATTGTCTATTTAGTTCCATTGATCTGTGTGTCTGTTCTTGTTCCAATACCATGCAGTTTTGATTATTATGACTTTGTAGTATAGTTTGAAGTCTGGGAGTGTGATGCCTCCATTCCCTTCTTTTCTTTTTTTTTTTTTCAGGAGAGCTTTGGCTATTCGGGGGTTTTTGGTGGTTCCATATGAATTTCATCAATATTTTTTCTATTTCTTTGAAGAATGGAGTACCAAAATTTCAACAATCAAACCCCAAATATGGAATTAGGGACTAGTTCCAAATGGGACCCCATATGTCCATCTTCCCTCTCTGTCCCTCCTTTTGTTAGTCCTTCCTCCTTCACTCTAACTCTGCTCTCTTTTCTCTTTGCTCTGTCTTCCCCTCCATTACTCTTCCTTATTTCCGTCTAGCCAGGCTCCCCAGCCAAATATATTTGGGACCTACACACGTGTTGGAAAACCTTAACATTGAAGTTCCAACCCATTAAGGTCGATCTGATCATGTAATGACCAATTTCCAGGAGTGGAAGCTGATTGTGTGGACGTTGCAAGCTGTGGCAGAAAGAGACCTTTCCCCACAGTATTGGTGTATGAAGAGCTGCCCTCCATCAATTTAGTGTTGATTTCACTCATCCGTTGCGTGCATGAGAGGCAAGATCATCTAAGATCATGTGGGCTGCCAGCAGTGGCTCCATTATATACGAGAGCTAGGTAGAGATGTTATTTCCACCCCTTCCTCATCTTACATCTTCCACACATTGTATTTTGAAAACTTAGCTAATCGTTTACGGTGAAGAGAAACACTCCATAGAAGTCAGGGGGATGAATTACACCTACTATATTTGGGACATGAAGAGGGATTCACTGGAGCTGAGACTTGTGGAGTCTTCTGGGCGTGTCTAGGGCCAGGGTGGGCTGTGGGGACAAAGTTATAGACCTTTGAAAACAAGCCCTTTCTGCATTTCTAATATCCAGCTTCAACCAGCTCATTGTTAGTATTCTGAATATTCTAAATGTGCACTGAGTCATAGTGAGTATCTTAAATGGCTTGAACATTTGCTGTTGGTCAAAGTAGCTCTTTTGTGGACACCATGAAGCCTCTTGTTAGGCGAGGAACTGTCCATCTTAAAATGAGGACTCAGCGGCTTCTTTGCAGAAAATGGTCGCTCATCTTTTGTTCCATTTGTCCATGGAGACGAGGACTATCATTCCAACACTCAACTCCCAAATGTGTTACTGTTCCTGTTGTCTTTAGACAAAATGTCATTCTATCCGCCTGTTAATAAGCCACCTTCATCCATTGTCAGTGGCCATTCTTTTTTCAGGAAATTCTTACAAATACTTTTAATTTTCTTTAAAGCAAAGGGGACTGTTGTAAGTTCTGCCACATATTCATGAAGTCAATGTGTTTATTGGACCTGTGCATCCCTCAGAAAGTCATGGGAAAGAATATCAAATTTAGTTTCCTGCTGCTGGTCCACATGAGAGACAATGGCAGGTTCTTAGCTCTGCAATTTGTTGTAGTGATGTGCTAATTAAAAGGCATTCTTCATACATTGCATTTTGGGTGCAGAAGCCATTGCTCTTAGAAGAATATGACACAAGTAATGAAAAGTGCACTGTGCTAACAAGTTTCATAAATATGATGCCCCACAAACTCATCTGATTTGTTAGGCAGTATTACAGGCAGTCTTGTTTTATGGTGACTGTATGTTCCAGTGGATCGCCCTCGGCCACAAAATGTTCTGCCCACTGTTACTGTATTCTGTATTTCAGATCTTTGTGGTGATACCCCCAAATAAATCAGAAACCTGGAAGTTGGCCTACATCTTTCCTTCTCTGTCATCATTGTCCCCCAAATCTGTTCCATCACACAAAGTTCTCTTGAGTTTGCTTAAATCAATCTCCTCTCTGTCCCCTTTGCCACTGCCCTCATTCAGGCTCTCGTTAGCCCAGGCAGCAATGATGGCAATAATCTAAAAGGTCTCTTTACCTTCCTCCACCTCCACCCCCACTTTTCCTATCTCTGCCACCGTAGTTTCAGAACACATTTTCTATTTTAAAGTTATTTTTTCTAGAAGTAATAATTGCATTGTGATGCAGGTTTTAGATGTCCGTCATTGAGAATCAGCGTGCATACGCTACGTCAAGTTCACCACTAAAAGTCCAATTCTGTCCTTCCACCTGCCATTTGTCCCCTTTCTCCCGATTTACCCAGCCCCTCTTCCCCCTCTCTTCGGGTAACCCCTCATTGGGCTCATAATCCAAAAGTTTATTTTTGTTTTATTGAGTTCATCTGTCTATTTTCTCTATATACCACCTATGTGTGAGGTCACATGGTGCTTGCCTCTGACCTATTGCATTCACTAGGCATACTATCCTCTAGGTACATCCATATTGCTGCAGATGGTGGGATTTCATCTTTGTTTCTACCCAAGTGGATTCCATTGTGTATATCTACACATCTTCTTTCTCCACCGAACACGTTTTCGAACACACCATTGACCATGTCACTTTTCTCTTCAGCCTCATTTGCTGGCTCCCAGTTGCCTACACAGAGCAAACCTGAGCCCTCTAGTGTGATATGCAGACCCTCTGCCCCCCTCTATCCAGTTCCTACTCTCACCACCCCTGTTTATTTCCCAGTAATAACAAAATCTTTACAGTCCTGGAATTGACTCATTCAGTGGATATGTATGTCTAGACACATAACAATGCAGTGAACAAAACAGAAGAACTTTCCTTTCTTCATAGAATTTACATTCTAGTGGAAGAAACAAGCAATGAATGTTATCGCTTTATATTTCTACAACTTTCTACCTATGACTTTGTTATCTTACCATTTGCCATTCCCCCTGCCTGCAGAAACTGCCTGACCCTCTGTCACACTTGATATCGCCTCCTTTCAAGTATCAGCCTTGAGGAGTATGTCTAAGGTGGATTTCAGCCTGCTGCCTCTGTCTCCTGTACTTTTCTGCTCTTTCAGCACAGCACCCGCTTTGCTGTTGTTTCTCATTGTTTGTATGCCAAGCCCGGTCCTCATGATATTATCTATTTAATGGGACAATATATTTTTTCACTTTGTCTTGATGGTCATCAACACTGAACTAGTGCTTAATCAGGACTCAGAAGAGGTGTTCAAGTCTGTTAAAAAATAAAAGAAAGGAAGGAAGGAAGGAAGAAGGGAAGGAAGACAAGGAAGTGAGGGGAAAAACAGACAAGAAAAAGGGAAGGGAGAAACGAAGGAAGAAAAGACATTTATTTCCATTTCCTCTTGGCTTTGGAGAGTTTTAACTGGTTTTCAATGATAACCCAGGAGGCTTGCATAAGCAAGAACATGCCACTGAATTTTACAGCTGATGATATTCTCCAAGAAATAGGGAAGGAATAAATGTTCCCGTACTTTGATTTAGTTTTTAAGCCATTCTCTCAACCACTTTATAGTAACTCAAGAAATTAAATGTCCCTCACATACACACAGTTTAATGGTGCCTTCATATTCTCTTGCTATATAATAATTGTCAGAGTTTGCAAGAAGTAGAAAAGCAGAAATCATAAGGAAAATGATTGATAGACTTGACTCCTTAACATTTAAAAAAAACACCTCCCTTTCATCAAAATACCAAAAATATAAAAAACTTCCTTAGCTCTCCCTTTCCTTGGCTGTAGACATTAAAGAGGCTTTCGGGAACTTTAGTGTCTCTAGAACTGGCTTCATCAAGGCTATGTGATCTGACTTGTTTTAATACTCTGCTCTTGCCATCTTGAAATTCTTAGCTATTGCACAAGGGACACCTTACTCTTTGATTTTGCTTTGGGCCCCACAAATCATATATGCAGTTTTGACTCCTAAAACATTCCAGAACCTCCCTGTTCCTACAAGACTTTTTACATCAGGTCCTCTTGTATGATCTTGGGGAAAAAATGTAGGGTACCACCTGCTTCTTAAAACTGTACTCAAAAGGGAATTTAGAGGGGCACCTACATGTTCTGTACCTTGGAAGAGTGCTGGGTATCCTGGCAGTCTCTCATTTGTGCCTTCATTAACTTCACAAACATTTTTGAGTCAATTCTTTGTGCCAAGCATAGTACCATGCTCTGGGGATGCTTCAGTGCACAAGATGATGCTGCCCCAGCTTGGAAGGAACTGGAGCTACAAGGGAATACAACACAGTGCTTACGTCATAGTCCACGATACAACGTGGAGGTAAGTGTGAGGGCAGCGGGAGCGCAGCAAAGAGGCCCCTAGCACAACCCAGAAGAGGAGTTAAGCAAGTTTCTGAAGGGAGTTGACATTCAAGCTATGAGTTGACAAAAGAGAAGAGATAGAGGGAGAAATGTTGTTTGGTAAGGACATTCAGGTCAAGGCACCTGCATGTTCCCTTCTGTCATTTCATCAGTAGGACAAAGATCTTGACCCACAGTGGGAATTCAACAGGTTGGGGTCAGGTGTACATGAAACAGCTGGGTGGCCTCTACTCGGGAGGCTTACACCCTCTCAAGCGGGTGTGCTTTTGTCTTGGCCTCCTTGAATGGCTGGGGCTATACATTGTTTGATGACTGAAATGTTCTAGGGCAGAAGAGAGTAGAAGTATCCACTGCATAGCTTATATCTAAGGCATTTGGTCACCCCTCTGGATACTTACCACGTCCCAGATTTCAAATAATCTCAGATTCTCCTAAAACTTTTGTGTACACATGGGACAAAACACACCATCCTTGCCTTATAGGCCGTGGTAGAGCAGGTGGCAGGTCAGACTTGGCCTGTGAGCCATCGTGTGCCTACTTCTGATGTACAGTTGAGCACTTTTAGACCATAGATCTTTCATTTGCATTTGTTTTTCCTCTTTCTAGAAAACTCTCCATCAACCCCTTTTCCCGTGTAGGTCTGCTCACACTCTCAGTGAGCAGATTAAGTTAGAACTTAATTCCCTACTGCTATATGTCTCTGTCACATCGCGACTTCCCTCGGAAGTCATACATCATACTTAAAGCGCATTATGTGTTTAATGTTCAGGTCTCTTTATACACTGGAGACTTCATGAAAGCAGAGTCCATAGCTTTCTTTTTTTCTTTATAAATAATTAAATCTCAGCTCGTAGTTCACTGCCTGGATGAGGTAGCTGCTCAAGAAGTACTTGTTGGGGCCTCCCTGGTGGTGCAGCAAGTTGAGCACAGCGCTGTGAAGCTGTCTGTGGCCTCTGCAGCACGGGTTTGATCCCCGGCTGGCAGGGATCTACCCACATGGCACGGCAGACATCTCCTGTCTTGCCCACTGCTCCCTTCAGCAGTGTTTTCAGTCCATCTGCCTGTTCAGCTCCCCACTCTGTCTCTGGTGATTCCTCTCACCCTCCCGCGCCTCTGGCCTGTACCCCAGTTCTTGTATAAATAAATCAATCTTAAAAAAGGAAGTACTTGTTGAATCTTTGTATGAGCAAACACAGTAATTGCCATGTTACAGATGATACAATAAAGGCATGGCTAGTTGTCCTCACCAAACTCAAGGAGGTGTTAGGTGGTAAAATAGAGATAACTTTACAGTCATGAAAAGGCCTTTCAAAACATTTTAAACATTCCCAAGACCATGTTTCTAATGAGACAAGTAAGGACTTTATATAAGCAACACACCAAGATTGTGGATTTTCTGTGGTTTGGTTTCCCCTTGTTCCCATGAGGTATGTGGTGTAACATGGGAGGCGAGGTCAATTAATTCAACAATCCACAGCAGCAGCAACTAATCCCTAGAGGATGTGTGTTGGTATGGGCAGCTGTGTCAGAGCGGGCACAGGGAGAAAGTCAAGAGGCGTCCCCAGTCCAAGCCATGGCGTCTCCTAGTCAGCATCAGTCCAGGGAGCTGCTGATGTGGGACTGGCTGGCCGAGAAAGGAAACAACCTCTGCGACCAATGTGTGGGTGTGGGGATACTCATAATTTTTTCCCCAGCTAATTTGTTCCCTCTATTGCCACCCACCAGCCTGTAACTGCAGGAAGGCAGAGAACTCTCAGCAGTGGCGATGGTCTTAGGTTTCTACAAGGAGGGCATCATAGCTGGTCTCAGAAGAGTCAGGATTTCCTGACTTAGGGAAATGGATTCTGGCAACCTGAAAGAGTTGAATATTGCTCCAGTGAGTTATTTGGGTTAGTCTCTTAATCCAGGGTCCAGTGTTTATTGAGTGCCTACTATGTGTCAAGGGAATTCAAATGGGAACTCTACTTCCCGGTGGCCACACGTTTGACTCCCCTCTGCTTTCTTCATCTTGAGTCGAACATAAATCTAATTTGGGGGTGAAAAGTCAATCTATTTCTGTGCCTGCTCATTCTTCATTCGCCTTTCTGATAAATAGTACCCAGCAGCTGTGACTGGCCTTTTGGAATGCCAGGAAATCATTTGTGCAGTTTGATACTCTATTATGGACATATTAATTGTTTTTCCTCACTATGAAGCATTCTAATTAGCTTGGACAGTGCTCCCAGTCTCCTCTTTGAAGAGCTGTAGCATGACTTGTGATGATTTCTCTAATTCCGAGATGGCGGAGTTGATGGGAGCTGACCTCTCTCTCGGTCGCCTTCCTTTTTATCACTTCTACTCTGTAGCCGGATTCAAATATCCTAATTATACCCTGCGATGAAATGGATTTCTGTGGTATGAAGTCTTTTGAACAGTCCTCATTCCATCTAGTGGGGATCATGAACTCCTTTGAGAATCTGATGAGCACTATTTACCTTTTTCCCAGAAAAGTGTTTGGCCATCTCTGTATCATTCATTGTCCAGTGAAGGGGGTCTCAGGATGCAGCTCATCCAGGGATGTTTCCCAATAGCACATGAGCACCACAGAATTTTAGTGTGAGGCCAACTCTACAGGTCATTGAATTCACTGATTTTCCAAATTATTTTAACCACAAAACTCCCTGGTTGACGGAGATAAATGAGAGATGGAGGCTGAATAGTGGCCATCCTTTCCCTCCCCCAAAGTGCTTCCTAAGGAGTTTCTGGAGAACATAGTTTGAAATCCAGTCACCTTGAAATCCAGTCGTCTTTTGTTCCTTCATGGGAGAACATTGATTCAAAGAGAACAGAAATGACTAGCCCAAGGTCATGCGTTCATGCAGTGCAGAGCTGAGACTGGAACCTGTGTCCTGACCTCCAGGGAAGAGCCTCAACCATCCCTCACTTCTCTCCTAATTCCAAATCTCCTACTGCTCATACCACATTAGCTTCATGAAGAACCTGTACACTGCACAATTGAAATCGACAGTTATCCATAATCCCTGTTTTTTGAGCAGCCACACATGGAAGTACAGCAGACTTGTGTGTTGTAGCTCCGTCGAGGCCATCATTCTGTCTCGTTTTTGCCAGTTCTCTTGTTTTCCTAACCCGCATCCATTTAAAGCTTGTACTTTGTTGGAATACACATCAGAGTCAAAAGTGCCCTCTTTGTCCTCAACAAAGCGCCATGCTGTTGGCTTTCCACAACCACTCTCGGCCATAATTTGTTAACGGCGCGGCAGAGGCTGTGGTCCTGGCATGGAGCCTGGTTGGCTTTAGGCCACCAGCCAGACAATCCAGGCTGTCCTGGGCTGCTTCCCACCCCAGTCTTCCAACCTACTTTATCAATGTCAAGAAACCTGCCTGCGCCTCAGCTGTAGTCTCCAGAGGTGCTGGAGACCTGACTATGTGTGTGCGCAAGCCGTGCCATGTCTGTCCGGGCCCCTTGGCTGACTCTTGCATTAAGATGAGAACAGCAGCTTCCAGTCATTGAGAGAAACAAAGTCAAGAAGGCAAAATGGCAGTTCACAGGTGCCTTTGTTGGGGTTACTGGTGAACTGGTCTCTAGGCTTCCTGCGTTGAAGTCCTGTATTTCTTTGGGTGCAGTTTCTCTGTGTGACATCATGCCTCTTCACTATTCCCGGGTGACCCAGAAAGAATATGTTTAATGGATCAAGAAACCACCCATTTTTTTTTTTTCCTGCATGGCCTACCCCATTCCCAGTCGCCACTCGCCACATGAGATTGGTGGATGGACGTCATCCTCACATTGCTGTGACATTTGCAATCTCTTTACGTGGGTGGACATTCTGGTGGCTGTTCTGTGGTGTCATTGTGGTTTTGATGTGCATTTCCCTGGTGCCCACTGTTTCATGTCTTTTTGACCATTCACATATCTTCCTTTGTCAAGTGTCCATGAAAGTCTTTTGCATCTTTTTTATTAGATTGTTCATATTCCTGCTATTGAGTTATAGTCATTCTTAATGCATTCTGGATGTAAGTTCTTTACCTGATAAATGTCTTAATATTTTTGCCAGCCTGTGGCTTGCTTATTTATTGTGCTCTTTTGATGTATAGGATCTTTGAGTTCTAATGAAGTCTAATTTTTCTATTTTTCTTTGGTATGATTCACACTTTCTGGGTCTTCTCTAGGAAATATTTGCCCACCCCAAAGCTGTTAACATAGTCAACTTTGCTATCTTCTGAAGCCCATTTGTTAATGACTAGATATGCACCCTCTTTTTGACCTAATTCCCTTTAGTGGATACATTTTTATTCACTAAATACACGGATACAATTTTCATCACAATTTTTTTCCAGTTAAAATCTTCTTTTACTTAGTCATTTTTAAAGATTTATTTATTTATACAAGCACTGGGGTATAGGCCAGAGGCATGGTAGGGTGAGAGAATTCACCAGAGACAGAGCAGGGAGCAGAACAAGCAGAAGGACTGAAGTACACTGCTAAGCAGAGCAGCGGGCAAGACAGGAGAGGTCTGCCTCACCATGTGGGAATCTCCCTGGCCGGCCGGGATTCAAACCCATGCTGCAGAGGCTGCGGCAGCTTCACAGTGCTGTGCTCAACCCGCTGTGCCACTGGGGAGGCCCCTATTTTTTTTTTATTACTTTGTTTATTATTTTTTTTAATTGGGGGAGAGGTAGTATTCTCTACAACTCAATTGTGTGTCTTTGATGTTTCACAGACCTGAATTCAAATCTTGTTTCTAGTCATTAGCATCAGGGTGACCTTGGGCAAGTTACTTGATCTTCCTAGGTGTCATCTCTTTCATTCGTATCAAGGCGATAATACCACCTGCTTATCTCCAAGGGTAAAACTATGAATATTAAATGATCATTGTAATGCCACTTCTTAGCACAGAGCCTAACCTACATTAAACCCTCAACAAATGGTAACTGCCAAAGATAAAATAATTTTCATTCATATTTTACCAATCTCACCGTGAACTCCTCATGCTAGAGGCAAGTAAAGGGAGCGCTTCCTTTGTTCCCCTTACCAGACTTCAAACAGAATCATTGAACATAGAAATGCCCCATTCAGAGGAGACAGGCTGAAGTAATAGACAAAGCTCGTTTTATATAAGTCTGCTATCACATCTTTATACTTTTGATTAATATTAATAACAGAATCTCCCAGCACAGGTGTGACAGATATGATCATATATCTCCCTGGCACTGTGGACAATTTTCTTGAAAACTGAAATTGCATGAAAGTCATGTAATACTTTTCCCGAAATGCAGTGTGCTGGTTAAATGTGGCTAAGTGCAGATGTTTGGGAAGTTTTACAGTCAGTGTTGTCCTGTGCAAAGAGCAGGGACTCTGAGATGAACTGGAGTCTTGGAAATATCACTGAATGTGAGCCTCACTTCTATCATCTGAAAAACTGCAGTTTGGGTAAGTACTGGCATATATTTTGTGAGTGTTACTTAGAATAGGGATGCACACTCTAGCCCACAGTAGGTCCTCAACAACTGGCACACATTATTTGGTAGCCCCATGCTATGGTGACTTATGTTATTACTTTTATATGTAGTAGCCAACGAGGGTGAGGTACCAAATTTCACAGGAGTTATATACTAAAAGAAGAAAATAGTATTTTTTGATGGATTCCCCCTCTGTGTTTGGGAATTATATTCACAAAATATATCTGTGTGATATGTGAGGCTGTTTGCACATCACTCGTTGATTCAGTGCATTCCTGAATCATCAAGAAGGATCCCTGGCTATTTGTCATGTCTGGATGATGGAAACACACATTCGAATGATTCTGTGTAATGGAGAAGAATGTGGCTTTGGTGCCATACATTTTCCCCTTTAACACCTTCTCTTTTAACATTCCTGTTGTGGTGGCGAGAGTAGAGAGTGGATTGTGCATTTAAATTGCTTTCTGCTCTGGCTACTGCTGCTGTGAACACACAGACCAAACCTTGTCAGAGTATTATTAGATAAACATTCTTTCTTTATACAAGCCTTTGGAGCTCCATCTGCTGATGTGCTCCCCCAGGGAATCACTCCAGGCCCTTTATGCTCTGGTCTCAACCTACTGGTGGTAGCTTTACCTCTTTTCTTGCCGGATGAAACCATTTGCTGTTCTCCAAATGACTCCCATGTTTTCCGGTTCTGCCTCTCAGCTCATGCTCTTTCTTACCCCCAACTTAAGCCTTACTTCCCATGTCTGCTGAAAGTGTATCCTTCTGTGCTGGGTTGGTAGTGTTTCCCCCAAGTTCACCTTCACCCAGAACCTGAGAATGTTATCTTTTTTGAAAATAGACTATTTGCAGATGTAATTAGTTATGTTTAGGTTATACTAGATTACACTGGGCCCTAATCCAGTGACTGGTGTCCTTGTAAGAAGTCAATTAAAATACCATGACAGACACACAGGAAGAAAGCTACTTGAAAGGGAGGCAGATATTGGAGTGGTGCAGCCACAAGGCAAGACACAATGTGAATTGTTGGGAACCACCAGAAGCTTAGAAGAGGTGAGGAAAGAGTCTTCCAGAGAATGGCCATGCCAGCACCTTGAATTTGAACGTCTACCCTCCAGAACTATGAGAGAGTATATTTACATGATTTTAAGCAACATAATTTGTGGTAATTTGTTACAGCATGCCTAGGAAACTAAACGTACCATTTTCCAAGATCAAGTTCAGCTATGACCTCCTCTCTGGTTTCTTCAACTGGATGTAATTTCTTACTCTTCTTGACCTCCAATGCTGTACTGGAAAATTTATATCCTCATGATATATGTTTATGAACTATCTTAAGACTCATTCATAGGTCTTCCTCATCAGAGGAGAAGCAAAAGAATCACAGAAGGTAACACTGACTGCTTGAACATTAGCTATCTACCAAGCTCTGTAATCCTCTTCCCAATCACTCAGCAAGATAGAATTCTATACTCCCATTTTTCAGATGTGGAAATTCAGATTTCTAGATGTGAAAAGAATTTGCTCAAAGGCACAAAATGAGTAAATATTGGAGTTGCTGTTTGACTCTCAATCTTTCTGCTTGTGAAGGTTTGCCCTTTCTATATGCATCCCTTACCTGGAATGGGGGGAGGGACATAAGCCCCCCCCCACCATTTCAAGCCATTGCATTAAAATGAAATAATACTTTGGTGAAGAGTATCTACAAGTCTGTTGTCCTCACTTATTCACGTGTCTGTTTCTCATATATTCATAGTTGACTCCATTCTTGCAGTATTGCCTCACTTGCTACCTCTGTTTTAAAGCTTGCCATGCAATTTGGCATGACTGAAGAATTAAGGATTGGTGACAGCCAAGCAGTTCATTTTAAGAATAGTGGGTGATGGTGTGACAGCTCTTTCAGCCATGCTGGTAAAATGAAGGGTGTAGATTTGTCTTCTGGCCTCTGCAATCAAGCTCCAGTTTGCTTGGTCATGACACACTGGCTTTCAGTGCCCAAAGTGGCTGTTCATGAGCAGAATTCTCTGAATGTGGTTTTGTTCTCTGAATGTGGTCAGAGTTTATATAGGAAACTTCAGACCATTCCATTTCTCTGGACATTTTCGATGATTGTGACACGTTTTGCGATACTATTTTTTACCCAGTGGATAGTTCAGTTCCTAAGGATCAATTCTCAGCAGAGGAAGGGGATGTTGGCAGTTCAAGGGACAGATGAAATACATTTCAAAGGATCAGAGGGCCGGTGAAAAATGATGATGGTGGCGATAATAGCAGTGCTTCCTGCTGTTGAATTCTTTATAGTTTACGTGGACTTTCTGTATATCTCATTTGATTTTCACAAAAGCATATTGAAATGATCAATCAGGAATTGTTATATCTACTTTCCAGATGTGGAAATTGAGGTTCAGTGAGGTTAAATGGCTGCAGATCGAGCTCCCTAGTCTTTTGATTGCCCCTCACTCCCTTGCTACATAACTCAGTCCAGAGCACTGAATTCATTCACTTTCAACCGTTGAGCATTTTATCCTCCTGGAAAACTTATAAGCAGAACTGGGACCATGAATAATTGCTTACTAGTTTCAAATGCCCAGTGGGTGTCAATCAAGATACAGGAGCTCTTTCCTCTGGAGGCTGTGTGAAGCAGAACGCTCAGTAAATTCAGTCTGTATTCCAGTCTTCCATCTAGTGCTTTCCTCTTGCTGTTAATAATTCAGAACAAGTAGCCACCGTTTAATGAACACCAGCCATGTGTCAACTGCTGTCTTTGTATTATTTTTAATACAAAAACTCTGCAAGAGAGATATAGTCATGCCCACCTCTCAAATGTGGAAACTGAAGCTTTGGAGGGATTGAGAAACTTTCCTGAGATCCCACAGAGAGTAAGTGGCAGAGCCAGACCTTGAACTCCTCTAAACTGGCTCTAGACCATTGTTTTATAATCACTATACTTCTTTAAATGCAGTGGACAGACTTTAAAAAAAAATCCGATTTATTTGGAACTTACAGCTTGGGGGAGTCCCTTTCGAAGGAAACAACATGATGAAAATAAATTATAATCTCAGAAAAATTCAATGGAGTATCTACCAAAAAGTCAAAACGTCAACTTAACAACTTCATCGAGTTAGGTAATAGTCTTCTCCAGTTGGATGGAAAGTTTATGGCATAAAGCAGACTTGCTGAGTGTAACCCACAGCCACTGTGAGTGCACAGAGGATGCCTTCTGTGCTCGTTACTGATAGAAAATCATTTCTGGCTTGCTATCTCTCAACCCAATGGCTCTTATTCCCCATCTACCTGTGAGTTAGGTATTTAGTTTATGCATAACCACTTAATTGGAAATATACCAATAGAAGTCTCAGTTCCTGGACTGAAAAGTTAAACATTTCTGTTGGCAAATGCTGTTAACAACTATCATAATAAAGAGCCCTTGGGGGGGAGGGAGGTACATCCCTTCTAGAATTAGTTCCCTTTGTTCACAGAACAGGCAGGAGTAGTAGTGAGCAAAACTGGCTTCCTTCCTACATCACTGCCTGAATAACTTGTAGCTATTTGACAACCTCTTCTAGTGTTAGCTGCAGTTTACCCCAATTATACAAGATGGCAGCAGCCAGCATCTGGGCAGTGGAGCCAAGAACAGGCCTTACACCCATCATCTTAATGACTTCACCTGATTTTTAAACTTAGAGCTTGGTCTAGGAAGGATCTCAGTTCATGGCTCATGCACTTCTCATTGTGCCACTGTGAAGATATAAAGATGTAGAAAATGAAAGTGTAAGTTGTCTAATACTCTACAGGATTCTCATGGTGTGGTGCGCCATCCCAGACCAGGCAGGTTCACTGATGAACCTGATGAAAAGAGAATTTTGGAGCCTTCATTATCTCTAACATGCCTTTGATGCTGAATCAGGGGACTGGACTCACAGGCAGACCAGCAGGTAGGGAGGCAGCAACTGAGCCTCCCAGCCCCCACAATTTCCACAAGCTCCACATTCTCCACATTCTCCATGCTTGCTCTCTGGCTTCTCTTTTTCTCTTGATGTCTTGCCTCTCCCTTTGGCCCACATGTCTGTATTTATGTTTGCGCATACCTCATGCTCTCTAGCTTCTTGGCCAGGGTGTCTGCAATTTCAGGCACGCGTGCCCGGTGCTGGCACTCTCAAGCGCTTTATGCAATAAAACATCATACATGGGCAAGGAAACCTAGGAGGAAAGCAAGGCTGCAAGTGGCAGCTGTAGAGGGTAGCAGTGGGAGGCAAAAAAAAGCTTGACTTACTTCATTTTCTCTACACGTAGGATTTTACTTTTCTGACCACTGTAGCCCCTTTTTCCTAGGCTGTTCTTGACATATGCGCTCTGACCTCTGACCTCTGCCCTCTGCCTGGGTGGACCACCTCTGCACACACACCACCTCCCTTCAGCCCAGCCATCACCAAGGGGAAGGGCATCCTTGGAGCGATGGTCACCAACAGCTGTTGTGGGAGGCTGGCAGGGGAAAGGAAAGCAGTATGTGACAAAGAATAGATGCTTCAATGCATAGGAGCAGAAGGAAGGAGAAGGATGGTTTTCAAAATGAAAATGGCTTTATCGAGCCTGTGTTCATGGTGGGTGGGGGGAAATGTTTATTCCCCAAGTTTTAGATAATCTCGTTCCTGAATAGAAAAACACAAGTGAGAAAATTACCACAGATTTTCAGCCACTAAAAAATTTAATATCTAAGCATATTTGAGGAGCAGCAACATAGAAGCTGCTTTTTAATCTTTCATCCTGAAATTAGCCTGCCTGACGCTAAGATGCAGCTTATGATCTATTGGATGCTCCAGGAGTGCTTTGGGGGATTTTCTTTCTTTTTTTTTTTTTAAAGATTTTATTAATTTATTTATACAAGAACTGGGGTACAGGCCAGATGTGCAGGAGGGTGAGAAGATTCACCAGAGACAGGGTAGGGAGCAGAGCAGGCAGACTGACTGAAATACACTGTTGAGGGGAGCAGTGGGCGAGACAGGAGAGGTCTGCTGTGCCATGTGGGACCCTTGCCGGCCGGCGGGGATTGAACCTGAGCTGCAGAGACTGCGGACAGCTTCACAGCGCAGCGCTCAACCACCTGCGCCACCAGGGGAGGCCCGCTTTAGGGGATTTTCAAGTAGGAAGGGCTCTTGGAGATGATCCAGTTTAGCGGTTCCAAAAGTTTTTTTCACCAAGGGCACCTTTAATTAATTTCTTTCTGCGTCCCTTTGTTTTGAAATATCTGGCCTACTAAATAAACTGTATCGAGCGTATCATAATTTCCTTTCCCATTGTTTGTTGTCCAGAGCCCAACTGCCATGTAGATGCAGAGCACCTGGTCAGCATGAAGTAATCAATATAACTGGAAGAAGCTGATAGAATTCCTTCCCAAAGCAAAGACACTCAATGGTTATGTTAGCCCAATGTCTGCTGGATCTCAGGGATCCTTACAATCCATCTCACTCTGGCTTATGGAAATGTTAAAAATAGCTCATAGACTCCCATTCTGACCTCCTTGTAATCCTGTGGAGAGCCATTCATCTTCTCCATAAGGACAGATGAGGAGATTGAGAATTAATAGCCAAAGTGATTGGCCCAAGGTCACACAGCACCTTAATGACAAGGAGGATCAGAACTCGCCTCCTGAATCTTGATCATCTTTCTCCACATGCTCAGTTTTCATGTGCTTAAAGTATAAGGGCTTAAATTGTAAAGACAATATTAATAGAATATTAACACTCTTTGATAGGGGTTTTTTAAAGAAAAGATGGGAAGGAGGCAATAGCAACTGATATTGGGAGAACTTTGAGGGTGGCAGTGTTGGGTACACACATTATGGATGACAGAAGTCACCACCAAATGTGGGATGAGCGGACTTTTGTGGAAAGATCACGGCATAGGAGCCAAAGCACCTGGGTTCAGTGCCTGACTCTGCTACCTAGTGCCTGTGACGGTTTCTTTTTTTAAAAAAAATATTTATTTTTATACAGATCTGGGGTATAGATCTGGGGTACAGGTCAGAGGCGTGGGAGGGTGAGAGGATTCACCAGAGACAGAGCAGGGAGCAGAACAGGCAGAACTACCGAAAACACTGCTGAGGGGAGCAGCAGACGAGACAGGAGAGGTCTGATGCGCCATGTGTCTCCCTGGCTGGCCAGGGATTGAACCCACACTGCAGAGGCTGCGGACAGCTTCACAGCGCTGTGCTCAACCTGCTGAGCCACCGGGGTGTCCCGCCTGTGTCAGTTTCTTATTGCACTGATTTGACGTGCCTGACACAAAAAGGAATTCCATAAATCCTCGCTGATGATTCGGTAGAATCATCACCGGGGTTGTGTGTGGATTGAATGAGATGATGTCAATCAATGTGACTAGCACCTAGGAGATGCAAAATATAAGTATCCGCCATGAATTCATCAGATCACCTATAAAATGATACTAATGGTCAACTCCCAATCCTGAATTTTTACTTGGCCACGTTTTTGTGAAAAGTTTCACTAAGGCAGCGAAATAGTGTCCACGTTATTCTATTACACGTTGTCCCTGAAGGGCGAAAAGGCAAGGAGTCATTCTCAGCAGTGGCGCTAACTCTCCTCTTTTGCCTTTACCCCCTTTACAGGGATAAACTGGCTACAATGATTAGAAGTTGAATGAAAGTACCTCAGGATGGTTCATTCCTGGTCTTTCTAGATGGCACCATCATGAAAATCCACTTGGCATACTGGTTTCGCTTTCTCTTTGTCCAGTGTCTCTATCACCATTCAAATACCCTGTGCTTAAGCTGGCAGGGCACATCCCTGGGTCACTCTTAGTTCATGAAATTTTGATAAACATCTATTCTCAGGAGGACAGATAAAGCTTCAGCAGTGCGTCCCGTATGGAATTTTCTTTGGCATCCGTATTTGGGCGCTACAAAGGCTCATTCTTTCTTAGCTTAGTGGACGGTTGAGACACAGGGTTTGGGGACCATGTATTATCCTATGCGGAGGGTGTCATTCACATCTACCGGACAATTGTGCTCAGCCTACAAGACTAAAAAGTCAGGTCCTGCTACACATTCCACCTTGGGGTTCACAGGAAGCCTCTGCAGACCCTCTCAATCCTGGCCTTGGCCCATGGGAGTGAGGCAGTCCATGCTTAACGCCCAGCCCTGGAGCCCACTTGGATGCCCAGGAGAGCAATCGGTTGTGGAGTACATACTCAGCAGCCCCCCTCTCATACCCTCAGACACCCCAAGTGAGAAAAAGAGAGTCATTCTTAGAGAGGTTTGAGTTAGTAGGAGAGTGCAGGTGAGGTTTTTTCCCCTCAGCATCTTAGGTAGCGTTGGTATACATTACTCGAGCAAAGTTGAATGTTGGCTAGTCTTTGGCTTGAGAAACCGTCAGGCTCAAATAAAAGCTTTCAAACTTGTAAATGGCTTAGAGAAATCTCAAAGATGAAACGTTATATATCGCATGGCAAAGCAAACGAAATCCGTGAAGAGTGCATGCACCAGCTTAATGAGAATTTTCCCAGTTTTGTTTTTCTTGCAATATTTAGGGATATTTTTTCTTGTGAAGCAAGGAGATGCAGAATACCTTTGAGTCTGGTTAAGACTGGACTCTCAGCGAACTGCGCAGAGATTTGTGCTGTGAAGTAAAACCCTTCTCAAAAGAAGGGCTTTTCTGTGGACAGAAAGAACGGGCTCGGTGTAACAAGTAAGCACAGGGATGCCTTTCTTCCCATTGGCTTTTCTGAGGAAGCCAGGGGCGTGGAGAAAGGCACCAAGGGAGGAGGTGGCCTCTCTGCTCACGTGGCCAGGGGTATTGGAACCAGAGCTGTGGCTGGTTTCAGGGCCCTCCAGGTGAGCAATGATCTGAGGACAGACATAGTAGAGAGGGCATCAGACACCGGCTGTCAGAAGTGCTGCCTTCTGGGGGCTGAGACGCCATGGACCCAACCCAATCTGGCCTCGAATTTATAATTCGTGACACATGAGACAACATGCTTTTTGAAATCACTTTGAACAGATGGGATTTCCTTTGACTGAGGTCCTGTCTTGGGCCATTTGACCTATGGCTTGCTTTACATAAATAAATTTTCACAGGCAGCTTTGACAATATCAACTGGGACCAGCTTAGGACCAGATGCATTATTTCCTGGCAATATCTTAGCCACGCATGAAGAAGGTGTTGGGCCCAATCAAATTTATTTTTTGTTTCATAAAATGGCTTTAAATACCAGCCTCTCTTCCCCCAGTACTTGAAAAGCAAAATAAAATTAAATTTATACTTAAGCCCAATCATCCCTATACAGGGAAACCTCAGCAAACGGCTCTCAAGGCCTAATGGACAAACTTCCCATTAAAGCTTATCTGGCCCTGCCTTGCTCTGTGCCCCAGCCCACAGCCTGAGCTCGCCAGAAAAGACCGCACTGTGTTTTGCATGAAAAAGTTACCTAAGCATCTAGGTTTGGGGCCCAATTTGTAATTAGACAGTTTCTTGGAAGTACATCAAGCTCAGCCTCAAATCAGAATATCTCTTGGGGAGAAATCTGTATTTAGATGTTTCATTTAAAAATTCATCATTGAATAAGAAAGTGTTTTGTTGTAACTCCTACTTGATGGTTCCAGATTCTCCCTAATTCTTTTTTTGATTACAACGTTGTCATTAATAATGGATGCAGTGGGGGAGGGGAGAGTGTGTCAGGGGCCCAGCGGCCAAAGGGAACGCAGGCAGATAAGTCTTGGCTCTTTGGGGCTGCAGAATCTGGGCACTCTCAGGCCAAGAGCTGGCCACCCTGCCTCCCTTTTCTGGATGCCTGTTATTTGCATTCTAGAACTGCTCCCACTTGGCCAGGAGAAAAATGTCTTTTTAAGTAGTGGGCAGGAAATGAACTACTCAAATGGATTGGCAAACAGATTGTTTCCCCGAAGGCTGGAAAAAGGGCTTACATTTTGTGTCTATCCAGACTGCCTATACCTCTTCCTTTGCCATCCTCTGCTCTTCCTATTCCGGTCATGCCTTCGGGGAGAGTTTTCTGGCCAAGGTTCCCGGTGACTGACTGTGTCGCCCATGAGAGTGAGTGGTCCTCTCTTTCCACATCTCATTTGATCTTTCAGTAGCACCCATTGTTGAGAGCGCTTTTGTCTGAGTTTAGTTATTTCACATCCTCCTGGTTCGCCTTCCTCACTGGCCACCACCTCTCAGTCTCCATTACTGACCTTTCCCCTTGACCCAGCTCTAAATGAAGGGGCTGCTTAGATCTTCCTGCAGGCTTTCACCGCCCCACCTCTACCCACCTCGTGATCTCATCTACTCTTGGTGCTTTCATGTTTCACGAATTTGACTTCCACATCTCTTTCTGCATTCTCAAACCTTTCCCTCCTGTCCCCTCTCTTAGAGAGCTTAGCAGAATCCCGGAGAGACTGAAGTTTGACAAAAGAAGCCCTTCTGGTCTTAGAATGTTAGCTCTGCTCCACTGGGATAGGGTTATACAGTCAGCCAAAGCCCCATATTCTCCTGGGTCTATCGCAGGGCAAGCAGGCAGGAATTGAAAAAAAAAAAAAACAATATTTCCAGCAACTTCTACATCTAAAGGAGGGGAGAA
Source organism: Talpa occidentalis (assembly GCF_014898055.3). Taxonomy (NCBI): domain Eukaryota; kingdom Metazoa; phylum Chordata; class Mammalia; order Eulipotyphla; family Talpidae; genus Talpa; species Talpa occidentalis. Next base: position 8,843,775 of record NW_023601543.1, read on the forward strand.
GAGGGAAAGGAGGGCACCTCTACTCAAGCAGAAGGTGGTCTGGGGCCTGCTTCTGTCATACCACTTGTCTAAGAGGATGAGTGGAGAGAGATGGCCTGGCTTTGCTGGGAGGCCAAGCACACAGAGAGAAAGTCAATGAAACTCACCCTCATCTCCACTCCACATAAGAACAGATATTCAATCCTTATCCTCACCAAAGGGTAAACTGCACTTACAGCACTGGTGACCCCTCTCCCCACCCATGGCCTTCTACTTGACACAATAGTCCTTGAGAAAGGCAGTGAAGTGCAGTTGGGGGGGAAGACTAGCCTGTCTTTGCAAAGCCCCAGAGAAGGTGCGTGCCCCATACAACGGAGCATGCAGCACATGGAAACCCTAAATGCCCATCGAAGACCCACTGGATATAGAACTTGTGGTCCATGTAGTCAATGGAATACTCTGCTTTCAAAAAAAGAGGCTATCTGGGCTTTTGTGACAACATGGTTGGAACTTGAGGTGATGATGGTAAGAGAAATAAGTCAGAAAGTCAAAGACAGTGACCTGATGGTTTCTCTCATTATGTGGAATAAGAATAACCAAAGCAAATGAATTAATACAGCACACAAAATGTAAGTCTTTGACTCTGTGAAAAATATGGTGGTTACCGGAGGGAGAAGGGATAGTGGAGAGGGCCCTGCATCTTTAGTGGTGGGTGGGGTGAGACAAGTATGTTGAGATATAGATATATATATGGGGGATGAAGCTGTACTCCAGAAATTTATATAATAATGTAAACCAATGGTCAATCAAAAATTGTACTTAAAAAATAGAGAAGAAAATGATCCTAAGATAAAAAAGCAAATTCATTTTCTTGATATGAGAGGGAAAAAATAAGCTGAATCTTTAAAAAATAAGAAAGAAGCACAGAAGAGGTGCTCGATTAATAATTGTTGAATGAATGACTGAATGTGTTCTGGCCAGCCATTCTGTTGGACACTGGGAGTGTGACAATGACTGACACCAGGTTCCTGCCCATAAAGAGCTCCGTCTAATGCATGAGCTGGAGTGTTAAGAAGTAACTGCCATTAATTGTTATAATTTTTATGAGCCCTTACTTCGTCCAGATAATGCTTCTTGTGAATTGCCTCATTTAATCCTTACAATAACTCTGTGAGATCTTTTGTTAGTCCCACTCTTCTGTTGAAGGAATGGTCACATTGAGGTTAATTTAAAAAAAAAAAAAAAAAAAAGCAGCAAAGCCAGGATCCAAACCAGGAAGGTGGACGCCAAGACTCGGGGGTCATAAGTGCTACTGACATTGCCTTTGGGGCCTGGGCTGACACCTGACCGCCTTCACCAGGCACCAGGAAGACCACAGCGGGAGAGCTCTTTTTGTGCAGGCAGGAAGCCCAGCGGTGAAGCTTTAGGCAGGAAGCACAACAATGTGCGGTGGGCACCTTGATCCTCGTGGCTCACCCTGCCCACGAGTGGCGCCAAGTGTCCATTGAGCCTTAGCAGAATTTTGACATGATTTGTCTTTGCTTAGTGGCAACTTTGGGACCTTGAGGTCACCCACTAAGCCTGGTTCCCATTGGTGGCTCTCAGGATGCAGAAAGAACCCAGGAGTAGCAGTAGAGAGAGGAAATCTTCACAAGTATATCTTGAGGGCCTCCCTGGTAGCGCAAGAGGGTAGTTTTTTTAGTTTATTTCATGCAAGGGGTTTGGGTTTTGTTTTAATGGCTTAGTAAACTGTGATTTGGGTGGGAAGGATGTAGTGGGCTGTTTTGCTACAGAAAGTCCTACGCGCTATGACTTTGCACCGTGCACCTCCTCCCCTCTCCACGCACCTCTTGTTTTCATGGAGCCATTGAGATTTAAAAGGACCTTGTTGGCAGGGGTGACAAGGACACCGTTGGAGCCAACCTCGGGAATAGTAAATGGCTACAGGCTCCTTTAGAGACGATGTGTCACTGGCAAAGCCTGCTTCAGGAGGGCCGAGAGCCCCGACCTCCATGGAGCATCGGGCGTTATAATTGATGGTGATGGCGGGGTGGGGGTGTTACTTTGCTGCTGGCTTTTTCATCCAGTGTGGCCCCAGCACTGTTGGGATAGGCGCGTGGGTACAACACTGGCTGCAGATTCAGAGTTCATTTTGGAGAAACTAAGCTTCGGTCATTGTTCTGTATTTGTTGTTTTTATCTGAGCATGTAAATCTGTGTTGGATGGTGTCAATCACCCCGTCGTAGGCTCTTTTTTCCAGACCCCTACAGGTTTCGGGTACAGGTGAGTAGAGCACACATGAGTCCTTGGAAACGGTCGTTCTCCTATCAACATCTCCTTGGGTGTAACTAGATGCAGTTGTGTGTATCAGGTGCCAGAAGCTGAGGACTCTATTTCCACAGAGCTGTGATAGGTATGTTGGAGGCCTGGAGCAATTTGGCCCCAGAAGGTTGTTTTGAGGTTTGGAAGAAAATTCAGCTCCTAAACTAGATAATGTGACATGTTCTATTTTTAATGAAGTGTATTTTCCTGTCTCAGCTTAGAGGTGTTGGTTCATCATTTTGATTCTTGACAAAAGGATTCTGCTTCGATTCTCAGCTCCCAGGTGGTTTTGAATTTCACAAAAACATCTGTGCTGAAGCAAAGGGGATTCATACTGGCCTAGACAGTGTCCCTAGAAGGTTCCCCACAGACATCTGTAGCTCGAATAGTCCCTGTCAGTCTCTCCTCCCCAGCGGTAGACAGGGCTGCAGCCCTCACTGCTGGCTGGAGAAAAACCGACAGTCATTAAAAAGAGGCCTTTTTCTATCAGCAGAGAAGCAAGTCTGCTATAGCGAAGGGCCAGAGCCATTGCTCAGGAACCGCTTTAGGTCTCTGGCAGCACGAACTCACTACCGCTAAGCATTGTGGGTAGTTAGGAAGCAACTAGTCCCCAAAATTGGCCCTGAGGGGGGAAAAGCATGCCTGGAATTCTGATTATGGTAGAAAATTCCTTTCAACTTACAATCCCTAAGAAATTTACTTCAAAAGAAAATTGATTTGAGAGGTTTCCCCCTCATTTCTGCTGTCCTTTTCATTTTTCGCTTTCAGCAGACAACCGGTGATTAAATGGATGACACACGCGTGACCCAAGTTGCTGGGGCTCCATTAAGTGCTTCAGCCCAGAGAAGCTGAGGGAGCTTTGGGTATCTCCACCACCCTTGCCTTTTCCATTTCAATTGTAAATCCATTTGGTTAAGTTGTGGTCCCTCCGCAGTTGTAGGGTAAACACAAGAGTTAGCCAGAGAATGCAGGTAGACTTTTGTGGTGGAGGTTCTGAGGTTCATGAATTAAAAATGACCATTAGCATAGGACTGTTTTTGACTCGGAAGAAAACAAGATTAAAAGACTTTCCCAGCTGTCCTCCTAAGGAGCTGCAGATCGTTTTGTTTTGTTCATGTATCTTCATTTCTGCCTTTTCTCTGAATTTGGAGAAGTGTTTTGTTGTTGTTGTTGGGGGGTGGGGAGGAGAAATTTGCCCCATCCAGAAAGCAGTAGATCATATTTTCCCTTCTATATGCATGTTACTCTCCAGCCACCTGCTTGCTGTGAACACTAAAATAAACCCAACCCTACAGCCTGCATTTTGCTTTTTCTCAATATGTGAACACAGTAGTTATTAGTTGAATGCAAGCAGCTTTCAGATAGAAACATTATTCTATTATGGCATAAACACAGCAGAAAAAAATCAGACACCCTTGCTGAGCACATGTTTCACTGCAACTTGACAGATATGTCGGCCTCAAAGTAAACAAGCTGGATTCTTAGACTCCATGAGGCTCATTAACTGTTTCAGGCCACTTGCTGCTAGGCACCAGAGACCCTGCTGGCTGCAGTCCATCACTTCGAGAACTGTCAGTTTCCTGCCAAAGACTGGTTCAGGAACCGAAGAAGGCATATTTCGAATGCATGCTGCATTTGTTAGGCAAGTATTTATTTAGTGCTTGCTCTGACCAGAGGTAGTGCTGGGACCTGGGAGTATGCTGAGGATTAGAAGACCAGGTAGCTCCTGCCCTCAGAGAGCTTACACTCTGTTGAGAAGATCGAGTGAGCACCAGTGGACTTGCACACAGCTAAGGGAGGGAAGTGACCGTTCTTGCCAGTCTATGGCTGAGGAACGGGGTGAGTGGTGTGGACCACAGTTGTTCAAGAGTACTTTAGGGAAGGAAAGTGATCAGTGTGATACTTGGAGTTAGGGGCGGGTCTTCTGGCAAATGGAGCTGAAATTGGTCTTAGTAGATAAGGGAGAATATTGTCAGCACAGAGGCACAGGAGTCACAAAGTTGCCCAACTAACACAAGTAGTTGTTGAAGGCCTCTTATTTGGGAAGTGGGAGGACTAGACTGGAAAATAAGATGGGCATCCTCTGGGCTAATGTGGAGTTTATCCTTTAGTATGAAGACAATTATTTTAATTATGTTTTATTGGTTGAGTTATTGGAAATGTGCCAGTTTGCTATAAATAAGTTGAGAATCCATTTGAACTGTTTAAATAAAAGAGGCCATCAGATTAGAAGGGTCTGTGAGGATAGCCTGCGGTGGATCCTGTGGTCAAGAACCAAGATTACTTGTTCCATTATCTTGGTTCATATAGATGCTCACCTGTATCTGCTTCAAGCTTATCTCTTCTATCCTCTTCCCACCCCTATCCCTCATATACATCCTGGAGTTTTTTGTTTTGTTTTCTGCTGACACACACTTATGGCCACATCAGCCTGAACTTTAAATCTACTTCATCATGCGAGGAGCCAACAGGCACTGAAAAGAATTCCTATGTCCAAACCCCCAAGTGGCCTCGTTTGCATCTGTTGTCCATTCTCATCTAATCAGCCAGGCCGAGTGAGGCAGGTCATAAGACTTTGAGTAGAGAGTAAGAGAAATAATAATTTTAGTGCAGGCATTATTGGGAGAGAGGACAAAAGCTTAACATCTGACAAAAAAAAATCATGGTCAGCTACTGCTGAGACCAGGATTGCTGTGTGGTAGGAAGTGGTGAGGGTGTAGACTGAAAAAGATCGGAGTGGGCTTGTGCTTTTGGAGATCATTTTAAATGTGAAAGAGGACAGACTTGTGCCTCTTAGCATCAACGCACTTTCTGACTGCCCAATGCACAAAGGAAATTCTTGCCCTGGGGGAGAAGTGATGGTCTGGAGTAGGCATTTCCTGAGATTGCTTCCTGGCAGACGGCTCTCTGATTGGAGGCTGCTGTAGATTCCTTTCTGAGATGAACTTTGGTGATTCCTCTCCCTGTAGGGAGTGGGTTACCCTCTGGGATTTTGGAGGCTCCTGGGAGGCAAGGGCACCCTGGGTCTGGTCTTCTACTTCCTGAGAGTGCTACATCTTGCTGCAAGAGATCTGGGTCCTTCAAAGGCAGAAGGGGAAGAGATGAAAAAATCTGCTTTGATAATCCCCTGGCTAGATGTAATGCAATACACAGGCCTCCTTTTTTGGACAAATCTCCCCAAAGTAAGACCAATTTTTGGTATAATGCCTATTGTTCATTTCTGAATATTTACATTATTGCATTAAAAATTTATAAACTATTGATTCATAAAAAAATAATATACAGATTAGAATATATGCTCATTATGGGAGATTCAGGAAAGTACACAAAATGCCTGTAACCCCAAACACCCAAGATCAAGCTGGCATTTTGCTGTTTCCTACCGATATCTCATACATATTGTATATTGCTTAAAATCATTTCAGTATGATACAGGTTTGTATTCATTTTTTTTTTTCTTAGCAGTCTTCAAGGAGGATTTCCCTGTATCAGTAAATATTCCTGGTGTTTAAATAGCTATGCTGAAATATCTTTCAATATTTACTTATTGGGGGGAATTTAATGGTCAGCTTTGCTCCTCCCAAATAATGATTGAGATATCTGTCTTTGTATGCAAATATTTGACCATATCTCTATTTCCTTAGTCCATCTTTTAAGAATTACAGTCACTGGGGCAAAGAATGTGAACTGTCATGGTCTGTGACGTAGATGTTAATTGCTTAGACCATATTGCTTGTCTAGAAGAGTGTACTGATTTATACTTCCACCAGCCGTACATGGGAGTGGCTGACTCCCCCATCCCTTGCAGTGCTAAGTAATAGTCTGGCTTGTGGTCTGTATCAGCTGGAGGTCTGGAAAACTTCTCTAGGGTAGAGACCATGCCATTAACTTCTTTAATGGTGCACGGTGCCCTATGCGTGTTTGGTGAATAAAGTCAAAAGGGCAGGTGGTCAGATCTATTAGGATGTCTTGTGATTTGCTCCAGGTCTGTGGGACAAAATCAAGAGGAAATTAATTTAAACAGATGTAGGAGGAAGCAGTAGAGAGATGGGATGGAAAAGTGAAGGGCTAGTGAGCAATGAGGCTGTTAAATTCATTGGCACTTCATATAAGCGAAGAGGGCCAGGGAGAGAGATTTGTTAAAGATAGAGTTTGCTCCAGTCCACTCAGCAAAGCAAAGGTGACAGTTGAGTAGACTGCAGAGTTTCAGTGTAAAAATCAGTATATGAAACCCTGGACCCCAGTTGGATATGTCTAGGATCCCCCGGGCCGAGGATCCCCCGGACCTACGACCCAGTATGAACTGGATACACTACAAGGTAATCAGGTTGCAATCAGTGGAGCCAAATTTTTATGTTCATTCAATTCATTCATTCATTCACTCATCCATTTAACAAATATTATTGAACCAGCAGTGGTTTTTTTTTTTTTTAAAGATTTATTTTATTTATTTCTGGTTAGGTCAGACATGCGGGGAGTGAGAGGGTTCACCAGAGACAGAGTGGGGAGCAGAGCAGGGGGACTGACTGAAATACACTGCTGAGGGGAGCAGCGGGCGAGATAGGAGAGGTCTGCTGCACCATGAGGAGCAGCTCCTCGGTCATGGATGGAACTCGTGCTGCAGTGGCTGAGGATTGCTTCATAGGTTGCGTCTTAACTCCTTGTGCCACCAGGGAGGCCCAGCAGTGTTTTTGTAGTGGGGATACAGCTATGAGCCTGGCATCAGGGCTCCTACTGGGATAGTGTCTTCAGCTGCATTAGGTAAGGAAGCTGGCATAAGGCTTCTACTCTAGGTCGAAAGGAATCATCTTGGCTTTCAGAGAGGCTGACTCAACCAGGCTCAGTCACTCTTCTTTAGTCACGTAGGCCTCCCTGCTGGTCTCCCAACATGTGAGGCATGCTCCCCCCTTAAGGCTTTGTGCACTGTCTCTTCCTTCACTTTCTCAGATACCCTCTGGACCGAACCCTTCGATCTCACTCAAATCTGTGTGCCATTCTTGCAATGTCAGTGAAAACTACAGTGATTCCCCCTATTTAAATCCACAGCCCATTTATAACTCCCAACTCCGGTACTCCTGCTCCCCCAGATTCTGCTCACATTTCCCTTTTCATGTCAAGTTATGCTACACTTTTTATTATACTGTATAATTTACTTATTATGCTGATTGCTTATTGTCTGTTTCCCCGACTTCTTCACGAAAGCAGGGGTCGTTATCTCTCTGATCGTGCTATACTGCTCATGCCTGAAACAGTGTCTCGCGCCCAGTAGGGGGGTCATTGTGTTGGTGGGATGGAAAAATTCATCATGTGATCGGCAGGTGGCATTGAAGAGGATGTTTAGAGGAGCAAGGGATACTGACCCCCAGCCCCTGAATTGTGGGCTGCGGACTCCAGCTCCTAGTCTGAAGAAGCACTCTCCATCGTTTCTTGGGTGTAGGTAGCAAGAGCAACAGGAGAGATAGGACACAGTTATGGGGCAATATCGTCATGGCAATAGTTTTGCAGGCCAACATCTAAGAGCTCTCTAAGTGGGGGCCTCATCCAAACATGGGGACCAGATTTCCCTGGTGGCAGTGATTTCTGCTGCTGCTGCCATTGTTGAGCACAGCCCCTGTGACCAGATGTTCCCGGCCACTTTTCCTTTGCAGGTCAGGTCCCCTGGCCCAGCTCACCCCTGCCTCAATGCCAAAATAAGAGAGGTAACATTAGGGGAAGACTCACTCGGGGTAGACTCTTCAGGAAGTGGTGCAGAAGCTTCAGCAGGGAGACTGTGGGGCTGGGGGAGGTGGGAGGACTTCTGGGCAGGTTTTGAATTCTTCAGTGAATCTTGGGGGTTGTTACTCATTCGTTTTGGGGTGTGGGTAATGGGGTGCAGGGAGAGGCACAGCTGCTTTGTGCTGAGTCATACGCTTGTATTTGTACTTTGCCTTGCTTGGAGGAAGCCAAGTTTGCTTTACAATGACTTGGTTAAAATTAGCACTGTCAGAGTGCTCCTTAAAGAGTCTTGTGAAAAGTCTTCCAAAATAAATCAACATGGGGCTTAGTCATCCCCCTTGCTTCTTTCTTTAACTGAAAATGATTTTAATGGGAAGGTGAGCCGGTAAGATCTTTGCAGAGGCCTACTGGGAAGACAATGGTTGTGACACTGGGATGGAAGGTGGAGAGGGTCAGCAAGAAGGAGAGGATCAAATGCTGGCTGTATCATTAACTTGTAGGTGACCTTCTGTGAGTTCTGCAACTTCTCTGATAATCCTGTGGTGCCTAAGTAATAAGTAGGGGCGATAGCACCCCCCTGGCGAGAGGCACTGGATGTGTAATAAAGTAGAATCCTATCTATGAAGCTTAGTTTGGGGCACATATAGGCACTCAGCACATGGGAAGAGAAATAATAATAACTGCTTTATGTGTATCCTCCACACAAGCAAACATGTCCCCAGCCAAGCTCCAACTCCCCTCCCTGTTCTCATTGAGAACTGCTGTTCCCCAACTTCCCGACAGCTTGTGGGGAGCACCATTTGCTTGGGTGCCTTGATGGCTAATCTCTTCCTCTCCCTCCCCACACAATGTTCTGGTTCTGCCCCACATCACTTCAGATGTGGACTGTGGTACTAGTACTTTTTCTTGACTTCCATTTACCTCAGCCCGACCCTGGAAGCCCACCTTCCGGGATGGCCCAGGCCCCTTGGTGAGGATGGCCCCATGGTTTCCAGCCCCGTCTGCTTCTGGATGTTTTCTTGAGTCATTTGGGAAGAGTAGCATATTGTGTGCCCTTCAAGGACAGGGACTTCATGATTCAGTCTCCTTTCCCAGCTGCTTGGCACGGGCCGGCCCCGCACAAGTGCTCGGTGAAGGCTGGCTAGAGTCAGAATATATGGGGAAGTGACCAGCGTGTCCCTCGGGTGTAGTAAATATCACTACACTGTCTGAAATGGCCCTACCATTTTTTCATTTGCACATACTCATGGCCTTGCTTCTGTATCAGGTCAGATGGGAGCGATGCCCAGGCAGCCCATCCCCCTCGCCCCCGGGCGTGCCCGCAAGGGCTCAGGGCCCAGCTTTCTCATTATTCACCGCTGTGTCCCCAGCCCAGAGCCTAGTGCTTGTGGTGAACATCTTTTCCAAATGGGAGGAAATTCGGCCTGAAAATGAAGTCCACGCAGGGGAGAGAAAAATGGAGAGATGGCAAAGAGAAGCTGTGCCCTGCTGACATTGTTCAAACCCTCAGATCTTGTCGTGCCTGACGCTGGAACACACTGCTTTGGCCATCCCAGTTGTGAGCCACCAAACTCCCATTGTTCCTGGAGTTCATTTGAGGGAAGTTGCTGCCATTTGCAATCAAAAGAGGCCTGACTCATGCACCCTCTCTCCTCCACCTCATAAAGCTCCAGAAAAATCAAAAGAAACTTTTCATGAGCAAAAGGTTATACATTCTGGTATTGAAGTTTCCATGTGGTTGTCTTTTTTCTGGCTTGATCAATTCAGGGCTGCAGAGTTAATGATGCCACTGGAGACAAAATGCCTTAGTAATGGGCTAAAGAGCACCCGAGGGTGGTAAGGAAGGTTGCTACTGTAGATGAAGGAAGTGACATTTGAGCTGTCATCTGGATGATGAGAAGTAGCCAGACCCTGTGCTTAGCGAGAGGAGCACTCCAGGTAGAGGAGGCGGCTAGTACAAAGGCCCCAGGACAGGAAAGCACTTGTGTCGTGTTGAGGACCCTACAGAAGGTTCTCATGGCTAGAACTTTGTGAAAGAGGCGATGGAAAAGAGTGGGGAGGGAGCCAAATATCATGGCATCTTCTAGAAGGCTTATCTTGGGCAATGATGAGCAATCTGGGCATCTACCCTTGTCTGACATGATATAGGAGTAGAAATTGTCAACAGCAAGGCAGTAAGGAAGGCCTGTGTTCATTCAACACCAGCACCACGTGGTGGCCCGCCTGCCTGGCACTGTGTTGGGCCACATATCTCTACAAGGTGCTGTCTACAAGGCTGGATAGCAAATCAATTGCTGTATTGCCAGCCTGGAAAAGTCAGTGAATCATCCTTCTGTTTTGATCATATAGTTAAATGGATTCTGTTTGATCTTTTGGTGAGTGAGCATTGCTGGGATTAAATGACTCTGGTTTGGGAAATAAATTAACCTCTCATTTTCACAGGGCTTCATTTAGTGTTTGCTCCCTCATTGCTGTAGACGACCAGTAATACATCCCAACTCAGCATGACCACCTTCCTCTCAGAATTTGGCTTGGTTTCCAAAGGATGGTACCATAAAATGTGAACCAATATGATTATTAAATTGATATTGTGATACTCATCATACTGCAAAAGATGCTGGTGATTTAATAGAATATGATTATAATAGAAGTATATTTTCCTCGTTAAGTCCTGGGACATTATTTTTGCTGAATACCTTGAAATCATGTTTGTTTTCTGGCACTGGAAGCATCCCTAACTCATAAATATGCACATGTTCTGAATGATGAAGCTGCCATTTAAGAAGATTTGGTAATGAAGTTTAATCGATCTCAATTCAGCAATCATATATGAATGTTTGATATGGATTGATAGAGTGGAAAGAAGATTCTGGTCACTTTGTGGAGAATGATTGGATAGTGGGCAAGAGAAGATGCAAGGAGTAGTGTTGAGAAACATTTCTAGTTCTCTGGGAAAGAGAAATTATTAGCATGGACTGTGGAAGTGATCGTGGAGACAAGTGGGTAGGTATAGATATTAAGGGACTGTCTGACTTGGTGACAGACACAATGTGGGGAGATAGGAAGAGATGGGAGTCAAATGTATGTCTTTGGAGTCAAAAGGTGGCGAGACAATTGACAGAGAAATGAGATGCTTTTGATACTGTAATCCTTGAGGAAATGTGGACAGCTGAAAGGCAGGTCTAGAACTGAGCATTATGTTAAGTCCTCAAGATGTACCTTTAACGATTACCCACCTGACGATGGTCATCAAGGCCTGGAAAATGGGTATGAACTCTTCCAGTAAGGAAATGTAGGGAGAGAACATTCCCACCATGCCTTTCCCCATGACATCATTAGAACAGTTTAGTCAATCTTGATATGGGATTCATATCTTATTGGATGGAAGAGGGAAATTTATGGGCATATTCTAAGCCTTGCCTTTGGGATGCTGTTTAATGGCCAAATGATGGACCTCAAACATTGAGCATGAACCTTATTTCCATTCTGAATAATTAGAAAACCCCTAATTTAGCATTTAACTGTTTTTAGAAATGGAAAGTTAATTCTTGAAAAGATTTATTTGGGGGCATAGCCAACAGCAAAGTCAGCTGTTGATACCAGGAACTGTAGGTCATGCTGAGGAGCAAGATTGCAGAGGTCTTCTATCTTTTTTTTTTTTAATTCCATGAGAAAGACCTGACTGACTGATTTCTCTGTTTCATATGTATACATTTTAACTCCCCAGTGAATTTTCCATTCTTTTGAAGTAGGGGTTCTAGCTAACTTATTATTTCTGGATCTCCCCACAACTTCTCGCCTAGTACAAGACTAGGGTCACATACGTTCTGACACCTATTGTGGAAAAAACTGCAACAAGTAGAATTTTGAGACTAGGTAGCAAGAGTCTTGAGACACTGTCCATCTAGTCCCGTGCTTGTGCACAGGACTGCAGTGAAGCTACTCCACACACATTGACTTGCTTCTTATAAATCACAAGATAATGTTTCTTACCCTGGTCCCAAAAAGTCAGGTGGAGAAACCGTAGCTTCAAGGGCTCTTTATAACTAGAAGGCAGAGATACCAAGGGAATTGACAGTAATAGAGACAGGCAAGGATAATTGTAAGACTCACCCTAAGGAACTTTGTAATAGCATTTCTTATAATATAAATCCCATCACCATTGCTGGTAAAAAGGCAGGGGCACTTTGGAGTAAGAATTTAAACCATAAAGGGCATCCCCGGTGGCGAAGCGGTTGAACGCTGGGTTGTGAGGCTGCCTGTAGCCTCTGCAGCGCTGGTTCGATCCCCGGCTGCTCCCTGGCCACTGGAGGCTCTGGCTCTGGTGAATTCTCTCACCCTCCCGTGCTTCTGATTGTACCCAGTGCTTGCATAAATAAATAAATAAATATTAAAAAAAAAGAATTTAAACCATTAAATGAAATGATAATTTGCAAAGAACTTGATAAATGTCGATGGCATCCCCGGCAGACTTTGCTGTATAACGAGGACTTCTACACTCTGGCCTTCTGCATGCTAAGAATGACGAGTAGATGAATGATCTCTCCCATCACGTTTCTCATGACCTCTTCATTTCCTTTGGCAACTTCTGAGACACAATATTACAGTCGGTAGGGTTGGCTTTTGACATAAGTCATGCTTCATTGTGGGGTGGATTCATTCTAGGTAATTCTTGAGTGTTTGTGATGTACCTAGCACCATACTAACTGTTTTATGTAGATTATTACATTTAATCCTTCAAATAGCCCTACAAACTAGGTTTTGTCATCTGTCCTTTTATAGGTAAGAAAATCGAGGTTCAGAGGGGTAAAGAAAGTCATTTGTCTGAGGGGTGCACAAGAAGTAACAGGCCCAGCCAATTCCTGTATCCAGAGCTAAAAGTAAAACCCATGTTCTTCAGAGCTGTGCTCTCAGAGTATATGAGATACATCACAATCAGTCAAGAGATGCGTGAGTTCATGGAGACTTTCCGTGAACTGCTGAAAATTTTGTCTGTGCATGTGGGATAGGGTAGAGCGGAATGAGAGAACTTGGAGCGCTTTCCCCACCAGTTCTTCTTACCTTTCTCAGAGTGAAAACATGGAGTAACAGATAACTCTGTGGCAGCGTTGACTGCATAACAGTTCTACTCCTATACCTTCTGTGTTCTAATGTTTCATGGAATTAACTGGCGGGCAGTGTGATTTGATGTTGTGAAAGTCAGCCAGCAAAGGTAGACATATCTATCCATGGAAGAAAGTCTCCATAGGTTAAAGTGAATAATCTTGGGCTTACTTTGTGAAGACACGTCAAATTAATTTTGGCTGAGTCTATATAAAAAGGAACAACCTCATCATCATCGTTATCATCATTTCATACCAGCCATTAATCACACTTGTAGTATAGGCCGGGCACATTCTATCCATTATTTTAATTAATCTTACAAAAAGAAATCTCTTTGAGTCAGGGATTATTATGCTGACGCTAATAAAAGAGGAAACTGATAGCCTGGGAGATTAAGTGCCTTTGTCATGGTCTGTGACAGACCTATGATTTGAAACCTCATGTTACTCCTTTTTAGCCACACCTGTTCCAAGTCCTCTTTCTCAGACCTCTAACAACTAACTTCTTTTTATCCTGTGTCTTTTCTATTATAGTTATTTATATGTACAGATACACATTTTATATAAATAACAAATGTTATTTTTTATCATCATCACAAAATGATGGAAACAAATTATTGGTACAGAAAATAACATCCCCTACTATTATCTACCTGCCAGAAAGATAAAACCAAAGAAAATGTTTTGTGTACTTTGCCTCAGATCTAAACTCCCACCTTTTCAATTTTTTAAAATGTTTCCTTTTGAAATAATTACAGATTCCCTGCAGGTTCTAGACAGAACATTTCCTTATTGTTAATGTTAAACATCTCAGTTTTTGTTCAGTATCTTAGAGATGTAGTCTTGTCTGTGACCTGTTGAGTTAGTTTGTTCATGGAATCTCTTTTGCGTACATATTTTAAATTTTAATGCAGTGACATTTATATTTTGTCCTTTATGGTTTGTGTTTTTTGTGGTCTTCAATAAGAAATCCTTTTGCACTTTATTTATAGGTAAGCCCCTTAGAGTTTCAAGTAGTCTCTTTGCTCATAATTATACATTGTTCTAACACTGCTGCCGATTCGACTTTGAAGTTCCTCACACACTACAATCATGGCATTGGAAAGGCTAAGCGACCTTCTATAGGTAGATGTGTTGATGACAGTAAATGATGATGATTTACCGCTCATGTCAATTAATTGTACTGTCTGCCAGCTAGTTATTCACATCTCTTCAGCCCTCAGAAATCAACGCAAATGTCAGCTTTTCTGGGGAGACTTCCTTGACTCTTTTCCAGTCTTGCTCTCTCAGTGTCCCCACAAAGGCACTTCTCACCAGGCAGTAACTGCCTGATTGCTCGCCTGTGTCCTCGACGTGACTTTGATGGCTTGAGAGAAGAGATTATGCCTGCGTGTTTCACAGTGTATCCCGCACTGTAGTGCCTGATCCCGTGGAGAGTGGTCGGTGACCTTTATTGACTGTGGGCATGAGGGCGCCAGCATTATACCTCACAAAGCTTAGTGGCTTTAGCATACATCCTACAGAGGCAAACCCTGGTTATCCAGGCCTCCCTCCCTCGTGGAGAAGCCCGAACTCTGTGGGCTGAGCTTCTTAGAGTAGAAACAGGGTCTTGGGAGTGGCGGAGGGGTCAGAGGTTGCAGAGTGAAGTCTCGTGCTCAAGGTAGCCATGGGCTCCCTTAAGCCGAACTGAGTGAAGGCAAGAAAAGGTCTCAAATGAATGAGTCCAAGCTTCAAGAGTCAAGAACTCAGGAAAACGTCATTGAAGCACAGGTAGACAGGGATTCTTACATTCTTTTTGTCCTCTGTTGAAGGAGCCAGAGAAGTGTGTCCTTTGTTTGGCAAACTTGTTCCAGATGCTTAAACTACATTGTCATGGGGTTCTCCTGACCTGTCAGAGAGGAGCACAGATGCGGGCTCTTGGTAAGGGAGGTGGGCAGAACTCTTCTGCTTCCCGGCACCTTCTTCTTTCAGTGGAAGTGATCATGTCTGCTCCTTTTGGACTCTTGGTAACTCATGAAAGGTGTCTCACCGAGGAGGAAGGAGACAGAAGGGCCTCTGCTCCGGGACATTAACTGCTGTCAAGAGTCAAGGAGTCTCTTTCTAACTAGAGAATGGCAGGCCTAACCTTGCGTCATGGCAACCCGTTGCAGCCGAAATGCCCATAGCAAGGCAGCTTAAAAATAAGAGAGGAAGATAAAGCACCAAGTTCCAGAAAGCATGAGCCATGGAGAACCATTTGATAATCTTGACTGAGGTGAAGATAATTATCTAGACAAGACCTATCATTTGCAATTTGTGGTCAATGATAGGCCAAGAGTTTCCCTAAGGTGAGACTTACCCCAAAAAGTCAAGTGGAGGGCGAGGGACGCCCAACCAAACTTCAGTGTCCACTGAGCTAAGTCTTAGATTGTTTCATTGTACAATATAAAGCTGTTTCCCCCGCCTCTGCTTCTCTCTCTATATTCTTATATCATTTGTGGTGCTTCTTCAAGCTACTACACAATTGGAGTTGGGGTCAGATTGAAAAAAAAATCTTTCCTATATGATACTCTCTTCCTTTCTCTCTCCTCAATCTCCCACACATCCTTCTTCTTCTTCTTCTTTTTTTTTTTGGTAATTTAGGGACAATGTGGTTTAGTAACTTTGGCCCAGAAGCCTAGACATCTTGGCCATGGTCCTGACTGCTATTAAGTCACTGTGTGTCCTTGGTCCAATTCCTTCTCCTCTGTAGTCTTCTCTATTCCCATTTGTACAAAAAGAGGATTGGATGACTTCATCACTAAAGTTCCTTCTGCTTCTGCTCATGTTGGTCTCCTTGAAATATGTTCATGACGCAATCAGATATTGATGTGATGTCTGGCCAGCAAACAGTAATCGGACCATTCTCCTAACTGGAGCAACTTATTTAAATCACTCAATTTGTCAGAAAGGAGTTAATATATTCTGACTGTTTCATATTAATAGTTCTATCAATAGCTTCTTCAACATCAGAAATAGGATTTTCTGATGGGGACCCAAGTGCCCTTTCACAGATAAATGGATAGAGAAACCATGGAGCATGCTGTCAATGGAATGTTATACAGTTGTGAAGAAAGATGTAAAGGTGACATTTGGGACAAAATGGATGGACCTTGAGGTGATCGTGTTGAATGAAATCAGTCAAAATGTGAAAGACAGATTTCGGATGGTCTCATTCAGTTGTGGAATACAAATACCCCAAAGCAATTACACACAAACAATAGAGGAAATCAAAATTTGAACTCCAGCAAAAAGGAAGATCATGGTTACCAGAAGGAATAGGAGGAAATGTGGAGGGAATGGGGAAGGGAGGCAGATGGGGTGTGGGCACAGGTGCTTTGGTGGAGGGAATACAATAAAAAGAGAGAAACAGAAATTTCTAATCATTACCCTACTTGAGCCATCGCTCCCTTCTGACGCGGCCTCTCCAGATGTGGAAACCTTTCTTTCCTCTGAAATTCCGACAGCCTTGCACACGTCTCCACAGGGAGAAGCCTGTTTCTCTTGTGGTCTAGTCTACCCGGGTAGAGATTGCAGATGGGTTCTGTTCACTTGCCAATGCCAGTCAATTTGGTGAGTGATGTCAGGAGTCTGTGTTCAGAGACCTCCAAGGACTGTTTGGCCACTATGGACTTAGACTTGTCAGTGTGGCTGACATGTTAAGAATTTGCTGTCCTAGATGGAACACAAGATTTTTAAGTCATCTCCTGCTGTCTTCCAGTGGACCCGCTAGGGATTATGGAGCAGATGTTGCTGTATAATTACTGGGCCCCTCCCCCCAAAGCTCTGAAGGTACCTTTGTACAACACCGTCAGGGCCAAGCGAGGGGAATTAACCCAATATCACAGAGCTTACTTGCTGTTTACACTTTGCAGCTTCTTATGTTTCAAGACAAGGATGTTTCTATACAAGTATTTGCAATGAAATGGGTTTGAAGTCAGTGTGGTCAGTGAAGGTGCCAGGACCAGGATGAAATACAATCCAATGCAACTCACCATGTGGATTTAGCCACCACTGGTTTTCTGCGTACTCTATATATGTATGCACTTGAAAAGGCACTTACTCTATACCTCATCCTCACAATGGTCTTATGATGGATTTTCCTATGATGTCCAAGTTTAAGTAGTTTTCTAAAGTTCACATTGCAAGTAAGGAGAGTGTTGACCTCTCTTAAGTGTGTATATGGAAATGGATGACAGTGATGAAGAGAAGGCCATGAACTCATCACTTGAACCCTGGAGGATTTGGGATTTGTGATGTCTCATCTGTAGATACTTTCTGACAGTAGAAGACAAGACACAATTTCCTGTCAATGCTTCAGTGGATCAAACACCCTGCATTCTCCATCCTGGTTCTACACAAAATGTGACACAGGAGTGAGGTTGAGAGTGATTAGCATGTCACCTTGGTTTCTTGATGAAGCTATTTGGAGATCATGGCCTAGGCCTGTAGCCATGCAGAATGGAATAAATGTTCCATCAAGCCAGCAGATTCCAAGAGAAAGACAGGAGCTGAACTGAACGTGCCCAGTTCCTTCTTAAAACAGACTCATTACTCCTTCCCGGGAGAAGGTGAATGAGCTAGTGGAAGGAGTGTTTATGCTACAAGCAGTTGCTCCATATGGAATCATCGAGATAGCAGATGAAATCACCCCTGATAGGTATAGAGAGCATGTTTGAATGACATTGGTCAGTCTCTGGGAAGCCTGGTTATCCAGACTAGAGCCAAGATGTTTGAGAATCTTCTTGAGTGGTCGGTTGGGTAGACTAAGCAAGGAGTCTTAGCAAATAATTTCTAATAAAAAACACTAAGTAACAATTTTAAGATGACACCCTTCAGTGAGTTGCTCTTGCCAGCTCCCCAAGTGTCCCTGTGCATCATGGACAGTAAAATCCTAGTGTCCACTCAGAAGTGCCCTACGGCCATCCCTCAGGGCTAAAGCAGGCCCAACAAGTCTTGTAGCCATTGCTCTTGTGCATAGAAGCTGCACATATGTATCATTCTTAGAGAAGTTGGGAGATATGGGTGGATTATGGAGAGCATTGCCATATGGGACTCGAAAGGTTGACTTTCTGCTGTGACCTAAGCTTTTGCTTAGAGCATATCTCCCTGACTTCTTTTCCACCCCCAGGAGTCCTCTCCAGGATTATGAATGAGATTGGTTTATATTTTCCTGGTCCAAATAAGATCATACTTTCCTTTTTATTTTTCTGTATGTAAGGCCAGAAAAAGTCTGAAGAAGCTCAGAAATAATAGCTAACTCTTGGCAGCGGGTCATGTTGGGAAGAAAGAGCAGAGATCAGTTTCTCCTGAGCCATGGCTGCCCTGCCCCAGCCCTGCTGTCTGGGGAACTGAGAAGGAAGGCAGCAAATGGGGCTAGGTCAGATTCTTAGGAATTAGAGAAGAAACAGGCAGTGGCCAGGACATTGCGTTGGGCAGCCAAATAATGGTGGAAGGAGGATTTGAGGGGCCAATGTGTCAAAGACCCTGGCTGGTGAATAGCAGGCCTGGGTGGAACCATCTGGTCAACCCTTTGCCTGAATCTCAGTACCATCTTGGCCATTACTGCCTGCTGTCCAGGTGGGGTGATAGGAGGTGAGGGTCGGGTGCTCTCTTAAGGGGTACTCTCCTAAGAAGAGGATTTCTCTGAGCAAGTGATGGTTGATTTGGAATTAGTGAATGAAGTTTGTCAAAGGCACATGTAAAATTTCTGTGAGTCTTTGTCTTTATTTTGAAGCCCTGGAAGGAGAGGAATTATCTCAGTGGTGGCCTTGGTCTCGTTCACGAGGCATTACCTCAACTGGTTCAAGCACAGTACAAATGATACTAACAGGATACTGCTGAGAACCTTCTTCAGCGTTAGTCTGGATTTAATCCTCTGGTGCAGGCGTGTTGTTTCTGCTAAGTGATTTCTTCCTGGAATTGTATCTTTGCACCAGAAACCCAAGAACAAGCCATTGCATTTTCAAATCACCAAAGATTGGTAAAACCAGTCAAACAATATCCTTTTAAGATTGACTTCAAACTGGTACTTGTTTGATGTAGCTGTTTTCTGTGTGTGTGTGTGTGTGGTTGGGTTTTTTCCCCTCTTCTGCCCTTTAATTGTTGTAATTCAGGGTAATTTGTATTGATCATATTTTCACAACTCAAGGAGTAACCCAACTATAGTTTGGGCTTCTAAATAGTTAGAGACTTTTTCTATGCAGGTCCAGAAATAAAATTCCTAACAAGACCCTGCCCCTGAAAGGAGAATGATGTCGGTTACAAGTAGGTTTGGGGATGTCAGGAGACGGTCTTTGCAGTTTATGGGAGTAGAATTATAGCCAGGATCTAAGTGTGGTATCTTTGCAAGGGACTTGTTTTTCTTCATACCAGGAAAACATAAGAGCAAAAAGCCCATTTTTTGGAAATGTTGGGGCCAAACTCTGGTTGCAACCAGAGGAAAGGTTCCAGGTCACTGTCTTTCAGAGGCTGGCATAGACGTGCTTTCAGGAGTCCATCCCCCTGATGTAGCCTGAGAATTATTCCCTCTCCCAACTCCCAGTGCCATTGTGAATGGGGGGCATCAGCAGGAAGCAGAGCTGTGGCACTTCCGATCTGCCACCCACGCTGTGATATAAACCCAGGGGCTTAAACATAGCCGCACAACAGAATCACCCAGAGACTTGGAAAATGCAGATTCCCGGGTAGGGTTGCAAAACTTTTGCTATGGTAGATGTTGGGTGGTGCCGGGGAGTCTGTGTCCTTTACTCCTTGGCTTGTCTAATGTTGGTATATTTGTGTCAATCCCTTATTCTAAGTCAATTCAATAATAGCATGTTACTAGAAGAGGTTTCTAACTCAAATTCAGGTACCTTTTTCTTCCTTTCCTTTGTATGGACGGCTGGGTTGCTGATTAATATGGCTTCAAAACCCAGGTCTCTGAAGTCGGCGCTCTGCTCTCAGATCTGCCTCTGATTTGAAGGATGACCTTTAGCATCGCTGTGGTTCAGTCTTACCCTGTCTCTGTGCACCTTGCCGCTCTTGCTTAGCGTGCTGAATGTGGAAGGAAAATGACTGTGAAAAGTTCAAAATGTAAACTGCTGCGGAAACATTACAGCGTCGATAAAACATTTCTACTGAGCAGATGAGGGGGAAGACAGATTGGGGGGATGAAACTCTCCATTTGTTGATCTTGGATTAATCAATCTCTGCTTGTCATTTTAAATAGAGTGATATAAATGGAATTATAGATTTCTGGACCAAATTTGCCTGGGTTACTATTTTTTATGTCAACTCCAAGCACTTTTAGAGACTGTGCTAAGCTGCCTCTGGGATCTTCAAAGACCAGCCTCCAGGGGGCGGTGGTGGTGGTGCTTGCTCGGGTGTCTAGGAGGGTCACTGCCTTATATGCAGCTCTGCCAGGATTGGTGGTGGGCATCTGTGCCTGTTCCTGCTGGGAACAGAGGTCTTTTTCTGCATGTTTTTTTAAAAAGTTATTTATTTATACAAGCACTGGGGCAGAGGCCAGAGGTGCCGGAGGGTAAGAGAATTCACCAGATACAGAGCCGGGAGCAGAACAGGCAGAAGGACCGTAATACACTGCTGAGGGGAGCAGCGGGCTAGACAGGAGAGGTCTGCCATGCCATGTGGGAATCTCCCTGGCCAGCAGGGATTGAACCTGTGCTGCAGAGGCTGCGAACAGCTTCACAGCTCTGCGCTCAACCCACTGCAGGCCATGCAGATGTGAGGGATATACAGTCTCTGCTTTGCCAAGCTTATGGTATTGGCTGGGAAGTTTGGGGGAGAGCAGATTGGCTACTAAATTACTAATAGCCTGTGATACAAGACAAAGTATTTGCTCTGGGGATTTGTAGCAGTGAGTGGTTTTAGCACTTTGGGAAAAAGAGCAATTCCTTCGTAGTGGAAAATGAGATTTAAGATGGACTTTGGAAAACATGCAGGGTTCGACCGGAGGTAGGCATTCCCTCTATGGAAACAGCTAGAACAATGGCCTGGTCATGGGTACAGTTGAGGTATATTTCAAATCATCTTTAAAACACCTGTGAGATATGTAGGGTGTCCTGGCAAAGGGGTCATGTCCTCTTTCTGGGCCTAAGTGGATGGTTCCTTTTACTACTTGGCCAGCTAAGCATTTCATGGCCTCTAGCCAGCCCAGTATTTCTCTTGCATGAAAGAAGCCAGGGCCTGGGGGCTGTGGGAATGAACAAATAGCATGCCTGTAGGCTTGCGGAGCCAGTGGTGGGGTCCTAGGAAGGCTCTGGCACTGAGGGAATGCAGGGAGGTTTAGGCAAGCCAAGACACCGCCTTTCTCGCGGTGTAAGTGACAAAGTGCTCTGGATTTCAGTCATGGTTCTGTGGCTGACTTACCAGTATCATCCCAGGCCGATGATTTCATCATTAAATATAATTTGGGCAGTGTAGCTTGTGCAGCTGGTACGTTGTAAATATTCAGTAAATGAACTGCCTGAGTCATGTGTGCAGAGGCCAAGTTTCAAAGAGGGCGGGGGGCCTCCCTCGGCTTTCCTTGGAGCCTCAGTCTATGTTTCTTTTTAATGACATATTTTGTCTCCCTCGCATCTCACCTCTTTGCTTGGTTCTAGCCAAGTTCAGGATGCCCTGCTCCGTGGTCCTGATCTGTTAGGGAGAAAGTCCATGCTTAGAACTTGCAGTGGGTTCCTCTGTTAAATGAGAATGGTCTTGGGATTCTTTCAGGGATGCCCCTATTTTTCTGGCTCTTACTAGAATTTTCTAATCTTGCTGACTTTGTCCTATCTGCAAGGGAAATGGACAGCAGCCTCACCGAGGTACTAATGTCACTTCTAGGCTGTGTTCCCTTCATGCCTTGATGTATACCAGTGGTTAGCATGCGACCAAGGGGTACCCGGGTCCCCCAAAATGTGTACATTCTAAAGGATCTAGCCATCTGTGAACACAAAGGCAAAGTAGGCTCTTAGCATGATAGAACTTCAGTAAAATTAGAGTGCATAGAGAGAGAAGAGAAGACCAACTAAAACAGCAAAGTTACCCATCCCCTCATGGGTAAATGCCCAGCCACACTGGGTTGATCCCAGTCAGAGCCACTGAGGCCAGAAAACTTGCCATGAGTCTAAGGCACCTTCTGGTGGGAAACCATAGGAAAGGGCCAGAAGGGGCCAGGCAAGTCTGGAAGGAAAGGAGCAAAATCAAAAAGTCCAAGTCAAGATAAAGGCTGCATCATCAGCCTTCCCATGGGCCTCTCACCGACGTCTCTTCTAAGCACCTGTACTTGTCTCTTCATGTGTCTCCTGCCAGAGCTGCTTCCCAGGAGTACCGGGGTTAAGTCAGCCCACAGGAACAGGAACTCTTGTTTTTTCTTCCCAGAGTCCATCTGTATAAAGCTTCATCTGGCTGCTCAGCACTACCCTTAGTTAAGTGGGGGTGGGAAAGAGCTACCTCCCTCTTTTGTGGAGATCCCTCTGTGCTAGTCTTTACATGTGGCAGTTACTGGAATCTTATGTCTTGCTGTTGCTGGTGGTCAAAGGTAACCAGCCTGATTAAGACTGGGTCATTTCTTGATCTTTTCTGGACACACTAAATAAGTAGGTGGTTCAGAATGGCTCCCTGGGGGCAGCCTAGCAGTCTGTGCCTGCCTTGAGCTGGCTAAGCTGCTTGGGTTTCTAAGCAGCTTGGAGACTCCATGATAGGCTGGGAAGTTGGTGGCATAAGAGCTACAGATACAATAATTTAACTTTGTTTAACCCGGTATTTCCCCAAATCATTAGATTCTGGCACTCTCCCTGCTCACGCACACGCTGATTCACTTGCACACCCACCAAATGCCTATTACCATACTTAGAAATAGTTTCTATGTACTTTGGGAAAATATCCTGATTCAATCTTCCTAAACATGCCATAAGACAGATTTATTATCTCCATTTTATTGATGCAGAAAATGGAGTTCAAACAGATTATAGCACTTGTCGAATGTCACCTAGCCAGCAAGCTGTAGAGTTGCTCCGCACCAATTGCAAATCCTGCTGCTCCTCTCCTGCGCTCTGTGTGCATGCATAAGCTCCACTGTTGGTCCCGGTGACAGAAAGGTTATTTTAGCACAAGGTTGGGAAAGAATAGCCTTCCAGAAGCTGCCCCTGTCAGTCTGGAGCCAATATTAACAGCCTGAATCTTAGAGCATGGATGGACTGTAAATTTGGCTCTGACTTGAACTGAGATCATAAAATAAAGTTGGGGAAACTCTTTCTGGAATGTCATTGAGTCTTGGGCCTAGGTGCTTGCTTTGAGGGCTGCTGTCATCTTTACCTCTTCCAGGCTTTGGAAGAATTCTCAAATGGGTGGAGCATGATCAAGCCTAATTACCACTTACTCTACTTGGGGACTCTGTTAGCATTTCCCATGCCCACTCCCAAAGCTATCTCTGGATAGGAGTGGTGGCAGAGGCTTTTGCAGTGCTATCATTATCTTCCTGCCCTGGGACCAGGGAACCAGCACAACCACAAAATCCTTCTTGTTAGAGGATGTGATATTCCTGTCTCAGAGGAAACCTGATAGAGACAAAAAGAAACTCAGTGACCTCCAGCTAATCCAGCTGCCCACATTGTTTTTTTTTTAAGATTTATTTATTCATTTACACAAGAACCGGCGTACAGGCGAGATGTGCGGGAGGGTGAGACGATTCACCAGAGACAGAGCGGGGAACAGAACAGGCAGACTGACAAAATACACTGCTGAGGGGAGCAGAGGGTGAGACAAGAGAGGTCTGCCGTGCCATGTGGGACCTTCGCCAGCCGGCTGGGATCGAACCCGCGCTCCAGAGGCTACGGACAGCTTCACAGCACTGTGCTCAACTGCCTGCACCACCACAGGAGGACCCCACATTGTTTTTTCAACAAATTCTTACTTAAGCAAGATTGAGAAAACATGGGTTCAAATGCTGAGATCAAGCAGTGTGTCCCTGAGCCTCTGTTTCATCTTTCATGAAAGGGGGCTAATAATATTCATTCCTGTTTAATAAATGAGAGTCGCTATTCTTTGCGGATTTTTTTTTTTAAGATTTATTTATTTATGCATACAAGAGCCGAGGTGTGGAGAGGTGAGAGGATTCACCAGAGACAGAGTGGGGAGCAGAACAGGCGGACTGACTAAAATCCACTGCTGAGGGGAGCAGCAGGGAGATAGGGAGGTCTGCTGCGCCATGTGGGTCACCTCCCTGGCCGGGGGTCGAACTTGTGCTGCAGTGGCTGCGGATAGCTTCATAGAGCTGAGACTTAACCCTTTGCGCCGCCAGGGAGGCCCTATTCTTTGTTTTATATATTTCTGGTCAACACTGCAAAGCAGAATTTGAAATATAGAAATGGCTCCAGCTGAAGGCAGATGCTAGTATAGTATGTTATGAATCCCCACTTTAAGATCCAAGATCAGGGTAACTGTGATTCATGGGCAAATGTAGAATAATAACAAATAACAAGCCATGCCTGGGTGTCTGAACCTGCAGGAAGGGTTAGCTTCTGTGGCACCCAGCATGCTCACCTGAAGCAGTGGTAATGACCCAGCTCTTTGAATTGTCAAAATGTCCCAATATTACCCAAAAATTGCGTTAGCAACATTGAATGTTAGAACTGCAGTCGGCTCCTCCAATCTCTGTCTCTCCTTTTATAGATGGGAAACTTTGTGCCTCATACAAAGTGACACAAATAAATGATAAGAATGTGATTCTCATTCTGATCTTTTACCTCTTATCTATAACATCAGTGTTCTGCTATGACAGGCTTATTAGATAAAATTTGAAATGTATGGAAAATGATCAAGAAGAAAAATAGCTCCTGGAACCCCACTCCACAGACAAAAATCACTGACCACCATTTCGGTTTATTTCCCCTTTTTGTCTTCTCTCTCAATACATCTTCTTCCTCCTATTTCCAGACATATTACAACCCAGTCTTCTGACCTCCTGCAATGCTTTCACGTGCATAGCAGTTGCCCTTCCAATCAGCCTGCTTATTTGATCCGTGATAAACAACAGGATTTAAATGCTCAAAACCAAGTCCAGTTGCCAAGGAACCCTGCCCCCCACCGCATGTCTATGACTTGTTAAAAAAAAAACTTTGTAATAATGACAGCAGGGACAAATCAGATCACCAAGATGGCCTGGAGCATAGAGCAGACTCTATGCTGGACTCTCGGGAAACCTCAAGCCCCACCTGCCCTGCCCTCGGGGTGTGCTCCTTGGTGCAGCTTCTGTCTGAAGCCAGGCTTTAAGCTGGTGCTCATCCCCACCTAATGGGAGCAGACCATGAAAAGGCTACTTGGGATGCTTCCTACTGTCCTGTGAATGTCAAGAATGTGATGTGTATCACTTGTAATCAGGGAAATGCAAATCAAAACTACCATGAGATACCATCTTACACCAGTGAGAATGGCACATATTAAAAAAAAACTACCAACAACAAATGCTGGCGAGGATGTGGAGAAAAAGGAACTCTTCTGCACTGCTGGTGGGAGTGCAAACTGGTCCAACCACTATGGAGAGCTGTGTGGAGATTTCTGGACCTACTAAACATAGAGCTTCCATAGGATCCAGCAATTCCACTCCTAGGGATTTACCCAAAGGACACAGAGACATCAATTCCAAAGAGCACCTGCACCCCTATGTTTATAGCAGCTCTATTTACAATAGCTAAGCTTTGGAAACAGCCCAGATGCCCAAACATAGATGACTGGATCAAGAAGATGTGGTACATATACACCATGGAATATTACTCAGCATTCAAAAAAGATAAACACATGCAATTTGCAGCAACATGGATGGCGCTGGAAGGGATCATGCTCAGCGAAATAAGCCAGAAAGAAAAAGAAAAATACCGGATGGTCTCACTCATAGCAGGAATCTAGAAAACTTAAATAAGGGACCAGGAAAATGAATAACTGTAAGAAGAAAGTGAAAATCAAAATCAACAAAAAACTATGAACCAGAGACACTTTTTGGGGGGTGGGGGGCAGGAGGGGAGGGACTGGGGTCAGAATGGGGGGGTTGAAATTGTATGGGGAATATAAAAATAAAATTTATTATTAATTTAAAAAAAAAAAAGAATGTGATGTGTAGGCCCCCTGGGCACTTGACTTGACTTCTCTTCTCTCCCAGGAGGCTGCTTTGCTAGGATGCCAGTTGCAGCCTGCCCTTGAGCTCCCTCTTCTCTTCCTAGCCCACAAGCTTGGCATTGGTCATCGTCTGGTCTGTGAGTGAGGGGTCTGAGGCAGGTCAGAGTGACCTTCTGTTGGAGGTGATGCAGAATGCTGTACCATCCTGCACTTTGGCAGTGAGTGAAAGAACCCCGCGTGGCTTCTGCTCCCCCTGTGAGCTGAGGCACGAGGCACGGAGTTCCCTAAGGCTTTAGCTGTCAGTCCTCCATGGACTATGTCCTCCATGGACTAGTCCTTCTGTCCTAGCTGACTCGAGTAATAGGAGAGAAATGGGCCGAGCGCCATGCCGCCCCTTGGTTACACAACACCGTCTATTTTTAGAAGAGGGCAAGGAACAGCAGCGGCTTACTCTGTAGGGATCAGCAGGTGCAGTAATGACCAAACTTGAACCTTCCATTTTTTCAGCTGGGCTGTGGATGAGGCTTTTTTGCCTGCCTCATGCGATGCCGTCTACGCCATGACACTTCCCTGGAAAACCGTAACATGGACCTGGACCCGAGGGCCCAGGGAGCCTCCTAGACCCATCGCCTGGGCGGTTGACTTGATTGAAGAGAAGCGTCCTGGTCACTGACAGTGCTAAAACCTCAGGTTGCTTCTCCAGTGTCACCTTCCATGAAGTCACCCCTAGCATTCTACTTAAAGTAGCCCCCACTCCCGATACCCCTTAGTGTTGTTGATCTTCCCTGCTCACCTCCTCATCTGACATGCTTCGTAGCTATTGCTTCATTTTTCTGTTTTCTCTGTCACCCACTATCATGGAAGGCTCAAGAAAACAGGGACTTAGTTTCATTCTTAGATGCACCCCTGGGGCCCAGGACAGTGCCTGGCACACAGTGGGTCCTCAGGAAATCTCTGTTGAACAAGTGAATGACTGGGTAAATGAATGAACCTGGTATCAATAAGACAAGGAGTGCACCGCGGGCAGTGGCCATCGCCACAGACATTGACACAATACTGCCCATCCGCTCACTTCATCCCGACAGCAACTCTGCAGTTATCTATCCCCATGTGGTAGTTCAGGAAAACTTGGGGGTTAAACGACTTGACTCTGTGACCTCAGGTCACCACAGGAGTAAACGGCGGAGCCACGATTTCATCATTTTCCCCAGAGCAATCAGTCATTGCAGACGCACCAGCCTGTGGAGTCACTAGATGATAATTTCACCTCGTGATTGGGAATTTCTTTCCATGATTCTTTCTTAGCTCTGCAAAACTCGTGCACTAAAATAAGCACATGAGCTGGAGAAGTCTCATTTGTACCCCCATAAGCTGGTAATTCCCAGGAATAGGTGATCTTAACTGCACATTAACTATGAGCATGTAGACTGAGGGGTACCCTGGGACCCCGAAACTTGCATACTCTAAATGGGTTCTGCCATCTGCCGCATAAAGACAAAAGCATATTCTTAGTGCATAAGACCTTCAATAGAAAAGACCTTTAACAGAATTATTGTGCATAGAGAGAAGAGTACAAGGATTTTAGTTTCCCAAAGTGACCCATCCCCTTGTGGGTAAATGCCCAGCCAAACAGGGTTGGCACAAAGCAGGACAGTGAGGCTCGAAAACTTGCCACAAGTCTAAGGCATCTCCTGGTGGGGACCCGTAGGAAAGAGGTAGAAGGCGGCAGGCAAGTCTGGATGGAAAAAGAGCAAAATCAAAGTCCAAGTCAAGATAAAGGCCGCCATTGTCAGCCTCCCCGCGGGCCTCTCACCCACGTCTCTTCAAAGTGTCTCCTTCAAGCCCCTGGTGCCCGTCCAATGCCAAGAAGCAAGCACGGCTTCTTCCTCACATGACGCTGCTCCACATGCCTCCTCTAGGTTTTCTCACTCTCGCCTTCTCCCTCAAGTACTTTTTAGCTTCCCCACCCCGCTCAGCTGCTCCCTTTCCTTAGGCGGGTCAGGGAACATAGAACCTGCCCTTTTTTGACCCCCTTGACCCGTAACCATGCTGCCAATGCCCGGTGGAGGCAAGGGCCGCCATCTTTGGCATCCTGTGGTTCAGCGGTGAGGCCACATGGTTATGGAATGTTAGTTCCTTACCTGGAAGGATTGGGGCTCAACATTAAATGGCACCCCGACAAGCTCAACTTTCTCCTGCTGCAGATAAGACCTAGGCTACCCTGTTTACTGTCTTGACGTGCTTTTCAAAGCCAGAGCATGTCATGATCTATAAGTCATTGTTTCAGTTGTTTTTTTTTTTTTTTTTTTAATAGAGGCATACTTTATTTATTTGTTTGCTGGTTTGTTTGTTTTGTTTATACATGCACTGGGTACAGTCAGAAGCGCGGGAGGGTGAGAGAATTCACCAGAGCCAGAGCGGGAGCAGAGCAGGCAGAAGGACCGAAGTACACTGCTGAGGGGAGCAGCGGGCGGCAGGAGATATCTGCGCGCCATGTGGGACCCTCCTCCGGTGGCTGGGGAGCAGCCGGGGATCGAACCGGCGCCGCAGAGGCCGCGGGCAGCTTCGCAACCCAGCGCTCAACCGCTGCGCCACCGGGGAGGCCCTGTTTCAGTTGTTTTCATTCATGAAATTGCAACGTGTATCTCACCGTCCTTCCCAAAGAAAATGCATCAAAAATATAGCAGATGGCCTCCCAGGTGGTGCAAGGGGGTAAGCACAGCACTATGAAGCTATCTGCAGCCACTTCCCTGCCAGGAAGTTACCCACATGGCAGAGCAGACCTCTCCTGTCTCACCTGCTGCTCCCCTCAGCAGTGTATTTCAGTCAATCCATCTATTCTGCTCCCCTCTCTGCCTCTGGTGAACCTTCTCATTCCCCGCATGTCTGGCCTACACCCCAGTTCTTATATGCATAAGTAAAATAAATCTTTAAAAAATATATGGCAGACCACAACCCCACACCAATTCAAGGCATACACTGAGCTCCCCAGTGACTGTGTATGTTTGCAGGTGCATCTGAAAGCCGACAAAGACCCTTCTGAGGCTCATGTCCTTCTGGGGGCTCCTAGGTGCTGTCAGCATGCTGGCTGGGGGAGCTCATGGAACCTCATTTTCATCCTGAGCCTCGCTTGTCCACACAGCAGCACCTGGTGCGATCCGTTGCCAAAATAGTGACATCATTATCTTGCACTTATTAAGGTCTCTATTATATGTTTGTGTTATTATTAGCCAATGAAAAAGTTCTAGTATTCCTTTCAGAATATGAGTGAGAGAGAGACTGTTTCCATGGAAGATTTAAGGGGTCACTGCCTTGTTTCCAAGGCAAGTTCCAGTACCATCCACTCTCTGGATTCTGCACTCATCTAGCTCCCTCGCTCAAGAATCCTAGAATTTAGGGAAATTCTGTACAGCCTACACCAATCTGGACCTAGATTCCTTCCCAGTGATCAGACTTCCTGAGCCATTCTTCTTTCTTTCTTTCTTCTGTGTGGGTCATGGGTGTTCTTGTTACAGAGCAGGGAGAGGGGCGGCCCAGACCCTGAACACCTGCCTGCCCTAAATAGGTTCTGCCATCCGCCGCATCAACACAAAACATCTGAGACTTTAATGGGAAGGAACTTTCATGCAATTAGGAAACAATACAGGAAAGGCAAAGAATATAGTTTCTAAATCAAGCACCTGAAGTGACCCGTCCTCTCGTGGGTAAAAGTCCACCCAAGCAGGATTAGCCCAGAGCAAGGCCCCAAAGCCTGCCACAGTCTAAAGCATCTTCCAGTGGGGACCCACAGAAAAGGATCAGAAACAACCAGACAAGTCTGGGGGAAAAGAGCAAAATCAAAATCAAGACAAAAACCCATGGTCACCTCCCCACGGGTCTCTCCCACATCTGTGTCACCCAGTCCATGACCAAAGGGCAAGTGCAGTTTCTTCACGTGTCTTGGCTCCATGCGCCTCCTCCAGGTCTCCTTCTGGCTCCAACCTGCTTCCTTCCTTCCTCAGTCTCCTCGGCAGCTTTTTCTCTCTCTGCTCAGCTCCACCCTCCCTTGGGTGGGGCAGGGAACCTGGACCCTCCCCCTTTCCTGGGGACCCCCCTCTTACATTCTTACATTAATTATGGATTCACTGAAGTTCCTAAGTATGCTACAGTATTTCATATTGATTTGTAGATAATAAGGGAAATCCTTAAGAGAAGGGTGGTAGAGTCTTGACACTTGCATTCCTAGCACATTAGAGAAAAATCTTTTTTTACCCGTTTTACTTTTCAACATATTCTATCCATGCAAATAGTCAATCGTCAAGGAAAAAAGCAGCCCTTGTGATTCATTCTCTTGGGGTGCACTTGTCTCTTCTCCCAACTAGTTCAGGAGTTCTCACCCTGGCTGTGTATTCAAATCCCTTGAGAGGGCCTCTAAACATGACCAATGTCCAGGTTCTATCAGGGGCCATGGAAATCAGTATGTCTGGGGCTAAGGCTAAATTTTAGTGTTTACCCAAGATCAAGAACCTCCAAATTATGGAATTTAATTTGGAGCCCACCTCTACTTCCTATGCTGATTGGGAACCACTGTATTACAGTGGAGGCTACTTGATGGCAGGCCCTCTGTTTGAATGCCTGTTCTCCCAGTGCCTGGCACAGAAGGGCCTGGAACCTGCAGAGGATAGTAGGTGATACCAGTAGTTCAGTTTGCACCAGTCACCGTCATCACATGGTTCTCACCAGGCTTCCTTCTGACTCCCCCTCTCCTGCCCCACACAAGTACCAAAACATGTCCCCCTCGAAATTGCTAGATGCTTCTGATAGAGGGAAGGGCTGTCCTGAGCAAACTCCATGCAGGCTTTGTGGACGCCACCCCCACGACACTGGGAACTACAAATCCCATGATCAGCAAAGGGAAGGCTGTGAGGACCTGAGGGTGGAGTTAAGCCACTAGGCTCTCGGTTTGGGTATTTAGCTGGCCATGTGGCTCAGGGTTCGGGGGCTTGGCCATGCGTCGTGCTAGGTTTTTCGCCAGCTCCGCGGGTCATTGGGATTCCAGGTCAGCGGAACAGGTAGGACACATTTACGAACTTACCTCCCTCTTTTTTCTCCCTGAGTTATTCATTTCCCATCTCCCCTTCCCTTTTATCAGCCTTTGTGTGTGTGTGCAGTTTAGCATTCCTAAGTCCCCTTTAAGCACGTGGTGAGGGCCCACACTCAGGCAACCCCATTTTATATCGGGGTTTGCCCTGTAACACCTCTTTGAGCCCTTACTGGAGCTACTTCTACATAACCATATGTGAAATAGCCTGACGTCACTTCGTGGCCTTCTGATCTAGTCGTTTGGGATTTGGGCACTTCTTCTTTGGAAGGAAAATTAATCGTGATGCACCCTGAGGTCTGCTTGGACCGCAGACTTTATTGTTATTAAAGAAAGAGACAAACTGTGTGAAAATGCGGTGCTTGAGCTACTTGGGAAAAATTCTCAGGTCGACCCGTAACGCATCTGAGAAACAGGGGGTGCCCCCAGATGGCCTCTGTAGCTGCCTGTTCAACAGCTTGGACCTCACTGCACCCAGAGAAATAGCTTCCTTGCTCTGGGTTGCTTTTCAGCTGATGGAGTAGAGCTTCAGTGGCCTACTCATTTTGCCATTTTAATATTTCATAGACTTGTCAGTTTCCTTGACTTCGACAGTAACATTTTCCAGCAGTGTATCAACCTTTCAAATTTGACTGCTGGCATATTCAGTAAAGGGAGCCGCTTGGAGAGCGGCATTTTATGGATGGTCTCACAGCTTGTTTGCGAGGCATGATCATCAGCTGGTAACTATTTTTCAGTCTAATTGTTAAGCTTCTTTGCAACTGGCAGGTATTCGAAGCTCTTTCACTGGGAACTAGATCTCTTTCCCCCACCATTTCCAGAAAAAATCGTCAATCTCAGCTTCCGTGAAATCGATCTCCATTTAAGCCCTGCTCTTCCTATGACAGATGATGAAAAGTTGACTCAGTGTCTAATCCAGTTCTCTAGATTTGAATATTAATCATCAAGGGTTGCTCTTTTACATATAGGACATAATGTTCTTTTTGATTTCTTTTTGCTATTTCATTGAACGTGTATCTTTCAACTAGTTGTGTTTAGTCAAATGTGGAGCTTGGTCCCGCAGAGATACCTACAAATGATTCTCTGGTATTCTTTATGCATTTAGATGATGCTGCAAACCATTTGTGCTTTGCTTTAAATACAGAGATCATTAGCAAATACATGCAGAATATCTTCACGGATTTGAAAAACTCATTGACTTGAATTAATATATTTCCGGTATTTAAATATTTCTACCAAGTTCTTAGGCAGGGTTTTAATCGCTAGGACTTTCTGGTATACCTCCTCTGTTAGCCTTCCTCCGTGGTGTTAATGTCTCTGATAGAAAGATGGGGAAGAAATAAAGCTCCCATTTAGACTTTTTTTCCTTCCTTATAAACAGACACAAAGTTGATGCGTGAAAGGGCGAAATGATTACTTAAAATGAGATTGTGAGACTGCTGTGGAAAGGAAGACACGTTGGGAGCGATTGAACCCTGTTATAAAAGGAAGGGATGATTTCCTTTCCAGAAAGAGGAACAGAGCACATGAGAATGAGATTGAGTGACTGGAGTAGGTGGAACATTCCCTCAGTTTGTCAGTGGCTAGGTCACCTGAAGAACATTTGTGTGGGTGACATGAAACAGGCGCCACATTAACCCCTGAGTCTAACCATCAAAAGAACAGTCACTGACTTTTAATTTGAGGATCCGTTAGTTCACCACCCTGTAGAGTGTGCGGTGACATTTTTTTCACCGTCTCCACCACCAAACGTCCAGCCGTCGCCCACTCCGATCAGTGGCCCATGTTCCTCCTTCCTCATCCCGGGTAATAACCACCATTGAGTGTCCTGCCTTAGCTGTTCCACAGAAAGATCTGACATGGTGCAGTCTGCCACTTGGCAGGGGAAGAGGCTTGGCTGGCACCAAGACCTCAGGGAAAGCAGATTTCAGAATCACCAGTACAAACTCTCCCCACCGAGCGCAAACCTCCCTTCGGGCTTGTTTCTGTTCTTTTCCTAGTTTTTCTTTCAGTGTTAAGATGTATGATTAGCTTAACAAATCCAAAACTATTCAGTTTCTCTTCTCTCATCCCAAGAACTGTAAGGCACTGAGAATGTTTTAACTTTGATCTCCCAATTACCACGTACCAAATTATTGTCTGCCACGGTTGCATTCCACCTTGTTTTCAATCTCTCCATTACCCATTTCCTTTTATTATTTCCAGTTGGTATTTATGTAGATTAGCTAGCAAGTTCCTTGCTTGCTGGGATTTTCCTTCAGCCCCCTCCCTTCCTTTGGATTCTACTTGCCTTCTTTTTGAACCACAGCCTAGTTAGTGACATTCTCTAAACCATGAAGTATGTTTTTCATTTTCTTTTTTTTTTTAAGATTTATTTTTACAAGAACCAGGGTATAGCCCAGATGCGTGGGAGGGTGAGAGGATTCACCAGAGGCAGAGCGGGGAACAGAACAGGCAGACTGACTGAAATACACTGCTGAGGGGAGCAGCGGGCAAGACAGGAGAGGTCTGCCGCACCATGTGGGTTGCTCTGCGGCCGGCAGGGATCGAACTGGCATTGCAGAGGCTGTAGACAGCCTCACAGCGCTGCGCTCAACTGCCTGTGCCACAAGGGAGGCCCCTGAAGTATGTTTTTCTTTGTCTGAAGATATTCAGATTACACTTAGACTTTTTTGATGCTAGGTTACCTGGGTGGACTGTCTTAACCCCCCACCCCCCAACATCAACATTTTGAAAACATGGCGCCCTTTGTGGCTGGCCATCCATCCGTGGTCTGCAGGCCATCCAGTCGTTCCTCCTCTGTGGGCAGTGTTTTGTTGTTGTCCTTCATTTACTTCAGGTAGTTTTGATTTTTCTTCAGGGTCCTCCAGTTTCATTGCAATGTTTCTAGGTTTGGGTTTGTTATTCTTTTTCTTTCAGGAGCCTTCGTGTGCTTCTTTAATCTGAGGATTTATGTCTTTTCCTCCAGTTGTCAGAAATGATTGTTATAATGTCTTAAAAGGTGTCTTCTCCTCAATTTGCTCCATTAACTCCTTCTAAAAATTCTGGATTTGGTTGGTTTTCCTCCTTTACCTTCGTCTTTTCACCTGGTTTACTCCATTTCCATCTGCTCATTGCTCTGTATTGCCGTCTGGGGTGTTTTCTCAGAAAACTTCCGTTTCCCAATTCTTCATTCTGCTTGGACTCAAAATGGCAAAGAATTAGGCACTTCTCATGATTCCTGTTCCCTCTGGACTCCATAAAATTTGACGGGGTGAGGGAATGTGTATGTGAGGTCGGGAACTGTGGAGCGTGTTGTAGTGGAAAGTGTGGGGGCCTTGGGGCCTCCTTCCCCTAGTGAGTGCCCAGCAAATGTGGAAAAAATGGTCGATTGAATCATGAACCCACTTGCCATGTAAATGCAGAAAACCCAGCTCCTGGCCTCAGGCTGGAATTTGCCCTTGAGAGCAAAGCCCTAGCATTGCTCTGTCATTGTTCACGTTCCCAAATAAGACATGGCGGAGTCAGAGGGAGGAGTAAGCGTCAGGGAAATGTGTGCAGGGCAGCAGTACTGGCGTTGCATTTGGTAGGATCAAGTAGAATTTGCCAGGGAGACAAAGTGTGGAAGAGAGAAAGGAAACCGTGTACCCAAAGGCTGAGAGATTCACAAGAGCGCAGGCCTCCTGGAGATGGGCCTGTGGCTGGCTCAGGAGCAGGGGGAGGCTGTGTTGAGGCTGCACAGATATGGGGCATAGAGGTAGCAACCTTGGGCCCTGGCGCCGTCCGTAGGCAGCCCTGTCCATGCAGAGGTTTGCTAGTGATGCTTGACAAAAGGGGTGTGTCTCTGCCACTTAGGGCCCGAGGCATAGCTCCTCGGCCTGGGTAAGATTTCTGCAAACAGCTCCACTCTGTGTCATAATGCAATCAGAGATCAGTCCAGCTGCTAAATACCAGAGGAAGGAGGAATTATCCACTTAAAGAAAAAAGAAACAGCCATACCCAAGGACTGGACTCCGTGCCTGGCGATGTCCTGGGGACGCAGCCGTGTGTCTTCCAGGCTGTGCCCCTATTCACGCCGATCATGTGCCAGAGCCAGGAGACGTGTGATAAACACTATCCCCGTCTGGAGCTGATGTCATAAAGTCATAAATGCTCTGAAGGCGGTGGAGCGGCGTGAGCTGGAGAGGAGCCAGAGCTGCTTCTTCAGCTGGCGGAGGGGACTGAAGTGGCCTTAGGGTGGAACCTAACTGGGGAGAAGTGGCCAGCCTGGATAAGTGAGGAAGAAAGAACGTTACCGGCAAAGAGCAGAAGAAATGCAAAAGCTCTAAGACTGTAACTTGTGGATTATGTACAAAGCACAGAAAGGGGCAGTGGACTTGGGGCAGGGATAGGGGTCACGGGAGAGGAAGCCAAGGGGGTGGGCGAGACCCATGCCATCTCAGGCCTGCAGGCCATGCTGGGTGGATTGAATTTCCTTCTAAGCAACGCGAGAAATCATTGGATGGTTTTAAGCACAGGTGCAGCTTGCTCAGATTTGGAATTTTCAAGGGTTGGCTTGGAGATGGTGTGACTAAATTAAGAGGGAGGGGGCAAAACTGCCAGGGGGTGAGATCTGCAACCTACGGGAGAAATTCAGCTGAGGGGTGACTGTGGCTTTGATTGGGGGGGGGTCTGATTTGAAGTCGACCCCATAGGATATGCTGCTGCTGGATTGCACTAAGGGTGGAGGGAAAATGACACCAGACTCCGTACTGAAGCACCTGCTCGTGCGGTGGGGAAGAGGGGCAGGAGATGGGAGGTGAAGGGATGCATTCCACACGCTCCGATGTGCCAAGGGGCGGAGGGTAGAATGGACACAATGCATGAGGAGGATCTGTTGCCGAGGAGTCTGCACACCAGCCTGTGTGGATCCCTGGGTCAGGGAAGGTTTGGACACTTGTAAGTACTTGATCGATTTGTGGAATTTAGAATGCAGCTGGAGATCCAGTAGGCACCCCGGAATGTTGACTGATGTAGTAAAAATGGTTTTGACTCATAAGAGCGTAAAGAACCTCTCTATCTAAAATGTAGCACTTCCTGTGATTACAAACCCAGGACACCTACGCACAGACACATGAGGACACCGATACACTCACACATCATTGTGTTACTTCCTATTTTCTGACTGAAAGTGAGTGGCCTGGCTTAGGGCATTAGCCTGGCTCTCTGTTTTGTGCTTCTGCATTGCAGGCAGTTTCCCGGGGAGATGAGAGTTATTTATTAGTTATTAGTTAGGAATGGCTAAAAGTAAGTATTTTGTGGCAAATACACCACATGGAGGTTTTTTCTTTAGAAAAATCCAGCTCATTCTTGTCTTGCTCCACCATGTATGCAGCCGAGAGTCTTTGTTACTAAGGCTGCTTTCTGGTTGGAGATCCAAATGACTTCTCTGTGCATGCGTCACTCGAGTCAAAAACCTCAGGTGTTTATATTTTTTAATTTTTATTGATTTGCAATTAGATTATAAAAATGTGTGATTTTGGACATACAATTTCCCACCTCTCTATATACACATGCTACGCTCACCCCCCCACCAAAGTTCCAGTGCCACACTCCTGCACCTGTCCCCCAAGCCCTCTACTCCTTACCCCAGGCATCCAGAGGCAGAAAATGAAAG
Source organism: Talpa occidentalis (assembly GCF_014898055.3). NCBI lineage: Eukaryota > Metazoa > Chordata > Mammalia > Eulipotyphla > Talpidae > Talpa > Talpa occidentalis. The sequence continues at coordinate 8,880,721 of NW_023601543.1, forward strand.
ATGCTTACCACATGGGCTCTCTCCTTTGTGGAAAATAAATAATCAAAGAGAACAGACCCCCATTCTTCATGAAATCTCACTCAGCTTTTCCACCAATGACCCTTTGGTGGCCGTCACCCCAGATGTGGAGAGATCTGTGTTGCTGAACCAGACTGAAGGCTGCTCTGTGGGCTTGGAGCACACCCTCCAAGCCAGGCAGTGTGACCCCCAGTGGGGGGTTATAGTGGGTTTAGTAATCAGGACCTAGAAAATGGTATTTAAATATAGATGTTTCTCCCCCACCTCCTCAGCCCTCACCCCACATATCACCCTCAACCTACAGCCAGTAAATGTTCAGTTTCTTCAAGATCTCATCCCCCTCCACAATCACACATAAACAAAAGCTTTTTCTTTTCTCTTCATCATCTAAGCCCGTCCATAGGCAAGCCACAACCACCATCGACTTTGGCCCTGGATAAAGAAGAGAGTAAATAAATGCTTGATATTTGGAGAAGAGAGGACATTGGCTCTGGGTTCTAAGTCAGCGGACCTGACTTGCAGTTGTGACAGAGCATCAAGTCAAATGCCCGGAGACCTTTCTTCCTTGAGAGGAATTCTACAATTCCAATATGATGGTCTCCTCGTGGGCCCTTGCAGTGGCCTAAGCAAGAAAATAGGAGCAAAGGACAGGCCACAATGCTGTCACCAAACAGCTTTGCTCAATTATTTCTCTCTCAAACTGCCAGTTGAACACAGAAGACTGATGACGCAAATTCTCTCCTTTCCCTCTGTAAAATTGCTCTGGTATTTTCTGAAAATGTTAAAAGGAATGATTCTTTCAAATTCTTTTTCTCTCATGAATCTGCTCCTGTCCAACAAACTCGGGGCATTTAATCATTTCTCAGTCGTCTCGGAACCTTCTAGTGAGAAAAACTATGTATGCTTTTAAATAGTAAAAGGACACAGAGGAATAAAGGAGTCTAAATATGTTGACCAAAGGCAAACTAATCTCTTGCGTTTTTCCTTCAAAAGACTGAGATCTAAGGTGGCTTCTAGGCCCTTCAGGGTTTAAGCACGGAAACATCTGCCTCGTCAGAGTCAAACGAAGTGTGACAAAACCCTCACTTCACGTGCTGGGCAGCGCCCCCTATTGGGCATTCTAGTGATATAGCCCCAAATACTCCAGAGGTTGACCCTGTGCTGGCTGCTGTTGACATGGAGGTGAATGACATAGGTAAGGCCTGCCTGAAACAGCTCACAGATTTTAAGGGGTTAAAAGCCACACACTAAAATAGTGGAGTGTCTAGACTTCCTTTCATTTGTCTCCAGCTTCACTAGGAAATCTTTTTTATTCCTAGTGTCATTTCTTTATTTTAAATAGTATTTTTTAATTGCAGTAATATTGGTTTGTAGCACTGTGTTTGCTATGAGCATACAAGTTCACACCCCATAAATGTATGTTATCACACTACACCCACTGCCGAAGCACCCAGAGTCCTCTCCCAAAGACTGTTGGGCCCCTCTTCCCTGGTAGCCTCAATTCTGCAATCAGATTTCAAGGATTTGTTTTGCTTTAGCTTTGTCTGTTCAATTGCTCTGTTTTCTTTATACTCCTCACAACGGAAATCATTCAGTATTTTTCTTTCTCCTTCTGACTTATTTCATTTAGCATCATCCCTCAATATCTATCCATGGCAAGAGTTCATCTTTTTTTTTTTTATAGCTGAGTAGTATTCTGTTGTGTCTATATCCCATGTCTTCTTATCCACTGCTCTGTCCTTGGGCATTTATGTGGCTCCCATAACTTGGCTATTGTAAAGAGCGTGGCAGTGCACACACAGAGCATATATGCCTTCCATAGTTTTTTTTTGCATTCTTTGGCCAGGCAACCTTTCACTTGGAAATCCTAATTTGTATTATTTTTAATATCAAATGAAGCATTATAAAATAGAAGGACTAATAGACCTCTTGCAGCTGGAGAAAAGACTCATGGCCTTTTACTTAGGATGGTGGCATTTAACTTCAGACGTAGCTGATGTGATGGCAACGCTTGGTCCATGGGGAACAATTGGTCAGCAGTGCCAGTGAAAGCCAGAGCAGGTGCTCCCTGATCCAGAGGGTGTGTCAGTCTTGTGAATAGTTAGTCTCATCCCCATTAAGGTACAAGCCCAGGCTTTTGTTTCTTTACCACACTGGGCATCTCCTCGCTGATTACACAGGCTGGATGTGGGGTGAGGCTGAGCCCCACGAGCCCCGTGGTGGCTTGATGGAGCGAGCTTCTTGGGCACGGGTCCAGGACTCCACTGTGCCCAGCCTAGTCATGAGTCAGCAAGGGTGCTGAGCCTCAGGTGGCCTCCTGAAAGTCTTCTGGCTACAGCACAGTGGAGATAGTGCTGACCTGGCAGCCAGAGCTGTGGCGGTTGCACTGTATCTGCTGTGGCGCGCTCTGCTGCCTCACTGACGAGATTCCCTTCTAGATCTCTAGCAACTGTGCCTAATGTCACATGGCCTGAGGGCCCTCTCACATTGTGCACTGTACTTAATGACCAATGTAGTGTGAACCATTCCAAGTCCGGGTCCATATTCATTTAGCCAAGCCAGGGACCGTATTGTCCTTCAAGGGGCATTTATCAAAGTAGGGGAGAGTGTTCAGGTTATCACGCTTAGTGAGACCACTTAGCACCACTGTTGTGAAATTGTCCATTTCAAGTGGGATGTCTGTCGTGCTCCCCACTTCCGCACCCGGAACACCAAAGAGGAAACTGGAGAGGAGAGGGCCCAGGAGAGTTCTGAGGAGATTTCTAGGCTTATCTGCCATCTTTGACGAGAGGCTAAAGCAGCGCTTTACAGAGTGCAGGTGCTACATCACCTACACCTGAGTTGCCTGGAGTGCTGGTTCAAAGACTTTTTTCTATATCCCTTTGATATTCATAAAATGTCAGTTACAATAAATAGACATGGTGCCTCAGAATCTCTAGAAGAGGAACCAAGAAATCTGCATTTTAATAAATATGCCCAAGGCTTTTTATGTGTACTAAAACTCGAGAACTGTGGACTAAAGGCTCTTTCCTTTTATGGAAGAGGAGGTGGCTGGGGTTCAGCTAATTAAGACCTAAGTAGACAAATACTGAGCCAGTTAACGCCACTGAGGAAAGCACAACAGGAAGTGAGTTTGGACATTAGAAATAGGGAGATAGAAGGATGCCTTATTTCTTATGCTTTGAAAATATTAAGATTCGTTTTCCACATGGGCCCAGTCTGAAAGGCACAAAGAATGCATTCAAAAATAGAATCTACAAATTGCCAATAAATCTATAAGAAAATGTTAACTTCCTTCTCTAGTAAATAGGGAAATTCAAATGAATAAAACATCTATTTTCTACTTCTGTCTTATTGTCAAAAGGCAGTTTTAAGTAATCATTTGTATTTTACTGATAACACATTATTGAAGACCATTTAGACATGGGATTAAGTGAATGCCTTTTAATTAATACTTTTAATTAATACCAATAGATTTATTGGCAAGTACACTGCAATTGGAAAGTTACATGTAAGTAATCTTTCTGGAAATCATGTTGACCAGATCTGTCTAAGATCTTCAAATGCATACATCCTTTGCCCTTATGATTCTACACCTACAACAAAAACTAAGACATTTCTTTGTCATTTGTCTGCAAATCTGATTTAGATATTCATTGCTGGGAACAACCTACATGTTCAACTTTGGGGACTATTTGGTAGCATATAATGGGCCATATTTAAGTGTATGATGAATTTTAACAAAATGGATGTTGCCTATTATTTTGTGTCACGTGAAAAGATTGAGATATAAAGCTTTGGCTCTAACTGTATGGGAGGAAAATTAGCAAAATGTAGAAAAATGTACTGGAAGAAAAAAAATGCCCAGATGTCAATAGGGGAATATCTCTAGCTGGTGGACTTGTGTGTAGTTATTAGTTTCTTTATGATTTTCCTAATTTCCATATTTTCCACAATGAACACGTGCAATTTTAATAAACAAAGATAAGTTAATTTCATTATATCTATGGTATAGCCAGAGGCAGGGAAGGATATAAGATTGTTTCCAATTATATTTCAGTGATTTGAGGTGAGATGGGATCATGGGTCTAATTTAACATAACATGGTCAGTTCTTGGCTTACTAGCTCATATCAGTATAACATTATTTAGAAAGTGCTTACTTTATTTAGTGCTTACTGTCCTCTCTCGAGTACATTCTGTTACTAGTCTCATATTGATCTAATGAATGTCATTCCCAATGGAAAGGTGGTTAGAATGGAGTAGCTACTTGGGTGGTAATGGTAAGTTGGCCTTTATTTTAATTTCCATTTCATGAATGTCAAATAAATTGGGTTGACCAGAAAGTTTCAATACATCATCAGGAACCTTTGCAAATGAATGTCACTCTTTTGTTTAATGTTTTCTGAATATGCCATTTGCATTCTATTCCCTTGGGTTATTTTTTGTTTGTAGCCCTCAGAGAATGGCTGAATTAATCTCTCTAGTGCTTTTTATGAATACAGTATAGATGCAATAATATGCTTACTGGGTCATTTTGGCAGGAAGAACTTGTTTTTCCGATAAATAAGCTGCTTGTTAAAGTATTCACTTAATTCAAAACCACCAAGAACATACAAATCCCATTTGGAAATAGACCTTGAAAACATGAATTATCATAGCAGGTTACATTTAAAAGTCATGGATTACACATGTATGCAGTATGAATTTACAGAGTTCCATGAAAATTGAACTGAGCTGCTGCAAATAACAGGAACTGATAAACTAGAGAGTTAGCAAAGCAAAAAGTCTGTAGATAGTATTACATCATGCTCTTTACTCCTTTGTTAAAAGGAGTTAGATTCTAATGATTGTAAAACAGTCACTGTATCTTTGGTAACAATAACGTGGTCTTTATAATCACCTCTGATTTTGTAGTAGGGTGCAGTAGTTCAGACACTTTCTTTTTAAAAAAAATGAAATATTCAGTCTGGGGATTAGTCAGAAGAACATGGAAGATTTCTCCAAATCAAATATTTGAAAATTCTAAGATGCTTCTATGATACAGGAAATAGAATTTAAAGACTAAGGGGGACACAAGGGATCCCAACTCAGACACATATTCTTCTCCTGTTCTGCTAAAGACTGTGCAGCTGCCACTGTAGACTTAGCTTCTGAGAGTGAACCACGCAGTGCCTGCTAAATCCACTGGATCACCGTGAACAGAGTCCGTGGCTTGCCAGTCTTCCTGGTGGACCGAACTGATGAGTCTTTTGTTTTGCAATGATGTGACAGTAATTGCAACCACTTGCATTGATGTTGTTACAAGAAAAGCTCAGCCATAGCTACCGTTCCTAATTATATGATAACCACTTTGATTTTCACAGAGCCTTTTTTTTCGTATGCCTTTTCTCTTACTTAGTATATTCACACCAATTTAAATTTTCTGCTCAGAAGAATGATGTAAGCTGAGCTGGCCAAGTAGCGAAGGTCCACAGGCTTGTCCCCAACCCCTTGGGACCCAATGTGTTTCAGAATACAGAACTATTTGGAATGAAAGTGGTAATAACAGATATTACATAACTGAAGCTATTCCTGGCATCCTGACCCCCTGGTCACCCTCATGGGCTTCTGCTCATCCAAACAGCCAGGCCTATAAATGAACTTGGATGGTCCCCTTGTCTGAAATGCCCTCTCTCCTCCACTTCACTTATTGCTAAGCATCCCTCAGCTCTACCTCCTCCATGATGAAGGCTTGTCCGACACCTGCTGTTCATGCTGATCACTCTGGCTGACCTTCTGTAGCACTTGTCTCCCTTACCACTGCCTCTCTACTTTATTCTCTGTTTAAGGTGATAGACAGGTATGTTTTGCCAGCACTCACTGTTACGTTTTTGTTAGGCACTGTACTTACTACTCTATATCAGTCATATCACTTAGTCCATAGCATTCTGAATTGCCATTTTGCCCATTTTATAGGATTTGGAGAGGTTAAGTAACTTGCCTGTGGGTATAGAGTTCCTGGGTGGTAAAACTGGGATTGAAGCCCAGTTCTCATAGGAATTCAGAGCCTATACTTTCAACTCCTACATTATTGGATATTAGTCAATGAGCTCACATTCTGACTTGAAAGATGGATTTTACATGATGAATGATGATGAATTTGATCTTTACTAAAGTCTGAGTGTTTCTACCCCCACCCCCAATTCATATTGCCCCAAACCTCAATGTGATGGTGTAAGAAGTGGAGATTTTGGGAGGTAATTATGTTTACATGAAGTTAGAATAATGGAACTTCTATGATGGAAGTAGTGCCCTTACATGAAAAGGAAGGCAAAACCCAAAATTCTTAAAAATAATAATACCTACAATAATCGGACAATGTTCAATAATATAAAAAGACAAATTATGAGATCAAAAACATAAAATGTGGGAGAGGAGTTAAAAACATAGTGCTTTTGTGAGAGATCGAAATTAGGTTGTTACCAGCTTACAATAGACTGTTAGAACCGTGAGATGTTTTATAGCTGTCTCCTAGTCACTGCAAAACAACACCATATAACAGACATACCAAAGAGAAAGAGAAACTAATCAAGTATACTGCTACAGACAATCATCACATAAATGAATACATCAAGGGAGGAAGGAACAATAGATCTACATAACATTTAAAACCAATAAAAATTTGTCATCAACAAATTTGATAAACTAGAAGATACAGAGAAATTTCAAGAAACATACAGCTTACCAAGACTGAATCTTGAAGAAATAGAAAATCTAAACAGACCAATAAAGAGCAAGAAAAAAATCAGTAATCAAAAATCTCCTGACAAAAAAAAGTCTGGGACCAAATGAATTCTAACAATTGAAGATGAATTAATGCTGATCCAAAATATTGAATTGGAGGGAACTTTTGCAATCTTAATTTAGGAGGCCAGCATTATCGTAACACAAAACCCAGAGAAGGATAGTATAAGAATGGAAAACTACAGGCCATTATCTCTGATGAGCATATATGCAAATATGCATTCCAAATTACTGGCAAGACAAATTTAATAGCACATTAAAGGATCATGTAACTCAACTGGGATTTATAATTTTGATGTAAGAATGGTGTAATATACACAAATCAATCAAAGTGATATACTACATTACCACCATGAAGAATAAGAATCCTGGGCCTCCCTGGTGGTGCAAGGGGTTAGCACTGCACTATGAAGCAATCCAGAGCCTCTGCAGCACGAGTTCGATCCCTGGCCAGCCAGGGAGAAACCCACATGGCGCAGCAGACCTCTCCTGTCTTGCCTGCTGCTCCCCTCAGCAGTGTATTTCAGTCAGTCTGCCTATTCTGTTCCCCACTCTGTCTCTGATGGATCCTCTCACCCCCCATCTCTGGCCTGTACCCCAGCTTTTGTATGCATAAATAAATAAATCTTTTAAAAAAGGAATAAGAATCGCACAAGCATCTCAATAAATGAAGAAAGAACATTTAACAAAACCAAAAATTCTTTCATGATAAATACTCTGAAGAATTTAGGTATAGAAGACATGTGCCTCAACACAATAAAGACCGTATTTGACAGGCTCACTGCTAACATTGTACTCAATGGTGAAATATAGCTTTTCTGCTAACATCAGGAACAAGATAAGGGTACCCAGTCTTGTCATTTCTATTCAATATAGTACTTGAAGTCCTAACCAGAATAATGTAATTGAGCAAGACAATGAAATAGAAATAAGTCATCCAAATCAGAAAGAAAGAAGTACCATTTTCTCTGTTTTCAGGTCACATGTATACAGAACCCTAAATACTCCTACAAAAAAGTGTTAAAACTAAAATATTTAGTCAGTAAAGTTGCAGGATACAACATTAACATACAAAAATCAATTGTACTTCTATACCCTAATAATGAAATACCCAAAAAATAAGAAATACCCCAAAAATAAGAAAACAAATTCCATATACAATAGCATAAAAATAATAAGATAACTTAGGAATAAATATATTCAAGGTGATAAAAGATTTGTAGAATGTAAATACTGCTGAAAGAATTTGAAGTACATATAAATAAATGGAACAATACTCTTGTTCATGGATAGGAAGAATTAATGTTTTTTAAAATGTCCCTATAGCCCAAAGTGTTATCCAGATTCAGTGTAATCTCTGTCAAAGTAACAATGGCATTATCCACAGAATTAGAAAAAAGAATTCTAAAATTCATATGAAATCACAAGATACCTCTGAGAGCTAGAGTAATCTTGAAGAAGAAGAGCAAAGCTGCAGGCATCACACTTCCTGCTTATAAACAGTATTACAAAGTTATGGTTATCAAAACAGTATGGTGTTGGGATAAACCCATACATAAGTGATACAGAATAGTAACCTGGAAATAAGCCCATGCATATATAGCCAATTAATACACAAAGGGAAAAGGATAGTCTCCTCAGTAAAGCCACCTAAAACTATAATTAAATTGAACATATATCTTATATCATACTGAAATCGACTCTTGGATTAAAGATGTAAAAATGAAGATATGAATACATAAAACTTTAGAAAGAAAAAAACACTGGGCAAAAACTCCTTTACTATGGTCTTAGTAGTGATTTCTTATTTATATAGTTTTTATATAGTTCCTGCACAACAAAGACATTTCTAAACAGGCATTTCGCCAAAGAAGACATACAACAGGTGTGTGAAGAGATGCTCAGCATCACTCATCAGGACAGTTCAAATCAAAACTACAGTTAACAGGAGCAAAAGCACAAGATTGGACAAAGAAGAGCAGATTTACCTCATCTGCTCATTTCAGATGTCAAATGACTATTGAATCCCGGTTACCCATCATTATGTCCATAGCACTTTGTGATCATAATTTATAAGGCCCTTCTCTCCTCCCAGCTTGTTTGCCTTTTATGAGTAATTAAAGCTAGGAAACATAACCCTGATGGGAGTTCAATTTTAGAGGCATGGTGAGAGGCCAGCTTGACCTCAAAGCTTTTGAGTGTAAGATCTTGCTTTACGAAGTTCTTTCAAATTCAAATTCTGCAAAATAACTCTAATGGGGTCCTTTCCATTTTATAATTAAGGAAATGAAAGGCTGAGGGAGCCAGAAAGGCCATGAAGCCAGAAGGGTTTAGGAGTCATTGCTGGGCTTCTTTGCCCTGGCCATAGGTGAAAGCATCCCATTGTTTGGGAAGCTGATTGCAACTCACAATTCTGTTTTTGTGACAGCACTAAAAGGAGTAAGTTACTGGAACATTTGGCTTTTTAAAATATGTACTATATATGCAGGTATCCAGTGGTATACGAAGATCTCTTGTTCATTCCACAGTCACAAAGGTCGTGGAATAAGCACTGATTGTGTTTCTAAACACTGTATTAAATATTATAGAAGGAATACAAAAAGTAGCATGCATTAGTTTCTGGGCTTCCTATAATAAGAAGCACATAAATAACTTTAGTTGATAAAAGCCACATGGATTTCTGATCACATCCAGTTTATTGGGGTGAAGATGGGGGGCTCTGGACCCTTTTAGGATGTCTACCTCTCCTTTATTCCATTTGCATTTCTTTTGCTAGTTGGTAAGTAACAGTGGAATCTTTTTTGCAGGATTTTTCTCCCCATGATTTGCAAGATTCGTAGTTTTAAGCAACTTCTCTTTCAAAACAAACATGACTCATAACCCATGTGGATTCAAGGACTGTAGTTGATTTGGTGAACATTTGAAAATATGAAGTGGGAATAAACAAGACCATTACTATAAATGTTTGTTTTTTTTTTAAAGCGAATCTAATGCACTGGAAATGATGTAGATGAAATAGAGGGGAAATATGTGAACATTGCAAATATATTCCATTTAACTCAAGCTTAGGGTGAGGGTATTAAAATTAAGAAGATGTTCATTCACTTATTCAACAAATATTTAATGAGGCAGGCATGGATCTAAGCACTGGAGATACAGCAGTGAACTTAAAAAAAACAGACAAAACATTCTTTCCCTGTTGACACTGACATTCAAGAGAGGAAGAAGAGACAATAAACATAAATAAAACATATTTTTTGTCAGTCAATGATAAGTGCAGTGGAAAAAAGAAAGTGCAGAAGAGAGATGGGGGGGTGTGCCACTGTGTGTGTAGAAGGCTGGAGAAGGTACATGATAAGCAGAGGACATCTAGATAAGTACCTGCAGGAGGTAAGAGAGGAGAGGATTCAGCTATCTGCCCAAAGAGAGTTCCAGAAAGTGGGAGCAGCAAGTGCAGAGACCCTAAAGATGAGAGCATTTCAAGAATCAAGCTGGAGACCTATGTGGCTGGAGGACTCTGAGCAAGGGAGAGAAAAGAGATGAGGTCAGAGAGAGGTCAGAGAAAAGAGATGGCTTTGAAGTTGGCCAGCCCCTGCAAGAAGCTGCATTTACAGGGTAACTGGTTGATATTCAGCTCCTGTAGGGGACACTGCTGGTGCGCTGTCCCCACCCTCTTACCAGTCACATGTATTGCTCCCTTAGCTGCGGGGAGCATTGGTTACCAAGACTCCTGGTTGCCCTGTTTTCTGTAGCAGGAGCCTCCTTGGCCAAAGGTTTTGTCCCCTCGAGCCTCTGGAGGCCTCTCACACCAGTGACTAGCTCCAGCCCGTTGCTTCGAGGTGGTTCAATTCATGTTCCTCTGATCCTCCTGGGATCAGGTTAGAGGTAACTCCAGCTGCCACCACAGCCTTGCTGGTCAGCACCTTCCGCTCCCTTCTGCTGCTCACCCTCATTCTCCCCTAAAGAACCCCTGCGCCAGCAGCTGCGTCAAGAGAACCATACCTAAGACGACAGACTTTCAGCAACACGATTTGAAAAAGCTGATAGATGTTTTTCTCCTCGAAGGTCAGTATTGGTTATAGCTCACTGACCAGGCCATGGGTGGCGAGACACTGTTCCTGCCAGTCTCCACTACCTTCCACTGCCTTGTGAGCCAGGGAAGATATTTGCGAGCGAGATGGAGAGAGGCCATTCACACTGTGACTCCTCATGGAGGTGGGCATTCTAACTCGGGTCTAGACGGCATTGTGTTCTGGTGGTTTATTCATGTTTCCCGTTCATATGTGAATCCACAGGAGGGTCCCTTTAAATGCCTCGTTTCAGTTATTTGGAATTCTAGTCAGTACATATTGATTTCCTTTCCTGCAATCTTGCAAATGGGTATGAGTGAATATAGCGTCTATCCTTTTTCTGAGAAACGCCGGTGCTTTACATACCTTTTGTCTAACTTCAGCCTCTTATTCCTGCTCTTTACTTCAGGAAAGAAATAAGCAGTCATTTGAATATCAGATCCCATCTCAAAATCACCAAGTGATAAGATTGCCTTCCCCCTTTGCAGTCGGCACTGGCTCTGTTATCAGGAGTGAGGTTTAAAGAACAAATGTTTTGGGTAACACGTGTCTGGTTATAACACTTAACTTTAGCAATGAATATGAGAAAACTCCAAACCCTGTCCCTTGCCTGGGTTGTGAATGAGCCAAGCCAAGTTCCTAAAGGGTCTCTAGTACTCTTTGAGATCTCTGCGCCCCACATATTTCCTAGGATTTGACTCCGGTCTTGAGAACACACTGATTCCCCTTTCATCAAGTCACTGCAAAGTTCTTAGGCCAGTGCAGTTCACATTGTGTGAGATCCCTTGAGAGTCTGGGGTCACTGGAACACAGTGCCATAAAGTTCCTTGTTAAGATGGCCACCTCCACTGAGGAGCAGCAGTGCGAGCAACCTCAGTGATTCAGAGCATCCAAGATGGCAGGCACCTATTTTGTCATTGGAAGCAATGGAGCTACAGAAATTCAGTGCCTCATCTGGATTTCCTAGGCAACTTTCTAGGGACCTTGTTAAGCAGCATCTTAATGGGCTGTCTTTGTGGCTTGTCATGGGCCCCCAGCATTGGATAGCTTGGGTAATCACTAGACTTTTGCAGGTGTTAACATGACCTGTTTCCAGAACTGGGGCTGACTTGCTTGGATTTATCTCTACCCTCTCACTTTATTGTGTTTATGCCCAGGGGTATGCATTGGTGACTTGCTTTGAGAGGGCACAAGGCCCTGGCCTGAGACTCTCACCTTAAATTCACCATGCTGTGTAAGAGGTGGCCAACCTAAGTCACCACAGGCCCTGTTGTGAAGACGGGTGTGTGAGAAAAGCCCACTACAACTCCATGTAGATGCTAGGGCAGCTGTTAGGTTGGCACTGTCTCCCATCCAGCAGGAGAGAGTAAACCTGGCCAGGGTAACACACACTTTGTAAAGCAATTCACTGTCAGTGGTCATCTCCTATAGGGCATTTGGCTAAGGAGGTCTCCTCTCCTCTCCTCCTGCCCCAAATACTGAGAAACACATATATTTATCTTTGATGCCACTCACAGATCTGCCTGTCTTTATCTTCATGCCAAACCCAGGGGGCACAGCAAGTGGTAATCACTTGCCAAAACATGGGAAAAAATAAAGATTTGTTGCCTTTTGATTCAGTGGGAAAAAAATGTTCCTCTGGCGGCCGTGTATATGGAGGTGCCCCGATTCAATCTGTATGTTTCTATTTAAATTCCAGAAGGAAAATCAAATGAGTTGTCTGGAGTAACGCAGTCTCGAGAGACAATGCTGACAGACCTTAATGGAAGCATTCTTGTGCATCAGTGTTCTTCCTCCCCAGGGCTGTTCTGGGTTACCACCAGACCCCAGTGTGCCCGCTCCAAAGGTTTTCAAAGGGGTACACCGTATGCATGGTGTTTAGCATGGTGCCCTGTGGAGAGCAAAGTCTTCATCACGTCAACATATGCCCCACAGATATGCCATCTCTCTGGAAAAAGCTGTTTGAGATGCAAGGGACTTGATCGATGCATTCATTGTAACCTCATTAACCTCACTATAACAATCATGGGTTTGCTCACCTTTGTTTGCCCCAGATCGAGTGTAGCATAGATCTGGTACATAGTAGGTATTAAACAAATTGATATGCCAATAAGTTTATTGAATGTAAGAATTGTATCTCTGTTAGAGGCTGGATTTAGGATTAGAAAATCATGTGCCTCATTCTGTCATTTATTTTCTGGATAACCTTAAGCGAATCACTCCTGGAATCTCAGCTCCCCTCACTGGAACTGTTACAGGGCAAACCCCTCTAAAACGGGTTGCCTGACTGTGGGTCCTCACCCGTGCACTTCAAAGGTACTTACACCGCAGGCACACAAAAAAAGGTTAATAAAAGGTTTATTTACAAGGGAAGGGGAATGAGGAGATGTATAACTCAGGAAGAAAGAGGGAGATAAAGTCTTAAATGCGTCCTACCCATTCTGCCGACCTGGAATCCCAAAAGACCAGATGAGACCAAACCTGCCTGTCCAAGAGCACAAGCCAAGTGTCCCCCAGACCCCACTCACATGGCTGGTTATAAACTGAAGCGTGAGAAAATGTCTGCTTAATTCTGCCCTTAGGTCCTTGCAACCTCCCTTTGGGGATCCTGGGATTTGTAGTTTCCAGTGTCTTGATGGAGTGGGGGTGGCATCTACAAAGCCTGTATGGAATTTGCTCAGGACATCCTTTCCCCCTAACAGAACTACCAGGGTAAGTCTTGTCTGGCTCATGTCTCTGAGTTCTTAAGGGACTATAGGCGAAGCACTTTTTAAACTGAAATGCTAGACATACTAATTGGTTACTATTCTACTGGGAATGCAAGATGCTGGGGTTGCATTTCCTTTGCAACATCATAACAACATTTAGTATTTTTCACTCACTGAAAACATTTTGATAGCATCTAATGAAAAAAGATGCTGATTATCAACAAATTTCATTTAGGGTAATCACCTCTGAGCAAGGAGAGCATAGAATTATGTTGAAGTGTTGATCTTAACCTCTTCCAGTGTGTAGACACATAGACGTAAAATATGGCTTGAAATCTAAAATATTTTCCCATGACAAAAAGTTCACAATGGCATAACATTGCGGGAGCTTGAGAAACGATTCCAGTTCTGCAGACTCCATGTCTAACCAGGGTGCTGGCAGCATCTCTGAGGGACAGGGTGAGCACCACAGCACACAGCTTCATTTGCAATGGGGCTAGATCAGCTTCAAATCTGCAAAATTAGAAAGTAAAGTAGTGGGCTATTAATTGGGAAGAACGAGAAGGACTAGGAGGTGGAGGTGGGAACTCACATCCCGTGACCTTCGATGGGTCTGCCTTTCTATTCTCTGCTTGCTAAAGCACCCATGGCCCCCTCCAAACCTAGCATTGTCACAAGATGCTGGAATTGCTCCAAAGGATTATCCTAGAGGAAGAGTCCCTGGGACCTAGCAAGAACTTACTAAGTAGGTTCTAGAATCATGAATACTTTGTTTTTATTATTTGTCATCATCATCATCACGACACAGGAAAGGCTGAGCTTATATAGTCCCTACGCCAGGCACTCAACCAGTTCAGTGTTTTCAGACTCCACTCCTGCAGATGGTGAGAGAAGCTCATTGCATCTCCCAACTGTATCATTTCATAGCGAAGGAAACTGAGAGCCATTCAGGAAGTACCCTGCCCCCGACCCCACAGCAAGAAAGGAACAGAGACAGGACCAGAGTTTGGAACCACTTTTTGTTTGTCACTGGCTCTCCCATCTGGATCTTTCCTCACTGTAGGAAGTGTGGGCATTTTGCACCAGTGGGTTAGGCGTGCCATCATCAGATTCTCTGATGGTATGGGCAGGCCACTTTGGAGCAGTGGCTGGCTCACTGAAGCCACTCAATAATGAATGGGTTCTGATTTCCCGTTCCCCACAGCTGAAATAACGGAGCTGACTGTTCCCTGTTTCATCAGCCTTTGGGTGACAACAACTTGTGACCCCAGGTACTTGGTGGTTTGCCTTATCCCCTTGAAGAGATTGCTCTTCCCTCTGCTTGCTCTTCTAAGTACAGGCCTTGGTATGTCACTTTGGTGATGGACTCACCTTTCGTTTATGCACAGGATTCACCTGTTCTGCTCGCTGGTCCTCTACCCCCACCACCCAATGCTGTAATTCCACACATTGGCTGGGGATGTGATTAGATACAAATGTTGGCTGCTGGTGCTGAAGTTAGGCTTTGCCTCCAAGACAGAAGGGTTTGCTTTTACGGTCTCCAGGAATTTTGTGTTACAAACTGTTTGCATTGGGCTGATGTTGTTTGTTTGGTGCACAGACAAGTGGGAGTGAGATGAGCACTGCCGCAGTTGAAACTTTATTGAAGCCTTCTGCTCACCTCAGACAGCTGATGCTGAATTGCAGCTTGCCTGGGCAGCATCTGGATGGGGCCATGTGTCTCCACTTCTTCTCCATGTCACATCTTTGCTGTGCTTGACTCGGAGCCCCAGGTGAAAGTGCTCGTTGCCACTGTCATAGAGAATAGACATGTTTACTGGGTTACATCCTTCTGCATCCTTTTTCCCAACCTGTGACCAGGGCAATGGTTTTCCAATCTCCCGGCATGACAGGCAGTTTGAGGGAGTGGAGGGTGAGGATAACCAGCCCCACTTAAAACCCTGATATATTGGATTTCCACGCAAGAGTTTATTTGCAAAAAAAAAATGTTTTACTACTGAAGCCAATTTATAATCACTCGTCTGGTGTATCAACTTCAGGAGCAGATATCAGATTCCTCTGTTCTGAATTCAGCCCCATTCATATGTCCTACAAGCCATCACCTGCATGGCTTCTCCTCTGAGCCATATGACGATACCATGCTTCCTTTGATATAACATCTTATTTAGTGGGGAGCTAAAGGTTCTGCTGGTTGTGTATGAAGAATCTGGGGCTCATTTGTATCTAGGTGAGAGAGGAGAGTTGGTGGTTTTGAAAGTCATTTTATAACCCAGAGTATCTTCTCCAATCTCAATAGAATAAAACTAGACATTAATAACAGATGGAAAGCTGGAAAATTCACAACTATGTCAGTTACAAACAATATCCCTTATGAAGACAGATGGAGAAATTAGAAAATACTAGCAAATTATATTCAACAGCATAGTTTAAGGATTACACACCCTGACCAAGTAGGATTTATCCCAGTAATGCAAAGGCGGCTTAAGAAAATAAATCAGTGCAATACATCACATGAATAGAATGAAGTAAAATAATCACATGACCATTTCGATTGATAAAGAAAAGGCATTTGGCAAAATCCAACCTCCTCTCATGTTAAAAGCTATCAGAAAACTAGGAATAGAAGGGGACTTCCCTACCAGAATAGACTACATTTATGAAAAACCCATAGATAACATTATAGTCAATAATGGTAAAAACTGAAAGCTTTCCCCCCGAGGTCAGTAACAAGACAAAAACACTCAGTCACCACTGCTATTCAACAAAGTACTGAAAGTTCTAGCCAGAGCAATCACCAAGTAAAAGAAATAAAAGGCAATCAAGTTGGAAAGGAAGAAGTCATACAATTTCTACATTGGTTACAAGTTACTATATATAGGAAATTTCAGAGAATCCACAAGAAAACTACTGGAACTAATAAACTAACTGAACAAGGTTCAGGATACAGGATCAACTGCAAAAGCAGTTGTGTTTCTGTACACCAGCAACTAACAGTCTGAAAAGGAAATTAAGACAAATTCCATTTACTATAACAACTAAAAGAATAAAATATCTAGGGATAAATTTAACCAAGGGATGAAAGACTTGAATAATGAGGACTATGAGACATTGCTGAAAGAAAGTTAGACTTAAATAAATGAAAAGGCATCTGTGTTCATAGATAGAAAAACTTGATATTGTTAACATGTCATTACTATCCAAAGCGATCTATAGTTTCAATGCAATTTGTGTCAAAATTCAACAGCCATTTTGCAGGACTGGAAAAGGCAATCCTAAAATTGATACGGAATTACAGGGTCTCTTATATTGACAAAACTATTTTGAGCAAGAACGAAGTAGAAGTATTCATGCTTCCTGATTTCAAAACTTACTACAAAGTTACAATAACCAAAGCAGTGTGACATTTACATAAGAGTAGACAAATAGACCAACTGAATAGAACTGAGGGTCCAGAAAAAAGCCCACACATTTATGGCCAATTCATTTTCCTACAAGGAAATTTTCCTACTTGATGGAGAAATCAGTGTCTCTTCAGCACATGGTGCCTGAGCACCTGGAATCAGTTTGGATCCGTAACTCACATCATACCTAAAAATTAAATAAATAAATTAATACAAAACTAAAATTGTAAAACTCAGAGGAAAACATACTTTTTTAAAGTAAAAGGTTTTTAAAATTAGTTAAAACAGCACGTTTTAGATATGTTTTACAATACAAATATTATGAAGGAAACTTTCACATTAAAAATTAAGTCATTCAAAAGTGATTATATTATTTTAAATGAAGTAACAATATTTCCAAATAATCTTTTTCTCTGAAACAGAAATTACGGATTACCACAAATGAGTCTTGTAAGAATAAAAAACCGGTAGCTCATAAAAAAGGCTTTTATATTTCACATTTAGAATGACTTCAAATGGAAGAACTCTTACTGACAATTTATTTTCTATTTAGAAATTGTTCTTTTGTTGTAACCTTTCTGAGGTGACTAATGCTAAATCCTGAGGTAATTATTTATCTTTATCATGGTAATCTTTATAGAACACAGACAGATTCATCCAAATTTCTCCTGCCTATCACCAGAGCTTGTTTTTCCAATGTTAGCAATCGAGGCCTCAAAACAACAGCATATTTGTAGTTAATAAAGTCCCTGATGGTAAATATTTGGCTGCATGAGACACAGCTGGCCCCTATGTTCAGGATCTCACAGAGCCATTCCCAACATGATGGTTGGGCTGTTTTTCGTTCTGGAGGTCAGGGTGCACTTCTGAACTCGTGATTGTCATTAGAATTCGATTGTTTGTGGCTATAGGACAAAAGTCTCCAAATATTTTTTTTTGCTTGCTTGCTGCCTGCTGGGGACCCTGCTCAGATTCTGCAGATGCTCGGTGTCCCTTGTACTGTGGCTCTCTCCCAGACTTTCTGCAAGGGCAGCTGACCAGCTTCCTCCTCCCAACCCCAAAGGTAACTTTCACTTTTCATGTTTTCAACCTGATTAAGGCCAGGGCTTTTCACTTAATCGCCCATTTGATTAACTTAAAATCCAGTGATCTGGGACTTAAATGACAACTTGAAAATATCTTTAACTTGGCCATCTTTCTTTGACTCTAGGTGCATTGTAAGTTGCACCCATATTTTGAGGGGATTCTATGAGGGCTTAACCATCAGGGGCCATCCTAGCCTCTTCCACCAAAACAGGGAACTGTCCCCCATCATTGGTAATGTGTGGGGAGAATAAGTCTTAACAATGAAAAACCCACATAGCTGAGGCAAACCGATGAAATGAACAAGTGATATCTTTGAGCTTCCTATGGCGCATGAGCATTAGAGACCTCCAGGTAAACAGAAGCATTAGGACAAGTATGTGTATGTGTAAATACATGTTTATGTAAGGAATTGGCTCATGCAATTATGAAGGCTGGCAAGTGAGAGCCACCAGGCTGCATACCCAGGAGTGCGAATACTTTAGTTCCAGTCCAAATTGTAAGACCTGAGAAGCAGGAGAACTGATAGTGTCGTTCCAGTCGAAAGGCCAGCAGGCTGGAATTTCAAGGAGAGCTGATGTTCATGCTTTGAATTTGATGGCAGGAAAGAAACCATTGAACTCATTCAAAGGCCATCAGGCAGAAGGATTTCCCCCTTATTTTGTGGAAGGTCAGCCTCTCTGTTCCATTCAGATCTTCAACTGATTATGTGGGACCCACTGACTTTGGGAGGACTGATCTGCTTTACTCAGTCTACCTAGTCAAATGGCAATCTCACCCAAAACACCCACACGAAATACATAAGGTTTGACTAAATATCTGAGTACCCCATGGCCCAATGAAGTTAGCTCATAAATGTAACCATTTCAGTACTCTTCAATCCCATACACGCGTCATTCCTTGAGAAGAGGGATACCCCAATTTTCTTGACAACAGTCCTCTTCCAGTTCCTGCATGACTCGTGAACCCGAGTCACAGATGAGGGGCTTCCTGGGACTTATCTCGCCGTCCATTGCTGGAGCAAGTTAGGCTGTGTCCCTCCAGAGAGCACCTGGGAGAAGAGAGCACGCTAGGAGCAGAGAGGCAAAGATGAAGCCAGGGGCAGAGGCAAGAGACCTTTCTTCCCCCTTCCACTGCCTCTTCTAATGGCCCTTGCTATTTTCTCCATTCATCGCCCCCGCCCACAGTGTGTATATCAGAATGAAAACTGTTTCTATGCACCGGAAGTGTAGTTAGAGACGCCCCGGATTCCTTACAGAACAAATGGAAGTATAAAGAAATTCTCTGCAGACAGAGGCTGGCAATCCAAGGGGGAGCATGTGGGGCAGCCCATGGTCACCGCCGCCGCCTCCACCTGTGCACAGTCCACCCTGCTCTCAGCCCATAACATTTTTTTTGTCAGTGTTGCCACGTGTTGACCTCAGGATCTTTTTGCCAAGTAAGGGTTGACTCTTGGCGATTGTCTCAAGCCTCGGGGAATGTCTCACATACATTAAACTGGTCTTGGCGCAGTTGCCAGTTAGATAAGTGTTACACAGACATTGGGAAAGGAAGGAGGCAAGAAATGCCCTCTAGGTAATGCTCAAAACTCTTCCTGCTTGTGATTTTTCTGCATTTCATCGGAACTCCGAAGTTATCTCTTCCACCACTCAGCAACAAAATGCCTAATGGGTCAGGAGAGAATTGATGTGGAACATTTTGACCTGGCTTTCTTGTGTGCAATTTTGACCTCCACTTAACTCTCCATTAAGGAGAAAGTGGAGGATCATCATTAGTCTGAGAACTGGAAAAATATTCCACTCCCCCAGCTGAAATTGTTCAAGCTTATGAAGAGGGCCATATTTCAATTTCTTGGTGGTGCCAACAGGTTTATGGGTATGAGTCTAATTAATGCAAATATTGGAGGCATGTCAGAGAAAATATCTGGAAAGGGCATGAGAAAAGACAGGACATCAGTTTGGGGGAGACTGTGCTCCCAGTGTGGCCCCTGCTCAGTCTAAGCCACATGGAATGAGTCCATGGCCGCATTTCCCCCTTGCATTAGTGTTTCTGTCCCCAGGGATGACCTGCACCTCCCCATCCACCCCCTTTCTTTGTACTTTGAAATAGGACTTTTGACTGAGGTTCCTAGGGGATGATGAGAACATCGTTATTAGGCGATGATTTCCATAGCAGAAGGGTTTTTTGTTATCACGCAGCCTGCTCCCTCCCTCTGTGGATAGAAGCAGCCACTGGTTCCTATCTCTCCTCCTTTCTCTTTTGCCTCATTTTTCTCCCTCCCATTTTTCCTGGCCTAGGAGTGCAAGTCTCCTGGAGTGGATCCTGGCCATCGAAAGCCATGGTAGCTGCCATGAGCCAGACTGGCTGTCAGAACTTGACATTTTGTAGAGATTTTAGGGCCTGTCCGGTACGCCGGAAGCAAAACAAATTAAAATAAACCAAAAGAGAAATTTGTGTGAACAGAAAAATACCACCTTTATCCATGATAAAGCTAATGCTGGCCAATGACGCTTCTTCTGTGAAGAGGTGGACATTCTAATAATGAAGCCCATTGTTAGATGTCAGTGCAGTCTTAGGCAGCTCTGGGCCACAACAGACTCCTGTCTTTCTCTTCCGCCCCTCACCTGCAAAGCTTAAAGCCTAGTGGAGCAGAGCAGGATGCATGTTTTTTGTGGAAAGCTGTCTCCCAAGGAATGGCCCAGGCTAGGCCTGCTGGCTTCTCTTTTCAATCCTCACCAGTCCCCCTTGCAGAAAAGAGTGAAAGGCAATGCAGAGAAGCCTGCAGTCTTCCTCTAGGGAACTCATACCGAAGATAATATCACCCCCATCTCTCCAGACTCCAGGCTCTGGACTCAACAATGACAAGAGTCTACGGATGTCTGGTCAACCGCTGCTGAGGCAACGTGGATGGTATGCCTTGCGCTGTGGACGGTGGACGCCTGGGATGGACTAGGAGGTCAGGCACCTTCATGCTCAGCTTATTTTCCCACCATACCTCTCCCCTGCTGGGAGGGTTCGATTTGTTTGGTGGAATCTTCGACATAATGGCAAAAGGAAGCTAGATTTATGGAAGAAAAACAAGAATAGTGTAAAGGCTCAAGAGAATCGATTTCTAAGGAAGGTTTTGCAAATTGCCCGTCATCATCTCCATCACTGTCATTCATACTCTCCTGAGTGCTCATGTTTGCCCGGCATCTCCTTGATCATCTGCTGTATGGGCTCATTTAGTATAATGAGATGCTGCAGGGAAGAGCTAAGCGTGAGGCGATGTTTCTCCTCCTATGTCCAAGGAATAGAATTAGTTAATCCAATAGGAATTATTTTCCCTGTGCGAAGTGTATATTCCATGGAATTACCATTATTAATGCATGTCTATATTAAAGCATCGTTGCCTGCTGTTAGACGTAAATTCTTTTTCCGTATTCCTAGAGCGTGTGCCCAGAATCTAATCTCTTCTTCCCAGCTATACCACTACCTACTAACTATCATCTCTTACCTGGGTTATAGCATTAACCTCCTAATTAGTCTCTCTGCTTCTATCCTTTCCCTCCATGTAGGAAGAGTGAGCTTTTGGACACATCACCAGATCACATTGCTCTTCTGCTTGAAACCATGCAGAGCTCGCTAGTGCTCAGAATTAAGGCCAGCCTGAGGCAGCCATGCACAGACTTCCTGGTGCTTTTTCCACTTCCCCTCCAAAACAGCAAATATACTCCTACCTCAGGGTCTTTGCATTTCTAATCCCTCTGTTGGGAATAGTTGCCTAGATATCTCCATGGCTCGCTCACTCCTACACTTCCTCCACTCCAATGACACCTTCTCAGGGAGCCGAACTCATAAGAGCTCTTTCCTCACTTTCCTGGTTCTAGCAGCAATTTAGCAGTTCCCCTCTCATCAGTGACTCAGAGACCCTGGGAGAATTCATCTTCTCTATTTGTTTACTCTCTGTCTTCCCCCTGCCCAAGATGGTTAAATTCCATGAGGGCCAGTATTTTTTCTCTACTGATTTTTCCATCTGTTGTATACTGTAGACACTTTATAGCGCCTGGCAGAGAGTTGGTTCCCAGTGTTTGTTGAAAGAATGTGGAAAGGTGGTATTGTCAGAGGCGATTAAAAAATTGGCCAAAGGAAGCATCTTTGTACATATTATTTTCTCAGGTTGAAGATGGTGCAGATATGCCAATTTCACTTATCCAATCTGATACTAGCATATCTGTAGAAGGTTTATAGGCTTAAGAACCTACTTAGGTTTTCAGCATTAAGGGTTGGATGTCGTATTAGTTTTCTTATGCTGCCATAACAAAAATTTAGTGGCTGAAGTGATATGTGTTTACTATCTTATAGTTCTATTGTGCAGAAGTCAGGCATCCTGTTACTGCTGGGACAATACGGCCGTATTCCTCTCTGAGACTACCGGGGATCATATCCCTTGATCATTTTGACTATAATCATATTTTTGACTGTAATTCAGTTCCTGGTAGGTCAGAGATCCCTGGCTTCTTGATAGTTGTAGAGTGTCACTTCCTACTGTGAGAGGCTGCATGTATCCACATGACCTCCTTTCTTCATGTTCAAAGGCAGCCGCAGCAGGTTGAGTCCTCACACACTTTTAATCTGCCTTGCCTCGTCTTTCCAACTCTCTGGCCCACATTTTTACCTCCCTCTTTTGATTTTAAGAGCTCATGTGATTACACTGAACCTACCTGGATAATCTAGGCTAATCTCCATCTAACAGTCAACTGATTAGCAATCTTAATAACACCTGTGACCTTAAGGTAACCTATGGATGAGTTCCAGTGATTAGGATGTGGGCATCTTTGGGCATAATTCTGCCTGCTATACAGATTCAAACATATATGGTATAGTGAGTTAGAATTTAAGCTCTGAAAGTGTGAAGACCTGGTTTTGAATCCCAGCTCTGCATCTTGATAGCTGGATTTCTCTGGACCTGTTCCTTAACCACTTTGACATTCAGTTTCCTTTGTTTCAAATGGGGACAATAATGACACTTGCTTCATGGGGCTGTTGTGAATATTGGAAATGATATGTGAAAGCATGTTGTGTGCACCAGGCACTGTATTTTATCCCTTTTCCAAAATAGAATGTGAGTATTCCTTGTTGAATGTTCTCAACATGAGCACTCAAGCCAGCATAGAAAGTTCACCTCAGAAGACCTTACCTTTGATAGGGTAAAGGACATCCGGTGCTCTTTTGCTGAAACCTCACTTAACCAGCTGGGTTTGTAGGGAATGAGGAGGAAGTTTAATCTAAGTGTTTATGATTCATTTATACCTAAATCATTAAATGCTATTTTGGGGACATTTGATGGCTCGAGGCTTTTAAAATAATCGTAGTTTTTTTTTTTTCTTAAACTGAAATGCTGCCAAGAGTAAACAAATTGAAATACTGTTTGCTATGCCATTCTTCTCCAGCACACATAGAGCGGCTTGTAACCTGGCTCAATGTATGCTTCCACCTGCAGCCCCTGCAAGGCAGCCCTCCCATGACAAATACCAGCTCTCTTTACTGAATGGGGACTTCAAAACCACAGCCAGCATGAATGCAACGAAGTGCAAAGAAAAACACTCATTTAATTAGAATGTTTCTTTTTTAGAATTATTTTCTGAATTTCAGCTATTGTAACTGGGAATTTTGTTCTAATTCATTCCATGAGCTAAAAATGTGCCTGTTTTAACTATTTATGCAGGAAGATTTCTTCCACAGCACATAGGGGGGAACCGCATTTCTTGGAGGTGTTGACCATTTGAGCTTGCAAATTGTTGGATATATGTTGTGGCCAAATTGAACTAACTGCCTTTTGATGAGCTCCACGGCAGCCTGTAACTAAATAGGGAGAGAAGGATTTATTTGTTTTTTTTTTTTTTTTAAGATTTACTTATTTATGCATTCAAGAACTGGGGTACAGCCCAGAGGTGTGGCGGGGTGAGAGGATTCACCAGAGACAGAGTGGGGAACAGAACAGGCAGATCGACTGAAATACACTGCCGAGGGGAGCAGCGGGCGAGTCAGGAGAGGTCAGCTGTGCCCTGTGGGTAGCTCCCTGGCCGAGGATTGAACTCACGCTGCAGTGGCTGCAGATAGCTTCATAGGTTGTGTCTTAACCCCTTGCACCACCAATGAGGCCCAAGGGGAGAAGGATTTAACCAGTGCGTATTTTAAATGAAACGAAAGGATTCATGTCTTGACCCACTATAAAAGCCTTTGTCCACCCCTTGTCCTTTGCCTTCTTCCTCCTTTTCCTAACTACTTCTAGAGTCACCAACACAGCCAGGTTGTGTGGAATGCCAGATTGCACAAAACCACAGTATCATGTGCATACTTCAGAGTTTTGGAGGCACGGATTTTATAGATCAGCCCATAAATGGGCATTTGCTTTAGGGTTCCTGCTAATTCCATTCATGTATGTGAATGGATTTTCTTCAGTGTCTCTGTGGGTGGAAGGTGGCACCAGTAGGTGATAGAAGCAGTTGTGATCACCGGACACTAGCAGGAAGGGGAAATAAGACATCTCTGCTTCAAAATAAAGGTAGTATTTACTGACTAATAAAGTAAAGTGAGTTTGCAATTATATACCTTTGGGGGCAGGTTATGGAGAGGTGGATGGGAGTTTGGTGGTGCTGAGTATCTCCCAATCCTGTAAGTTGGAAGCAGCATTACAATGTAAGTTTCCAGTCACTGTCACTAGGACCAAAGAATCCCTGGCTGTCAACAATGCTCAGATGGTGGGGTTTCCTGAGCATTCATATTATCCCAGGAGACTTGGGGTAACCAGGAGATTTGGATCAGGTAGTGATCCAAAATAAAACATGAAATAAAAATATGAAAGGGGCAGCTATAGCATGTATGGAGGACTCCGTATGCTGTGTGAAGACGTATGGTGTCGATCAGCACATTTTCTAGGAAGACACGGGTGTTGTGTGTGTTTGAGAATGAGCTCTATAGCATGTTGGCAAGGAAACCTTACTCATCTGAGATTCAGTGCTCTGCAATTGGAACAGATTAATAGCGGAAAGAGACTTTCAATAGCAATGTAGCCTGTGATGGTGCTCCCAGAAAGGTCTTAAGATCAAAGGCTAAGAAGGTTTCAGGGAAGACAGTTTCTGTGAGTACCTATGACATCATTTTGCAGCCTAACTGGCGCTCATGTATTACTAGTTATTAAAAGGAAAGGCATGTCTCTAGCTTTACATACACACGTACATGCACATGCACACACACACACACGCACACACACACATAGAGTTGCCAGGAAAAGCATACATTGGTCAGTGCATCTGCCCCCCACTCACTTCAGCGTGCAATGTCTGAAGAAGAAAGCCACTTATTGAATGATGCCAGTGACCTTCATTATGCATGATGGAAGAGGCAAAATTTGGTGCAGAAGCAATGCCTGGGATCAATCTCTAAGTAATCTTTAAAAGCTGCCTAGATGTTTCAGTCCCCAGAACACTGTGGCCAGAAGCACTTTGCATTAAAACAAAATGAGTGAGACCAAAAATAATTTTTCAATGAAGCCAGTAGCCATTAAACATTTTCAAGAAATTATAGATGGCATTCTGGAAGAAATACCATTTGTCAGTCAATTAATTACTCTGTGAAGAGTACAGCCATCTCTCCTGGGTCAATACCTCCACTTTGATTAGAAAACCAAAAGGAATGTGGTGTGAAGCCTTGTCTGGACAGCAAGCATGTAGGTGGTTGACCTTTTTCCCTGGGAAAGACCCTTTCACGTTAACTTCGGATCAGCCCCAGTTGATTCTGAGGGACTTAATACACCTACTATAGGACAGGTATTGTGCTGGATGCTTCTGCCCACATTATCTCTCTTAATTCTTCAAACAGCCCTGTTGGGAGATGAATATCGTGATTCATTTCCATCATCTGTACGAGGTAGGAAATGAACCTGCAGCAGGCCATGCACTAGGTGGTAGAGGGCTCTAGAGAAAAGAACCTGCACCAGGCCATGCAGTGCTCTTTCTCTATGCTCTGGCTGGTCTCCACCAACATGTTATTTAACCGCTACCCAGATCGTTGTTTGGCCTCAGGGGAGGAGGGAAGGAACCCTGCTGAGTACTGACTGATTGTGTGCCGGCTATTGCTCTGGGTGTCTCTCAAACTTCAGTGCACATAGTAGGCAGCTCAGAACCTTGTGAAAACACGGATTCTGATTCTGTTGGGCTGGGCTGAGAGTCTTCCTAACAAGCTCCCAGGTCTAGAGCCCTCGCTTTAAAAGAGTCATTCTTCTGTGTTATGAGTGAGGAGACTAAACGTCAAGTAGGATACATCATTTGTCCAAGGGCATGAATGATCACTTATGGTCCCTGAGTTGGGATTGGAAATAAGGACACATTGATTACATGGCTTTTGCCAGCGCCTCCCCCACCCCACCACTGCAGTTGTTAAGGCTTTTGAAAATTTCTCTGGGAGAGATCTATTTGTATTCCATAATTAAGAGACCAAACATTTGAAAGTCCTAGTTTCTTCTAGGGCTCTACCTTGTTTGCTCTGGAAAACACTTCGCATTTATGGCTTTAATTTTTCTCTGGCTCCTTTAATTGCTTCACCTTTCTCGTTGCACCTTAGAATCATCTGGGGAATTACCTCTGCCCTTACCCCATTCTTAGACCAATCACACAGGAATCTCCAGGTGTACACATTTTATAAAAGCTCCTCAGGTGATTTTGATTTTGAAGCTAGGGTGGAGAATCCCAGATTACAGGATTCAAGCATGCAGTTTCTGGAAAATGTAGTCCAACCGCCCTATTTTGTAAATGTTTTTTAAAAAGCAATCAACAACAAGGCTTCCAGTAAGTCCCAGATACCATTTTGTTTTGTGACCTTGAGCTTGAACTGTAGTATTTTGAGGTTGCAGCATACGGAAAGGTTTGAAATGATCTGTGCGGACCTGGAGTGTGAGGAATCTGTGTGGGTAGCTGATGAGGAGCAGCCAGGGTGGAGCGAAGGACCACAGGGACTAGCTTCAGGGCAGAGACACTCGTGCTCACTAGCTCAAAACATTGACCTTGCGGGGTGTTTATAAGACTAGCTCTTGGTTTGACTCGAC
Organism: Talpa occidentalis; assembly: GCF_014898055.3. Taxonomy (NCBI): domain Eukaryota; kingdom Metazoa; phylum Chordata; class Mammalia; order Eulipotyphla; family Talpidae; genus Talpa; species Talpa occidentalis. Next base: position 8,907,871 of record NW_023601543.1, read on the forward strand.
TTAACAAAACTGGCCAGAGAGGAGATAGAGATGATGAGCAAGGAGAGCGCGGGGCAGCGTGGATTCATGCCAAGGGAGAGCGATGGACAAGCCTCTATGGTCTTGCGGGCTGGAGGAGCAGGGCTGCTGTGTAGCGTGTGACACGTGCTTTTGTACAATTCTACACAGTGCAGAGCACCACCTCCCAAGAGGCTGTGGCACCCTGGCGAGGAAGGGAAATAGTGTGATCACCAGGGGCCAGAGGCTGCCCTCAAGCGGGTAAGAAGACTTCAGTAAGGAACACGAAGAACATGTTCCCCTCGCTCCTTCTCCACCCTGGCTGTGCCGTTGAGTCACATGGAGAGCCTGGAAACCTACCAGGGTGCTGGCCTCAGCCTGGAGATCCCGCTTTAATGGCCCGCTGTGGCGCATGGCTATTTTAGTTTTTTAAAGTTCCCCAACTGGTGCTAATGCTCAGCCACAGCTGAGAACCACTAGTTTAGATGGTGTTTGCCCCAGGAGGAGCTGGAGAGTGCAGACAGGCAGAGATGGAGGCTAGATAAGTGGCTGGGCAGCTACTCTCCAAGTGGGATCCTTGCCCAGGGGTGTCAGCTGCACATTAGCTTCTTAGCCATGCCGGTGCCCATGCCCCACTCCAAGCCAGTTCAAGGCCAGTCCATACAAGTATGATGAACATGCAAGTTTGGCTTGGATTTGAACTTGGACTTATTTGAACAGGGTGCAGGCGTGAGGGAGGCAGTGGCATGAGGTTGGAGAGCTTGAAAGTCACAGGCTGGTGTCTGCTCTCCTGGCAGCAACCTCCAGTGTTCTAAGGGGCCGCAGGTTCCTCTATGGTCTTGGCATTTCTTTCTCACATGCTTAAAATATCTGTCATTCATGCAGGGTGGGGGATTTCTGAAACTACTCTGCTCTTCTGGTGGAAGTTGCCACTTTTCTTCTTAAGGGATTCCTTGCTATCTACAAAGGGGGGATGCATTTTCTCTCGTGACATGGGTCTTTAGAAAAGGGGAAAGGAAATTACATTTTATTCTACCTTCAAAAGAGCAAAACAGCTTCAGAGAACAGAATTTGGGGCAAAATAGTGCCTGGGAGATTTAATGGAGATGGGGGAAATTGAAAAGAGAAGGTAACTGAAATTTCTAGAAAATATTTTAAAGTTGCTTCTACCTTGGCTAATTCAAAGGATCATTAGTATTGCTCAATTCCATTCAGTGAATTATTTACTTGTTACTTATTTACATTTAATCCTGCTATCTTGATAGCATCCACTGTTGTAGCAAAGCTCAAGGATAAATATAAGTAGATGGATAATTAGCTGGGAAGCAAAATGGAGTTCTCGAGCTCATAGTCTACGGTTAAATGTACTTTTCAGCATGACAGGTGCTCAGTGACATGGAAGAGTAATCACTCTAATTACTCTGTTTTCTTCTCACTTTCTCCTCATTATGAGAGGACATTTGATAATCTGTAGGTATTGCCAAGTTTTAGATTTTGTAAAATATTTGCTTGTTGCAGTCACTAATATATGTCTAATAACTTAGATGGCTGGTCCCCTGACTGGATTGATTTACATTGCCTCGGTGATCTCAGATGTGCGTTCATTCAAAATCATGTATCACTAATCGTCTCTAGTCATCTTCGTGAAGAGTTTATTTAAAACCAAAAATCAGCATCATTAAATAATGGAGGCTAGGTGACGACTTCCAGCTTGAAACCAGCCAACCTTGTGAATTCCAGGGGCCTGGCGAGGGGGCAGGTGCCTCTGCAGGATTGCCTAAGTAGTTTCCTAGGCTGTCTCAGTTGCTGTCCTGTCTTTGAATAATGACACATAACTATGCTGGAGACGGGGGAAATCTTTGAAGTTAAGACATACTAATGAACCCGATCCAATCCGCGCTTAATACACCAGCGTTTGTTCAAAACTTTGTGACTTGGACTTGCCGGCAGGCACATCTACCCTGGCTCCTACAAGGTGCTTTTCCAGTAACCGTGTGACTTGGACAGGACTTTCCCTTCCTGCGCTTTATTTTCCCTTTGCATGAAGACAAAGGGGTTACGTCAAATGATCTCTAAAGAAATTTTGTTTGGGATGACATGGGGGCTGGTGATACCAGTACCTATATGGGTAGCTCTTTGATAGAGTCAGAGTCTTATTTATTGATAAAAGAAAGTAAACCATAAACTGGATTTTCTGAACAGGAGAAATGATGGTTACTCTTTAATTCAAACATGGTGTCAATTATGTCACTTGGGGATTTTTTTTTATCAAAGATGGACTTTTGCTACAGATTGGGGCTTTATCTCTAGTTAGAAGTGAGAATACTATTTCCGTGAACATGAGTAGCTGAGGCCAGATTATCAGGTTCAGACTGAAATTCTCTTCCCTTACCATGACTTCCCCCTGACCCTGTCCTTGATCTTGATGGTTGCTGAGGAGCCTGGAAGGGAGTGGGGTTGCTCTAGCCCCAGTCCAGCTCTGCTGCTGGGAAACCAATTCTAGACACAGACTTGCCCACCTCACAGTTTAGTCATTATGACACCTTTTATAAGGGGAACTAGCTCTTTCATAAATTGTGCTCATAACCACCATCCTGCCACGATAGCCAACTATTCTTGTCACCTCCGTGTCTGAGTATGCCACCTGTCAGCGTCTGTGTGTCTGTGGATGTGTGGTTGGCATGTGTGCACTTGCGTCCTGTCTGCTACTGTCATGGGACTTTGGACTCCTGACTAGGTGACCTGTGTGATCAAGGCCAAGGGCACTGACTACGGGTGTGCAGTTTTGCAGCAGAATCCTTCTCTTTGGCAGCTGTTGTCATGGGTCTTAACAGGCTTTCTCAAGGTCTGGGACCCCACAGACCAGAAATCGAACATGAGTCATTCTTACTATCTTCTCTGACTAGAAGAGTCAAGTTCAATCTCTGAAACTGGAAGAGGCTTTGTGTAAAACAACTGTCTAGCTAATTACCGGAGCCTGTTGTCTACCTCCGAGATGGGATAAAACTCCTCATAAGAAGGCCATAGGAGGCTTTGAATAAAGGTGGACAAGTGACTCAAATGAGCAGAAGGAGGAGTGGTTTTCAGAGGATACAGGTCACGGGCTAGAAGGGTGGAGGAAACATTGGATTAAGCCAAGAAAAGACCCCGTTCTTTTTTTCCTGTTTCGATAAGCTGACTTCATTACAAACCTCCTTTCTTTTTTCTAGAGCTAGCGTCCTTTGGAAACATTCTATCCTCATCCCTTTTTGATGGAAGTCGAATTAAGCCTTAATGCCAGGGTCCTACGGGGAGTCCCGTCACTCCTGTCACTGTCACTTGCTCACACAGCCACTCTTCTCCCTGAGGGAGCCCTGGGGATAAATGAATTTGATATAATAGTTTTAATCTTTTGCCCCAAATAGCCTCCCATTCAGATATTTTTCTAGACCCAAGAAAAATGTCGCCAGCACTGTGCCACTTCAAAAAACATCAACGTGTTTCCACTTCTGCGTCAACCTAACGCCAACCTACTGATAGATTGACTTTTTTTTTTCTTGTTTTGCCTGAATTAACTGATGTTTGGGGCATGGAGTAGGGACAGCCCGAGACCCAATGTTGAGCCATTAACTCCCAGATGTTCACGATTTCTGAGGAAATGTTCTGTGCCTGTAGTTATTACTCAGATGGCTCCTTAAATGCTCTCATCTTGGCACCTTTTGCACTTGCTTTTTAAATTCAATTTGAGGAAAGAACAGGAGAGAGAGAATTTTGTGGAAAGCAATTATCCTGCACTTTTGTGACCTTCATGCTTTCCCCATCATGATGGATTTTGGGGCTGGTTCTTGTATCAGTCAGTATGTCACATTCACTCCAGTTTTGTTGTATGTTACAGATAACCAGTTGTATCTAATTAAACAATGATGATGGCAGCACCAGGCATTTTCTGGGAATTAATGACCAGCTGGGAAAAGCTGATGGCTGGAGAGTCAGCCAAAGGCTATTAGCTTCCGTCAGCCATTAATCTCCAGAAATGCCCATTTGTGACATCATTGATGGTGTTGAAAAATGAAAATGGAAGAAAATCTACTGATGTTTATCATGTGTCTCTGAATAAGAAATTCCCTCTGGTTTATAGAAAAGGTGCACTTTTCTTTTTCTTCCCTGAGTTGTCTTTTAATCTTCAAATGGTTTCTTACATACAGTGTGTGAAAATGGGGCTGCTCGTTTTCTTTCTTTCTTTTTTTTTTTTTTGAGTTCCAGTTTGAGGATATTTTCTTTAAATGTTTTGGATGGTCAAACCAGAATTTGTCTTCAGCTGGAATTTGATATGTTTCTCTATTATTATCACTGTGCTCATGGCAGGAAATGGTTGTAAACATTTCGAATAGCAGCTGTTGATAGGAAAGATACGCACTCAACAACGAGATTCTAAGAAGTTATAGTCACATTCCTAGTAGATGAAGGCAGCTCTCTGCCAGGAAAAGCTGTGGCGATGTGTCTATAATATTTCTGATTACGGCTGCTGAGTGCTGGAGGAAAACAGAAAGAGAATTGACTAAAATATTCATTACCTTCTTGCATAATTGAATGATAAATTATGAAAGAGACAACAATTCGGCTGGCAAGCAGTCTATCAAGAACTTGTTCTAAACTCATCATACTAATTTAAAAGTTAGGGTGGTTTTTATACCATTTTTACCCCAACATAAAGGCAAGTTGTTCAAGCCCATTAAGAATCCCAGTCAATGAGCTGGGAGCCTTTTGCCAAACCCAGAAGCTTCAGCTCCCGTCCAGTGTCAGCCACAAGCTGTTTCTATTTTACAAACAGCACAGCATTATTCTAGAAAACCTAGAAGAAGTTTGCTGGTGGTATCAGCCCTCCTAAATGCACGTTGAGTGTATGTATTCGGGGGAGTACAATGATGAGTCAGCGCATCATTAATCATAGCTTTAGAGGCACTGACTCACTCCTAGCAAAATGCAATGGCCTCATAGGGAAGAGTGTGGAAGAAAAAAATCCATGATGGGGCCAATTCTGTTTCTGCAAATGTAGATGAAATTTGTCCTCACTTGGTGGATGGTGATCAGGCTACAGTATGCTGCAGTGGACCCCACAAAAGCCGACACCTGTTTTTGCAGTGAGAAAAACCTCACACCTCACGTTCTTCCCTAGCAAATAACTGAAGGGTCTAGAAAGAAAAGATCAGCTAAGGGTCTTGGTGTATCTTTAAAGCCAAAATGAGTGACCCCGATCCTGCTCTTCCACACACAACTCAGCCAGGTAGGTCTTTGCTCCTGTGTTGATTGTTAGGCTCTCAAGAGGAATTTCTTGCCTTCACTATGGGTTATGAGAAACTATGAAGAATGTTTACAACAGCTCCAGTTATCTTTGGAAATCTTAGTAAAGAGAAGCGCCCTGGATTCTGCTGTGAGGCTGAGTACATACCGCATGGAAGTGAGGTCCTGGCCAGGGGCAGAGCAAGTAAAGAAACAAAAATCAACATGCTGCTAATGTTTCCGTTTCACCTGAAAATATTTATATTGTATCGCAAATGGAATCATGAATGCTACATGGTGTTTCTTTGGATTCAATATTGTTATCGATATGAAAATATCTTATCCCACTTCTGGCACAGGTTAACACTGTTCAGTTTTCACTGTGTGAGCAATAGAGGTGTATAGAGTTGAAGAAAGAGCTTTTTCCCGGGCCTTTATTTTACACTGTATCCCTGAAAATAAAATCACCAAACTTTTAAAATGTTTTCCTTGCAAACTTTTCTTAGGAATGTTGTTTCTTTAGTCTTCCCCGGGAGTAGATTTGATGTAAGACATTCGCTGCTTTCATGAAGCTCTAACTTGAGTTCATTTTGTTATGTGGTGACCACAGTTCTGGATGACGCCCCCCCTGGCACACAGGAATACATTATGTTACGGCAAGATTCCATCCAATCTGCGGAATTAAAGAAAAAAGAGTCCCCCTTTCGTGCTAAGTGTCACGAAATCTTCTGCTGCCCGCTGAAGCAAGTGCACCACAAAGAGAACACAGAACCCGAAGGTTTGTGCACGACAGATGCGTGTTTTGCTTGTTTTCTCTCATTCTTCTTTCTTTCTCTTTCTTTTCGATTGTGCATTGCCCTCTGGTGTGCTGTGTGTTGTTCGGCCCCTGACATAGCTAGGAGCCCCTGGCTCGCCGGTGAATGTGTTGTGCAGTCTCAGATGGGACACTGTATAATACAGTCATGCCTGGCCCAGTGCCAGCGTCCTCCTGCTTCTCGAAGCTGAAACATTTTCAGCTGGTGTCATGCCACTGCCCGGTGTTGGCTGCTAAAGTTGCTTGCTCTGGCCAAGTCTGTTCCCATCACCTTGCATTCCTGAAGCAGCAGTTGGCTGAGGAATGGCACTTCTAAAATCAGTTCATCAGAAGATTGTTCCAAATTTTCGACCTTTCCTCCACTCCATACAGCTTCTGCCTTGCGCTGGAAGAATGCTCGTCGTCGTCTTAGTTCGCCGAAGCAGCCCCGGGCCCCATGTAATGCACGCCCAGTTGCCCTTTGCCATAGTGAAATGCATGCTTCAAGGAATCTATGAGTAGCTTTGTTTTCTTTTCAGCTCAAGTACAGGTTTGGAAAACTCTTCTTGTTACTTAAACTGAGGTCTTTAAGGTGTTTATTGCAATCCCTGCAACAGATCTATCTCGAACATAACTCGTCTCTCCAGAAAGTATTCATTTATTTTTTCGAACTTGCTTGCATGTTTCAAACAAGAACATTTTTCACATCACAAAGAAAACATGGTGAACTTTTGGCCATCTGTGTACATTTCAACTTCCAAAGTGACAAAGTGACATTTGAAAAGTGTGCGGTGAATGCTTGGGAGTGTTTCTGGGAGACCATCCGCGCGCCCCCTTATCAAATATGATGAATGCAGTTTGCCAGTAAGTAATGTTGGACGTGACAAAACTCACCTGTCCTTTGGCAGTTGGTGTACACTGTAACATAAATGCTTCTGGTACAAATTCGAACGGCGACCTCGTTCCTATTTCAAGTCGCCCTTTGCAACCTTATCTGTATCCTCATGATGACTCTCTTTCTGACCTAGAAAAGACTGCCTGCCCCGTGGTTCTGTTTAAAGTTTGGGATGTGAAGAAATTTCTCCAATTGACTCTCGTCTATAGTTCGGGGAGCAAAATTTTACATCTCAAAGTCTCTCCTTCTTCCTTCCAAATCGAGTATTCAAGGTTCATTGGCAGAAAATGAGAAATATCCATTTTTCTGTTTCAGTCTATTTCAGCAATAGAATAGAGCACTTGCATTTGTATTTTACCCATACTTTGGTATTCAAGCTGTCTGCTTTGGGTTATGAGTTCTCACATCAACACTTAGTCATCTGGAGATGTAAGTGGCGACCCTTTACAGTGAGTAAAATCAATCTTTTGGTGGTTCGGTAGAGAAGATAATACTGGATTTCGTGCTTTAATGAAGCAAAAAGTTTCAACCAGTAAGAATGACTTTACTATATATAATGCCTTCCAGTATTTTCTGCTCACTTTTTTCTAACGTTAGATGTGTATGTGTATATATATATGTAAATATTTACAAGTATAAAACAGTATGTGTATTGTAGTTTTATACTTCTTAGCTTATGTATTACAAATACTGTTTTTGTGTTGGCACATCAGTGTGAAAAACAAAATTTGTTTTGAGTAAGCAAAATAAGCCATTTAAGAAGCAGCTGGTTAAATTCAATCAAGCATTGTTGGTTAGAAACTTCAAGTTGTTTTAACAGCACTCAGATTTTAAAAAAAAACATAGTTAATTAACTAATTTTAATGCCAAACACCTCCTCCCATTCCTTTCTTATTACACATAATTTTGACAGGATCTGTTCATTTTCAAGATATCATCTGGACTGTATTGTGAATACTATTATGGATGTTTTCTGATGTGAAGAATTCTTTTTTTGGGTTTTAATTAGAATTCATTTTATTGCAGATTAATTTTGAACTAATTTAAGATTAAATAAATGAGAACAATCTTGAAATCAAGAACTGACTTAACATAAGAAATCATTTTCCCCATGTGGAATGAGAGACCAAGCAGAGCTGGACTATTCTTTTGGGAATGGGTAGCTGTTCAACTCTCTATCGGTGGGTGTGGATAGTTTTTAATCTGTCACTTCATCCACACATTGAGTGATGACCATTGTACTTAATATGACTGCCCTCCTTTCACTTGTATTCTTGGACAAGTGGCATTGTCTTCTTTCAGTCTGCAGGTTTCCCTTAGTCTTGCTGTCCTGATCCTCTGGAATAGTGAAGCTTACACTTCCTTCCTTATTACTATGGATTATTTGTAAATAAGATTATTCACGAAGGTGTCCTGGGATGCCATTTTAACACTATATAATTTGACTGTACCTTCTTCAAACAAGGTTCCAGAAGCTAATGGTGGGCCCATATCGTCAAAGGAGAGCACTTGATCTCTATGTAAGGTAATCTGAAAGAGCTGATAGATAGGGGTGAATGAAAACATGCTGTAAAAAGGAGACTTTCGGTAAATGAGGAATCATTGCCAAGAAATGAAGATGATTACCTCATGTAGGATAACGAAGTTTATCATTTCCAGGAGAGATGCAGTCACTGTGGGTTTGGAAGGGTGCAGTGGTCTTCTGACAACCTGGAAGATTTTTGCAAGGCTGGTTTTTAAATTCCATAAGGTACAGTCTTCACTTCTCTCTTGTAGTTACTGTAACATTTTGTTATAATTAGTACAATGAAAACCCTCTTGATTACAAATGGATTCTTAGTTCTACTCTACATCCATACCTTTGAAACCTTTTGAAGAGGGAGTTCCTCTTGTGGTCTCTCTGACAGAACACGAGACCTCAACTGACCTTGACTTGGCTGCCCACCAATCCCTCTGCAGGTGAAGGCAATGGACAGGATGGCTCAGCATCCTGGTTGGATCTGCACGGTGCCAACCTCCTGTCATTACTTCTTCAAACGAGTTGGTGTTTCTACGATCCTCAAAGTGAAAATGAAAAATGCATATAAATTTTGGGGGGGGAAATAAAAGTTTGATTTGGACTAGTTTCAGAAATGATTAAATTAGGTCAAAGAGATTTATGAGTGCTATGATAACGCTGGAATTAATTTTTTTTATTCTCTACCAGATTGATAAATGGACCCACTGTTTTAGTATTATCTTAGGCGAAGTCTTGGCATTTATTCTGATTGGTGATGTTTTTGTCAGGGCCAGGTAATTCTCATAGTGTAGGGCCACCTGAGATTTTGTGCAAGTAAATTATTTTTCATTGTTTAGTCGTCTCTTCTTGAAAATACATTTTGTACTGTGTGCAGGGCCCTCAGAATCCATGTAAAATAATACATAGAAGGATTGAAATATCTCACTGGCTTTTCAAGATACACTGAGGCCAAATTATACTTTGCCAAAAACAGGTTTCTATTTCTAAGCAGCCAATTCCAAAATAAATTCTTTACTCTGTTCCAACTACTCGTGATTTTCAGTGATGTGATTATTTCCATAAAAACCACTTATGATATATTCTTATGTGAGTACTGGAATTTGGCTGAAGAAGTACATACAAATATCTGAGAGTCATATTTGGCCCAGTACCAGCAACACTCTTTGTTATAAGAAAGCCACATGGAGAGTGCAGATCATCTCCAAAACCTTTTTCTTACTCTTCCAGGAACCTTTTGGCACAAGAAAAGTATAATCTTCGTAGCTTTATTCTTTTTTTCATTTTTTCCCCTTTCATTGTCATGTGTGCCCAAATGAAATCACTGATTTAGAGTAACTGCTGAAGGCCAAGCTATTATCAGCATAGCTGTTGCTTCCGGAATGCCAGTCGTGGGGCTTTTACTGATGTTTTTGAGGATTGTTCTAGAGGATCGTACTGGGATATACACGCTTGCGAGAAAATCTGCAAAGAAAAATAGATTATCGATTCATAGCACTTGCCTTTAACATTGAAAATATGAATTACAATCATAAATTTGAGGAGTAAATGCAATTTAGGAGAATATTACAGAGCTCAGGGATTTGTCATCCCGCGTCTGTCATCTTTCCTACAGAGCTATTTCATGTGATTTCAGTTCACACATACACACACTCACTCACTCACTCCATCTCCCTTGGGACATCCATAACCTTTTTATTCAGAGAGGCATCCAACCACAGTGACTTGGTGGGAGAAGAAGAGAAATCTGTATACCAGGAGGGTGATGAATTATGGCCGCTTTCAGCAACCAAGAGCCAGCAGAGCCATGTGCCAGATGCCCTGGGGGCATATTGGTAACTAGCACATTGACTGTGACTTGGATAATGCCTTGGTCCCTTCACCCTAGAAAGAGAAGATTCTACCATGAATATCAGTCTTGCTGAATTGTAGGAGAGGTAGAAGGCAGACAAATATTAATGAACATTCCGAGGGAAATATTTTTATTTTCCTCCTTAACTTTTCCATTTGGTTGTTGCCTGTTATGTGCCTTCCCTATTTTAATACTAATTAATCTTTTGAGTAAAATGGCTCTCATACTATTTAAATTAAAGTGAAAATACTAGTATTGGACCCTTTGGTCACGAAGCTAGAATTGTGTAGCACCTTCTGATGCTTGATATCTGAAAATGTCTTGACTTTCAGGAAATATTTAACTGGGTTCCAGGTTGTTCTCTTGAAAACAAGAGTTAAGGGACTATTCCTTTTTGATTAGAAAGACATGGGCCATATATTTGGGTGACTTTGAAAAAATAAAAGACTTTATCTTTTAATATCAAAATAACTATGACTTTAGGTCACTTTGTCTTTGATTTATGGCCTGAAGGTTGACAAAATAACACCAAAGAATTTTATTTGTTCATTGAAGCAAATAGCAGCTTAATTACATAGTCACAAGAAAGATAAAAAATTTGGTCCCCAGATGAAATCAAATTAAAGACAGAAATCTTCAGGCCTTGGCAATTAACAATGAGTAAACACTGTCCACTTTCCCCACCCCCCAAACTGTTCAAGTGGATTTCTCTTGCTTTCCCATCAACTATTTCTTAGAAGACAATTTGTTATGTTCTAATAACATTAAGAAACTAATAAGGGCCCTAAAACCTATTCTCTCTTCATTCCTGTTTCCTCACCTTATGGCAGCAAACATGAAATTTAGCCATATTTTGAAGATAGTTTCTGGAAACTATCTCTCTGGAAAACTCATAATTTGATGAAGGAAGTACTTAACAACCAGTAATTCAATTTCAGGCCAGGATGGGCATTTAATATTTTCTTATTAGATATATGCCTCTCTATTCAGTCTCCAGGCTGACTTTTCCAGTAGAAACCAACAACCATTCATTCTTTGAAAATAGGATCATGTTTAAAGCAACAGGCCTCCTTTCTCCCTTTGCCTTGGCCTTTCCGTGGTGCTGGTGATGATGATTCCCCGAGAAGAGGCCTTTGCTTTACGAGTGTCTGCACTGAGGCTTCCCTTGGTTATGATTGGAGGCAGACATTTCTTCTGCGTTGAAGCCGGCTCTGATGACCCGTCTCAAGTATTTGTTTACAATAGCTGTGCCCTGGGAAAGTTCTGAATACCAGGCAGATGACAGTGCATGGTGGTGCTTTTGATTTTTAAGAAAGTTAGAACCAGAAAGCTGTTCCTTCAGCAGCGGCGTCACCATGTCTGCCTGGGCCGCCAGTGTTGCATCCGCTCCTCTAGAGTTTTTTCTCTTTGCAGTCAGTTGGTGGGCCACCTAAGAAAACCTGCCTTTCCGAGCCAGGGGACTGTTCTGCATCCAACCTGGCAGAGCCGCCATGACTTTTGCTCTTTCCCAGAAGCCAAGCCAACTGCCCTGTCTGCTGGGCCAGCTCTGTCCGGTAGGCGCTGCATCTTCTGCTCCAGTTTTGCTCTTCTTTAGTTTAAATGCTAGTTTAGATGAGGACTTATTTGTCTGGCTGAAAACAGAAATTAACAACACTCTCTTTGACATGTTCTTGAATAATTGATATTTTCCAGAACTCAGGCTGATAATTATGAAACCCTGATCATCTGTGTTTGTGAAAGGACAGCCGCTGTGGTCAAACTCAGTCCCCCAGTGTCCACGCCCCTCCTGGAGAGTCACCATGTGTCTTCCCATCAAAGCTAGACTGTGCCAAGTAACACACTTTGGGAATTGAATGCTGTCCCCTTCCTGTCTGACCCCTCCCCACCCCCCTGCTTCTCTCTTTAGGGAAATGTTCCTCAAAGTGTGGTCTGGGGCTCAGTGTTGGTTCTGAAATTGTTATCAGTTCATGATGAGATAGGAGCTTCTGCTGGAATGTAAATCAGCAAGTTGCTCCCTCTGTGGGGAAAGTATCACTGTCTTGCTGTGAAAAACGCTGTCAGCTGAACTAAATAAAAATGTGCTCGCTAACATAGTTCGCAGGTCTGTGGACCAGACTCGGAGGGACCTTGCTTTCCCTCACATGGATGTTTCCCAATCTTGGCTGCACATTAGACTCACCCAAAGACCTTTGAAACAATAATAATGCCTGAACCCAACCTCAGACCAAAACCGCCCAAAGAAAAGCCCCGCCAAACCGCCGAGGCCAGGTGCTGGACATGGGCATTCCTTAATCAAACCTCTCTGGGGGATGCTAATGTGCTGATAGGACTGGAATCACTGCCTTAGAAAAAGTCACCTTGGCTTATGGTCTGTGGTGTGATGTGAGCTGTCAATTCGGAATTCTGACCACACTGATTACATGGGCCTCCGCAGGAGGTGCCCTGTGATTAGGGTGCACTGCTGGGGAGGCAGCACTTATATGACCTTTAAAACTCATGGCCATGTACAGGAGCATCTCACACATACATGCGCTCGCGCACACACACCTTTCTGAAGTTTCCTTGCCTCCATCACTCTGTGCTTGCAGAAAAAAAGAAAAATCAGGCTTCTCCCTAGGAGAGTCATAATCTGCCACCTTGTGACCAACATCATTTCATGCAAGTGACTGTTGCTGCACTTGTTCTGCTCCCAGACTATGATTCAGCTTGCAAACGTGGGTGGGAGAGTTTCTTGGGACCAGTTGTGAGTGTACTTAAAGAGGCTAGAGAAGGAGAGAGCGTATCACTATGTCAGGGAAGGTTGCTGTTGCTTTCCTGGGTTGCTGGTGCTCCGGGGTGGGGTGGGGGAGCTTGCCAAAATCACTCAAACTGCTCTTGACCTGGGTGTCTGCCTGGAGTTACACCAGGGAATGGGCCCCTCTTGGGCATCACTCTCCTAGACTCTCGACCTCACCAGTTACTGCAGCATAAAACTCTATAGAATATGTATGTCAAGACTGACTGACATGACTGAGAGGATTTTAATTGCTATCTACATGTATAAATCATTCCTAGCATTCTCCATTGCATCCATTCAGAATTCATTTAGTATATCATCCGGCATTTCTAAGTGTGCCTTACAATAAGCAGCTTGAACAATGCCCAGGGGAAAGCATAGAGGAGACACACATCCCGCCTTTCCTCGGCGCTTACCCTGGTCTGGCCTCACAGCCAGAATCCACACTCACTCCAGCACATCAGACTCACATGTTCACTTCCATTCACGTGCTAGCAGATTGCAGCTTATGAGTCCCAGCTATTTTAGGATACATATTCTCAGAACAACTCCAGGTCAATCTCCAAGCATGCCCAGCTTTGGAAGCAACAAGTGCATCGTGGCTGGAAGGAGGAAGGGAAGGAGCACAATTCTGCACTAATTCTAGCTACCGTGCAAAGCCCCTTACGAGGAAACCTCTGGAGTAGTCGCTGCTACTTGCATTTCCAAGATAAGCCCCATATAATACGGGCAGTTTACATCACTTCCTGGGTAAATGGCAGGGCTGGATTTGAACCTGGTTTTTCTGGCCCCCAAGCCCATGCCTCTTCCCCTCCGTGACTTCACCGATGCTTAGTTTTCCATTTCTTGCCCCCTATGTGGGTTTGTGGTCTAAAAGCAATTTTAGCACAGGTAAGACATCTTAAGTTGAAAGGAATAAAATGTTGTCCTCACTCAACTTTGCTGTAACCAGAAGTTGTCATAAGCAGCAGCATTTCAGGAGCTACATGACAATTCTCTGGGGTAGAGTTAGGTGGAGGGCAGCAAAAAAAAGGCAATAAAAGGACCCTTCCTCTCTAGGAGCCAATGACTTTGTGGAGGGCATGGAAAGAAAGAAAGAAAGAAAAAAAACAAACAATGAGCAGCAGAATCCAATTTGAATGCAAGAGAATCTCTTCCTCGATAAAAAACAGAAAGAGCTCCCTTGCCTAATCTCCTTTAAGTCGGCTTCTTCATCTGTAACAGCAGAAATCAGGGAAGATCATTTCTCATTATTAAAGCTGATTCTGTTCAGTTTCTTCTCAGCTCAGTAAAATTGCTACCATCCATGGGGATGCAACTAACACGTCCTCTGTACACGCCCCGGCTCCGCAGAGTGAGGAATTACCTAGAGGTCTGGATATTAGCTGTAAATTCTCTTTCATCAACTGTTGCAACTCTGCTCTCTAGCCTGTGGTAAATAATAATGAAAGTGGTAATTGGCAATTATCCAGAATTTTCTATAGGACAAACATTTTGTCTAACATCTTAATTCTTACATCCTTGGAAGTAAGTAGGTATTTTTTTCCCCCTCTGCATTTTGTGGATGAGGAAAGCAGGACATAGAGAAGTGAAACACTTGTCCAGGGTTGACTGACTGGGAAATGGTAGAACCAGCACATGCAGCTTGTCTCAATGCAATCATCATGGCCCCTTGAGTATCAGAAATTCTATCCCACAACATGGCAGCTCCTAGGAAGCACCCCCATTTTGATCCACAGTTAATCCAGTGTCATCTTACAGGGACACATTGCCAAACATGCTGAGTACACAGAGGTGAGTGGGCCTGTGCCTGCTGACAGAGAAATAACAGATTCAAAAGGTGGATTGTTCTTCAGAGAAACTGCCAGGTTTAACTTTAAAATGATTATAGGGCAAACGCTCATGAAATTTCACTTGGTCAGAATGCTTGGCATCTGCAAGAGCAGGATTGGGATTTATTCACTGTACTGCAGGACATTTATTCAGCTACATTTAACCACCTCGGGCCCACTAACTGGCCTCCAAACCTGGTCTCACAAAATGTCTGCTGACCTCAGTTCCAAAATGGTAAATCCTTCATTACACTGACCTAAGGCCCGTGAAGAAAAAGTTCTAGCCAACTGGGCCGGATCACTGTCAAGAAATTGTTCTATTGGACTTTGTAAGGATTGAGATGGCAGTAAATGGTGCATTTCCTTCGAGAAGCCTAAGAAAGAGATTACAGGAATGCGTGTGATGTGTCTCTGGGTGGAACCTTCTAAACTGTGCTTTGGTTACATGCTTAGGTACAGGTTTTACCACCTTCTGTGTACCAGTCTCTTCAGGTTTATTATTTCTAATCTTCTCAACCCATGAGGAAGGTGTTGGCAATCTTGAAAAGAATACCCCAGGAAACCGAAGTGTAGAGATGAGAAATAACTTGTTCAGAGTCATCCGGCTAATGAGTATCTTACTTGGGATTTGAAGCCACACTGATTTAGCTCCCCAGCTCTGTCTCTTGTGTGGCAACATGCTGCCTCAGCTCATCCTGTTTCCTGACCCCCGACTCCCACTTATCGCTACCAGTTATGAAAAAAGCTCAGCGCCGCCTTATCCACTGCTGCTGAGAGCTGGTCTTTAGAAGAAAACTGTAGAAGTATCTCCAGGCAGCCTCTCATCAGGGCACACGTAGCCACTGCATCCAGTGGACCACGTCCCTTCCTTCACCCCACATCCTGGTTGGAATCCTGGTAGAAGCGGTGGGTGTGGGGTGAAACAAAGCAGTGTCCCTGACATTTGTTGTCTGTTCTCCTTTATTCCTAATATGAACATCTGACTGCTGGTCATTTTTCTTGCAAGGCTTCCTTAAGTGGAATTCAGCTTCAAAGCCATGTTTTCCTCATGGAAATGCTAGAACTCCCAGCAGCCTTCACGGTGTCTGCCAGGAGCTATCTCCTCAAACAAAGGGCATGCCATGCTTCTGAGGCTGGGCCCACAGATACAGAACACCTATTTTTGGTTGCCTGGCCTTACCTCTCCCAGTGAGAGCTCAGAGGTTCCATTCTTATTCTAGATTTTTATTCCACCCTGGAATGAAGTGATATTGTGCAAAAGGAGTGGCTGTCTTTTGTGGGTAGTCTCTGAAAATGCAGGAAAATTATAGGGGCAAGGTGTCCCTTTGGGGGTGACTTCTATCCATCTCTCCAGGTGCCAGCATAGGTGATGGCCCTGGGCTAGGAGCAGATCCTTGACTGAAGACATCCAAGGGGCAGCGCTCTCAGTCCACTCTGCCAGAGACCTGCCATCCCCCCCTCCCCATGACATTGTTGACTCTTGCCCCTTCCTAAAGCTCTGGGACAAGTGAAAGTTGCCCCTTCTGGTCACTAGTTGCCTTTCAAAGGTGTGAGTGGATGCACGCACACACACACACACGGCACTAAGATAGTTTATTGACAAAAAGCACAAGCAGAGAAGTAGTAGACTACACACCGTCCTGCTCCTGGAACCCTTTTTAGGGTGCATCCAGCCCAGCAAGGCTCAGCCTAATCTCAGCCCTCTTGGATAATGCGGGCTCAAGCAGGCCAGTCATACAGTGAGGAAATTTGTCTAGGAGGCTGCCTCAGGCTGCGAACAAAATCTACTTCTTTTCTCAGGCAGCAAGGAAGGAACAAAGGGCATTTTAAAAGTAGGAGTGATAGACCTGCCAGCCAGAGCTTTTCGCTTTTGTTCCCGCTTCAGCCATTTACCCTTTGTAACCACTCGGTTCTTCTCTGGGAAGGTAGCATTTTGGATGCACTTAGAAGGTTCAACTGATTCAGTAAAGTTCTAATTGGCATGCATGGTTAACTGTTCACTTAGTGTATAATTGGTTAAATATACCCAGAATATTTATTGAGTGGGGGAAAAAATATCCCCAAAACAAATCAGAATCATTTGGAAACCTTTTTTTCTAATGTCGCGTTTTCTTCTGGAAAATTACTGGTATCTTAAAACACATCTCTCTCCCTTCGCAATTAGGATTCCAGTTGAACATTGACCTCTATTTCATCCCTACTGAATAGAACTTTATTGAGTAGATACCACAGGCACAGCACAGTGTTTTCGACGACACTCAACAATAAACTTACTCAAATAACAAATTTGGATAGTCTGAGTTCAGCGAACCATTTACCTTCATTCAAGGCACTCCTTCCAATCACCGTCAACAGAGTGGATGTGTTTGTCAATAGTTATTTGTTGTCTTGTACAGGCCAGGCAGCCTGCTGGTTATTAGACACAGCAATGACAAGAGGTACTAGTTCTGCCCTCAGGGAGGAAAGACTGGCAGGAAAGGCAGACTTTGAAATAGTTGATCAGTTACCTCTTGTCTATTAAGTCACCCTGAAACAGTGACCTAAAACAGGAACAGATTAATTCTCTCACATTTTCTGCAGGTTGACTGAGTCTGCTCTAGGTAGTGTGTAGCAGTTCTGCTGATCTAAGCTGGGCATTGCTGATCTTGCCTGCCCTGGCTCACACATTTGTGGTCATCTGGTGAGCGCCGGTGGTTCTTAATCTTCTAGTATGCTTTTGTTTAGGAAAACACAGCTCACCATGTGTCTCCTACTGAATCCATTTTATATTTCATTGATTTATTTATTTGTGGAACCTATTGAGCAACTTTTCTATGTATCTGATACTTCTTGGTTCTGCCTTCCAATGGTCAAAGAATGAGTTCTAGATTGTTGGAAGACATTTAAGATTCATCAGCCTGTGGATGGTAATAAATGAGGAAAGCAGAGGAGATCTTCTAAGTAGGGAGAGTAGGCAGAGAATCAAGCACTGGTGCTCTGATAGCTTAAGGTTGTCTAGATGAGCAGGGGTTCATCAGAAAGAAGTGAAAGAAGGAAAATGAGGTGCTACGGTACAAAGGAGGCATGGGCTTGGGAAGTAGGGGTAGAACAGTACAGTAGAATGCAGTAAGAAGGTACTTATTAAATGCAAACCTCTCCTACATCCCTTTTAACAGATAGACTTTGTAGCCCAATTCATTTCAGCAGAGAACAGCTACTTCTCCATCTCTCACACTCTTACAAATAAACAGCATAAATCATTGAAGTGGTTAGAATGACCCTTATTAGATGGAATGATGAGGAATCCCATACTGGCTAATTGATACATAAAGAGGAGGTCTTTGTAAAGATGTCATTGATTTTTCTTCTCCATTATGCATCTAAAGTTGGTCTTTGCCAAGACTGATTTCTTCTTTTGTTGTTTGTCCTTTTTAATATAGTTAAGGTTGGTCAATATTTTAATAGCCTAAAATATTGGACTACTGGGAATTCAAATTAAAAGTAAATTGCCTCTTGAGTTCAGGGTTTTAAAACTGACATACTTTGAAGTTGTATTAATATGCTGTAATCAGGGATGACATTACCTGAGTTTCCAATAAAGCAAGTTTTCTGCCAACTTTACAAATATGCACTCTTGCTAGACTATGGAAATTGATTCCTTGTCCAGCAGTGAAGGTTTTCTTCTAAATCAGAAAGCTAGTGTTTAAAAAGAACAAATATACAGTTTTGTGGTAAAAAACTGTTGAGTTGACAATATGATATAGAGCCTATGTGAGCTGAGTTTTCATCTAGGATTTACGAATTTGGATCCCAAGGAAATGTTAACCTACCAAGCAAAATTGATTGAAAAGTTTCTGTATAGGGCATTCCCTAGTCCAAGGTCAAATAACTCTTCTTAGTTGCCTCAGAGATGAAAGAGGCTCTGTGTTTTCAGAATGAAAAAAATAAAAATATTAGTTGACTTATAATTCAAGATATTGTGGAGGGCTTTGGGGAAAAATGCTTTTTGCAAGAAGCCTTGTATATCCTTGGATTACACCTAATTAAGAATATAGTAGATTACTAGCCTTTTTTTTTAAAGATTTATTTATTTATCTATACAAGAACCAGGGTACAGGCCAGATGTGCGGGAGGGTGAGAGGATTCACCAGAGACAGAGTGGGGAACAGAACAGGCAGACTGACGAAAACACTGCTGAGGGGAGCACAGTGGGCACGACAGGAGAGGTCTGCTGCGCCATGTGGGACACTCACCGGCTGGCCGGGATTGAACGGGCACTGTAGAGACTACGGACAGCTTCACAGCGTGGTGTTCAACCGCCTGCTCCACCAGGGGAGGCCCTGCTAGCCATTTTTAACTAAGACCAGAGTCAATAGCTGGAAGACACATTTTACTGAATGCCCTATTTACCAAGACAGGAAAACATCCTGATAGAAAATAGGACTTTCATGCAACTTCCCCTAACAACATTCTATTTTATCCTTATCAAATACTTTCCTTCCTGACTGTGTCTCAAAGCTGTGCTAGGAGCTTCATGTACCTCTTAGCTAATTTATTTTTTTTAATTAATTTAATTTATATACATGTTGCATCATTGTTCATTTTTAATTATTATTTTTTTAATTTTAGATATTTTTTACATCATTTTCCATTTTTGCACAATGTATGCAGTTTTATCTTGGCTATAGTCCCCATACCTGCTAAAGATGAAGCTTCCGTATGATCCAGCAATTCCACTCCTAGGTATTTACCCTCTTAGCTAATTTATTATATTTAGGTTTATTTTTTTCCAAAGCAATAGCAGTTTTCCTGATGGCTATTCTTTAGCTTTGCTTTTTATTCCCCTATTATAATAAATGGTCCCTGATGAATTATGTAATTTAGGACAAGGTCCATTCTTTCCTTGGACCGCCATGTCCTTACCAGTTTAAATGGGGAAAAAATGTTTGGGTGCTAAATTGACTTTTTGACTTATATGTCTCAAAATGGTTCAAAATAAGAATGCATGAGTTTCTAGATTTCTTAACAACTTTATGCACAGTCAGAATGGAAGTTGGACTAATAAATAATGCTGAAGTCTGACTTGATCAAGATTTCAAGTTTTTGCTGCCTCACAGTTCAATATTCAAAAGTGGAGGGCTTCATGGCTATTGGGTGATGGCTGTGGCCTTCTTTTCCAGACTCCTTGCTGAAACTGTCGATCTTGTTTTGGGGCTATTTTTTTGTGAAGAGTAAAGGCTAAGTATGAGCTGTTATGGCAAAGGGGGGACTAAAAGTAACCTCTGAATACTTGGCTGTCTTCATTGAAAACATCAGTTGTCATGTTGAGATTAGCTAACTTACCCAGTGTCACACCAGTAGAAAATGGGAGAATTGTGTTTCACATGGAGTTTCCTTTCCTAAGCTGCACTCTACTTTCTCCACAAGGGAAGCTCTCAGGACCCCCTTGAGAAGGATTAAAGAGACACACATACTTTAATGTTGGTGATCGTTCAGCTCCTCCACTTAGTGCCTCTGAACTTGACTTCATGCTGTCATGACTCTGATGTGAAGCAACTCCCATCTGCTACCATTTTGTTGAAAAATGTTTCTGAGTAAGGATCCCAGTACCACACCCAGTCAGCAGCTGTAAGTGAGAGCATGATTGTTTAGTAGGTAGACCAGGAGCTGCCACTGGGCTTCCCAACTCTATTTCCTCGATCAGAATCGCAGGCATCAGCCTTCACATCACTCCTCCACTCAGCATCCCTCATTTGGGGGCTGTTCTGCACTCATGCTCTCCTTAAGTCCCCTCCTTCTCCACCAGACACATCATGGGAATCAGTTGCAGGCTATTCTGAAAGAAGCCAGGTAAACTTTCACTTATCTTTCCTTTTTTCATTTCAGAACCTACTGTGTCATGACAGTTTTCACTGTGGTGAAGTACTTGGAGGGAGGGCACTTGTGCACATCCAGTTGGGCCTTCCATCTACTCCTGTGTTTACTTACCTATTTCTGCTGGGAGTTCAATAACAACCAGTGTCTACCCAGTGTGGAACCTACTCCTGGGTGAGCAATAGATACAGTACTGGGACATTTATTCATCTAACTAAATGTTCAGAGCTTTCTAATTTACCCAATTTTCTTTTAGGTGGTAGCCTGGCATTATAGAATCAGTCCCAGTCTGTGGTGAGCACTGCAGCTGCTCTTATCTTTCTTCACTTCTTTCAAATGCTGGTGTTTTAGGGGGTGGAACAGTTTAATGAAGAGTCAGAAAAACAGTGATTTGCCAGTCTAAATTAAAATCATAGAACCTTGTGGAATATGGCCTGAAGGCAGGATCTCTATCTTTTCTGTCCTCACCCTAGTCCCCACCATCTGGCACTGGTTTAGGAGTAGCACTAATCAATGCCAACATTTCTTTGAAGATTCAGTCTAGGCCAAATACATTTCAAGTTTCTTGAGTCTCTATATAAACCCTGTAATGTTGGTATTTTTTCCCAATTGTAGACATGAAATAACTGAAGCTAAATGAATTTCGATTAAGAAATATAGTTGTGTTAAAAAGATACAACTCACAGCAAACTCAACCTTTCCAATAGCCTGTGTTTAAAGCAACTGTCACCACACCATCACTATCCATTTTACTAGGACTTAGGATCTGAAATATGTTTTAGATATGTAATTCAGATATGGTCAATAAACTTTTTGACATGGAGTTTAAGAATTGTTTAAGCGAAAACTGTATAAGTTAAACATACATTGTACTTTCGTTATACCAAACTAGAAAACTTCTATTTCTCATCCCCAACTTGCTAGTGGACTATATTCATCTTTTGTTTTTCTAGAATCTCAATAAGTTTACTTGGGGAATGTCCCAGAAATTCTGGATCAAAGTACAGCCAAATCAAGATATTGGTTATTATTTGCAAGTCTACTATTGCTTTGAATTTACAATATCTTTAATAAGGTATATGAAGTCACTATATATATATATATATATATATATAAAGTTACAATATATATTTGAATGTTCTTTCATATATACACATGGACAGTCATGCTTTTGATCAATAAAAACGTTTCTCAGAAAAATAAAATTTGATTTGAATTTTGAACTACAGATGATCTGAACCCTTATTTTGGGCTATAGGAGATCTTGTGTTGGTGACTTCAACAATGGCTTAAGATGCAACTAAATTTAAATTTATATTTTTTGTTTACAAAATAATTTATCCTACAGTAATAGCTATAGCAGACCCATAAAAAAACGGTTTTGGCAAATCTCTTGTTAGCTGTAAAGTTGATAGCTGCCTACGTTTGCATTCAAATCTGTCCATGAACTGCAGACTCGAATTTTCGAGTGTCTTCATTTCTGGAATATATTTTAACTTTGTGGCTTTCACATTTTTACTTTGCACAACACAGATCATTCCTGTAAGTCCCAAGTTGGTCAAGTTTAGAACTCTTAAAAGCTTCCTCATGAACAGCATCAGCTTTTGCCTTCAAAATCTCTTCCCAGCACTCCCCCTGAAGCCCTCTAGGGATTAGTGCCTCCCCTTCAGTTTCCCAGCATTTTACAACGTGCCTCCATTTCAGTATCATCACTGCTTGACTGTGATTAAAAGGTTTTTCTTTCCATAGAGGGCAGGACTTGGATCTTCTTCCTGGCACATAGTAGGTGCCCAGTATCAATTTCTCAAATGCAGACTGCAATGCCACCATTTTAGAAATGAGACAGGGTGGTCCTCCCCTGGTGGCGCAGTGGTTGAGCGCTGAGCTGCGAGGCTGCCCGCAGCCTCTGCAGTGCTGGTTCGTTCCCCGGGCGCCGGTGAGGGTCCCCCCCCCAAAAAAAAAAAAAAAGAAGAAAAAAAAAAGAAAAGAAAAGAAATGAGAGAGGGTTGCTTATCAAGTCAAGAGAACTCTCTATTACCTCTTAATGCACAAAAGAATAGTTCCCAAAATTGGAACATACTGTGAGTTACACATCACTGTTAAGGTCATGTTTATCTTACAATTAAGAGGCTTTTACAGAATGCGTTACACAATAAGGTCTGTCTCTTGAGTGCTGTTTTACCTTAATGGAAATTTTAAAATGCAGAATGAACAATAGATTCATTACTTTATCAAGGCAATTAGCCTCCATATAGAATTTGCTTGCAGGTTACTTCAGGTTAAAAACATTTGGGTTCCTGGTTGTATTTTTCAGTATTTTTAATTTTGAGCTGTGAGAATCCATTCGTATATATCATTTTCCACTTGTGCCTTCTGCTGGGTGCAATTAACTACAGCATAAACCACTCTACATGCTATTCTGCAGGTCTTTCAGAATTTATCTTCTCCAGTACATTCCTGAGAGACAGCTATAGAGAAATGGAAACAGCTAAAGTAATAGTCACGAAACTGGCTTTGAACTTCATCTCTGATACTTGCTGGGTGATTGGGGCAAATGAAGGCAAAACAGAGAGTAATAGGATTGAACTTACAGGACTGTCTTAAGGATTGATTCGTCTCTGGAACATAGCAAGTGATCAATAAAGGTGAATTATTTTTTGCATTATCATTGTTCATGGTGATGATGATTCAGCTTGGGTGAATCTTTTTCATTCATTTGACCAACCCCTGAGATGGGCTTGCCAGGACCGGTGAACATGCCAATACTTCCACAGTGTTGGGACTTGGTGACATCTTCTGGCTTATGTGCAAGTTCCACCGCATCTCAATGTGCTCTGGCAGGTGACAGGCTTTGCCTTTAGTATCAGCTGAATTTTAGTATAAACAACAGAGCAGGGGGGATAATCTCAGAGCCATAGACACAGCCCCCATGCTATGACCCCTTGTGTCCCAAGTTTTATGTCTTGGCGTTCAGTTCCTGGGCATTAAAATAATAGAGTGTCAGTTTAGTGCCATGACATCTATCTTGTAATAAAACTTGCTAATGGTAGGTAGGCAGCTTTTGGACTAGGGTATCTTGGGTCATAAGTAAATTCACTGCCAGTATTATCGTTGAAGCATTTGAAGTTATGAAGGAGGTATATGGGAGTACTTATTCATTTCACTAATGGATCAACTACAGATTGCTTTATAAGGCCTTTCCGAGGTGTATTTAAATGAGCTTTGATTTATAGGGAACTTTCCAAGATCAAACTATTTTATTAGATAAAGCAAGGGATAGCCGCCGAGGGCTATGTGGTTTGATTCCTTAACAGTGTTCTTTGAATCCATTTTTTATGTTATTTCTGTATTGTCGGTAGATCATGAAGAAGCCTTCATGACTAGAATATTTTGTGAAATATTACTATTCAGGTCCTTTTATCACTTGAGAAATTTGTGCTTTAGATCTGTGTTTTTATGTTTTCTATTCTGTGGAAACATGCATTACTTTGGTCTTGTTTTGGTGGGTTTGTTTGAACACTACAAATGATTTGTAGGGAAATGTGTTAGGCATTTAAGGGATGTGCCAACTTTATGACCACCTGGGTGCTGTTAGTACATTGTAGACATTTGTTCTCTAATGGCATTCATTTAGCCTAAAAGAGTTAAAAGGTTTTCAGAAAGAGCAAATTCATTCCCGAGAGCACCTAATGTATTGGATGAATCATCCCGAAACTCTGAAGAGTTGAAATAGTAAACTCCTCTGGAAAATGGCACAGCAAAATATTTAAAGACTGATGCAGTGGTCTTCGAGGAAGGATCTTATCAATCACAGAGCTGAACTGACAGGGACTGAGGGAATGGATCATTTTTCGTTCAGGCAACTATTTTGCTGTTTCTGTCAATGTCTTCACTTGCATTGTGAGAACCTCCATTGGGAGTCAGATTTTCCAGAATTCTTCGCAGGTAGGCCCAGTGTAGCTGAATTTTATCTTCATTCCCAAGGAGATAGAAACTTCTTGTTTAAGAAGCCAAACAATTAACCATCCTGATGGGAGCTTATCTGCCACTGTGAAACCAAGTATAGTATAAAGCTTTGGACACTATTGGTGGAAAATCTAGAATTTAATCTTTGTCAGACTGCCTCTGGAAGATGTAGTCATCAGTCATCATTATGAGCTAAGAGTGAGCCTATCCAATAATATCAACTGCCTCCATTTTTAGTGTCTATTACCTGCCAATCACTGTGTTCTACATACATGATTTGATTTCATTTGCTTTTTGTACTTGAGAAAACTGGGTCTTAGAAAGGTAACTTGCCAGAGATCATACAACTTCTCAGAAGTAAAACAGGCACTCCTGGTTGGGTCCTCAGATTCCAGAGGTTATGATCCTTAATCATAGCAGTCCATTTTGAAAGAGTTTGCTGCATGGTTCTCATGGGGCCTGGAATGGTACAGGACAAGTTACTTTTCACTTTAAGAGAGAGGCAAGAGAAAACACTGAATCATTTTTATTTAGCTGCACGTTATAGACTTCCTTGATGTGCCAGGTTCTGTGCTAAATCTGGAAATCCACAATCTTTTGTAATCTTCCCAATAATATTGTGAGTGTGATTTTATTCTTCGCCATTGATTTTAAGATGAGAGAATGAAGACTTGGAGCATGAATTTAAATTTATTTGCCCAAGGTCAACTCGCTAGTAAATTGCAGAACTGGGATTTAAATTCAGACCCATCTGTCTCCAAAGACCATAATATATAATATAATATATAAAGTTGCTAAATGAGCAACTCCTAAGACCAGTAAAACAGTGATTTTGCCCACCATATTCATTGCTCACAACCCAGTTGTGGCAGAGATAGGGAAGTGAAGGTGAGTGAAATGACAGTCTAGTCTCCCTTGGTCTTTTTCAGTGAACTGACTGCTCTGTTTCGCTCCTTGGGTTAGTCTTCTGGTCTGCATGAGAAATGGAATGGGAACTACCTTTTTGGTGGAGAAATTGTGTGAGCACAAATATTATTCTTAAGCACAAATCAAGTGGGGCATATAATTCCCTGGCAGCTAGATGTAATAGTCTGCTTACTGAAGCAGAAATGTAGCATTCCTTTTCCTTAGGGGTTGTGAAGCTACAGGAGAAGTAAAGAGACAGAGAGAGCAAGAGAGGGAGGGGGCGGGACCACAGAAGGGAGGGGGGGAGGGGAGGCGAGTTTATGGGAATTGATTCCTAATTATGGAGACTGTGAGTTCCCAAAATCTGCTGCCTGCAAGCTGAAGAACTCGGGGTCATTGATGTTGTGATCCTGTCCAAGTACAAAATCCTAAGAACCCGGGAGCACTGGTCCAAATCCCATCTGAATTTAAAAGGCTGCCAATCGTGTGGTCAGTGGTGTAAGTCCTCAGCAGAGTCCAAGGGCCTGAGAACCAGCAACACCAATATGTGAGGGCAGGTGATGATAGATGTCCCAGCCCAGGCAGAAAGCAAATTCTCCCTTCACCTGTTCCTTTCTCTACAGGCCTCTACCGGTCAGAAGGTGTCCACACACGCAGAGGAGGGCGGCCTTCACTGCGTTCACTATTTCAAATGCTAATCTCATCTGGGAAGATCCTCATAGGCACACTCAATAATGTTTTATAAGCCGTCTCTGGGCATCTCAGCCTAGTCAACATGCAGTTTGCCATCATCCTCCACAGATGAGCTGTCAACATTACAGAAAATCTCTTCCTCCATTTCCCTCTTCACCGCCTTTCAACTTACCAGCACTGGCAGTCACAGTGATGCTTTATCTCACAGGAAATGTCTCTTTCCCTGCACAAGGTGAATCCTCTTTTCTGCATGTGCTGTGGGTTCATGTTCTTCCTGCTCCTCAGATGACTTTGATCTAAATTGGTCCTTCTCTCGCCCTTGCATTTCTAGCTTTTTTCCTTCTACTGGCTTTGCTGTCTTTCAGAATATAAGTAGGCTCAGGTAAAGGAGATATGGAGACTGGACACCTTTGGGTGCTCACTGGCAGGGGTAGTGTATACAGGAAAATGCGCTGCAGGTTTTCCTTATCCCCACGCTAGAATAGACAGAGTTGTTGCTCCATAGCCTTTATGCACAATAGCACATTATACGTTCACCGCTGACTTGCTTTTTTCCTCTACTGCCCTTGGAACTCCTAGGAGGCTAGAGTGAGTTAAACCTATTATGCCAGTGCCTTAGCACGTCAGTATAAACCTAAGGATTGTTTACTCCATAACTACTCTGGCCCTTATGACATCATCAGTGGAAGAACTATGTCTACCTTAACCAAATTTTTTATGACATTATTGCAAAGTCTTTTTTTTTCTTTTAAAGACATTAATACCAATGTTCCTTTTTTTAGACATTCTAAAGATGGGAAATTAATATAGTATTTGCTTCCCTCATTTCTGTTCCAAATGATGCTAAGAAATCGAACCTTTTAGCTCCTTGATTATAAAGGGAAGTAGCCTCTTAAAAATAATTGACTCTAGTAAGCAGAATCCCTTCTCAGCCACTTTTCTCTCACCTCGCTGTTAGGGCATAAATGATTTTAGTGATTTTTCATCAATTTGAAAGACAACTGTGCCATCTTCCCTGTTCAAAGTGTATGAGGCCACTTAGCAAACTTGGAGGCAGTAATTATCATCAGCTTACCCTTTCATCCAAGTTGCAAAGCACAGCTCCAACATTTAGCTAAAAGTTGTGGACAAGAAGCGAATTTGATTGTCTCAACCTTAAACCTGTTGGCAGGGTCAGAGTTATGGGTGCTGGTAGGCAAGAAATCGATTGAGGAAGTGTGCAGGCCTCCCTAGTCAGAGGACTGGATTATTGTTAACTGTTGAGGTCGGCAAGCTTGTCACAGGTAATCATTTATTTCTGTCTTGGCTATTGGCTGTGGCTGTCCCAAAGACCTTATGTTGCTTTTCCTGCAAAGACATCAAAACCTTTTTTCCAAAATTAGATTTTTTACTTAGTTCTTCATTTCCTGGCAGGTTAAGATGTGTCCTAAAAGGTCAGTTTATCCAAATGTCCTCTTTTATCCCTGCTCGAATCATTTTGATACCATCTATGCCTATATCTTGAGCATAGTGGTTAAGATCAGCTTAGTCACTGACCAGGTATTTGACTTCAGGTACTGTAGTTAACCTCATTGTGCCTTCGTTTGCACCTATGTGAAATGATCACAGAATTAGTACCTACCTACTAGGATTGTTATCAGTATTCATCAGGAGAAGAGAGAGGCAGCGCTGACTTTTATTGTTATGAGTTAATTTATGTTTTTGTCCCACCCCCTCCAGTAGAACAAGCTCAGTTGCCTTCAGATATGCGAAAACATTGTTTAATGACTTCAGAAGTCACAAGAAAGCTTTATCTTGGGACCTTTATCTCCAGCTGATCACTCTTTTAAGAATTTGAAAGCCAGCCTACAATCAGGAGCAAGTAGAGTGAAAGGTACCGCATGTTGTGATTAGCTGTCTGAAAATTCTGATGCAGAAGTAAAATTTCCCAGTCAGTGAGAGATCGAATAGAGTAAGGTCTGTCTTCAAAACAGTATCTGAATATTTTCAGAAAGTCACTTTAATTCCAGGCCTTACTTTGAACTCATGTTGCAGAAAAAAGTCATCTCAGGGAACATTTATTTTTTTTGTTAGGGGGCAGAAATATCAAGCTTTTAAAAGTTGTTTGGTTTGATAGATCTCTGAATTTTCTTATCCTATTTTTTCATATATGTGCTTTCTTAAATCAACCAGATTTCTTAATATGGCTGTCAATCTCCTCGGCCTCCTCCTCTGCCTGTCCCCCTGTTCTTCAAGCAGACTTAACTATTTGTCATTGTCTAAAAAACACCATACAGGGCCTCCCCTGGTGGCTCAGGCGGTTGAGCGCAGAGCCGTGAAGCTGTCCACAGCCTCTGCAGTGCTGGTGAGATCCCGGCTGGCCGGCGAGGGTCCCACATGGCACAGCAGACCTCTCCTGTCGCGCCCACTGCTCCCCTCAGCAGTACATTTCGTCAGTCTGCCTGTTCTGTTCCCTGCTCTGTCTCTGGTGAATCCTCTCACCATCCCGTGCATCTGGCCTGTACCCTGGTTCTTGTATGCATAAATAAATAAATAAATCTTTAAAAAAATAAAATAAAAACATCATACATAAACAGCTGTCCACAAATCCATCTGTTATAAGTTCTCCCAAATCCAGCTCTTTATTCAGGGCCCAGAATTCAATGCCATTTTGTGTAAGAAGACTTCCAGTAGCCCTTCTGCCAGGCAACATTAGTGTCCCCCTTTAGATCTAAAAAAAGCTCCTTTCCCATTATTTTTGGATGTGAGTTTATCTGGCCCATCAACTAGTTTGGGAGCTCAGAGCAGGGTCAGCAAATTATAGAGCAAGGATCATACTGTGTGTTTTAGGAAGACTTTCGGCAACACAGTCCTGCTCGTTCAGTCACCTTTTGCCTGTTGGCTGTTGATGTTCCAGTAGCAGAGTTCAAGAGTTGCAGCATAGGCCAAATGATACACAAAGGCTAAAATAGTCACATCTGTCCTATGATAGGATGTTTGCCTCTACCTCTGTCCTAGAGAATGGATGTTGTGCTTATCCATTCCAGTGCCCAGCAGAACACCATGTACATGGCAATTCTCAGTGAATGTTGGTGGAATTTAACAATAATGTAAAGGAAATTCAATTGATGAATTAAAGTTCATGTTTTGCCTGTAACTGATAAGAATTTTTTAGGGCAACATCCTCTTTTGCTACCTGTTTAGAATCCTTTATAATATCTACCTTATCTTTGCTTTATAAATGTCTGCCTAAATAAAGCAATTTTTGTTTTACCATCCTTTTTAATATTAGGTGCCACCTACTATTTGTTTTAAAATTTCTATTTGATTTTATTTGTTTCCTGAGGAGACAATCTGATTAAATCCTGTGGACCTGAATGCCAGCAACACGAAGAAGTGGCAGAGTTGTGAATTCAAGTCTTGGCTTGATCTTTGGCCTAATTGGTTACTTTGGCTAAGACACTTGACCTAACTTGTTAGTGCTATTTTCTGACTCCTTAGTGCAAATTGTGATATCCCACCTTCAAGTTATTGCTTGAAGTTTGTGTGAATACAATATGCAGTTTTGTAATGAATATTATTAACATAATATAGATTTTCCTAAAATAAAAGAAGCTGTGTTTCCTCCACAGAGAATGGAGAAATTGGAAGTTCTTGCACCAATTTGAAACATTGCTCAGAGTCTGCCTCCATTACAAAAAGCTTCCTATTTAGGGGAACAAGTTGTTGGTGTTCAACAATCCCATCATAATTGGGTACTAACACCAAAAGGCCATTTTGCCCTCAATTCTAGAGTTGCATTTTCAGACTACAATTCTGAAAGCAAACATTGGCGATAACTTCCACACTTGTGCTATGTCTTTATGAAAAAGGAATTTGAAGGATGAGAGGCTAGAATTCTTCCCAAAAGGCCTGGAGACTTTATGATGAAAGGACAAAAGATGGAGGGGTTGTCGTTGGGGAATTCCACTTCTAGAACTATCTCTTTGATAGTGGCTGGAAGCTTTCAAGCCATTCATTATCTATGCCCACACCTAGGCTTAATAGTTTAGGGTCCTAGCTTGTTTTTTCCTCAATTTCTGAGGTTCATGGCAGATTCTACATATTGAACACTACTACATTCTATCTATCTATCTATCTATCTATCTATCTATCTATCTATCTATCTATATCTCATCTCATCTCATCTCATCTCTTTTCTTCATAATAACCCTGTGACATTGGTATTCTTAGTTTCAATTTATAGATAAGTATAATGAACTTCAAAAAGTCTAAACGCCCTGCACTGAGGTCACATACAAAGTCAGTGGCAGATCTAAGATTTGAACACAAGTCTTAGGAGCCCATGATCATAATCACTATGGAAGTTATAATGCTTTCTGGGATAAAAGAAATAAAGCTTTTGGAGAAAAAAAGCACTCATGCTGTGCTTTGAAATGCTCTGTCTTCTTCATTTGAAGGATTATATGCTAGAGCTAGTAGGGCCTAGAGGTTGAACGTCTTGCCTACTGTAGTTATATTAAGTCATTGGTAAATATGGTATTCCGGTCTCCTGGCTCCTGGCGGGGCCCCCTCTACCAAAGCCCAATTCACATTTCTGGCTGGACATGAACAAGTATATACCTATTTTATGTTAAGATTCATTTTAAGGAAAGTGTCTGTACTGCAAAAGAAGAAAGGAAACAAGTACTCCAGACGTAAAACAAAGATGATTTAATTTTATCAGATCTGCAGGGAATCCAGTCTGGGATGCCTGCACACTCCGAGTTGCCTGTTTAAGAGTTCTGCTGCTGACAGTCTGGGCTACTGTGGGTGACTCTCTAGATCTCTCTAAGATTAAATTTCTTTTTTTTTTTGAAGATTTATTTATTTATTTATACAAGCATTGGGTACAGTCAGAGGCGCGGGAGGGTGAGAGAATCCACCAGAGCCAGAGTGGGGAACAGAACAGGCAGAGTGACATAACACAATGCTGAGGGGAGCAGGAGGCGCGACAGGAGAGGTCTGCGCACCATGTGGGACCTTCGCCACTGGCCGGGGATCGAACCAGTGCTGCAGAGGCTACAGGCAGCTTCGCAGCCCAGAGCTCAACTGCTGCTCCACCGGGGGAGGCCCTAAGATTAAATTTCTTGACTGTGGAATGAGGACCTGAGCCGGGTGATACTAAGGTCCTCTCTGGCCCATGTTAGATGATTCTAGGAGTGTGATTGGGAGGCCCCAGGACCAATTAAGGAAACAAAGACTTTGGCTTTGACAGTCTGTCAAGGGGGCTGGGCCTTCCTCTAAAGAAATGGTAGAACTTAAGAGGTGGGTAATTTCCTGTCATTGGAGATATTCAAGTTGAAATTGGCAGTGACTTGGTGAGAATGTTGTAGAAGTTATTCAGATTTATTTATAATTGGATTACAATTATGATTATGGTTATTTCTATACTTCACACTCTGTGAAAGTGAGACAGTAGAAATTTCTAGGCATAACCACAGTCTGACCCTGTGGTCAACTATGGACTCATTCAACGATTTGTTACTGAGTACCCTAGTGAATTCTAGTTCCTGTGCTAGAACTGGGTGCATCAAGACTTATGACATAGCCTTTGTCTTGAGTGTCTTAAACAAGGGGTCAGCAATAATGGCCCACTGGCCAAATCCCACCCATCATCTCTTTGTAAATAACATTTTATTGGAACACATCCTTACTCATTTACTTTTATGTTCTCTAGGGCTACTTTTACACAGCAGCAGTAGAATCAAGTAGTTGCAAGAGAGACTGTATGGCCCACAGAGCCTAAATGATATACAATTTGACTTTTTATAGTTTGCCAACCCTTGCTATAGACAAGCATGTACATCTTTAACTTCAATCCAGTGGCCTAAGTACAAAACTGGAGGAGGCACAAAGGCAGCACATATAATTACCTCTTGAAGAGTGATCAGAAATTTTTCAGAAGAATTAAACCATATAATCATGCCGTCTTTGAGTGGGAAGAGACCTTAGCAGTTATCACTGTCCTAATTCCCCATCTATTCCTCTACATATTGCCTCTCCAGCATCCACATTCACTGACAGGGAGGCATACATGTCCTCTATAGGAAGTGGAAAAATTTTATAAAACATAGGCTGCCAATTTACATAGAAGAAATGAGAGAGAGCCACGGGTGGCCTTTGCATTCTAAGAACCATGAGCCACGACGTTACTGTTTGAATTTCAAATGAAGCAGTTCAGACCAAGGCCCAGGGTGATGACATCATAAATCTGTAGGAAGCAAGAGGGATAAGGACCTGAGTTTTGTCCTCCTTCCCTGACAGAAAGATGAGAACCCAGGGTCTGTGGGCATACTTCACCATCCTGGCAGTGTACGTCAGGCCTGTTAAGCAGGACTCAGAGGTACTTGTGAACCCGTTTTATGGAGGCGTGAATGACTAACCAAACCATTTACATCATTTTCACCTTAATAGCATATAGAACCTTCCTTCCCCACCTAGTAGGAAGTCTCAAGTTAAATGGTGTTGACTGACTGACTTCTAGAATTTGTTTTCAGTCTGGAGAGGATTCCATCGATGTGATTAATTATTTGTTAAATATTCTGCTCACTTGTGTGTTCAAGGCCTTGAGCCTGTATTTTTTAAATGCAATGCAATTTGAATACAATGATAATTGGAGCCCTGAAAATTATTCTGATAAACTCATGAAGGTCAGTTTAGAGTTAAAATATTATTTTCTTTTAATTCTGACTTTTATCTTAGACTTCTAGACAAATGTCAAGAACAGTATTCTATGGTACAACATTGTTTCCTATATGTTTGCAATGACAGTGCTGTAATAAATAATCTTCTGCTTATATATTTTAGTATCATTGAAGTTTTATGTTCAGGCTACATTCTGATAAGTGGGATTGCTGGGTAAAAAGGTAAGTACATATAAAATTTGGTTAAATATGCCCAAATTCTTTTCACAGGGTTATACCAATTTCTATCCCCAGCAACAAAGTTGAGAGTGCCTGTTCCCCCACAGTCTCATTTACACATGTGTCATACTTTTCAATTTTTGTCAGTCTGAGAGGTGAGAAATGGATTGTTAATCTAGTTTTTAAATTTTCATGAATGATGTTTTTTCATAAGCTTAAAGGCCATTGTAATATCCCATTTCATGAGCCATCTGTATTTTTGGCCATTCTACTTGGGACTTATTCTTCTTTTCCTTCAAATTTTGAGTTAGTTATATGATAGGGATATTTGTCCTTTATCTGACATACATATTGCAAATTTTTCTCCTGTTTGTAAGTTAGCTTTTGATTTTGTTGATTTGATTTATTGACATGCATTAGGTTTATTGTTGTTGTTGTTTTTTATCATGTAGTGAGATGTAATAATCATTTGTTTTATTGTATTTGGATTGGTTAGAAGACCTCTTACTATATCCCCAGATGACAGAGGCATTCACCCATATTTTCTTCTACTGCTTTTATATGGTTCCATTCTGCATTTAGATCACTAATGCATCTGAAACTTATGTATGGTGTGAGGTGTGTATCTAATTTACCTTTTTCCAAATGGCTAACCTTTGTCCCAGAGTCATCTGTCAAAAAAGTCTATCTTTGCTCTAATTATTTGAGATATCTTTATTATATACTAATTTCCATATTTCCTTGGGTCTATTTCTGAACTTTCCTTTTTCACTGATCTCCATGGATGTGCTAATACCATACCCTTTGAATTACAGAGATTTATAGTGTGTTTCATTGTCTAGTAGGGCTTGTATTTCCTCACAGTCTTTTCATTTGTGTATTTTGGTGGCTATTGTTAATTTTTCTATGTGAGGTTCAGTAACAACTTGTCTAACTCTATAAAAGAGTCTATTGACATTTTTATTAGGATTATATTAATGTATAAATTAAATGCCATATTTATACAGTAAATGCTTTCTACCAAAGAACAAGGAATGTCTTTTTATTTTTTCAAGCCCACTTCTGTGCCTTTTTTGAGTGGAAAATTTTAAGAAAATCACAATTTTCTTTGGACAATTAAAGTTATTGTGAATGTGAGAAATACACATAAGCTTAAAGGCCATTTACATACATGGTAAGAAGAAAAGAGAAAAAGAAATTTGTTCCAATCTTGATTCAATTTTATTCCAAGATAGAAATGTCCTAATCCACCATTTACTCATTCATTTATTATCATCAGTGACTTCACTGAAGCCAGAGCCAGCTTATCAAAACCAAAGAGAACAGTTGTAAGGGAGGGATAATCATGATGATAACAATCAAGTTTGAAGCATTTAACAGTCTGGAATAATCAGGCAAAACTCAGCAAGAAGAGAAAATTTTACACAGGTTCAAAATTCAAATGGTATTGGTAAATGTCAGGATAAAGCTGCTTCAACTACACTGCTTTTGATATCTGGAGGAGATATCTAGATTGTCCCATGAACTTAACAGGAGCCATGCTTCCTATTTAGCATCTATTAAAACACCACATTCATCCATGCTTCATTATAGCAAGCATGATGGCCATATCAAGGCAAGTGGTGCACTGTTTTGTGGGACCAACTTACAGTCACATCATCCATTCCAGGTAATGTTGACACACTGGAGAGAATCTGGAGAACACACAGAGATTTCAAGGAGTCCAGAAGGCAAGGATAGTTGAGAGAATTGGACATATTACAGAAAATTAAGAGACCCCTTGGAACTCTCACTAGTCTTGTGACAAGTGGGAATCAGCAGCTCAGTACTAGACACTGCGCTTGGGGCCAGAGCAAGAAGCCAAAGGAAAGTGACAAGGAGGCAGTTCTTATTTCAACTTGGATTTCCTAGTAAGATTTCAGTTCACCAAAGAGGCTTGTGGGGGAGGATAGAAGCCCTGGAGTCAGGGCATAGGCAGTAAGAGATCGAGAATGAAAAGAATGAAAGAACAGGCTATAATGGAGCAGTAGCCTAGGCAGAGAGCTCATTTAGGAGGACATTGGCAAGTATAGGCAGAAGACGATGGTGGTTTGGGATAGACTCTAGAGTGACAGTGGCAGTAATGACAAGAGGTTGGACTTGGGTGTATTTTACATCCCAAATGAGATTTACTGATGGATTCGATGTGGGAGGTCTGAGAGAGTCAAGAATGATGAATTTTAGAGTTTGGTGTTGGATGGTGGTGCCATTCCCTAAAATAAGGCATATCGAGGGGGAAATCAGGATGGAGTCATGGTGGGATTAGAAGCCTAGAGTCCTTTTAAAGCATGTGAATTTTGAGTTGCGTGCTAAACATTTAAATGAAGTTCTTCAGTATGAAGTTGGCTTTAGGAATGTGGAAAATAAAAGACAGTCAATACTGAAGCCATTGATTGCTCACATCTCTTGCTATATGGCTGATTTTTAGAAGTTTGACCTAGGGCTTAGTAGTTCATTGTTGTTTATTCCACAGGACCTATCCAACAAGGTCCTCTGGTCTGATTAGGAAGGGGGAAAACCATTTTAGAAGAATTCAGGAAGCTAAAGTAAGCCATTAAAAATTGATGTAGTAGAAATAATAAGTGCAAATGAAGACCTGATAAAACACTGATCAATCAAGACTGCCGTGTCCAGGGCTTCCTGCAGGAGGTAGCATGTATTCTGGGACTGGATGGATTTGCCAGGGATAGAGAAAGGGTGTGAGCATTCAAAGTTCTGATAAAATATAGCGTGGCCTTAGTTCTTTGTGAGGATGCACTTCAACATAACTTGGTGATTTGGACATTTCCTGAGAGTGCCCTGAGTGTTGTGCTCCACTTGGCTTTGCGGTAGAAATGCCCCGATTTTGCTATAGTGTTTGTTCATGGTTCAGGAATGTGGACAGTTGAAGGCAGCAGGGCACATGATTTTCAAGGAACCTCAAATGTTTGTGCCCTGAGTGGCCACTCTCTAGCACCAGAGAAAATCCCCTCCTCCTCGGATTCTGCCCTCTGCCTCTGCAGTGGTGTCCTTCAGAGGAGTATCAACCCAGGTTCTAAAGTGGAGAGATTATAGAAGGACATTTGAATGTGCAGGTGGGAGAGCATGTGGGGAGAAATTCCCCATGTCGAAGTGTTGATAAGGGGCCGCCCAATGCACCCCAAATAGAGACAGCAGGGTGTTCGTTTCTGCTAAGGCAGCTGCCATCAGCAGGAGCACTGGTTGTGCTATTCCAGGAAGCCACCTAATCTGATCAGAGCTCTTGAGCATTTTACCTTGTGATACATTCTTTCAAGGCAATCCATGTTGTCCAGCTTCAAGTTCATGTCCTCGTAACCCCACCCTGAGCTAGAACTTGGCTTATTAGGCTTCCTTTCTTTGTCCTTGCCGAAGGTATGTTCTAGAGCAACCATTTTCAAACTCTGCCTTTGGGAGCCCTGGGGGTTTTGAGAGAAGAGTGTCAGGAGAAAGATGGTAAGTTTCAGGCAAAGACCAAACACCACCTCCCTGTGCATACCAGCTGGGCATTTAATTGTATTGTGTGTTCCGTGTACAATTTAATTTATATAAACTTTGAGATTCGTTGCTCTAAAGAATAGAAATAAGAGATTCAAACTGCAAATTTGACTAGATTCTTTCATTACATTGGGAGTTGTATTTTTTTCCAGAACTGTCATCTTACTGTTGGTCAGTGTAAGAACAGGTCTGCTTTAATAATGAGAGAGGTCGTACAGCAAGAAAAGTGTGACTTTGAAGGGCAGAATAAGCCTTTGATAATTACAACAGAAATGACTATGATAGGCATGGAGAAGTATGTTCCCAACATCTGCCTTTGAGTTAAATAATTAGAAGAGTATTTTAGAAAATAATGTTTATTTAGGGATCTTTTCCACTTGTCTATTTCTTCATTAATAGCCACTAATTAATTAAGTAGACACTTTGTGCTGCGCACCATGCACCATCCTGGAACCACAAAGATGGACCAAGATTAGAGACTATTTTACTGAGTTCGAGCACCCCAGATTTTAATTGTGCCCCAACATGACCCCTGTCCCTCTAGGATGAAAAGTAGCTAGGTTCTAACATTTTCAGATATCAACTGGCTCTGTATGTTTTTGAGTCATGAAATTTTAATTTGTTTCTCATTCCAGCCACTTAGCAAAGGATTAATTAGATCACAGGGCCTAACAGATTCCTCCACCCCTGCTTCCCACTTGAGATTGCTGGAGTGCATGCCTCATCCAACACGCCTCAGGACTACAGTGCGTTCAGTCAGTGTAGTGAGGACATCAGCCATTTTTGCCTTGACACTCCTTCCTCAATGTATGTGTGTGATTATGTTCATCACATATTTTATGCCATTGTCTCACATCACTTTATTTCAGGTATAATGTCTCCAGGTTCTGAAAATATAGCAGGATTTTGAAAGATTTTAGGGACAGAAAGCAGAGAGATTTCCTTAGAAACCTCTCTGAAAAATCATTGGGCATCTGATATTACCTTGTTTGTTTATTTCTCCAAATTCATCGCTTATAGATGATTCTGTTATCCATATCCAAGTACAATTCTTTCAAGTTGAATGTATGGGAAGATACATGTATAGTAATTTGTGTTTATATAGCACATGTAACCCATGTCCATTTGACATCTGAGATCAATTATGTATCTACTTGAAATGTCTACTTTTTCATTTGATTGGTATTAACAAATAATTGCTGTAAGTCTCTTCAGTCTCAGATGAGTCATAATAACATTAGAGAACATGAAATCATCATCATCAACTTTTGCCCTACTCTTAAGTTGGCAATTCAGTATTTCTTCAAAAGTTAGGTTGGCTCTTTTAGATTCCATAGTCTGAAATGAAGTAGTAAGACTGTAGAGAATCTGTTTTCAGGGTTAAAATTGTTTGAATGTAGTTCAGTGGGAAAGACAGTCTCAAAAATGGAATAGTCATCTGTTGCAAAACTTAGCATAATATAGCACAACGCCAGACTGAATCGAACTGTTTCCTCTGATATACATCGTGGTTTTGAAGTGCCAAGAAGCCTTTTAAAAATAGGATGTGTGTATACAGAAAGAATCTAAGTCAAACTGGCAAAGCAGAAAAGCCCACGAAGTGCATAGATAAAGATAGAGTAATATATCATATGAGCGATTCTCCCTTCATGAGCCCAGAAGATCTCAATATATATGAAGTTCCATGCGTGTGTACATACTTGCGCGCATGTGTGTGTACACATATCCCACACAGAGATAATATTGAACTAATTATTGATGAAGAATTATCAGAAGCAGCATATGGTCAAGCATGATTAGCTGCAACTAACGATCCTCTGTACCAACCCTGGGTGCTTGGTGGTGCATTTTGAAAGTAAGAATCTGGGTCTCTGAGGCTTTCAGGTTGACAGTGCATTACACCCCCCAGGTGCAGGTGACACGTGACAGGTAAGGAACCTGGGGTGACAGGAGAAACTTGGCAATGAGATAGAGGGTTTATAGGAGAAAAGGTAAATTGATATTGGAAGAATCTAGCTGTCCATGAGAGTAAAGTGAGTGGTACTAATAATAAGCCAAGGCAAGATGTTTGAGAGGATAAATTAGAAGCAGTGTGCTGGCTGTTTAGCTTCAACACTTTCTCCTTGTTAGGGAGCTGAGGATATTTTAAGTGAATGAAGGGGAAAATTTAAATTTGGTGGGAGCAAAGTGTGTCAGGTTTATAAAGCACATTAAGTCTAAATGGGGTAACCGATGCCTCTCTTTAGAGGGCCCACCTCGAGAACTGACTCCCTCTGGAACTCGGGCAGAAATGATGGTGTCAACTGTGCCCCAGTGGCCACTGTTTTTCAGATTATGGGTTTCGTTTGCATTGGCTTCTTAGTCCCACACCAGACTCAGTGCTGCCACCCTATCTGCCCCAACCCCAAAGGGCAGCTCTGCTACACAGGCCGCAAATGTAACTGCCACATCATGATTTGCAAGTGCTCGGTGGTTGCTGTTTTCCTGAAACAGCATAGAATTGTGTGGATGGTGGAAGGTGTCAGTTGGACTTCAGGCTAGAACGTCACTAAGACTATTTGCAGGAAGGGCTAGCACACAGATGGCTGTCATAGCCAGGAGACTCCTGATGATGACACCTTTAGCTGTCTCCCCTTAGCCTACACATTGCGTGCCTCAGCATGGTCTCTAAAATGGATCCCATGGGGAGTGCTCTTGGCTGTTACTCAGTAGGCCTTGCAAGTGGAAATCACCAAGGCTCCTCCTGAACTGCCAAGCCTCCCACCCAGGGCAAGAATACACATCAAAGACCAGTAGAGACGAAGGGCACAAAATGGGCCTCAGTAAATACAAGGCAACTTCAGCTCCCAGCACATGGTTGCCGCTCTTGGCTCAATTTCCAGGCACCTATCCCCTACCTGCCCTGCTAGCTGTTTGAAGAGATCTTAGAGATTTCTACTCAAATTCTTTATCTGCTGCTTGGATCTCCTCTGAATCACCCCCCTTGCTTTCAGAAGTAGCAATTATGCAGCTAAGATAGATCATGCCTTGACATTCTAATAGAGGAAACTTCAAATCCTAGTGTTTGAATTGGGAAGCTCGAAGTGAAGGCAGAAAGGCTAATTAGGAGGTAGATGCACTAGAGCAAGAAAGAAATGGTGCGCCTGATCCAAGGCAAATGCCACGAGAGTTGGACAGATGTAGGAGCTATTGGGTGAAAAAATTGGGGAAGCAAAAATAACGAGCCTGCAGTTTGCAAGCCTGAGTCCCTTGACCAGTGGAGATGCCCTTCACAGAAGGACATAAGAAGAAAGAGTTGTTTGAAGCTGTTAAGTGGATTTCTGTTTTAGGCATGGGGGTTGAGGTGCATATGGAAAATTGCATTGCAGAATTGATGACTTGGAGGTAGGTCGAAAGTTGGAAAATGGTGTGAGCAGTACACAGAGTAGATGGAACCACTAAAGGGGCACATGTTGAAAGAGGAGACAAGGAAGGTGGAGACTGGGTCCCCTGTGCAGACCTGGTGTGAACACAGAGAAGGAGGCGGCAGAGATAACCCTATGGGAGTGGGCAGGAAGCAGGGATGACAAAAGTAAGAAGAGAACTAGGGCAGCAGAGCGTCATGGAAATGAAGGTAAAGGAGGGATCACCAATCACAGTAGCCCCTTTTAAAAGATCAAGGAGGGGGAGACAAGAGCCATTTGATTTGGTGGTTAGAGACACCACCACCGTCATCACCAAATCATTAATATTGTTACGCCAACCCCGGTGCTGTGTAGTTGAAGGGTTTTGGAGAAGGGATGTGATTCCACTTTACTGTACTCACTCATTCAACAAACTCTCATTGAACTTTACTTCATGTCCCTCGTTGTGCAAAATGCTCGCTCTCTATTGCCAATATCAGCACATTAGCAATGCCCTCCCACTACCTTGTAGCTAAGGCTTGGTGTCATTGTTCATTGCTCCTCATTTCATCCTCCAAAGATGTCTTGATTGGGGCAGTAAATTCTATTACTTACTTATGGTCCACTGTCCCAGACTCGCATGACCTACTCTAGCCCTGTAATTCTTTTTGCCTGTGCAAGGACATTCTGAAGTGTCACGTGATCTGGAAGGAAGCATTCCTGACTTGGTTGTCTTTCCGACAGAGGTTGTTGGAAGAAGGGGTTGTCTTCCAGCATGTACCTTCTTGAGACACAGATGCTGCAGTTCTCCTGAGACTCGCCTTCCCCGATCTGCATTCCTGTGCTCTCTGTCAAGCATGCATGACACCCATTCAATGTAGATTGATCTGGATGATTCAGAGTAGGTCTGTCGCTTACAGGAATAACTTGTGGTACAAACTAGCCTAGATTCCTTGTGTTTATTTTAGAACTGTAGGCATCTTTGCCAAACTGTATGGTGTGAAAAATGAGCGAGGATGGCAGAACTGACTTGACGAAACCATAACGTCTCCAGTGTACAAGGAGGACTTGGGGTGTTTTCAGCTGGTCAATCAAGAGTTAAGTGTGTTAGCTAGAGGTGCTTGGAATTCCAGGCTGTGCTTATTTCTCAGTTTTATAAATAACTTAAACCTATGTAGGAGTTAATTAATTTGGCTCCACTCCACCTACAGTTTAGTTTCTTGAGGGAATAACTTGACCCTTCTTGTACCCTGTGTTTGTAGTTGTAAAAAGAACTCCCAGCAGAATGAACAAAACCTCATTTGGATTGTCTCAGTTTGACTTCTTGTGTACTTCTGTGGAGAAAATCTAAGATGTCAGATGCAGCACAAAATGTCAAAATACCTCTTCAGTTAAGGACATCATATTATTCCTGGCTAGAGTTATTTATGATTCTGGTTTGTTTTTCTCTTCTCTCTCTTTTACATGACTGACATTGTAAAGCGGAAGTTAACTTGTGATTTGGTAACAGCAATGGAGACCGTTAAAAGCACACTGAATTTTGTTCACTCTGTCCTGACCTCTCCTTTCCGTGGAGAATATTTTAAGACAAAATTATTGCCTTTGGGACAATAGGTCAGTTTCTTTTTTTTCCACCTCTGAGGCTCCCCTGATTAAAGAAGAAGTTACAGGAATTTTCTCAGTTGTCAGAATCCCAGAAGGCAAGAACACTGAGCAGTAGGAATAACAAAGAGCGCTTGTCAGGCTGACAGATCTGACTTGTAAGGCCTGTGAACTGAGTGTAGCAGACGAAAATGGATGGAGTCATTTGATGTCACCATGCAAATGAACTGTGACTTCATAGAAAGCACTCATTCCGAATGAATGTCATGTCCCTGGCATCATCCCATCGCCCCTGCCTCTCCAGGGGATTCCATCTTTGAATATCATGAGCAAATCTGACCGTTGGCTGTGATTTGATGGCAACTTGTATTGTTCTGTTGATCTCCTTTTAAAAATTTCACCCCTATAAATCATTTGTTTCAGATATGTGATTAGATTTTACCCTAAAGTCACAAAAATGTAATGGTTGGCAAATTTGCTGTAAGATCTGAGAAACAATTAGCAGATGAGGTGAGAGGCCATCACCTCCTGTCAAAGATCTGAAGTAGGTTAGATGTCACCATTTCCCCACTTTGAGGAGGGAGAGGAGGCGATCACTCTGAGCTCCTTCCACTTGAGCCTGAGCCTTGAGCCAGGGGGATAGAGCCTGACTCAGCTCAAGGCAAGCCTGGCTCTGAAAGAGCTGCAGTGTGAGGTCTCATGACGCAATACAACAACAACTAACTACCATTTAATGAGCGCTTATTTTGTGTCACTGAAACTACATGGAAATTTGTAACATTTAATTTAATACTGA
Organism: Talpa occidentalis; assembly: GCF_014898055.3. Classification (NCBI taxonomy): domain Eukaryota; kingdom Metazoa; phylum Chordata; class Mammalia; order Eulipotyphla; family Talpidae; genus Talpa; species Talpa occidentalis. The sequence goes on from NW_023601543.1 coordinate 8,950,408, forward strand.
CAACATCTGAATCAGATTATTCTTGTCACAGCCCCAATGTGACAGATGAGGAACATGAGCAGCTTTCTCATCGTGTCAGCTCAGTGGCACTGTCACCTTGTGTAGGGCCACAATTCAAACCCCAGGATTTGAGCCTGAGTCCTTGCTCATGTCCCATCATGCTGCTTCTGACGGAAGTTGAAAGGGAGCCTCCTGTTTAGAGGTCGGTCAGTTCCTCTTGTAATTTTTTCCCAGTGTGGTGAATCCTTCCTTTCACCCTTCTGGAGATGCCTCTGGCTCATGTTTCCCCCCAGGCATTTCCATAACAGAGTCTTGTCCGTGTCCCAACCGTCAGATTGCCTTCCTCCCAGGGCCATGCTGTCCAAGTGGTTGGGCCTGCACCCTGCCTCCTAAGCATGCTGACTCCCCTGACTGGGGGCTTGTCAGGATCCCGTCCTCAGCCCCAGAGGGAGACAGGGCTCCCCTTTTGAGTGTCTGCAGATGGAGGCATCTCAAACCATACTCAGGGCATGTAGTCATTTCCTGAGGCAGCCATAACTAATCACCACAGACTTGGTGGCTTAAGACAACACATTTCTGGAATCCAAATTCCAAAATCATGTTCGTGGCAGGGCAGCACTCCCTCCAGGGGTCTCTGGGGGTGGGGGAAATCTGTTTCATGCGAGTTGTAGGACTTGGGGGCACCAGTCATTCCCTAGCTGGTGACTGCATCGCTTCACTCTCTGCCTCTCTCTTCATATCAGCTCTCCCTCTTCACTGTCTCTCCCTCTTCTCTCTGATATGCCTCTGCCTTTCCTTTTTTAAATTATTTTTTCATTGAGGTAACATTCGTTTACAATTCTGTTGATTCTAAGACGCATTTTCTCACCACACTAGCCCCCGAATGTCCAGTCACCATCCACCACCGCCTCTGCCTTTCTTTCATAAAGACATTTAGAATTGGAATTAGGGCCCGTCCAGATAATTCAGGATGATCTCATCCCAAGAGCCTTAATTTACTCACAGCTGCCAAGACCCTTTTTGACATGTGGTGACAGTCCCAGTTTCCAGGGATTAGATATGGACAAGTATTTGAGGGATCACCATTTAACCCACTACAGGAGCCTTAACAACTCCGAAGATACACTGACACACGGGATCAGGCAGTGTAGGGCCAGTGGGGTCCCTGCAGTGTGAAGATAGGACTATGGCTGTGCCTTCCTGCCATTCTTTTAAATGTTGCCCGTCATCCCTTGTGCCCCACAGCCCCCAGGTTCTGCTGACACCCCACAGGATCAGTCTTGGGTCAAATTAGGTCCATTTGCTCTTGAACACAGGGTTGTCCAAGAGAAAGCATGAATCTGGGAGAACTGGGTTTCGTCTTGCCCTAACTCATCCTGGTAGTGGACCTTGGCCATCTTGCTTTAACCACATAGGGCTCCGTGTCCTGACTGACAGAGCCAAATTTGATGATGAAATCCATTTTGATCAGAGGCTCCTATTAGAGAGTGAAGAAGACCTTGGCTTTGGAGATAGACATGGCCTTGTTCCCTAGCTCTTGTCACCCACCAACCATGCACTTCGAGACAAGATACTGAAACTCTAAATCTCAGGTTCTTCATCCACAGGAAGGGAAATTAATGTCTCTTTATTAGCAGAGAAGTTAGGATTTAATGTAAAGAAAATAGTTTGTATCAATGCCTGATTAGTAAATGTGGTATCATTTTTGTTGTCATTGTCATTAGCTACAACTTTTAGGTGTCAAGCCCAGGCAGGTATTGGAGCAATATGGAGGTGCAGCTGGGCCTCCTGTAGAGGCTGGCGTTCATAGCAGGGTGGGGAAGGGTAGGGGGGGGTGGTATTACTGGGAGAAACTGAAATACCACTTTACTTATGCTCCTTAAAATGAATTCCTTAGGACACAGTTAAATCATTTTCACTCTTGGGTGAAATTGCTTGAATTTGAGTTTTGAAAGGAATGAAGAAGCTGGTGGTGAATTAAGTTTTAACGAGTGAACATTTTAACTATGGTGAATATTTTGCTCTGACGACCACAGATCAAAGTTAATGTCTTCCCTGTCAAAATTCATAGATTTTAAATATGTCCTGGGGGTAAGCTGAGAAATGCAGACAACTAACAAATGAACCTGTTTTAATTGCATTTCATTTCTTTAGCCAAATGCTTGGAAGCTTTTCTTCTTGTTTTACTTGCAAATTCCAATTAGGGTCATCCGAGCGACAAAACCAGCATGGCTGTTCATAAATGTCTTGCTTGGTACAGGCATTAAAGCGTCCCTGCGAACGTCAAGACATTACTATTCAGCCCACCGAGGGAATCTTCCAGGACAACAGCCTAATGTTAGCCTTGTGCCTTCCTCCTTGAGTGCAGTTAAAGGCAAGGTAGCAGCTAAGTCTTCCATCGACAGTTGAAATGCAATCGCACAGCCAACAAGAAAGGAAAAGGTCTTCCCCAAATCAAGCAGCCTATTAGTAGTTCTATATACAATGGGCAGGCTTTGCCGCCATACTAGGCCTTGGTGAGGGAGTACAACTTTAGTTTCATGATCCAGTTTATGTTTGCGATAACATTACAACACTGTGCCTATATAAGTGTACAATTTCTCACCTCAGTAACTGTATATATTGCCTATACCCACCACCAATTATTCAGGCACCAGCCAGCCCCTGCTACCTATTCGTTCACTTACCACGTTTCCCCCTCTGTAATTACCAGTTTATTGTCAGAGTCTAAGGATTTTTTTTGGTTTTATTTTTTTTGTTCTTTTGCTTTATTTTTCTTTATACTCCACAAATGAGAGAAATCATATGGTTTTTGTCTTTCCCCTCCTGACTTATCTTGCTTTGCATAATCCCCTCTAGTCCATCCAGGTTTTAGCCAGTGATAAGAGTTCTTTTTTGTGGCTGTGTAGTATTCCACTGTGTGTGTGTGTGTGTGTGTGTGTGTGTGTGTGTGTGTGTCTTTGTCCACATTTTCTTTTTCTGATCATCTGTCACTGGACGCTTGGCTTGTTTCTTTATATGAGGTTCCGTTCTTATGCTCATTTATTCTATAGATAGTGACTAAGAATTTTGAATGTTCCAACCTTATGTCAGGCACTTGGCAATACAGAAATAAAGAAGACACTGTTTTAAGAGATACATTGTAGGCCTCCCTGGTGGCACAGGAAGTTGAGCGCAGTGCTGTGAAGCTGTCTGCAGCCTCTGCAGCACCAGTTCAATCCCAGCCGGCCAGAGAGCTACCCATGTGGCACAACAGACCTCTCCTGCCTTGTCCACTGCTCCCCTCAGCAGTGTATTTCAGTCGATCTGCCTGTTCTGTTCCCTGCTCTGTCCCTGGTGAATCCTCTCATCTTCCCGCACATCTGGCCTGTACCCCAGCTCTTCTAAAAATAAATAAAATCTTAAATAAGAGGTATACTGTAAAGTTACTGTGATCCACTGTTGTGCATTAGAAGAAGGGGATGGGCACACCGCTGAGAGGGAGCAGGGGAGGAAAGCATGTCTGTGCCTGGCAGAGTCAGGGGAGGCTTCCCAGAGGAGGGACCACTTCAGCTGCCTTTGGGAGGTGAAAACACACAAAAAGGCATAAGGCGAGTGAAGAAAGTCTTGGCGTTTTGAGCCTGGACCTTGTAGAAATGTTTCTGAGGTTCATGGATAGACATTGGGAAGAGAGGGGTGTGGAGGGGGGAAGACTGGGAGGCTTGAGGCTTGGGCACTGGGTTGCCAGTCTGGATTGGCCCAAAAATCTGGCCCAGCAGAGCCAATGATGCCCTGAATCTCGCATAGCCCCATATGGCTGGTTAAGGGCTAATTCAAGTATCGGCTCATCATTCCTCATTTAATTTCCTTTGAAACATTTTCACAGTACAGATAATGAGAAAAAATCTTCTTTGAAAAGTCAAGCAAGACCCACCACTTTAAAGAAATTAGTCTAAAACGGTCACAAATTATGAACTAGTGTGGGCAGGTGTTGGCAATTTGGTTCAGGAGCTTAAGATTTCTGTCTCGCATAAAAAAGATCGAAGGCCTGGCAAACCAAAACTGTTTTCCAAGATGAAAGAGGAAATGCCCAATGTTTGTTTATTTTTTTCCCAAACCAGCCAGCACATTTCCTCTCTTTGACCTGACTGATGCTAGGAGCATTGGCGACATGTGGTGACTTGAAAACAGGTGATTATGGAATCGTCGTGTTAACAGGGACCATTTCCACAACCTTAAGGCTCAGTGAGATGATGTGGCTTGCCCAGGTCAGCTAGCTCACTGTGGACACCCAACTGGAAAAGGCAGGAGAGCGAGCTTTTCATCCCCTTTCTTGGGATGAGTGCTGCCCTCTCCCTGGTAGCGAGTGGTGGTACATTTGGCTAGATGCTGAGAAAGACCATCTCAGCTGAGGCTGCAGAAGGGAAGGGGGCAGCTCCACCCAACTCTTAGAGGCAGGAAATTCTCTGGAAAGCACTGCTCCAGGAACCGGCCTGAAGGTGGCAGAAAAGCTGCCCTGTGCTTGGGAAAGGGCTGTTCACTTCAGAGCGGGTGTTTATATGCTGTTTCCCTCCATTACTCCCTCAGTTGCTTTTTGGGGAGAAATGGAGACTGAAATCTCTCCTTGCCTTTTCCCAGAGGCCTGGTTGCAAAAATAGGAAAAAGGAGTTTGACTTTTATTCTAAGTCTGTTGAATTGTCCTTGGAAGATTTTAAGAAAGAGAATAAATGAATCATTTATTTTTTTTAATAAAAATACTTCTGGGGAGGGCCTCCCTGGTGGCGCAGGCGGTTGAGCGCAGCGCTGTGAAGCTATCTGCAGCCTCTGCAGCACCAGTTCAATCCCCGCCAGCCTCGAAGCAACCCACATGGCGAGCAGACCTCTCCTGTCTCGCCCGCTGCTCCCTCAGCAGTGTATTTTGTCAGTCTGCCTGTTCTGTTCCCCACTCTGTCTCTGGTGAATCCTCTCACCCTCCCGCGCCTCTGGCCTGTACCCCAGCTCTTGTTTAAATAAAATAAATCTTAAAAAAAAAAAGAATACTTCTGGGTAGAGAATTACTGGTGGGGATTTATAGAAACTCAGAAGTTCTCAGAAGAACTCACTCTTGCTTTACCCTACTTGCTTTACCCTACCCATCTTACCCTACTTGCCAAACGAGTAGGGTGGATGCATGGAGACAGTAATAGCTGTGATGGATGGGTGTAGACAAAATTGGGATACAATTTTGGAGGTAGAGTCAGAAGGATTTGTGGCAGAAAGGAGCGCGAGGTAAGGAAATGAATAGATGCAACCTATTTTTTTTTTTTTTCATGTGAGCACCTGGAAAGACTAGGGGAGAAGGTTTTGGAAAGGAGCATGTGAGTCTGAATCTGACCTTGTTCGTTCTGAGGTGCCTACTAGATGGCCACGTGGGATAGTCAGGTAAGCGGTGGGACGTGTGCGTGGACATGCGTGCTTGGGAGTCATCACGCAGAGCTAGTGTTTAGAGCTGTAGGACTGAGAGAGGTCACTTAGGGTGAGAAGGAAAAGTGACTGCAAACAGAGTGAGGGGAGGCCGGTGAGATGCAACAGCGCCGCAGAGGGCAGTGTCCTGGAGCCCAGGGGGAGCAGCTTCCTGAATGGATGGACCAGTCAGCTGTGTCAGGCCCTGCTGGGAGCCAAGAAAATGCAGGGCAGAGACGAGACCACTGACTTTGGTTACACGAAGGTCACTGAAAACTTGGAAAAAAGCATGTCTGTAGAGTGGTGGAGACAGACACTGAACCAGAATGAGTTGAAGGAAATGCAAAAGCTGAAGAATGGAAATGGCGACTACCAACCACTTATGAAAGAGATTTTCTTGTGAAGGGGAACAGAAACGAGATACCATCTGGAATAGGGGTGCAGGGCAAAAAGGACTTTCAGGAAAATAGGGCATGTCTGTTTGCTGATGATGAGGGGGAGGGAGAGACCTAAGCCAAGGGAGTCATCCGTGGAGGCCAATGCCTGACGCCTAGGACGCTAGAGGAGACAGGATGGGTCCCTCGCACAAGTGGAGTTTAGCCTCAGGGAAAGTAGGGGCCTTGTCCCTGTAGTGCTCCTGCTTTACGATTAAGTGAGGCAGGAAAACCTGTCAGTGTGGGGTTGAATTTGAATGTGATCGCAGGTGTGACAAGGGAGGACCAGCTGTGAAATGTGGTTTTGGAGAGAAGAGAGGCAGCGTGGCAGCATGCTCAGGCAACCTAGAGGACTCGTTTGAAATTTATGCCCATGATTTTTAAATGAAACCTGTCAACATCGCTGTGTGCGTTTTTTTGGGCTGTAGTCAGCTGCGAAAATACAGCGTTGAAATAGGCAGAGTGAAGTTGACTAAAGTTGGGACTTTGCAAGGAAGTTGTGATAGAGGGAGAGAGGGAAGTTGGAGAGTTAAGCTTGATTGCAAGAGAGTGACTAGCGATGGAGTGTTGGATCTCACATCTGCTAACATCTGAGTGGATGATGAACTGGGAGGAGGTGGTAAGGTCAGTACATTGTAAGTCTTGATGGAGTTAACTACTGGGATGAGATTATTATGTTTGGTGAACTGGAACAAAAAGAAAGGCGGTTGGAGAAAAAGAGGTAAAAAGTGAGATTAAGGAGTGGCCAAGGAAGTAGAAGGGGAAAAGAATATTTTCTAAAGGAAGGGGTGGTTAATGGCCTGAGGCACTAAGTAGGATAGGGGTAGATGGGTGACAGTGGCATAAAATGGCAAGATTCTTATTGACTTTAACAAGGACCTTTGCAATGGATCCATTGCAGTGAGTTGAGAATTGATTGAGCCATCAGAACTTAAGAGAGAGAAGTCAGAAGTTGGCTGTGAAGGGAATATAAAGAAATTGGTGGTCACTAGAGAGGTCTATGAAGCCTTAAGACTTTGAACAGTGGAGCAATAGTTGATGGTTTTTAATTGAAATTAAGATAACTGTAGATTCACATGAAGTTGCAAGAAATAATATGTAGAGATTTTTTTTGCACAACGTGTCCAGCTTCCCCATTGGTGATAGCCTGTAATAACACAGTACAGTAGGCCATCTGGAACGTTGACAGTGATGTAAAATACCAGCCCCATCCAGATTTCTCCAGCACTACCTGTAGCACATATAGTCAATTCCAGACAACTTCACCCCTTATATATCAAATTGTCTGCTTTGTAAATATCCAATACTTGTTTTTATCATTCTGGCTTACTTTGCTATGCATAAGTCTCCATTTTGCTAAAAATATCTGCAGTTTATCCTTTCTTTTGGCTATGTAATCCTCCACAATGTGGATACACCATATCTTTATGATCCAATGCTCCATCAGTGGCCATTGAGGCTGTGTCCATGTCCTACCTGTTGTAAATAATGAACATTATTTCCTGCTGCTATGAGCATTATGGAGCATATGGGGTTTGGTGTTGATGGTTTTATATTCTTTGAATATATGCCCAAAAGCGTGATTCCTGGGCTATATGGTATTTCCATTTTTAGATTTTTAAGGTAAACCCAGATTGATTTCTGTAATGGTTGTACCAGCCTACATTCCCACCGATCATCATGGTGGTCCTTATTCTCTGCATCCTCTCCAGCGTTTGTTGTCAGGGGCCTTTCAATATGTGCCATTATCTTGGGCATACGGTGGTATCTGAGTGTGGCTTTAACCTACAGCTCTCTTATCAGAAGTGACAAAGAACATTTTTCATTTCTTTTGACCTTCTGGGTATCCTCTTTGGTGAATTGTCTATTCATATCTGCTGCCCAATTGATTTATTAATTGGGTTGTTAATTTTTTTATTTTAACCCATAGTTCTTTACATACTTTTTCAGTTCCACTTTCTCCTCTCCTTCTGGGATTTCCTTGATATAAATTTTGATCTTTTGTTGTTTCCCGGGTCTCTGAAGTTCTGTACAGATTTTTTCCAGTCTGTTTAATCTCTGTTGTTCTATTGATCTGTTCTCAAGTTCACTGATTCTATCCTCTGTCATCTTCACTCTACTATTGAATCCACCCAGTGAGTCTTTTTATTTATATTATTGTATTTTTCATTTTTAGAATTCCCATTTTGTTCTTTTAAAATTTTTCTGCTTCTGAGATTTTAATTTTAAGCATTTTTGTGATGGGTGTTTTAAAATCCTTGTAAATAGTTACAACATCTAAATCATCTCAGTGTTGGCACTAGCTGATTATCTTGTTTTTTGCATTCAAGTTGTGATTTTCCTGGTTCTTGAATTTTTATTATTTTGGACAAAAAAATGTAAATGTCCTGGTCATTTTGACTAATATATTGGGAATCTCTGGATCAGTCTGAAATGCTTTAGTAAGCAGTCAGCCTGTGTAGGCCTGGCCAGCAGGTGCTGGTCTCCATGCGTTGTGTTGTAAGGCAGTGAAGTCTTCGGGCTTTTGCAGTGTTACTTTGGTTGGCCTGGTTTATTTGTGCCACTGCTTTTGCCTAAGGGGACAGGGCGGGCGGGGGGAGGGTTACCTGGGCCAACAAGGTTGAAGTGGCTCCCTGGGAAGGCTACTTGTGGTCACTGATGTTCCCCTGCCAGCTCCCCTACTTGCCCCAACATCTCTTGGCAATGAAAGGGAGTCTCATGTCCTTTTTTCCCATTGTGGGGACAAAAGTGCTTATGGTGCAGGGGTAGGCCCCACTGATGTCTCCCAAAGCAGGGCAGTCTCCCAAGTCTGCAGGGACAAAGAGTCTAGGCCTACTTATTGGGGCAAGCTGTGCCTTGTTCTCTGCCTGGCTGCCTGGTGTTTCTCTGCAAGGGAGGGGAATCTTGGCCCCAGGGAGGAAAAGCCCTTCCCTTGGCCATTTGGAGTTAGTAGAACTCCTCTTGCTGGCGCTCCCAGCCTCACTGGATATTGTCAGAGGGATAACTGATTTGGAGAAGGAAAAAGTCTGCTGGGCTGTCTCATGTTTTCAGCTGGGCATCAGGAAAATTCTGGGTCTGGGTCACTTTCTGTTGGATAAGGGTGTTCTTGAGGGACCCTCCCACTGTGTGTTCCTGCAATCCTAGGATCCTAGACTAGATTGCGGGCCTTTTGTCACCTGTCTGAGCTCTTCTCCATTTGCCTCTGGCATTATTCCCAAGATGTGTACTTGTCCTTGGTGCAGAGGAGTGGGGAGAGGTGCATCCACCTCATTTTGTCTGGGTTGGAAGTCTTATTCTGTGCTAAATACCAGCAAGAGCAAGCCAAGCAAGTGAGCCTGGTCAATAGGATGAGATCCCACAAAAAGCTAAGAGAAAAGGACTCAGAACACAGATGACCGCTGAGAAGATCAACGTTGCAAGAGGTGGGTGGGAGGGAAGGTGTGGAGTCAGGTAAGTTAATAGGTTTGGTAACAGGAATTTGGGAATATTCTTACCCAATAGGCCTCATTATTTTTCTGTGAAACAGAGAGGCAGCGTTCCAGCCTAGGTGCTAGAGTTTGACATTCTTGGCTAGGTATGCTACTGTGCTTCTTTCCAGCTGTGGGACCTTTGGCAAGTCACTTAATTCCTCTGTGCCTCAGTTTCCCACAAAATGGAGATAATGAGCATGTATTTTCATAGGAATATAATGATGGTTAATTGAAATGAATAAATATTTGTAAAGTGCTTAGAATCAGGTATTTGCTTTGTACATTAAACAATCTCAGAGGATTCTTATGTGTATTAAATTATTGCTAAGCAACGTGCTTAGCCAACTGCCTGGTATATAGCATTGAACACATGATACTATCATTTTCATAGTTACGTGAATTTTTCAGCCATAGGCTGTTTACTTAAAGTAAAATCATTTGTCCATTTTTGCCACTCAGGTCAACCTGTGGTTTGGTAGAGAGGGTCCAGATAGAACGTGGAACCAGTCTGGGTTGGCATAGTGGAGTTGGGAGTAATATGAGGAGCTCCAAGATGCAATGGAGCATTTATTTCCCAGGACAACTCTGAGTGTTGGGGCCCATTGGGCTCCCCCTAGAGCCTGCTCACCCACAGTCTTATATGCAGCTTTCTGACCTTCTTTGGTTAAGCCTGAGTGCTCCTCCAGGGCAAGGACTTCTATTAAGGGAAGGTTCCCATCACTTCATTTTACAACGTGCTCTCCATGTTACAACGTACACTCAACATTTGAAAGTCCCTGAGAAAACCATTGTTTTCAAGTGTCTGAAAGACGTTCATATGAGCAGTCAGCTACATCAACCATGTAAGAAGTCCTAGCTCTATTTGTTCTGCGGCAGTGGAAAAAATCAGGGTCTTTCATGGTGATGGAAAAGGAATACAAAGAAGTATTAAGAGCGCCATCTTGTGGAATGATCTATCATTACCATTTAGAAGTCAAAAAGCCACCAGAGTGAGGCTGTTTCCTTTCTATCCCCAAGGCCCAGTCTGGAAGAAACACTTTGTCAATTATTTTGAGTAAATGAATGAATGACAGAGGGTGATGAGGGTGGATTAGAGACTTGGTTTGGAAAGTTTACCTGGATGTTACGTTGACAGAATGTATGCTGTGCCATCCATTATTGCTTTGGAGACCTTTAAAAATGGTGTAATTGCTCCAGGGCATTATTTTATACCTGCCATCGAAGAAAATAAAGGATAAAATTATTTGCCTGAAGAAATCAGACATTACCAACTTTTTCATGTTGTCAGTGGCAGGTGAATAGAGTATCTGATGGGATTATTCTCTTCCTGTAATTACCAGTGTTCAGCAAAGTAATAGAGCTGCTCAAGAGCGTGAAGAATATAGTTAGCTTCAGAACTGGTGGGTGTTCTCCATATTTTATTAGGCTAAACTAGTGAAATTGACAGTCGAACTATTTTGACCATTAAGAATGTCAATGTCGTGTGGATTGACCCAATGTTTCCAATCAGTTCATATAAAAAATTATTCTGGATATATGGTAGGTCTGGATACTGTGCCTGATTTTACAGAGACAGATAAAATATGGGCCCTGCCTTCACATGTCTCACCATTCAGTGGGGAAGCAGACACTTAGCCAGCATGCCTCATATTCTAGTTATTTCCATTAAGTGCCAACAGTATTAGGTTAAGCCAAAATCTGTAGCAGTGCAATGAGATCTCTAGGAAGGCGTAATAGTAAGAGGCGTGAGGGCATGCACTCTGGCATCAAACTGAATCTGAATCCTAATTTTGCTGCCTATTAGGTGGGTGACTTTGAGCAAGGTACTGAACTCTACACCTCAGCTTTCTCATTGATGTAATGTGGTGCCCACTCCATGTGATTGAAGTGAGGATTGAATGAGTTAATATGTCCAGAGCACTCACCATAGCACCTAGCACAACGTACATGCTGTGGAAGTTTAGCTGCTATCATCATCATCCTCTCTGTTACTGCAGAGGAAGCATGGGAGTTGTTCTTTGTAGGACACGTTCAATTACATTATTCATTCTTTTTTTTTATTCAAGAACGTACATATTCAGTTCCTTCTTTTCTCAGTTCCTGTGTGGAATAGGTAGAAACTCCATTGTCTACTGCTTTTTATTGATCATTACCGCCTTGTAGTCTGGGCCTGGGGTCAGAGCTAGAGCAAAGGGATAGGGAAATGAAAGGACAGCCGACAGCAGTACTAGCTGCCAAGGAACACAGGGTACGTGGGGGTTTACATCAAGAGCATGGAAGAGTAAGCCAAAGCCGAGATTATCTGAATCTGCTTGTACTTTTGTGTCTCATTTTGAAGGTAAAATCTATTCTGTCTTGGCGTTAAGAAAATCTGTTGAAATATCTGGGAAGACGCCAGACAAAATCAAGGCCGGGCTGTGCCCCATGGTGGGCATTTAGTGCCGTGAGCTCGCTCTGTGCACATTGCCCCACACTGAATGCTCTGTGTTTTCAAGCTGTGAAATCACCCGCCATAAAATACATTTTCTGTTAAATTGCTTAATCCTAAGAGAATGTTTGTGCCATATCAAAAATATTGACAGTGAAGAGGTAAGGTGATAAAAGTTAACTATGGAATATGGTTACAATTTTCTGTTGTTTGCAATGCCTTTTTTTCCACCTAGCAATGTTTTGCAGCACACCTTTCTGAAAATTGCACAGTGTTCACCATTTGCTTGTTCACTACATCCAGGTTGTCAGGCTAAGGCTGGTGGTAGTTGGTGTTCAATATTCCATAAAATGTCAAATCAGAACAGTGAGGTCCTTGTACCCTGTCCCCGGCCGTGGGCTCTGAAATTTGAGGAGCCCATCAACTTCACCTATTGTCAAGTCCATATTTGCTGCTCTGTTGTCTAGGGTGAGATCAGGATTTCTCCGGAAGGTCCACATGAGACCCCAGTGGAAGGAGAAGTACCTCCAGATTGTGTAGAACACAGGCTGCATGGGAGGACTGATTTCATGGTGCTGTTTGAGCTAACTTGCCTCCAGAAATCCTAAGGCCTCTTGAAAATTTATGTGGAAACTATCATTGCCTGTATTTACTTTCAACCAATCACCTTTATTATTGTTTCAATAAGGGCATTGTGTTTTTTTTTGTTTGTTTGTTTTTCTTTACTAAATATAGACCAGCCATCAACTTGAACTTAAAATGACACAGCAGTTAGCTCAGTCGGTGGTGCAGAAAGAGTCTTTTATGCTGCTATGATTTGAGCCCGCTATATATATGTTCCTGACTAGCTCTGCCAGCAAGGCTCGACGAGTCATACTTTGTCTAGATCCCTATTAGGACTAATAATATAAGAGGTAACGCCAGCTTAGCATGTGCATGATCTATTTGCCTTTAGCGTGCCTCGCGGATTTTGAAAGTTTGCAAAAGTCATTACCTATGAGATATGTCACAGGTCAAAGAAAAGTGTCCTGGCCAAACCATAGTGGATCAATTTGTGGTAGAGTTTGACTTGGTCATTTATGAGACACACAGTCTCTGTCCATCTTTGCAACTTAGTAACAAAGCTCGCAAAATTTGCCCAATGCCAATGTTAAACCTGGTTGAAGATCAATAATAAGGGGAACCAAAAACGAAACAACAGCAGAATTCCGTGTAAAACAACTTGCTTTCCTTGTGGGTGCTGATATTGGTGAGCGCAAGTACAACCTTGAGGAAGAAATGAGAGGCCTATCTCTCCCTTCTCTCCCCTCCCCAGCAGTTACTCCTATGTCATTGTCCCTTCTGCTAAGTACTGGAAGGGACGCTCAGGTCAGATTGCTCCAGGTTTAGAAGCCATAACAAGAATAGAGATGATAATAATATTAGCTACACTTTCTGGCACGTTCACTCTGTTTAGGTGCTTAAAATGTCTTACCACATTTAGTTCTTACTGAAACTCAGATGTAGATATTTTTCTGCTCCTCATTGTAATATTCTAACAACTTCATTTTCAAGAAAAAAGCAGTTCTATTCTCCCTGAAAGCAAAGAGAAGAAAACCTCGCAAATCAGCTGCAAGGATGAAGACACTCCCTAGTTTTTACTAGAAATGTACCTCCTTGCTCAGCCGCCACTGCATCAAACTGTCTGACCTTGATGATCTAGATCCTTCCAAACTGAGCATCTGAGTCAAAAGCTTTCTCTTTTAGAATCGTGAGTGTGCCCCTCCTGCTTGTCTTCTTCATTCTGGGTGCAAGGACAGGCTGAGCATCTGATGTGCCTCCACTAATCATTGCCCTAAATGCCCTTACCTTCTTCCCGGAGGTACAGTTCCAGGAAATCTGACTTCCCTACATTAGCTGCTCACGCACAAATGCCTCACAGGTAGGGTTGCCAGATTTAGCGAACAAAAATAGACCATGCCTCTCGTTAAATTTGAATTTCGGATAAACAATAACAAAACAGTTATTTTTAGTCTAAGTTGGTCCCAAAGAGTGCATGGGACATTCTTACACTGAGAAAATTCATTATTACCCTAGAGGCAGATTTCGCTAGCATCCTATATCGAATCTGGTAATCCTGCCTGCTTTTTATAATTCCAAAATTATATAAATGAAATACAGCGGTCAGACCAATTTTAGCTTGTTTCCTTCTAGTGGGAAGTAACAGGCCATCAACTGAGTAGCATCAACTTATAGAATAACTGAAGCAAGAGCCTGGAGGCATGCTAATTAGATGCAGGCTTGCATAGAAAGTCTTGCCTCATTTTACACTTTCGGTGGTTCAGGTCCCAGAGGTCAGTCAGTAATGTCCCCTCAAAAATCCCCATCCCAGCCTAGAACCCCATTTTTCCGTTACAGGATTGCTGATAAATAGGTGGTAGGCCAAAAACCAAAGAACCCAACGAATAAATGGGCAGCACAAGTGGGCAGACAGTTCACCAGCGAGGCTACCCAGAAGGATAATAGACATGAAAAAATGTTCATCGCCACTAAGGAGAGACAGGTTAAAACCACCGTGAGCTACCACCCCACGCCCGTGAGCAGGGCGCCTAGCATCAAGACCTCCAACAAGGGCCGGGGAGGACAGAGAGGAAAAGGAACCCTGATTCGCTGTTGCTGAGAATGGGAGCTGGTGCGACCATTCTGGAAAGTCACCTGACTTTACCTTCAATAACTAAAGCTGGAACCCGGTTAGCCCACTCTTGGGCATCGACCCACAGAGTCTGAGCCGTCACCATGGAAACACTGTGCCCTGCCATTGTTCACGGCAGCATTATTTACAATAGCTTGGGCCTGGGAGCAGCCTAAATGTCCGTCCGTAGATGTGGCCTCTCTACACTATGGAATACCATGCAGCCATGGGAAAGGTGAAGGGCAGCCATTTACAGTGAGTTGGAGGAGCTTGACAGAGTTATGTGCAATAAAACCAGTCAGAATAACAACATCTCCTGGACATTTACATAGCGGATGAACTGATAAAGCAAAATACTTACAAACACTAGTGCATGTCATCAAACAGCATGGGGGCTCTGAAATTAAGAGGGAATGGGGGAGGCAAAAAGGCCAGAGGTCATAAGGTGGGGAGAAAGGAAACCCCTTTGCCATGCCAAAGGGGTCAGTTAGGACTGAAGTCCAACCCAGAAGTTGCACCTAGTGGAAAAGGTGTCCCCCACACCTGCTTCCCCACTCCCTGCACACGCATGTGCCTTGCACTTGCCAAATCAGTCACTGCCAGGCTGAGCCTGCAAAGAGTAGGTGCCTTTTTTGGGGGAAATTTGCATAAAGGCACTGGGCTGCCGGCCCTGATTCACACAGACATTTAACACTTATTTGCAAAGTCACTAATGGGAATACAGAGATGGATGGGGCCTGGTCCCCTTTTTCTAGGAATACAGAGCCTGGCGGAGGACAGACCAATTAAAAAAAAAAAAAAAAAAAAAACCAAAAAAAAAAAAAAAAAAAACACTCTAGAAAAGGTGCCCGGAGACGGGGCATGTCAGGACAGCAGGAGAGCAGAGAAGAGGGGCAGGTTTCTCAGCCCAGTGACATGACGCTAGAGGCATATTCAGAGACCTTGGGGGTTGGCTAGAATGCAGATGAAGAATCAGCCTGGCAAAGCAGGAGGGAATTGAGGGAAGTAGAGGCATTGCAGGCAGAGGGCAAAGTGGTGGCAGCGAATTTACAGCTGTGTGAAACTCATTGCCACGTGTGGGAAACCTCTAGCTCCTCGCATCAGCTGTGAGAGCTGGGGATGAGGAGATGCCAAGTGATGAAAGATCTCCATGTTCAGAATGCATTTGGGAAACACAGGATGAGCCCGCGCCCTGTGGGGTAGCTCTCCTCCCTGCACTGTTCCCCCAGTGCACAATAAAATAATGAGTGCAACTAGTAAGCACTCAATTTTATTAAATGAATGAATGAACAAGAGATTGAGTGATGGCGGGATTTTTCAGGACCTTTAATAGGTCCATATGTATTCTCAACCTGGGGGGAGGGAGGGTCCACATGCAGAATTTCCACCTTACTTGACCACATGAGTTTTATGGAATAACCTTTTTGTGGAATAATACCTTTTTAAAGACTCTGGCTTTTAGGCCACCTTTGGGGAACACATGCTCCGTGGAAGACATTCCAACGAAGAACTCCATGAATGTATAAAAAGTGAGAGAGAGCCAGGATAAAGTTTGGAGGATCACACTTAAGTAAGGTGAAGGTCAACTCTCTCGGGAGATTCTCCCTGCAACGAGATAATTGATAGCAGGTGAGCAGCATCGGTGGCCACACCAGGTGAGCTGGCCGCAGTTCCCAGGGCTTTGCAAGGCCTTTTCAGCAACAGTCATTCATACTCACTTTTTTCCTTTCTCTCATTCACAAGTCCAGATTCTATCCCTGCTAATCAGGAGAACACCCAGCTTCCCTATGGGCAAAATGTTCGCACACCAATGCTAATCTCTGCCACAGTGGTCTCCAGAGATAAGAGCGTTTGTCAAGCACAAACTTGACATCAGGCATTTTCTACATTGTCTGGCCTTGATTTCCCATGACAGCTGGGGGCAAGATAATGCTATAATATTTATGAGTGTTTACTCAGTGCCAAGCATTGGGCGAAATACACTTTACAAACCTTGCCTCTTAATCTTTATAGCAACCCAATCCATTTATAACAAAATGGAGATACGGAGAAGTTAAATAACCTGTGCAGGGTCACACAGCTCATAAGTGGAGCAAGGACTTGAACCTGGATCTGACACCAAAGCCCATGTGCATAACCACTGCAGCTTGAGGCTGTCAGGTGTACTACAAATGCTTTGCAGTGTGTAACCAAATAGAAGTTGAATGCCTCTCCTCTGTGTCCATGTACATCTATCTTGGATGCGATCCTAACCTCCATGACCATCATGGAGTAAGATGCATCGATGACTACTTGCTAAATAGTCATGGAGTGAGGATGCATCTTGCTCTACCTGTGCTAGATCCAGCTGTTGACAGTGTTCTAATGCATGAGCACAGTTAGCTGGGTGCAGTTCAAAGCTGACTCATAACTGGCACCCAATGTGGGTTATCGACTATGGCAGCTTAACACGGTCAGAAGCAAATGAAGCAAGTCAGGATGAGGCTGTGCTGGACCCCAAACTGCTATCTTTCCTACTCTTCCCTGGGGGGTTCTAGGCTTCCATGAATCTGCTTCCCGCATCTTCTCACACAGGCTGATTCTGAGAACTAATGAGGTGTCACCTTCTAGTCTGTGGGCATAGAGACTGACTACTTGTGAGATAGGTCATATATACATTATAATACTGTTTACTCTTGCTTTTTGAACATAGAAGCATTTATTCACATCATTACATAGTCTTCATAGATGAGTTAATATGCATGGCCTATTTAAAAATTTGTAGTCAAGTCTAACATACACAGAGGCTACTTGTATAATTAGCAATTAATGCTCACACACCAAGGACACCTAGATAATAAACACCCAGATGAAGACACAAAACAATACCAGCAACCTCAAGAAGACCCACCATGGTCACTAACTCTGAAAGGTAGCCTTGAATCCTGACTTGGAATAGTAGAGAAGTAAAAGAAGTACATTGTCCCAGTTGCTAAATGGCAGGTGTGAATTTTGACTAACTCCAGAGCTTATGCATCAGCTAACACGTGTTTAAAACTATAAAACTTCCCATATCCCATGGACAGGAGAACACTTTCAGCTTTAAAAGGGTGTCTGAGAACAAAATGCTGGGCGCCGAAATAGCCAGGCCTGCCCGAGCGACCTTGGCCATGGAGAGCAGGGGCCGAGATGCTGGCAGGCTTCGCTGGTGCTGTCCCTAGGGGGCTGATGGCAGTAGCCATCTCCAGGGGCTCAGGGCCAACTCCAAACTTCGGGGCTTTGTTGTCCCCCCAGAGTACTCTTCTCAGAGCAGGAATTCCCACAGAGGAATCTGCTGAGGAAGAAGCTCAGTTGGCCAACTAGCGCGGGGCTCACAAGCAGCCAGGTTTTGTGGGGGCAGGAGGAGTAAGGATGGTGCTGATAAAATCACTGTGGGATGGTGGGCTGCATCTCCAACCCCCATCCCCTCTGCAATTACTCCCTCTTTTATGCAGATGAGAATACTGAGGTTCAGAAAAGTGATGTGTCCTGGCCAAGGTCACACCGCTGGCAGTGGCTGGGCCAGGATGCCCCTGTCTGTTTTCACTGGAGCCTCTGCTTGCTGGTGCCACTGCACACCGAGCTCAAAACACCTCTTAGCTTCCCAGAGAGTGGCTTTATGGAGGGTTATTGACTCCAGCCCTCAGGATTTCAAGTTGGCGTCTTGCTCTCTGTCATTTGGGAGCCGGTTCAGAGGAATTTGCAGGGTCTCAGAATGACTCTTGATGTCATCAGTTACTATTGATGCTACCAGAGTGAGACTGAAACATCCCTTAGGGCCTGGCTTCTCAAAGTCTGGTTTGTGGGTGCGGAAGGGGCCCAGTGGACTGTTGTGGAGAACTAGGGGTGCCTTGGTGGTAGGCGTGGTGTGGTGACATACACCTGAGGAGGTGTGTACCTGTTCCTCAGAATCTTCCACAATGTTGTAAAGCAATGCTACCTCAACAGCAACAAAAATACAATTGAAAAAAAAAAAAGCAGTCATGCTCAGGTGGCTCCCTGGCCCCACACCAGAGGCCTAAATGAGAATGTGCATTTAAAAATATCCCCCAGGGGGTTGGTTGCATACCCCTTAAGGTTTGAGAAGTGTAGGTGAATGCCAGAGAATAGAGTTCCGTGTACTAGGTTCAAAATGGGGTTATATGGAGCTGATGTCTGTCTTGGGGAGAAGACATGGAAAATATGAGTGAGATCATTGATCTCCTTTCAAGAAGAGGAAAAAGAAGCTGCCTCCTCCTTGCTGAGGCAACGGAAGGTGGTGAGAAGATTATAATAGGAACAGCCTCCCTCATTCAGTTCGCTCCCTTTGCAGGGACATGCTGTCATTAGCATTAATTGGATTTACAGTATTCACACACCTGCTGGGGAAAATAGTCACCTTAATTTGCTGCAATGTAAGGAAACATCAGCCACCTCAGCTATGCCTTTGTAGATATTATAAATCATGTGCAACGTCAAAACAATATTTCAATTCCCTAAATATGGGCCGCATTATTTGGCTCCTCAGAGCCTTTTGACTAGCAACAGCACAGAGAAGGAGGTTCTCATTGAAAGTATGTCAGCAGGGAACTCAGAACTCAGATCCAGGAAGAATCGAACTAACCACTGCGCAGATTGGCCTTCTGGAAGACCTCAGCTCTGTGAGATGATCGGGCTGATGTCCTCCAATGTTTCATATTCATTTATCCAACAGGTGATCATCTACCTTGTAGCGCGCACGAATATATATGCTAGAGAGCAAGCGGACCCCATCCCTGCTCCCATGGGTCACGCAGACATTTCACCAACAATATCCAGTTCACACTTTTATAAATGTGAGTACTGGTGTCAAATGGCAGTACCTAGAGGCACGGGGGGTGCCGTGGGGCCCCAAGAAGGAGCCAAAGCTCTTTGTGGACTTGAGAGGGTGCTAGGGAGGACTCTCTTGGAAATGACGTTCAAACTGAAGTCTAAAGATGAATGGGCGTGAACTGGAGGAAGTAGGTGAGAGTTCAGCAGAGCAAAGAGCAAATGCCAAGTCCCTTAGTGGAAAAGTACACAGAGCACTCGGGGAACTGAAAGAGCTCCAGTGAGGCTGGACAATGGGGGAGAGAGGAGGGTTGTGCGGGCCCTGCCCTTTTGTAAGGGACGGTGATGCTCTCTCAAGGGCACGCTTGTGAGCGCCAAGAGATCTGACTTGTTCCTGGCCTCCTGGCTCTCACAGGCAGATGGGGATTCGAACAGGAGCCCATTTGCATGCTGAGCTGGTGAGCGCTCTTCATTTTGACAATACAGCCTTGTCCCGTTTTACATGGATGCATTCTTGTCCTGAAATCTTGCCACCTCTGATTCAAATTGTACACCTGGACGTGTTCTCAAGTATGTCTTAGGAGTTTTCTGCCATAGGACAAATGGGCCTTTGGGCCGGTTGCCTGGCTTGCCACCAGTGAGACTCAGTTGAGCTTCCTGTGTCAGATGAGCCAGCGGAGTGTATAGTAGTGAGCAGGATCCAGACTCCTGCATGGAGAAAGGCAGCTCGTGTGAGGAGAAAAAGGAAACTGGGCTTTGCAGGGCTGGCATTTCGGAAGGGGTGACAAGCCAGTGAAACGTGAGAGGGAGCATATGTCATAGGAATCACACTGGCCAGCGAGGCGTTTGTATGTTTGCATTTTCAAAAGCACTTTGACATAGTTGAGTAGTTTGCTCACTGGACTGCTGACCCTCTGTTACTAACCCATTTTCCACATTAGGGAAGAGGTTTAGTGTGGTCTCAAGACTTCTCCATGTTCCATATTAAGTAAATGGTACAACCAAGAGTCAAAGCCAGGCCCCCCAGCTCTTGAGTTATTCACCTTTTTTTTTTTTTTTTTTGGTCTCTTGTTTGTCATTCTGAGGCTTTAGTGCAGGTCGGCGGTGTCGAGCAGACCCCGCGTTATGGCGAAGGCTGGTTGAGAAGCAGCAGCAGCAGCAGCTCTCAGATACGCCCAGGCTTCTCTCCTGCCTTGGGTGTTGCCTTCAAATGCCTAGTTGGCTTTAAATGTACATTTATATGCATCATCTAATTGGATCCCTAGAAAGGGCTTAAGATAAAGGTATAGTTAACTTTTATAATGCCTTTTCTAAAAGAGGCATCTGGAACACTGGGAAAGGGGTTGGCAAACTTTTTCTGTTAAATGGCAAGACAGTAGATATTTTAGGCTTTGCAATCTCTCTTCCCATGACTCCGCTTTGCCACTGTAGTTAGAAAGCAACCACAGACAGCAGAGAAACAAGTGGGCATGCCTGTGTTCCCATAACACTTATGCTCCTGGAAATGTGGATTGCCTGTCATTTTCATGTATCAAAGTAATTTTCTTCTTTTGATGTTTTTTAACCATTCGTGACTTGTGACTGTGCAAAAACAGGTGGCAGAGGGCTGGACTTGACCTTTAGGCCTTACTTCACCAGCCTCAGCAGCGAGGAATTCGGCAGCACATCTAAGGGCGCACTAGTCACTGCATGGGGTGTTCAACAGCCAGTTATTTAATTTTTTCTTTGGACAGTCTTGTTCTTGGCCCCAAAATCTAGTTCTTACAAATTAAAATGAACTCATTGTCCTGTGTTCACCCTTTCATTTAATAAGTTTTTATTGCCTGTGCTGGTCTTGTACATAGACATTTTATTGGCACTAGCATCTGTGAAAATCTTCCCCACATAGTTGGTTGTAAAGTCAAAGGAGCAATGGGAAGCTGGTGATCAAGTCAGAGGGTATTGCAGGGTCATGACCATGGAGGTGCTACCTGAAGCCATGGGGAGGAACGAGACTACCACAGGCCAATATCTAGAATTTCACCATCCAAAAGGATTGCACTAGCCACATGTGCCTAGTAAAGTTTAAATTACTTGCAGTAAAATGAAGTTGAAGTTGAAATGATGTTAAAAGTTAATGTTTTTTTAAACTACTTTTTTAAGATTTTATTTTATTTTTATACAAGAACTGGGGTACAGGCCAGAGGTTTGGGGGGGTGAGAGGATTCACCAGAGACAGAGTGGGGAGCAGAATAGGCAGACTCACTGAAATACACTACTGAGGGGAGCAGCGGGCGCAACAAGAGAGGTCTGCCATGCCATGTGGGTTTCTCCTTGGCTGGCAGGGATCGAACCCACGCTGCAGAGGCTGTAGACAGCTTCACAGCACTGCGTTCAACCTGCTGCGCCACCAGGGAGGCCCCAAAAGTTAATGGTTTTTAAGTGAAATTAAAAATTTCACATCAGCCATATTGATCGCAAATGGCCACATGAAGCTTGTGGCTACCATATTGGACAGCAAAAGTCTAGAACATCTCTGTGATAACAGGAGGTTCCATTGGATGGTGCTGATCTAGAGGGAAAGGAAAGACGAAGAGTAGTTTGTTCTTTTTTAAAAAGATTCATTTATTTTTATTTATGCAAGCACTGGGTACAGTCAGAAGCGTGGGAGGGTGAGAGAATTCACCAGAGCCAGAGCAGGGAACAAAACAGGCAGACAGACGAAGTACACTGCTGAGGGGAGCAGCGGGCGTGGCAGGAGAGGTCTGTGTGCCATGTGGGACCCTCACCAGTGGCCGGGGATCGAACCAGTGCCGCAGAGGCTGCAGGCAGCTTAGCAGCCCAGCGCTCAACTGCTGCACCACCAGGGAGGCCCCGAAGAGTAGTTTTGATAGAACTTTGGGTACCACCTACAATCAGGAGTCAGGAAATAGATAGTGGGGCAGAAAAGGAGATGGGAGGAAAGGGAAGGGCTGGAAAGACAACTGGGGTAATGCAGGGTCAGGGAAGGCAAGAGTGGGGGGACCTCAGAGTAAAGTACGGATCTCAGTGTCAAGTGCTGGCAAGAGGACTTGTGAAGTTAAGAGTGAAAAAACGATCCCCTGGGCTGCATAAATGGGAGGACACTCGGTGGGCACTGATGACAAGCTGTGTGCCGGACGATGGGGGCCGCCCCCACCCTGCTCCTGCTCTTAACTCTAATGGGGCAGACATCACACAGATGCGCAGAACTGATTTGCTTTTGAGTGTCTGACTTGCCCCTGCTTTATCAGCGTGGATGACAGTGTGGCCTTCTACCAGCCCGCTCCCTCGGTAGCCCTTTCAGTCTTTGGCCTTGAACATTTCCAAAGCAGTTCAAGGCGTGGCAAAACACTCAGAGCCCTGGGAGAGCAGTACTACTTCATTCAAAGGGGGTGACTGAGATTGGTAATGAGAGTAAAAAATTGTGTGTGTGACCTTTGTAAATTTCATGTGTAATCGTTAATAAGAACGGAATGGCAAGTGAGGCAGCGTCGTAGGGAATATTAAATCTCAAGGGCCATAACGAGCATTGGCAAGGGCCCTTTCAGTAGACTAAAATGAAGCCCCTGGGATTCTTTCAGGCACACTTAATATGGTGATTCTGCTGAGATGAGAGCAGAGAGGACCATCAGTCAGACACGTGATCCTAGAAGAACTAGCTGGAAGCCAGGATCTTGACCTTCAGTGTTAGCAGCAACCATCACTCTTGTTTGAAATCTTTTGGGGGGTTAGCTGCTTTACTTGAGTCCTCTCCTCTTAGCCTCACGACAACCCTGCATAGCCCCAATTTACATGTGAACAACTGAAGTTCAGAGAGGTGATAAAATTGTCCAAAGCTGCACAGCTTCTAAGAGGCGGAGCCAGCCCAGGTCTCTCTGACCCTGGAGGCTGCATCCTTTCCACTTTGAAACACTACACTCGGGAAGTAGGACAGAGGCGACACTGAGGAGTGTGCACTGAGCAGGGTTAAAGATCACCCCTTCCCCTTGGGACCCGGGGCCAGGGATCAGTGAACTGGGTCTTCATAGCTGCTCCTCATGTTTCCTTTCTCCTCAACCTATATTCCAACCTCATCCCTCCCTGTTTGCTTGTCCAGAGAGAGAAACAGGTGATGAGAAAAGCATGCTTGAGATGTCTGCGGAGCGGTGCCCTGCTTTGCTTACTATAAATAGCTCCCTCTCAGCCAGTTGCCATAAATGGCATTTTGCAGGGAAGGTGACCAGTCTGAAATAAGCCCTAAGGAGATATTCACTTGATTTCTGCAGTGTCTCCAGTTTATTGCATACAATTAGGCATGTTGAGATCTTGAAGCCAAAGTGGTTTCATCACATTCACGATGTTGTCCCACGTCGTTGGTCTGGGGCGCTACAATTAGCCAGAAATTTGCTCCTCTACTTACAGACCAAAAGGCAACAGTGATTTAAACCATCTGGCAATGGAAACAAAATGGGGGCTGTGTGCAGGTAACATTTTTACCTGCTCAATGCCCACTTATGACACAAGGACTGTGAACACATTTATACTAAGTAGGTGCAGCTTATCCCAAGATGATTAAAAAGGAATGGGGCGTGAATTTATGCATATGAGCCATTTTCATCATTTTCCAGTAGTAAATAGCCAAATAATTGATGGTGGGTCTGTCATTTATTTAGCATAAATGAAATGACTGTTATATAAGGTAGAATATGTGTATTGATTTTGGCTGTGTCTTTTAACAAGGATAAATGATTTTACTTCTGAGAGTTTTTTGTAATCAAAACTTGCTGCAAAGCAGAAAAAAGAAATCTACGGGACCGGAGGCTTCCGGGCAGGTGACAGCGGAAGCTGCGGCGTTTCAGATGGACCCCTAGGGTCTGCCAAGGGACTTGCCTTTCCGGCTTGGGAGGGCGGAGACTGATTCATTGCTGCTTTTAGGTAGTGCTGCCTGAGAAGGCCCCTAGGGCTCAGGAACTCTGCGTCCTGGTCTGATCTTGGGCCCTGTAGCCAGGATCAGGGCTGCTGGTTTCTCGCCGGGCGGGGTCAGGAGAAGATTGCCTGGAACTATCTGGCCCTTGCTGAGAACAGGTTGCTGGGGTGAGCACCCAGGGCAGACCTCCCCTTTTTACCCAAAGATGCATTCCCTAATTTCTATCTTGAGGGAAGAGACCCAGCTTGAAAAGGCCCCGCAGGCTCTGATGTGATGGTCAGTCAGGACGTGCTGGCTTCTCCTGCATTGCTCTTCCCTTCCACCTTGACAAGGAGGCAGGGACATAGCTTTTTTTTTTTTTTGGCTTTTTTTTCCTTTTATATATTTTTTACATCATTTTTCATTTTTGCACAATGTAGGTATTTTCATCTTGGTTATAGTCCCCGTACAATTCCCACTACCCTTGTTTTGATCCTACTCTCTCCTCCCCCTCCCCCGTAGTGTGTCTCTGGTTTATAGTTGCTTGTTGATTTTGATTTTTACTTCATTATAGTCTTTTTCCTGGCCCCTTATTTAGGTTTTCTAAATTCCTGCTATGAGTGAGACCATTCGGTATTTTTCTTTTTCTTTCTGGCTTATTTCGCTGAGCATGATCCCTTCCAGCGCCATCCATGTTGCTGCAAATGTCATATCTTTTTTGATTGCTGAGTAATATTCCATGGTGTATATGTACCACATCTTCTTGATCCAGTCATCCATTTTTGTGGAGAAAAAGGAACTCTCCTGCACTGCTGGTGGGAGTGCAAACTGGTCCAACCACTATGGAGAGCTGTGTGGAGATTCCTCAACCTGCCAAAGATGGAGCTTCCATAGGATCCAGCAATTCCACTCCTAGGCATTTACCCAAAGGACACAGAAACATTAATTCAAAAGGGCACCTGCACCCCTATGTTTATAGCAGCTCTATTTACAATAGCTAAGCTATGGAAACAACCCAAATGCCCCAAAATAGACATAGCTTTCTTATTCCTGCCAAGAGGTGAAGCCCTGGGACTCTGAGGTGCAGTACCTCACTCCTCGTCCTGCAGGGTGGTTGTTGACAGAGCGGCTTCTGGGATTGATGGGCCAGGGCTGGGATCTCACCCCTGCCACTTCTGAGGTACGGTTCTGCACAGGTCAGTGCATGCTGCTCCTTGTCGTGTCATAAATGGGGGGAGAGGTTGCGCAGGCTGTAAAGACTGGAGATGCGACTTGAAAACTCATGGACCGATATTTTGGGATGTAAGGACACTTTGTGAAATAAGCTACTGTTTATATAATTCCTCCCAAAGAATTGCAAAAATATTAGATAAAAGAAAAAAAGTAATGGGAGTCGTAAGAGGACAACTTCACAAGGTCGCTAAAGGAATTGAATTTGAGGATTCCCGCTCAGCAGCCTGGCAGAGTGGTGGGACCTGGTGAGCCCCAGTCAACATGCTCACTCAGCCAAGGCACCCCCTTTCTGTCTTCCCGCTGCTCTCACATGTCCTCACCCGTCGGTCATTGCAGCCCTCAGGACATCATCCTGCCCCTTCGTGGGAGCATCTCAAGGTCAGGGAACCTGCCTTAGCCCTTTGGTGTGCTCCACTTCTGCCCTTTGTGGGCAGTCAGGGCCCACCCATTTGTAGGTACAGAACAGTCTGTGGGGAGCAGTTAGCTCTTCTTTCTAAGCCTTCCTGGGCATGCTAATGGTGCATGGCATGATAGTTACCTTCAGGTTCTCTCAGAAATTCACTGAGGTGCGAGGCCAGATTGAAATTCACCTCTACATATATATTCTACTAAGTTCAGAAAATTGTAAGCATCTTGGGAGAATGCACAGTGGCACATGCACAAATGACAAGGGCGGGGGGGGGTAAAGAGAGGGGTGACTTTTGGCAGGGGAAACTTGAGGCAGCTTTAACAAATGCACAGAAAATGTACTGTACCTGAGGGTAAACCTGATGCCACGTGCCAGGCAGCATGAGGTCAGGCACCAAACACTTAGACACTAGGTATGCAGACAGGGTGGCCTCTCCACTCTGTCCTCTGTCCCCAACCATGCCCTGCTCCTATCAGCACTTCCATGGCATCTTGTATGTGCTTCCCTGGAGGTCTCGCCACCTTCCATCCCTGTGATTCTGAGACAGAGCCCTGGATGCAGGTGCGGGCCCGAGGAAGCCTGTGTGCATGGCAGGGCCTTCATTTAGCCTAAAGAATTAGACAAAGGGAAGGAGGACCTTCCAGATGGAGTGTACAGTGGGAACACAGGGCTGGAGCCAGAAAAATGCATGTAGGCGTGGAGGGTGGGGGATGGGCAGGACTGAGTTCACCAGGATGGCTGCTCTGCAGAATTTGCATCCCAGGACAGGCTGGTGCAATGATCCGGATATCCCACAGGCAGCCTGGCATTGTGCTGTGCTGATGGACTTGGGGGGGCAGTGCAATTAGCTGAGAGAAAGAGATTCTTTCAGTCAGCTTTGCTAGGGCCCTCACCCCAGCTGGAAGCATATGGTCTGGCAAGGGTCCTTGCCTTATTTGGGCCCGTTGCCTTCCTCCCCTCACTACAGATTAGAAGGGAAAAAGCAAAAAGGCAGCTGTACTGCCTGAAGGAGTAATCATTAGCTAATGCTGCCATCTCCAGGAACCTGCCTGCTAATAACCAGCTCGCAGCAGGCCAGCTTCCAACTGCCTGCCCAGGCGAGCATTCCCGACTCCCTCTCTGCCCCTGCCTCTGGCTTGGCTTCTCCAGCCTGAAATTTGACCGGGCAGCTGGAGGGAGGGATAAACTGCCCAGGGATCCTCAAATCCTTCACTGCCAGCTGCCTTCTCCTTTCTCTGGTCTGAGCAGGATGCCTAGCGAAGGTTGTCATCTGAAGGCTAAGAAGCCTTTGTGCTAGTTGCATGGGCTGCCACAGGAAAAGACCACGGTCTGAGGAACTTACACAACAGAAATGTGTTTGCTCCCAGTTCTCGAGGCCAGAAGTCCAAGGTCAAGGTGTCAGAGGGTTGGGTTTCTTCGGCCTCTCTTTGTGGCTTGCAGATGGCTGCCTTCTCGCTGTGTCGCTGTTTTCCTCAGCGTGTGCACGCGCCTGGCTCCAGCTGTACGACCCCATTTGCTCTCATGCAGACCCCTTTCAAGCTGGACGATGGCTCATCCTGACGGCTTCCTGTTGACCTAATCACCTCTTCCAAGGCCCCATTTCCAAATCTAGCCACTTTCTGAGGTATGGGGGGTTAGGTCTTCCACACACGAATTTGGAGGCACACAATTCAGTCCATAACATCCCTCATACAGTGAACAGGATACCCTGATTCCTCAAGCCTTTGGGTTAGCACTTTCCTTCTCTGAATCTTTCTCTTCAGGGATTAAATGGGTTAGCGCTCGAAGCCAAAAAGCCTTGTCCATCAATGAGGGAGTCTGTGAAATACACGTACTATTCCAGAAAAGAAATATAAATTAGTGATGACTTGCTAGCTAATGTATTTTCACAATCCAGACTGATTTCTTATTCGGAGAGCAAACTAATGTAGCAATTTCATTATACATTTTGAACTTAATATATATCTTCATTTCTTTATTAAATAACTGTATTTTAGGTTTTATATATTCCAGGCACTATGTTAAATGCAAGAGAAAAAAAAAGCTAACTATTCGAACATATTTGCTAATTAGCTCTTATTATAATTTTAGACATGTATTCCATAATGAATTGTTGGACCCTGAAGTATAAAAATCAGAACCAATATTTGATGCCAGGAGGCTGATTCCTGATTAGGGAACCAAAACAGATGCTGGGCAGAACCAAGGGGTGCTCAGGGATGCTGACCGATTAAAGGGAAAAAAAACAGGCTGCCTGCGGTAGGGTTGGTTGCACCTGTGTGGATAAAGGCACTAGTATGTGCAAAGATTTTTAATTGGTGAATGAGGAGAGCTGGAGAGGGCGGAGTAGGGGAGGGAAGGATTTTATAATACAGACCCCCAATCAAATTCTGATATCAACCACCCCTTCCTGGGCACCAGTTCAGCCAAAGAGATAAGGTCCAGAAGCAGAGCTGCCAGGAGAAGGACTCCAAGGCACCTGTCAGCAGGAAAAACAAGCAGTGGGTTGGGCAGGACTCAGAGGCTGGAAGAGAAGGAAGGAACCAAGGAACAGAATGTACCGCACACGCCACAAGGCCAAGGTGATGGCTGCCATTGTCTCTCGAAGTAGCCAAATCGTGTTGCCTACCAAAGCCAGAAAAGAGAGCAAAGACCAGAAGCAGCATCTACCTGCCCAGCTTCCCATTCTCTGCCTGTTCCACAGGGATGGCTGCTCTAGTCCTTCTTCTTCCCAGCCATCCCCCATACTCAGATGTCAGAGGGGTAGAGCAATCACAGAGATCGCCAGGGCCACCTCCTCCAACATGGTGAGTTTAGCCATTCTTCTAGTGAGTTTGTAAGCGTAGTCTTAAGGATTTAATTCACCACACACAGTTCTTCAGTTCCTTCCTTTGTTCTATCATTGATTGATGCAGTGCATGAATATTTTCAATATTCACATTGTGCCCGGCACTCTGCTAGGTGCTGAGGATACTGTGGTGAATGAGAGCAGCAGGGGTCTGGCCCTCATGGAGCTGACAGTTGTGCATCTACCGTAACACTTTCTTGGACACCCTCCCATGGCCTGGCAGGCCAGAGAGTAGAGCGATCTCCCTTCACAGAGTCAGGAGAGGTCCACACTGAAGCCTGTGCTGGCACCTGCTGCCTGCAAGTCAACCAGCCGTTCACCCCACTAAAGACCACGGAGCCAGATACAGATTGGGACAAACCATACCCAGCCTTTGGCCTCCAGTGTATTCTTTCAAAATCAGAGATGCGGGGATGGGGGGTGAGAGGATTCACCAGAGACAGAGTGGGGAACAGAACAGGCAGATCCACTGAAATACACTGCTGAGGGGAGCAGTGGGTGAGACAAGAGAGGTCTGCTGCACCATGTGTGTCAGCTGCCTGGCTGGGGATCGAACTCATGCTGCAGTGGCTGCCAGTAGCTTCATAGTGCTGAGACTTAACTCCTTGCGCCACCAGGGAGGCCCCCAGTTTACATTTCTAATGACTCATGGTTCCTACATGTAAAGTGAATGCAAACTTACATTTGTTAGAAACAGTTCTCATGGAGTAAAGTCTGTCAGACGGCTTCCCAGGTTCAAATCCTCACTCTTGTTTCTTTAATAAACTCTCTTAGTGTTGCTTGCCCTGACTTACTTCAGTTGACATAATCTAGAGTGGGTCTGCAGATATTCTGTTTATTTCATTAAATGTGATAAGTAGATGCTAGAAGGTATGTCACAAATTCCCAAGACTGCCACCAGGAGGGTGATTTTCTAGAAGAACTCACAGCATTCAGCATATGGTCATGCTCATGGCTAAGATTTTTTTCCAGCAAAAGGGGACAGAATTAAGCTAGCAAAGGGGTGCAGTGCACTGGGAAGAAATGGGGGCAACCCAACCCAGTGCAGGCCTCCAAGAGTCCTCTCCTGGCAGAGTCACGCAGGACATGCTTGTTTCTGCAGCGACAAGTGTGACAGAACATGTGAGCTGTGGTCTACTGGGCTAGTGCATTTGAGCCGCAGTCCCCAGGGTTCTGACTGAGGGCTGCTCTCATATGCCCAGCTGCCTGGTATGGGCATAGATTCCAGACACCCAAGAAAAACAGGCAGGTATTCAGCCTCATCCACATTGATTGGACAGAGTAGTTTAAAAGCAGCAAGTCACTTTTATCATATAGTGAAAGTTTTTTTAAGCAGTGTGGGGAACTGTTTGCCAGCCAAGTTCCCACGTGCCAGCCAATACACTGTACAAGGAGACTTTCTAAGGACAGAAATCTCAGGGCAGTTAACTTGGAGAAGAAATGTGTGTTTGTGGGAATGCGCAGTTCAAGGAGTTTATTTCCTGGAATTGAGCATTCCAGATCGCAGCAATGAAAGGGAGAGAATCTCCCTGGGAGAGGGAACGTGGCTTATTTATGAAACGGAAAGAATTCCATCGGCCGAATCCAGTACACAGCCTTCAGGGTACCTGTGTCGCTCATTCATTCCAACATATGTTTGAGTGTCTACCATGTGCCAGGTACTATTTGAGGTGCTGTGGCTACTGAACAAATATCCCTGTTCTTGTGGATTTTATATGCATAGGCTGAATGCAACAACATCTGATTCACTGGAAATTCTCTCTCCAGTGTCAAGGAGAACATCACCATTCAAATCCATATGATCCAGCAACTCCACTCCTAGGTACTTACCCAAAGGACACAGAAACATTAACTAAAAAGGGCACCTGCACCCCGATGTTTATAGCAGCACTATTTACAATAGCTAAGCTTTGGAAACAACCCAAATGCCCAAAAATAGATGACTGGATCAAGAAGATGTGGTCCATATACACAATGGAATATTACTCAGCAATCAAAATAGATAAACACATGCAGTTTGCAGCCACATGGATGGAGCTGGAAGGGATCATGCTCAGTGAAATAAGCCAGAAAGGAAAAATACTGGATGGTCTCACTCATAGCAGGAATTTAGAAAACTTAAATAAGGGGCCAGGAAAAAGACTATAATAAAGTAAAAATCAAAATCAATAAGCAACTATAAACCAGAGATGCACTAAGGGGGAGGGGAGGAGAGAATAGGATCAAAACAAGGTGGGGAGAGGGAATTGTACGGGGACTATAACCAAGATGAAAATGCATACATTGTGCAAAAATGAAAAATGATGCAAAATATATATATATATAATTAAAATAATAATAATAAATTAATTAAAAACAACAACAACAATTAAAAAAAAACAAATCGATTTAGCCTGGCCCCTGTTTAGAGAAAATACAAGAAAATATCTTCTATCCAAAGTTCTAGCTAGGCTGTGTGTTAGTAGCCTGAGACACATACATATTTAATGCTGATAAAGTAGATTTTCAATGGAAGCCATTTGGTGCTGCTCTGATAAGAGACCTTGGCATATTTTACTTAAGAGTCTTAGTCTGAATCCATTTATATGTTGGCAACATGCATTTCTTCCTGGTGGTGGTGGTGGTGACAACAAGAGTAAGGAATAACCTGTTAGCCGTTCAGAGACCAGTGAGACACAATCAGACCAGAAAATAGAGTAATGGGCTTTATTCAAACAGAGCACTGTGAGACATGTAGTAACTGATCAATTTTGATTAAGTCAACAAGAATGCTGCTGCTCACTATCCTGAATGATTCTAACTGTCTACTGTGGCCAGCCAAGGCACGTGTCAATCTGGTCTCTATCTTAAATCACTGAGAATGGCTCTCGGCTTAACTTTAGACAGGTCAGGAAAGAAAAATTTACTTTCACAGAGTTAAGTCCTAGACTCAAATGTCACCCAGATTTGGCCACACAGTTAGAAAGGTCAGGATGGTTACACGAGTTACAACCTCATCTCAAAAGTTCCAGGAATCTTAGAGTTTGGCATTATTTATTTTCAGCTGAAGTAGGCGCTCTTGAAGCTAGCATGCTAATAGGGCAGATGCTTCATCATTTCAACACATGCTGATCTTTGATGTCTAGAAATTCAAAGCATAGCTCCTAGTCATCAAAAGGCAAGCCACTTCTAGAATGGTAGTTTCATTTCTACCAATTAAACAAATTGCTACCTATTTGCTATATTTTTATTTGACAACACTGAGTGAGTGACAGTGCCCCCCCCCCCCCCCCCGCTTTTTGCCACAAATGGCCAAGAATCTCAAGGCAAGAAGAAAGCAACACTGCAGCTAAGTAAAGCTCTCTCTGGCATTTAGCTTTTGGAAAAGACAGTCAGGATATGCTGATATCCAAATTGAATGACTGCTTGAATGCCTTAGTGCATTTAACAGTGCCTGGTACCCAGCATGCTCTTGGTAAATATCTGATGTGATTGAATGAATGGCTGGATTAAACATGCAAAAGCAAAATGGCGCTTAGAGTATGTATGTGAAAATTGAAGTCACCCCTTACTATGGTCCGTTATCTGGTTGTGTATTTCAAATTTTTTCCATGTTTCAAGTCTAAAAAACAATCATCATCAATAAAAATGAGTAATGGAAGGTGCTGATTCAAACATAGATAACTGATTTTCTGACGATGAGAAATAGCCTCAGAGGATAAACGTCTGGAAAATAAATTGTTCGCAAAATTATATTTCCAATTAAATCCATGGTGTGTGCTTTCATGCAAAAAATGCAAAGGATTTGTATACTTCTGCGAGATATAAAATAGAGGGAGACTTAG
Source organism: Talpa occidentalis (assembly GCF_014898055.3). Taxonomy (NCBI): domain Eukaryota; kingdom Metazoa; phylum Chordata; class Mammalia; order Eulipotyphla; family Talpidae; genus Talpa; species Talpa occidentalis. The sequence continues at coordinate 8,982,837 of NW_023601543.1, forward strand.
GAGCATGGACTCAGGTGACAGACAGTCTTACTCAATGCCAGAAGGTCTGAGCTAATGAGGTCTTGTTTATCACTGTCTCTGCAACACACATCTATGAACTTTTTGATCACACACCTCTGTGTGAGTGTGCATTTATGTACAAATTAGGTATAGGTATGCATCTACTAAAATATTTTAATTGTATCATAAAATAGAAACAGGTATACAAATAAAAAAAGATGAGAAAAATATAATTGAAGCTCCAATATGACCTTCCCAAATTCAGTTGACACTGAGGCATCCCACTTGGGAGATCACTTTCCTACTGTATGGTCCATAATAGGTGCTCAATTAATAATGCTTGTTAAATTATTGAATGTGTTCAAGTCCAAGACCTGCTGCTGACTCTGAACCTGAGCAGGTTCTACTATCCATATTCTGGGTCTTTTTGTCTTGCCATCCATAAAATAGGATAAATGAATAATAGCTACAATTCGGTGTTGTTGTGAAGAGACTCTCAGACGAGTTAAAAGGTGCATCTCTTTATGTACTAACTCCCCCAGTGAATCAAAGAATGACACATATATTGGCCCTGCCACCCACCTCTTCACCTCCATCAGACCTGTCTGTGCCTCTGAGAATGGATCATTTTGAACTAAGGCAGGAGTGAAGCCAGGAAAAAGTCTTTGGGGACTCACCTTTCTCTTGTGCCGCCTCTCCCCCATCCCCATGTCAGCTTTTGCTGGTCTTCGAGTAATGCATGATTACATTACAGGTTGGCAAGGGAACAATAGGGGTGCAGAGGCCAGGAGAAAGAAAAGCCCCCCTTTCTTCCTTCTGCCCACTGCCCCTGCCACTTTTTCCGAAAAAAAAAAAAAAAAATAAAGCTACAACTCTTCTGACCACAAAAGTCAGCGGACACAGACAGTCCTGAACCAACTTCACTTCTGCTAACTTTATGATATGCAGCACTGCCTGCGGGGGTGGGGGTGTATTTTCAGGGATTTGTTTTAAGAAAAGCTCCTGGGCTACCCCTTTCTTCATGCCTTGTGCCACATGTCTGCCATCACGCTTACCACCTTAAGGTATAATGATGTGTGGGTCTCTCTCCTGGGAGCTAAGAACTAACTCACTTTGGGCAGAGGCTCTTTCTGATTCCTGTTGGGTTCTGCCAGTTTGCAGAACAGTTCAGTCCTCCACCTGCTTGCCTCCTGCTCTGTCCCTTAAGGCTCAGCTTAATGGCACCTCCTCTGAGATGCCTCCCTTGACTCCAGCCACCCGAACCCTGACCGATGGGCTCGGGATACCTTCTCTGTAACCCAGAACTGCACCTTTGCTTGTGTGTTCCTCCACTAAACGCTGAATTCCTTGAAGGAAGAGATAGATTTTATTCAAGATTGTGTTCCCCAGCCACACCACCTCCTCTAGGCTCGTTAAGTGTCTGTTGATTTCACTTTTCAGGTGATGGTTGGGATTTCCCCCCTTATTTCTATTTCATTAAAATTGTGTTCCTGTTTTAAAACTGCCTCTGGTTGCATCAACATTGCCAAGCAATGCAGAGTTTGTTAAGTTTAAACCGCTATTCCGTCCTCTAGGTGGGGTTGTTCAGAAAAGGAATGGCCAAGTTATATGTGCTTTGGGGAAACAGGTATTGCATTAGTCTGCTAGGGCCTGGGCAATTGAAGCAACAGGAACTTAATTCCTCACAGTTCTAGAGGCTCCAAGTCCAAGATCACGGGGCTGCTACGTTGGTTTCTGTGAAAGCCGCTCCTCCTGGCTTGTGGGCGGCACCTGCAACCTGTGTCCTCCAGCAGTTTTTCAGGAGCTGGACCCAGGTCGGGGGCTAGTCACCTGCCAGCCAAACACGAGCCGCTGCATCCCCTTCCCCTTGTCTTGGGTCGGGCACAAGGGCTTCTTCAGGTTGCAGTCTTGCAGCTGGTCACCACTCAGGCCACCGGGCCCTCCGAAGCCTGGAGGTCTGTGAATAAAAACCTCAAAAAATATTTTTGTTGCTTTCATTCTGCTGGAGAAGGAGCTGCGAGGACAGCATTGACACCGCTCGTTATTTCCTTGGGTCTGTGGCAGCCGGGAAGGAGGGAAGTGACTGTCTGGAGACTCGGCCTCTGCGGCAAGGGTGGGGGTGCCCTGCCTCCGAGTTGCCCCCACCCTTTCTCTCTGCCTCTCAGCTCCCAAATGGCCTTGGCACTTGGCTCAAGGTTGCCGATAAGCCTCCTGCCTCAGCCTTGCCTGTGAAAAGCAAGACTCCCAAAGTTAGATAAGTTTTTTTTCCCTCTTGTGCTCTCAGGGTCTGCAAGCAGTTTAACCCTGTCATGTCAGTTTCCCGTGCAGCCGGATGGGGAGCGTCTCTTCTTTGGATAAGGACGCCAGTTCGTTCGGTGGGACCACCTTGTGATTTCATTTCACCTTAACCACCTCCCTGAAGGCCCTGTCTCCAAATTGGGGCCTAGGCTTCAACCTAGGAATTTGAGGGGACACACAGTTTAGTGCAGAACAGGGACCCTCCCAAGGTTACAGGTTGCTGTGCGGTTCCATGAAACACTGCATTTTCATTGTCTGGGAGCCACAGTAGCAGGATGACTTGTAACCCCAACCCAGCCAACTGCCTGAGTTTCTGGAATCCCCTCCTGTGTTAATGGAGAGAACTTAGGCTGCTGGAGGCATAGGAAGCCCCTGGGCTGGAGTGGGAACATTCCAGCAATCTTTGCCTTGCCCTCTGAAGCCTCACTGCAGCCAGCTGAGAAGCGCTGCCCATTCTCTGGGCCAAGAGAACTGCCTTCGGCAGGCACTTCAGGTACCAGGCACCGAAACCTCCCGAAGGGAGCCCTGGTCTGGGAACTGGAAATGCCTGAAGCAGTGGAGGTGACCAGGCGGGGTGATGTTCCACCCAGCCCTCTGGCCATACAGCCAGTGGAGCTGCAATGCCAACTTGCTGTCAAGACCCTTGGGGGGCCTGGAATGGGGCCTTTCTGCATGACAGCACCCTGCAGCCCTGGCGAAAAAGGCTGTGTCTGAGAACTGTTAGCCCCTGCATATTCTCCAAGTGAGTCTCACTAAATGCTAGTATTAGGGAACATTCATAGTTATGGTGGGAATTAAAGTCTTCTTGGGGGCAAATTAGTATGTTTAACCCAGAGTTTATCACAGTCCTTAGGTTTCTTTACTGGAGACTTTACTAGAACCTTTGGCAAGCCAAATGGATAATTTGAGTGGTGAACAGCAGTTCCCAAACTTATCAGTCACAGGCGCTTTTCCATCAGAGAATTAAAAATAAGAATAAAAAACCCAGTTTTGGAGACATCATTGCCTTGCAACACAGAGTATGTTTTAGGGTGTCGGGCACCACGATGGGGCTGGCCTATATTTTGAAATGATGACCACCGTAAGTTAGTTAACATCGAGCATCTCATTTAGAAAGAAAAGGAAAATGCACATTTCCTTGTGATGTGAACTCTGACGCTGTCACCTCAGCACCTTTCACAGGCACAGCCGCGGTGCTCATGGTGGCCACGGGGTCCGCATCATCCACTCCTTCCCCTGGTGACCCCCTTCCTCCCATTACTCCTGCCCCCACCTCTCTCCTGTAAGCGCAAATCTGAGCCCTTTTTCTATGTGGTGGGTGTTTGGGGTTTCTGTTTTTCAGGTTGAATGAAGTCATACCATATTTGTCTTTCCCTGTCGCTCAGAACGTATGGGTGGAGTTCGTGTCCCCAGGCCTGACCTTCAGGAGCAGTAACTTAGGGAGACCAAGTAAAAAGCCATCACTTGACTTGAGGGTTCCCTCCCAGTCTGGCCCTGCTCTCCCTCACGGCACCACCTCCCCGTCAGCTGCCAGGAAAGCCGAATCCACTTGGCCTTCCATCTTGGCTGGGCCTCCTGCCGTTCCCTTGGCTGCCTTAGCAATCCCCGTGGGGTCTGCTGCCAGCCTCATTTGCAGGCTCCCGGCTTTCCGGGGAGAACTGGCAGGTGTGCAGACCAGGCCCTCTGGACCCTGAGAACCTGGCTGGCGCTCAAATCTATCTGTGGGAACTACACTCGCCCTGGTTAGTAGGAGGGAGATTAACTGCTGAAATCACCAGATACCTTTCAAATAAATTTTCCTTCCCACCCAAGGGAGAGTAGGTGCCCTCGGGAAGTACCGAGGACTCGTGTCCCAGCCATCATTAGCAAATACTAATTTGCCTGGTCACATGGAAGAAGAAAGCGGAAGGTGACATATACTAAGCTTCGTCAGCTGCTTACTGAGTGCCAGGCACTGTAGCGAGTGCTTTATACATCCCTCAATTGAGTTCTTACGACCATCCCACAAGATGGCTGCACATACTGTGCCCATTTTGCAAAGGAGGAAAGTGAGGCCCAGAAAGAAGAGGAAACAGGCGCAAGGAAGCTCAGCTCACAATGAGCAGCAGAGCAGGGCGTCAAGCCTCCGTGGCGCCCACACCTTCTCAGGGTCCAGGGGGCCTGGTCTGCATAACTTTGCTCTGTTGCTTCCTTTTGAATCTACAGCCCATCCGCGTCCTGTGGGCCAAATGAATGAGTAGCTTTGACGACTATTTGAAGCACCCTCTGTCTGCCACCTTCCCCAACTAGAGTCAGTTGTTCTAGTTGAACTAGGTTTTTTACAGACAACGATCCAAGAGTTGGCAAGGTCCAGCTCCGGGTTCTACCATCACAGAAAGGCACGAACTTACATCATCATCTCACCCCTATCACTTAACCTGCCCTCCTGCTCGCCACTTTCCAAGCTGCAGGCTCTTACCTTTCTGAAAGCACTTTCAGTCTGTTCTGGTGCAAAACCCAATCCATCCCCCTTGGGATGAAATCCAGTCTCCTTAAATCGACTTTGAAATTATCCCCTGCCTGCTTCGTCAGTTTACACCTCCAGGACCCACTCCCCTGTGCCCATTCCGTCCCTGACCTGCGGCCAGAACAAATAGCAGGTGAGCTCCTTCCTGAAGCTCCTGGCTTCCGGTTGGGTCACACCTCCAAGTCTTTGCTCTATTTTTTCTGCCTGGAATACCTTAACCCTCTCACGCACACATCTGCCACAGGAATGTTCAACATTCATGTTCATTTAACTCTCACCTACTTGATGAAGCCATACTGGTTCCCGGTCACCTTCGTGAAATCTTCCCAGACCTCGTTCAGCCTCCCAGCCTAGCATTTTTGAAAATGGTCTTCCATGGGTACCGCTCAGCTCTGGAAAGTTCCTACCTATCAGGGACCTGGACTCATTTATTCCTGCATCTCAAGCACCCCAAATAGACCTAGCCCATAAAGGTTACCAGAACATATTTGCCAAATAAAAGAATGAAAAAGGAAGCTCCCCGAAAATAGGCGAGTGTTTTACTTTAATTTTGAAATCAGCCCAGAGAATCTCCTGAATAAGTGAACAGAGAGATTATAATTAATTTTTTGTTCCTAAGGTCATGATATGTAAATCTAAATATTTAACTTCTCCCTTCGTAAAACTCTTCTTTGGAAAATAAAAATTGCTCGGGGTGGGAGGATTAGCATGCAAGGGAAATGTGCTGGCTCTCCACCAGGGGGTGCTATAAACACAAAGAGAAACCCTGCTCTTAAATTGGTCTTCATCAGAAACTGCAGAAGCCAAATAACTTTTCTATTTTCTCTGCATTGCGTATAATTTTGCAAGAAATGAATAACTCCTCCATCATGCTTGAAGACCGTGTATGCCTGAATCCAGGCTTCCTGCTAAGAGGATGCACATATGTGCGTGCAAGCCTGTGTTCATGCACACACACTCCTAGCACATTCACAGGATCTGGGCATCACCACGAAAGATGTAGGATTTGTGATACAGCTGTAATTTGTTCCTAGACAAATGTGGGTGTTATTTACTATGATGTCCGAAACAGAATTAAACAGAACAAAAGCACGTGCCGTGTTGCTCTTCACCCTGACATAGACTAGACTATTTTAGAAAAAGTCCATCCATGATCAGAGACAGGATATCAGTGAGTGATGGTCACTAGTGCACAGACACAGCAGTCCCAGCTGTGTGCACAAGTTCAGCCTCTCAGGAGGCTGCAAGGGGGCATCACCCCCAAACAGGCAACATTTGGGGAGTTGTGGTTGTATAACCAGTGGCTTAGGTAGAGCAAATATTATTTTTGACATCACAGATCCATGTCCTGCCTTCAGCTTGTCTCTCGTGGCCTTGGACTCGGAGTGATATTTTTGAACTGTCTTTACCTCTGCCTTCCCCTTTCAACTCTGACCTTTCCGAGTATGTGTTCTGTTTGTGCCTCCTGCATGTGGGCCAAGGGGCATTGGACAGAGGTGCATTATAAGGACGAGGTCGTTGTTCATGGATTGCTTGCTTATTGATCATTTTCCACAAAAGTGCTGCTAAAAATGTCAGGCAGGATAATGAAGAGACTACAGGAGACATCAGCAAAAGGGCCAGAAGGGACTAGGGGACGAGAAGACGATCTTTCACTGGCTGCTCATACTGCGCCAGCCACTGCCGTAAGCAATTTATATGAATTCCTCATTGAATAATTTTAATACTCAATGAAGAAATGAGGATCACCCCCAAACCAGCCATCAACCCCTCTTTTTGCACAAATTTGCACAAGTGGCTCTTCGATGCAAATCCCCACTAGGCGGCACTCATGGAAGTGACAGGCTTCGCCTGTGTCTTGTATACCTAAGGGTGGTGATGGCTGGGATTTGAGCAGGTGTTAGAGCTGGCTCCTGTGTTCATGGGTTAGGAGGGAATCTCCCTGGCCGCCTCTCTGCCCCTGCCACCCTCAACCAAAACGAGAGGGCAGTGCAGCCTGTGGTAGTGGAGACAAATGAAGTAGGTCCCTCGGGAGCGGGGGGCTTCCTGTGCAGCTTTGCCTTCCCTAGCCCAGACTCTGTAGTATTGTAGAAAATGAGGGGTGTGGGCAGTGCTGATGGACTTGAAACTAGTAGGTTCTTTGGAGATGTTTTGATGGAAGAGGGCAGACACGTAGCATAAAGACGCCAGGTTAAGAGAAATCAAATAGGGTATTTCGTTCAAGCGCCAAGCAAGCTTGACAATATTCCAGCTAGTTGCCACTCTGTGACCTTGTGCAAGGCGATTCCCCTCTTATTCTGAGTTTCCTCATCTGAAAGAATAAGGCAAAACAAAGAAAACCTCACGGGCTTGACAGGATGCACTCCGGGAAGTATTGGGCCCCCACTACATGCTTTATGTGTTGAATAGATTTCATTTTTCAGACGAGTTTTTTTAGGTTCACAGCAAAATTGAGAGGATGCTATGGGGATGTCCCATTTAACCCCTACGCCCCCAAACACCTCGTCCCCCATTAGCAACATCACCCACCAGACTGGGACATTAGTTACAACTGATGAACTACATTCACACCTGGCTAGCACTCCAGCCCCTAGTTGACATTAGGGTGTCGGACATTCTAGGGGACCGAACAAATCTATAGCGACGTGTCTCCCTCATTCTGGTAAGCAGAGTATTTTTACAGCCCTAAAAATTCTTCATGATCTGCCTGTTCAACACCTTTCGCCCAAACCCTGGCAGCACTTTACTGTCTCCATAATTTTTCTTTTTCCAGTGTCCGAGGGGAAATCAAGGCGTCAGTCTCTTTGGCTTGGCGTCTTTCACCTGGCCACAGCATTTACCTTTCCTCCATGTCTGTTCGTGGTTGGAGAGCACGTTTCTCTTCAGCACTGAAGAAGGTGCCCTTGTCTGGGTGGACCATGGTCTATTTGTCCATTCACCTACTGAAGGACATCTTGGTGGCTTCCTAACTTTGGCAGTGATGACTAAAGCTGCTAGAAACATCTGCTTGCAGGTTTTGATGGGCAGAACAGTTCCACTCATTGGTACTGTTGATGAAAAACGGATCTGACCTTACTCCCATCAATCCCTCCCTCCCATCCCTTCTTTCCAAAGTGAGGGGCCGGTGCAACCAAGATGCCCAGTGTGCAGCTAAATGTTCTTATTAATTAGCCAAGAGGCTGCAAGTAAACAATGTACTACAAATCTGTTTACATCGTCTGCTGCAGACATTTTTAAACAATTAAACTGCCCAGGGTCCTGGAGACAGAGCTTTGCATTTTAATGGGAAATGATTAAATATCAGGCATTATTGCTTTTGATGTGTCTGGGCTCTGAGAGGAGGCTGAGTATTGATTGGGGCCTCCAGGAAAGCAGGAAGCTGACTCGGGCTGCTTGACCACAATGCAGTGAAAGCTGGGAGATCTGCAAGTTCTTGGGCTGGAATTTAAAGGCCACTCGCCAGAGAGTTAACTAGATTTGTCAGATTCTGTTTAGTTGGACTCTGCCTGTAGGGGCAGATGATAGCTCTTGACTTCAGAGGGGCACTGTGGGTTCATGGGGCAGAGAGAGAGCGAGAGAAAGCGAGAGAGCGAGATTTAGTGACACAGCACTGAGCCCTGACCCCAGTATTGATTCTCTCTGGATTCAAATCTCAATGTGAAGGAAACGGAGGCTGTGCACGCAGCCCCTGCCTCAGTCACGAACACACAACTTTGAAAATGTATGGGTCCTGATGACGGCAACCACGCATGCTCAGACTTCTCGCTCATTCACCATTTCAGAGGGACCTTCTGTGTTGATTGCGTTTCTGCCTCAGGTGCTGCTCAGATCACAGGCGGCCCTTGCCGTCCTGCCCTTTAGAGTCCAGGAAATGGCGGATCTTGGAAACAGCTGATTGCAATCACGAGAATGGGCCTAGTGATAGAAGTTAGTGCTGAGTAGAGAGAAGGGCCTCAGGAGACCACGGGCAACTGGAAAAGTGTGACGTGGCCACCTGAAAAGCAGTTGTCCTCCTTGGGAGATGAGCAGGCACACAAGGGGAGAAGGCATCCCAAGCTGCGAGACACCAATGGGCCCACTATTTGGACAAACCTCACCCAGCCTGATGTGTAGCGTCAGGAGTGGTACCCCAGCCAACTGGAGCAGCACAAACCCGCACCCTCTTGCTATTTGTAAAGCAGGGGAGGGGAGACTTTAGCCCTAAAGCTTAGAAGCTGAAACCAGTACAAAGACCATGAGACTTTTCACTCCCTAAGGCTCAGTAGAATGGGGCCCACCTCTTCCCCTGGGGCCTTTCTATCCTTAAAATCCTTCCCTTGGTCCCACTACCCCAACCTGAAGAATAAGGCAACCCTCCCCTCATAAAAACACTTTTGTGAGAGCTGTCATTCATTTACAACTTTGTGTACATTGGTTGAATCAGATTGTTTCCTCCAGAACATCTGAGCAACATCAGCCGCCATGGGGACTAGGAGGGAGACAAAGGCAAGAGAAGGTGAAGGCACGGGGTGCCTAGGGGGTGGCCAGGCTTAATGGGGGTTCCCCGGCAGTGGAGTCACAGCAGTGAAAGAACAGCGCACGGGCTCCGAGTGGCTGGAGTGAGTTTGGGGAGAGGGGAGAGGAGAGAGGCCTCCCGGCCCTGTCTCGCAGCGTGGCTCCGTGGCAGCCCTCTCTTTGTTTATTGCTGTGCAGTCCAGATGTCAAAGATTAAGTTGTTGTCATCCCGGAGGCCCTGTTCCCCTCCACACAGACCCGTAGAGCCCCCGCCGGACCCTGAGAGGCGAGGGCTCGTCTAAACTCAGGACCGAGTCTCTCGATTAGGCCTGATCAGACCACTCGTGGAGATGACTTAATTTTGTCCCTGGGGAAATGCCTGTTTTAAAGCGCTCTTGCCTCGGCCAAGAGAGACAGCATCCATATTAGGGTTTTCTATTTTTGTTTGAAGGCAGTTGGCATCCCTCCTGTGTAGAGTTCACTGAAGCCTAAATTCTTCCATTAGCCACTTTGATTTGCAAACAGGGGTCTGAGCCTAAGCAACTGTGTGCCCAGTGGCCTGAGCACTAGCTCAGCTTCCCAACCAAAGGACCAGGGGGATGACCCCAGGGCCACCCTAAAGCTGCCCCCCTAAACAGGTTAACACACGGTTTTGGAAGAGCCAGAACAGGCTACATTATTTGCAGGCCCAATGGGAAGCAAAAGGTTTCAAACATTGCTAGCCTTGCTTTCAAAATTGCTAAGCATTTAAAAATGGTGACAGCAAAGCAAGATGCCCAGGACAGACCCTCCGAGCAGGGTCCTGCGTGTCCGCGTGGCACAGACACACGTCCAGGAAGCCGGCCCCGTTGAGGACCAACCCTTTGTCTCCCTTGGGTAATGAAGGCGCCTGATGTTTGGGTCCCTGGGCTGTGGGCAACTTGTGGGGGTGGGGTGTTTGGGTTCAGGGCAGAATACATTTCCTCTGTCCTCTGCCTACTGCTGAAATCCTGCCCTGCCAGCTAAACCAATTTCACTTGAGGTAGATCCCTCAGGGAGGGGCTGAGGTTTGCAGCTGTTGTCTGTTACACTCTTAGTGTTGGATGGCAAAGTGGAGGGAGAAAGCAGAAGGCGATTTTGATTATGCTGAGAAGCTTAAGGGGGAAAAATTATGTAAGTTTATGGAATACTTTTGGGTATACATAATCTTCCTTTCCATCTAGCGTGGAGGATGGGCGACGGGATGCCATAAATATAGCTCCTTGTGGGTGTCAGTAATTCTTCAATATTCATTGATAGTGACGATATTTAGACCTTGAGACAGATTTTCCCTTCTCTCTGACTCAAGGGAAGTTTTCCCAGAGCCACCCAGAAGGAGAATCCAATCTGTTCGATAGGAAAGACTCATTGGTTCCCGGAATAACTACATTTCCATTTCCATTTGAATTTTTAACCAAAATAGTGGGTCTTCCATGAGGCAAAAATACAAAGAATGGCAGTTTGGTTTGGGGTTTCACTTTTTTCCTTAAAATTGGGATTCCTATATTAACACTGGTGAGTGCTTCGGAGTGTGTACGGTAAATGCTGAAATCATCTGTGTTTCTTGCTTTTTGTTATAATTAGTTGAATGCGTTGTCATAGGCTTTCACAAAAGCTATGCATAAAAGTTCTCTAAATTTTTAACAAAGGGCTTTGATAGGAAAATGTATTTTTTGGCAAGTAACTCAAAATTCAGGTAGAATTTCAACATTTGAAGAATATTTTTTGCAGAGGATTAAGCAACTGTAATTCTTATGAAAGTCTATTTTGTTTGTAGCATTTTCTATTCATCAATAATTCAATTTCAATATAAAAGATACATTTTCTACATCCCCAAAGCTATTGGGGAGCCTTTCAGACTGCAAGTTTCCTGACACTGGGAGAAGCATCTGCCCAAGAAGGCAGCTCGCTCCAAAAACTCTGCTAATGTGCTGAGGCATCCTGTTACAGACCATTTTTCGTAATTCTAGAAGGCAAAATAAAATTTTATGCTTGGAAATAATAAGTTTAAGCAAATAGTATGGGCACAGCTTATATCTGAGTCCAAGCAATGGTCTGATGTCTGCCAGAACAATACTGCTACATGATGAATCATTAATGATCCGGGAGAGCCATAATGGTCTGTCACTAATGCCCATTAATGATCTCTCTATACCGCGAGTATGGGCTTGATGTTTCTGGCCAGTACCTTGGAGAATACTTTAGATATGCCTTAAACTTTCTCTGATCTTCTCTCTCTGTGTCTGCCCCAAATGTAGACAGCAATTGTCTGGGTAGGACCAGCTTATAAAGAAGCATGGCTTTGTTAAGGAAGTCGTATTCAGGTAAGATTTATTTAAGCAATCTTTCTGAAGCTTATCCTGGACATGAATGCCTTTGTAGAAATTAATAGAATTATGCCGGAGAGCCTTCGGCGGAGGTCTTTTCTTGGCAGATGGGGCACGGGCTCTTGAGTTCCCCTGTCCTCTGTGATGTTCGCTTGTTGAGCTAGACTCTTTGGGAAATGTCTCCTTTGTTGGTTTTCTAAGAGGTATTTTAGATATTCATTGTTACAGGAGAGGGAATGTGTCTGTCTTTGAAAGCCCTCTTTGGATTGAGAAATCCGTGCTACCAGCCCATTCAAGAGGGGTTACCTACTCCATATTTGCATTTACTCTATGCACCCAGCACATCGATTTGAAATTTTTCAAGGAAGAAAACAGAAAAAATAATTATCCGTGGCTTTAAATGTATTTCGCTTTTAGCTTAGCGCAAGGAAAGGAAGAGAAGGCGGCGTGGAGCTAAGGACAGGTGGACACAATCGCACATTAATTCTGAGAATTTGATTAGATATATCTTCAGGGAAATCACAGAAGACAAGCAGTCCATAATGTTGGAGCGAAACTAGGAGGCAATCTGTCCCTCCATGGCGGCAAGGGAGATGCCGCAGAGAGCTAATGGAACCAACGCCCAAGAGCCTCTGGCAGACGGAGCAAAACAAGAGAAGGAAGGTTGCCGGAGCGGCCAATTTCAAGCCTCTGAAAATAGCAAGACAGGCATTCTTTTGGAGGGCACAAATCACTCCGGTGGCTACTTTTGGATGAGAAAATTTAACATCCAACTAAATGGCATCTTTGTCTCAGGACACTTTTTGTCAGTTTCATATTATCTGAGCGAAGTAGCCTCATCGAGCAGACACTTTCCTGGAAACCCTTTGCACTTCCTCATTGAACTTGAGAGGATCTCAGAGAAGGCTAAACCTTCTAAATGTTTTATTTTGTTAGACTTTTTATCCAAATGAATGATTTTTCTCTTTGCAGTTTATGTTTCTGCAAAATCCTCCCCCCTGGTCTGAAACTGCTGAGTAACATGTGTTTATTCGTGGAATTAACTGGGATTAATAGGCTTTCCCTTCGGAGTACTTCGCAGGATCTCCTGAACTACATCCAGTGACCCTGGAGCATCCCCAAATGAGGTCCAGATTGATCTATCATGTTGCCTGGGCACTGTTTATTAGGCTATTTTCAATGGCTCTTGCCATGAAAAGAAGAGAAGCTTGTTTGAAGTTGGGGCAGCAAGGGCAATGATCATGATGATAATCGTAAGAGAATTTCGGAGATCGGTTCAGCTTTTATATTTTTATTATTCTTATCATGCATGCCTACCCAAGTCTTGCCTGGCAGAGGGTGGACAGCTTACAGTCATCTCTAAAGGAAGGAATTGCAGGCCTCTGCCCTGTATCTCAGGATGATGGGACATGTGGCAGAAGCACTTTACACTCCTCGCTCTGCTTGGGAAGTGTTTGTGTGGAATGCTGCATTAATTCGTTGCTGAGTAAGGCCTGTGACATGGGTACTTCTCCCCAATCCTTTATCACAGTGACATGCGTGTGTATTAATTGGAAACGATCAGCTTGCCATCTGAGCTGTTTGGTAAGATTCAAGCGCAAAGCCACTTTATACTTACAAAAGACGCTAGGTTGATTGATGAAATGGTATAAATAGGCATGTCTGTGTTAAATAGATGTGTGTTCATGGCAAACGCAGCCCTTTTGCGCAGGGGAATGCCAACTATGGAGCAGATTGGCAGTGGCTGGGGATGCTGCAGTTTCCCTTTGAAAGCCATATTTCAAGTACCTGATGGGATATAGGCTTAGCTCTGTGTGCGCGGCAGCACAGCCCAAATGAGAGAGGAAGGATTATACAACCCAAGAATGGCGAGTCTCAAGAAAGGTCAGATAGTTTATCTCTGCACTTAGGAAAACACTTCGTCCTTTCTATACAGATGAGACTGTCACCACTGCGCCCACAGGCTCTCCAAGGAGCTCATTTCCACCACTCTCGAGGCAAGAGCATTCACCCTAAATCCCCCATCCTCCAGTTAAATCTGCTGCCTCTCATTTGATCCACAGGGAAGCTAAGGAACAGATAGTAGCCGCCCTCTCCCTGTAACGCTTCACAGCCTGGCAGTCCTCAGGACCAGCTCATCTAAGTTAAGGAATCGGAGATTCTGTAGCCTAGTCTTTCGGCTGTGTCCCTAACCAGTGCTGTTTTATCACCCCCACTTCCCTTGTCCTTGCGGGGATGTCTTCTGCTTGTCTATGACCCCTTCCGCTTTTCAAGTTCCCTTCATGTTCCTTTCTGTTTCCGGCCGGTTATGGACCTTCTCTTCAGTGGCCAGACCCTTCACTTGCCTGATAGTCACGTATCATGTTAACTTGGAGTTTCCAAGACTTAGGACACACAAAGACAGATTTCCCTCTCTTCGGGATCTATAAAAAACATTGTATTAATTGTTTTCTTATCGATAGGCACTTATGCTATAGCTCTTAACTGTTGTTTATGAATCATCCCTTCACCCATTTTTTCAGGGGATGCGATGTGTACTCTCCATAGATCCCTGATTCCAAACGTTGAGGCCATACCCACCTAGATCGCACCTCCAAGTTCCTGCTAGTATGTGGTTCTGACTGCCTGCCCCTGGCCTGGTGCTCAGTGGATACTTAGTGTGCATGGAGTGAATGATTAGATCCCCAATGGCTGCATGGCATGTGCAAAAATATTTCAGTATATTTGCTTTGGACAAATGATTAAATAATCCAGGCTGATCTTCTAGAACTAACCAGAAAGAGTATCTTTGATGAGTGTCTTTAGAATATAGAGTGGAAGTCTGCTTGCCTTTTGCCATCTGCTTTAGAAACTGGAGATTTTGGAGCTGTGAATACTATTGGGGGTGAAGAGGTCTTGGGTGTTGGATGGTTTCTCCCAGTAGCCAAGCTCTTGAGAAGGAAGGAGAAAATCCTCAGGAAGCAAGTGCCCCTTGGGTAGAGAAGGTTTTGTAAGGTCCCCTTGGGGTACCAGTCCCGTGGAACAAAAGATGAAAAGTGCTGTAACTCTGCTTTGCATTCCAGCAGGGCAACCGGGCGTGGATGAAAGGCTTACATATCTCTCCATCGATACAAGTGTGTCCTGCTGTATACACTTAAATTGTTTCCAGAAAATTACATGTAAATGAAGTCCCATTTGAAACCCACATGGAGTCTATAGTCGGGAGTCTTTTTGTGAATGTTTTTATAAAATGAACAGATACATTGAACGGATTACTCCATACTCTATCCATTTGGAAGTCTGGATTTCTTTCTATACCAGGGTGAAAACATGATATCTGCACTCTGTTCTGAAAGAATTTTTGACCCGGTTTTGCTAAAGTGTGTTTTAATATCATAGTGCCACATTTGTGTGAATGTTATAAGCGGTCCCATTTAGATCTGTTTACTGTGTTTTGCAAGTTTCTGAATAGCTTATTAGTATCTCAAGTCTGACTCAAAAGAGTAAAAGCATCCATCTATTCTGATACACTTGTTATCACTCTGCACACAGCATCTTTCACAGTATTCTTCAGTTTCATGATGCATGGATCATCCTATCAACCTCTATCCTGTAATAAGTAGCAGGACCTTTACAGAGAGAATAAACCTGCAAATGTAGCGTACACCCCCACCTTGGCAAAGTTTATCCTGAGCAATCTCTTGTCATGATAATTATCTTTGTGGTTTTGTAATTAATCTAGCAATACACATCCGCCAGTTTATCTGAAAAAAAAAAAAAAAAAAAAAACAGAACAAAACAAAACAAAAAAAACACCAAATGGCTTCAGATGTTCCATGTATCATTATCGTTAGAGCCATGAGTCCTTCCCAGCAACCACACCAATGGCTGAAACACGGGTCACTACTGTGTGACTGCTGGAATAGATTAGGGGAGGGAACTCAGTTTGGGATTGGTGAGCTATACCCCAGTGATGGTCTTTTTCTTTTTCACGTTACGTTTATTGAGGTAAAATAGATTAACGTCATTGTGTCTGCTTTGGTGGCTATAGGTTTAAACCCCTACAAATGTATATTTCACACCCTGCCAGGCACCTGTGCCCAGTCATCCTCCACCATGTTCCACTGGGCCCCTTGCTCTCCCACTCCCACACTCCCACCCTCCCCTCTCAGTGTCTCACTTTGTTTTAAAAATATTTATTTTTTTAATTTATGTATGCATACACGAGCTGGGGTGTGGGCCAGAGGTGCAGAGGGTGAGAGGATTCACCAGAGACAGAGTGGGGAGCGGAAGAGGCAGCTGTACTGAAATACACTGCCGAGGGGAGCAGCGGGGAGACAGGAGAGGTCTGCTGCACCTTGTGCGTCAGCTCCCTGGCCGGGGATTGAACTCAGACCTCAGTGACCAGCGATAGCTTGATAGTGCTGAGACTTTAACTCCTGCACCACCAGGGAAGCCCTCATGGCCTCACTTTTGCAGTCAGATGTTAAGAGTTTATTTGTTTGGTTTTGATCGCCCCTAGGATTCTCTATATTCGGCATAGAAGTGAAACAATCTGGTATTTGTCTTTCTCTGGCTTATTTCACTCAGCATTATCCTTTGCAGTTCCCTCCTTGTTCTTGCAAGTGGCAAAAGTTCATCCTTTTTATAGCTGAGTAGCATTCCAGTGTGTGTATGCACCATTTTTTGCTGATCCACTCCTCTGTCCCTGGGCACAATAACTTGGCTATTGTAAGTCGGGCTGCAGTGGACATAGGAGTACATGTATATCTCTTCAAGTTAGGGTTTTCATATTCTTTCGGTAGAGATCGCTTACTGGCTTCACTTGGAATGCCAACCAGCCCAGGGCAGGGGCTGATTGACTTCATTCTGTAAGCAAAGCCCACCACAGTGTGGCTCAGAATACCCTTCCCGGTCTATCTCCTTCCTCTCCTGAAAGAACTGCTTTGCACCTAGAGGTATTTGTCCAATTTATTAATGTGTGCTCCACGCAGTGCCCTGTCTGGGATGTGCTCCACACGGAGGGAGGTGCCAAGATGAAAGTGCATCAGCCCTGCCTTCCAGGAAGGCACAGTCGGGTTGCCCAGCTAGCAGATACCAGAGGTACTGTGATGAATGTTTATAATGTAACTCCAAAAAGCCCCAGGGGAGCAGGACTAGGACAGATGCCTTCTGTTGGCTGGATTTGGGACGTGTAATTTAACCAGGCACTTAAGTGAGTGTGAGACTTTGGTTCATGTCCTATGCGGTGCCTTTCCTATGCCCTCCCCCAACCAAATAAATTTTCCTCACCCCTTCAATCTTCTTGGCTAAAGCAATCATGGGACACTCATTCCCCATGCCCTTCTATTGTTCTGAACTGCTCATTTTCTCCACTGGATTATGTATTCTTTGTGTGTGCCATCAGCGATCTCTGGGAAACTGGTTAATACGGGAGAGTGGGTTGGAACTCAAGGTATACTTTCTAGTAAGCGCTCCATAGGTTCTGGTACAGGAAGACCACACGGATCTCCCTTAGAGACATCCGCCCGAATACCTTCCTCCCCTCTCATAACTCCCTTCCCAGTCTTCAGTGTTGATCTTCTCTCACCAGCTTCCCATATCCACACACAAGATGTTGAGTGTATATGACTTTTTAAAGTGTTTGCTACATAGGTGTAATTTACACACGGTGAAGGGGTCAGATCTTCGCTAGACAGTCTGACCAGTTTTGAAAAATGTACACACTTGTGTGATCTATTCCCCATCAAGATGCAGGCCCTTTTCATCACCCTGGAAATTCCCCTTATGCCCCTTCCTAGTCAGCTCCCCTCTGCCACCAGGAGCAACCACTGACATGATCTCTGTCATGCTGAGTTAGTTCTCTCTATTTTAGAACTTCATATACTTCTTTCACCCCAAATAATGTTTCTGAAATTTCTCCATGTGTCAGTTGGCTGACCTGATCTCACACTGAGGGACACTGGAACAGGTTCCAGGTTTCAGCTACAGTGAGTAAAGTGCTGGAAAGAATTTTTACCAATCTTTTGGTGGACATACATTTAAATTTCCTCTGGACGGACAACGAGCAGGGAAATTGCTGGTCACAAGGTTAAAGTAAGTTTAGTTTTTAAGTGACTGTGAAACAATTTCCCATTATTTTATCCTCCCATCAGTGAAAATTCTGGTTATTCCACATAATCCACATTTAGGGTTGTGGGTTATTTTCATTCTGCCTATTCTTTTTTTTTTTTTAAATGACATCCCATTACTATACATCCTTTTTTGTTTTTCACAATATAGGGTTTCTCCCCTCAGGTGTGGTCACCGCAGCTCTCCCACCACCAAAGCACCCACAGCCTCTGCCATAGTCCACTGTGCTCTCCTCCTCCCATGTTCTCTCCCCTTCCCTACTTTCTTCCCTCACCCCTGCCCTCCGGGATGCCTCAGATCTATGGTCAGCTTTCAAGGGTGGGTTTTAAAGTTTGCCTTTTTCTGATCCTTTGTTTGGTTTCTCTATATTCCACATATAAGCGAAACCATCCGGTATTTATCTTTCTCCTTCTGGATCATTTAGGATAATCTCCTTCTGGCTCACTTAAGATAGAAAATCCCTTCCAGTTCCATCCCTGTTACCACAAATGGCGCAAATTTATCTTTTTTTTCTATTACTAAGTAGTATTCCACAGCATGTGAGTGTGTGTGTGTATATATATACACACATATACATATATATTTATACATATGTACTTATATACACATATATATGTATATATACACACACACACATATATGTATACACCATATCTTCTTGATCTACTCACCTGTTCTGGGGCATTTGGGTTGTTTCCATATCTTGGCTAGCGTAACTACTGCTGCTGTAAACATAGGGGTGAAGTTTTGTTTCAAATCAGTGTTTCTTTTTTTTTTTTTTTTTAAGATTTATTTATTTTTATACAAGAACCGGGGTACAGGCCTGATGCGCGGGAGGGTGAGAAGATTCACCCGAGACAGAGCGGGGAGCAGAACAGGCAGACTGACGAAATACACTGCTGAGGGGAGCAGCGGGCGAGACAGGAGAGGTCTGCTGTGCCAAGTGGGATTCTCGCCGGCCTGCCGGCCGGGATGGAACCCACACCACAAAGGCTGCAAACAGCTTCACAGTGCGGCGCTCAACCGCCTGCGCCACCAGGGAGGCCCTTGAATCAGTGTTTCTTTGTCCTTTGGATAGATGCCTATTTTGTGTTCATAGTGGTATGGCATTTTGATTTAAATTTGCATCTGCTGGTGAGTAATAATCTTGAGTTCTTTTTCATGTGCTTAGTGGTTATTTACTGAAGTGGCTGTTCAAGAATTGTCTGTTTCAATGGGTTTTTTTTTCTTTGTCTTATCGACTTGCTCACAATCTCCCATTACCCTTTGTAATATCTGTGGCATCTCTAGAAATGTCCTCATTTCCATTTATTGTATTAAAATGATTTGTGTTTTTTCTCTGTTTTCCTTGATCTGTATTGCTAGCTGGTTAAGATTTTATTAATATTTTCCAACAATCAGCTTTTGGCTTTGGTGACTAATCTCTGTTTTCTATGTCATTGATTTGCCTTCTCATTTTTATGATATCCTTCCTCCTACTTATTTGGGATTTATTTTTTTTCCTAGTTTCTTAACTTAGAAATGTAAAGTTTTACAACTTTCTTCTTTTTTGAGAAAAATAATTGAAAGCTATACATTTCTCCAAAGGAAACTACTTTAGATTCATGTCATTCTTTGATATATTTTGCTTTTGTTGTTCAATTCAAAGTATTTTCCAGCTTCCTTTTTGTATTTTTCCTTTGCCCGTGTCTTATTTAAATGTGTGATATTTGATTTCCAGATTTTTTGGGGGGTGGTCAATTTCTATTCTTGATAACGATTTAAAACTTGATATGTTTGTGGGCCTCCCCTGGTGGCACAGCGGTAGAGCGCTGGGCTGCGAGGCTGCCCGCAGCCTCTCAGTGCCGGTTTGTTCCCTGGCCACCGGTGAGGGTCCCACAAAATAAATAAATAATAAATAAAAAATAAATAAATAAAACTTGATATGTTTGCAGTCAGATAGCATATTGTGTTTGATTTTGATCCTTAGAAATTTATTTAAACTTATGTTATAGTTGAACTTACAGTCTTCGTGGTGAATATTGATCGTGCCCTTGAGAAGAATGTTTCCTGCTGTTGGCTTGTCTAGTGTTCTATAAATTTCTATCAGGTCAAATTGATTGATAGTGTTCTTCAATTCCATATTCTAATTTTTTAGTCTATATATTCTATCAACTCCTACGAAATGAGGAGTGAAACCTCCAACCATGATTGTGGATTTATCTGTTTCCTTTAATTGCTGCCTGTTTTTGCTTTGCTTATGTAGTGCCTTTGTTAGTAGATAAAAAATCATATAGGAACTTGTATTCTTGATAACTTGACCATTTTATTTTATAATTTTTTAAAGATTTATTTATTTATGCATAGAAAAACTGTGGTGTAAGCCAGAGGTACGGGGGTAAGAGGATTCACCAGAGACAGAGTGGGGAGCAGCACAGGCCGATGTACTGAAATACACTGCAGAGAGGAGCAGTGGGTGAGACAGGAGAGGTCTGTTGCACCATGTGGGTCACCTCCCTGGCAGGGGATTGAACTCGTGCTGTGGTGGCTGTGGATAGCTTCATAGTGCTGCATCTTAACTCCTTGTGCCACCAGGGAGGCCCAATAACTTGACCATTTTATAATTAAAAAGTGTTCTTCTTTCTCTCTCGTAGTATTCCTCACCAGAAGTCTACCTGACCAATCAGGTAGTTAGTGCAGCCTCCATCTTTGTTAGGCTTAGTGCTTATAATATGTGTATTTTCCATCCTTTGACATTCATCCTTTTTGTGTTTTATGTTTAAAATGTATTTTGTGAACCATATATAATTGAGGCAGTCTTCTTTTTGCCAGTCCCCAAATTCTGCCTCTTATTGGTGGCTTTTAGGACATTTCTGTTTATCATGATCATGAACATGCCCAGTCTTCTCAGCATTTCCCTGTTCCTCTTCTCCAGAATTTTTTGGGTGAATCAGTTTTTTTCACATATTGGGTTCTTTGCATTATTTTCAGCAGTTTCAAAAGATTGCAATTTGTATACTTACCTCTGCTGTGTGCAATATATATTCTGTTACTTCACAAACAAGGTAAGAATTTGTAGCATTATTCTTCCAATTACCCCACCCACAATCTTTGTGATCGTTTTCTCATATATATTTTTCTATATGTGCTCTCAGATTCTCTGTTACAGGATATTTTACTATAAACAGTCAGTAGGGGCCTCCCTGGTGGCGCAAGGGGTTAAGCACAGCACTTGGGGGCGATCCACAGCCTCTGCAGCATGAGTTCTAGCCCTGGCCCGCCAGGGAGCAGCCCACATGGCACAGCAGACCTCTCGTGACTTGCCTGCTGCTCCCCTCAGCAGTGTATTTCATTCAGTCCACCTGTTCTGTTCCCCACTCTGTCTCTGGTCAATCCTCTCACCCTCTCCCACACCTCTGGCCTGTACCCCAACTCTTATATGCATAAATAAATAAATTAAAAAAAACAGTCAGTAGTATTTGATGGGGTTTCTACATATTACACAGACACATACTATTTTGTAAACAATGATTCTATCTACCAATCAATTTACTCTTTGTGGCATTTTTCATTTCTTTCTGCAGAATTAGATTTCTACATGTTATAATTTTACTTAAGTATCAACAGCAAGCTTTGGGGGAGCATTTCATATAGTGCTTATGTGCTGGATAAAAAAAAAATTTGCTTTTTTTCCTAAAAACTTTTTTTTTACCTTCATCTTTAACGAATGTTTTCTTCAATGTGCAATTGAAGTTTGACAGCTTTTATTTTTCTTTCAGCAGATGAGATGGTATGTCACTGTCTTCTGTCGTTCATTGTCGCTGATGAGAAGTTATATATTATTCTTATCATTGTTCTACTGTATGTAGAGTTTCTGGGTGCTTGGGATGTTTTCAAGATTGTCTCTTTATCTTTGGTTTTTAGTACTTTGAATTGGCTATGCCTAGCTAATTTGTGTTTGTTTGACCAATCCTCCTTGGTATTCTCTTGGATATAAAAAATGTTGTGTTTCCTAAATTTTGAAAAAATTATCGCCCCACATATTTCTTCTACTCCTTCTTCTCTTTCCTTTGGGGACTCCAATTACTCATATGCACATGGTTTCCCACAGATATTAGACACTATGTTCCAGTTTTTACTGACATTTCTTTCTGCTTCCTTTTAGATACATGTATCCAAGTCACAAATTCTACTGTATGGCACAGCTAGTCAATTGATAATTCCTTAAAATGAAATGGTCTCTGATATTCTCTGTTTCTTTTCTAGTTTTTCCATTTTCTCTATTTGTAGCTTCCATCACAGTGCTGAATTCTACATCCACTCATGCATGTTCTTCATCTTTTCCACTTTTAAAATATTTCTAATCGGTTTTTAAAATTCTTGTTGGATAATACTTCAGCTAGGCATTCTCTGCCCTGGCTGCTAATGAGTCTATCTCTTGAGAATGTCTCCTGTTTTCTTTCCTTTTTTGAAAGTCTTCCGTTTATAGAATTTGAATATAAGTCATTATATGTAAAACAACAGAAACTGAAGTAAATATTATCAATTTCCAAAGATGGGAATGCCATTTCTTCTATGAGACCGTTAATATTTGGTTTGGGATCGGTCGACTGTTAGACTGACATGGGCTGAGCTCTGTGATTGCTTTATTTATATTCAGCTCACCTCAGCCTTCGCCTTATTTAAAATCAGGATCACGACCTTCCTTTAGCGGGTCTTTCAATCCGAGTGACCTGAATAGCATCTCTGTTCTCCTTCCATCACCCCCTACTTTAGCAGATTCTGGTCAGGAAGGAGCTGCACTCTATTTTCTCTCTTGTCCATCTGCAGGGGGCAGGCGGGGACACCGGCGCTCCTTGGTGTACTCAAGGGACTCACTGCCTGCGAGGTTTCCGTTACTGTGCCTGCCCTCTCTGGACCATGTGCCCAGGACTGAGAAGAAGAGGGGTTTCTGTCTCACCTTCCCTGCCCCTCCCCTCCATGGCAGAGTGCCACTACTTCCCACCCCTGTCGAGCTGAATTCATACTTTGTGAGTTTGGTTTCTCTCATCTCCTGGACTCGTGCTTCAGTACCATTATCACAGAAGGAATAATACCCAGTGTCCTGTTAATACAGTGTCTATCAGCCACATAATGTTCCAAAGCCATGTGCCTACTTGATTAAGCAATGAGATTACACAGCTGGCCTGGCTGGGAAGTCAGGCTTTGACCGTGGGAAAGTTTCAGCATAAGGGCTTTGAAGAGTCAGAGGGCCAGGACTCAAGGGATCGCGTGTTTGGGAATGGGATAAGGAGAAATGTCATCTCTGTCCACCCACATTTATAGGCTAGCTGAGAGATTCGCTCTCCTCTGGAACTTTGGGGAACCTGGAGCCAGAGCAGGAAAGCCACACGCGTTGTTTGGGCTTCGAGCACATGAAGCACTGCGGAATGGACTATGACTCATAAACGGCTTTTGTTTATAATAAATAAATGTGTTCATATTTTACTGCATGTAAGGATCCTTAACAGAGTATGTATTCACATATTTTTCTTCAGTTGCTAACTGTGGCTTTGGAAAGGATAATGTAATATTAAAATACTGGATGAGTAAAAGTCACGGCTATATTTAAAATATACATTTTCCTGTCTGTCTTCTTTTTCATATTTAGTGTCATGACCTTGTTGAACTTGGGAGACATTTTTTGACACATACTCAAAATAAGGAGTTGTGTGAAAGTCATCTATTGAGAAAAGCATGAAAATCACAGGGCATGTATTTTTTTTTTAACCCCTTGATGGTCTCTATCATACCTTTTGGGCATGCTTTGTGGCCTATACTTCCAAGCATCTCAACATAGGGAAATAATAATCATTCATTTCGTTTCACATTTTACTGGATACATTTCTTCGTAGATCGCAGGATTGCACTGGCCTCATTGAAATCCTATGCATTTCTAAGAGAAATCTACAAGACCTGCCCTCCAATAGAATTAAATCAGGTGAATTTGTTCCACAGTTATTTCTTCCATGCATCTCATTGTATTTCATCATGTAAGAAGTGATGTGATTATGGGCTTTTGTCTGAATGTTATTTTGCTCACTTAAGATTCATTCTCAGGAGGGTCGAACAAATTTGAATTTCATATGAAAGCTTTCTTTATGTGCTTCAGTAACTCTTGCCCTGTATATAAACGGAAATCTTCTTGGTGCAGAGAGCTACACCTCTCGCAGTGTCTGTGGGCCTGGACGAGCAGCGGGGGTTGGGGGGGGGGCGCTACTGGTTCTGAGTCTCATTATGGAAGTGCCACGCATATTTCCCAGAGAGAATGTTGGTGTGGGAGTTACCCAACCCTTCCATAAATTTGACACGAAGTAAAATTAGTCTTTATCATTTGCTAGAAAATCTCTGAATTCAAAACAAACAAAAAATGTGCTTCCCTTCTTGCTGAGACAGTGAGGTACTGTGGAGAGAACACAGCTTGTGGAGGTGGTCTCGAGCGCGCCCCGGCTCTGTGCTGCTGGGAAAATTCCATAGTCTTTGTCAACATCACTTTCCACATCTGTAAAAATTCAAGAAGTATAATACCTACCTTGTGGGATTATCATAAGAATTAGAGAGAAGTTTTGTAAAGCATATGGCACTGAGCTATTATTATGGCAGCAAAGCCTAGGATTAAAAAAGCAGGCACTCTGGAACCAAACTGTTGGGACCCAAATCCTGCCTCTGATACGTATAAGCTGCCACTTAGGCGAGTTCCTTCACCTCCCCGTAGATCTCAGCTTTATTCATAAGTTAGGGCTCTCCTAAATAATCATACTAAATAATAGTGTGCACCCCATCAGTAGGATTAAATGAATTGGTGCGTGCAAAGTCCTGGGGGCTGGCACGTGCAGTGCATTCCATGTAAGCATATGCTAGTGTTACTTTCCATTCCACACAGATAATCCAGACCAGGGAGGGAGATGGGGGGCAGTTGGAGGTCTCAACTGCTTCCAGTTACTTCCATTGGTCTACAGTAGATGGGAGGTTCTGGAGGTTTGGGGGGAAATATGTGTACAGATAAACTGGATTCAGTAACAAATAACTATGAGAAGAATAGCAGAGACAGCTACTACAATTTATTGTGTGTGTCCTTCCTATAGACCAAGCTCCTTGCAAATATTTACCATTTTAGCTTGCACAGTTCGTGTGGGAGGGAGGTGTGCAGTTGTTTCCATTTTACAGTGGAGCCAACTGAGAAACTGAGGTTAACTGGCATTGCAAGGACACACATCTGACGTTCTGTGGAATGAAGATTCTCATGTCAGTTTTCCATTCGCTGAGCCCATGCACTCAAGCTCTCTCTGCCTTGCAGGCTGCTGTCTACTGCATCAAGTGGGGAGCCTGCCCAGACCTTCAGGCTGCTGTGCCCCGTGACCTTTCAGCTCAGTGGAGCAAGTGAATATGATGACAAATACTTCTTCTGTGGCTAAGTGCTAAAGTCCCGTGACCACCATCTTCCTGGACAGTGGTAGATTAATTAATCCATGCTGATTTCGTATGTGTAGTTATTTTATAGACTAGAAAAGAGAGGCCCAGAGTGTAGTTTTCCTAAAGTTTCAAGGCCAGTTAGTAGATCTGAGACTCAAATCCGGAATTCCTGTTTCCATCATTCTTTCAAGCTTAGAGTTTGCAAAGTGGAAATAGTTTATTTAGGACACAACTAAAAACTGTTTCTGACTATCGTGTGCAACCCCATAACAAAAGTCACCTTATTACAGTGCCTGGGGCTTACTTTTGCAAATGCAAAGTCATGCTTTGTCCATTATCAATATTTTGCAGGGAGGCGAAAGGGAGCCTCAAGCTTCCTGGGTACGTCAAAGTGAGTATCAGTAGAAATGAGTGCCAGATAGCCTTCGTTAGGAAAGAAGCCATTATATTATCAATACTCGTTGCCCTAAATGGCATTTCCTCTGCTGCAATCACAAACACCATCTGCAGCCGGCTCCTCTGAAGAGGTAAAGATTTGACATTCATAATGTCTGGTGCTGGCAGTCTTAATGCTGAGAAATCTCACAGCACAGCTTAGGAAGAGCAAGGGTACAATTTCTGATTCATTGAGACATAAAGGATTTGTTCTTGACCTGTGTCAATTTCTTGTGCTCTGCTGGTTAGACTGGAGCTACTGCACCCCCTTTCTCCCCTGGCCAACAACCATATCATGGGTTTCCCTAATCTTTTGTTTTATGAAATAACTTCTCAGATAACTAATAAATACAAGTCAATGTCTCGAGCATAAAATTGCAAGTGCTTACCTAATTTGATAGCACAAAACTAGGAAACTTGTTCACAATGGTTTAAAATGTTATAGCCTTAAAATTATGTAACCCCTTGACCTTTTTTCCCTCCTCCCTCCCTCTTAACCCCAGAACCCTCAGGTGGATATTGCTGTCTGCTAGTTTATCATTATTTTGCTTTGTCATTTTGTCTGTTTTACTTCCTTTATCACTCACCTATGTGAGAGTGTCCAATAGTTGTCTTTCTCGCTCTGGCTTATTTCACTTAGCATAATCCCCTCCAACTCTCCCATGTTGCTGCAAATGGCAACAGTTCATCTTTAATTATGGGTGATAGTATTCCACTGTGTGGATAGGCCACATCTCCTTGACTCAGTCTTCTGAGGGCAGGCACTCAGGTTGCTTCCGTATCCTAGCTGTTGTAAACTGTGCCATAAAGAAACCAGTGGAGCATATCACTTTTGAAGTTGATTTTGAGTTCTTCAGATAGATACCCAATAGTGGTATTGCTAAGCTGTATGGTATTTGCATTTTCAGTATTTTAAGATAGGTCTAGACCACTTTCCAAAATGGCCGCATCAATTTACATTCCCACCAACAGCGTGTAAGTGTTCCTTTTCTTCCACTTCCTCTCCAGCTCTTGCTAGAAGTCTTTTTGAGAATGCCATTCTCCCAGGAGAGATGATATCTCATTGGGGTTTTAATTTGTGAGCTGCCCTTCATCTTTACTTGTTGTCTCCCCAACTTCCCCTCGCCCTGCCAGTGCAGTATCATTTGTATACTCAAGATGGTCGTCTTACCTCAGGAAATAACATCGGGGAAAGAAAAGAATGAGTGAAAATTATGATAAACAAATCTTTGCCAATGCCATCAAATCCCATTACTCCTTTTCCTATAGATCAGGTCGAATGGACGTTCTTGTTTTGATTAGATGACCTCTGAGATATTCCAAGTCAGGGTGCGATACCAAAGGAATCATGACTTTGCAAAACATATTGAACTATTACTCACAAAATAGATAAATGGAAGTAAGTCATGATATGCAAGACAATCAAGACTCAAACTTTTTTGTAATAAACTTTCAAAATTGTTTTGAATTTTGATTTACAGAAAAATTGCAAAAGATAGTCTAGAAAGCCCGTATATGCCCTTCATCCAATTTTCTGTAGCAGTGACATCTAATTTAATCACAGGCATTAAATGACTATGGTGCATTTGTCAAAACTTAGAAACCAACACTGGTGCATCACTGTTAACTAAACACCCAACTTTATTTGGATTTCACCAGTTTTTCCACTAATGCCCTTGTTTTATTTCAGGTCTCGTCTAGGGATACCACATGGTATTTATTGGGCTTATCTTAGTCTCCTCTGGCTGTGACAGTTTCTTCTTGTCTTTTTGGTTTTTGGCTCAGACACTTTTAATAGTTACTCCATATGGCTCATGTGTCCCAAAGGCAAGGCTCCCAACTATTCCAAAAACCCTACTTTAGAAATTCTGACTTGAATTTGTAAGGACCACACTTACAAATTTCTGCCTTAAAACCACCTTATCAGGGCTTCCCTGGTGTCATAAGGGGCTAAGTCTCAGCACTATGAAGCTATCTGCAGCCACTGCACCATGAGTTCGATCCCCGGCCAGGGAGCTGACCCACATGGCACAGCAGATCTCTCCTGTTTCACCCGCTGCTCCCCTCAGCAGTGTATTTCAGTCAGTCTGCCTGTTATGCTCTCCACTCTGTCTCTGGTGAATCTTCTCACCTACCGCACTTCTGGCCTGTACCCCAGTTTTTGTATGCATACATAAATAAATCTTAAAAAAAAAAAAAAAACACCTTATCACCAATCCTACTCCCTAGGCCCAATCAGGACTCTTCACGAACCCCCCTTTGGGACTACCCCTGAAGGTCCAGCAAGGGCGTACCTCCTCTTGCTCAGCTTGTTTCACATGCCCAGCTTTGTGTGACCCGTGGCTTTCTCTTGGGGTCTTTGTGTCAGAGTCTTGACAAAGAGGGTCATGATGATTCGACTCAATCATTCACTAAATATACCAGTCATTTCATGGCATATGACAAGTGTGCCCACCAACCCCTCGGTGAGCCTTTCCAATGATGGAGTCCTCATTACCACCCAACAGAATCCGCTGGATCATTTCTGGACAGTCCTGTGCTGAGAAATGACTCTGGGAACCTGTTCTCATTCCTTGCAGCTTATCATCAATGTCTGTGTCTGCTAGAGAATCAAGGCACTGATGGAAAGTGACTCCATTTACAGTCCCACTCAAGGGGAAGGGCAGGACTCAGACGTACTTGAGGGGTGCAGCTTGGTTCAGATTGTGTCATTTGGTAGGTTCTGAATTTGGGCATGTGACTCAACCTCTGGGGACCTTAAATTCTTTACTGAACAAAACCACCAACTCCTAGGACTATTGTGAAAAATGAGGTGAAATAACATGTGAAGGCACCAAGCACACTGCTCTAATGGCAGCTGGTCAGGATGAAAGGTACCATTAATGTTATCTTGTGCTGTGTGGTTTATAGCATGTTATTACATTCTTTACCTCACAGTGCTGAATTCTAGCTTTCTCTTCCATTAACTAATTTCCTAAAAGGTTTAATTTTATTCTTCTGTTGACCTTTTCCCTTAATATTTAATTAAGCTGTTACCTAACAGAACTGAAATGCAAAATAACCGAGAGGCTCAGTTCTTAGTGTTCAGGAATCCCATATTTCAGCAACACGTGAGATTAGTCATGACAGAGGATGGGAGAACTGGGCAGGGATTACCAAGTACCCCTACTAATCAACAGAATATGCAAATCAGACCCTGGCTAGTGGCAGTGATCTAAATCTCCATGGCAACAGCAGGGTTCCTAATCTACATGTGAAGAAGTGATTTCAAAGCTGCAATTCTATCCTAAAAACCTCTGCAAGGAGCATCAAGGAGAACAAAAACTGAGAAGTTGCCTCTCTTCTTGAAGAAATCCACCCAACTTTCTTAAGTTTACTGCTACCTTTACTTTCCTTGAGTTAAAACGACTGGAATGTTAATTGGCGATAATACAAACAGATAAAAGCAAGGTCGAAACAATCCACAAAATACAAAATTCATCTATTTGACCCAAAAGCTATTAACGAGGACGTGTATGTGTGTGGGGGGCACAAGTTCCAGGTGGGTACCCCACTTCCACCTCTTACTAGCTGTGACCTCAGGCAAATTTCTTTTTTTATTTAAATTTCTTTCTGACAAAATAACTGTTTTTCCCATGACCCTTTCTATGTCCCCCCACCTTAGCCTCAGGCACCTCAGTTCTTTTACTAATATCCACTAGTATTTATAAGTGTTTGACTTCATTGAGTCATTCGCTATGGAAATGTCCCTTCTTTGTCATTGTCATTCTGACTTGACTTACTACATTTGATTTCTTTGAACTCCTTCCATTTTGCTGTAAATGACAGCCTTTCCTCGTTCCTTGTGGCCAAAGAGCACTCGGTGAGGTGAACAGGCTGCATCTTCATCCAGGCTTCTCTCAGTGGCACTATCTCGTTTCCATGCTCCACCTGTTATAAATAATGCTGCAGTAAACACTGTAGACCACATGATTTCTGGAGCTGATGGTTTCATGTTCTTTGGATAGATGCCCAAGGGCGACATTGCTGGGTCACATGGTATTAACATTTTTAGTTTTTTTAAGTAAATCGGGATCACTTTCCAAAATGGCTGCACCAGTTTATATTCCCACCACCCATTAGCTGTGTGACCTTAGGCAAATGTTTTAACCTCTCTGTGCCTCATTTCCTTCTTCTACAATATGGCGATAATAATTGTTCCTACCACAGAGTTGTGAGAATTGAAGAAATGAGCACATATAAAGTGTTTAGGATGGTGTCTTGTCCAGAGTAAATACCCCAAAAAATGTTGGCTGCCATTATTATTATCACACTGTCATCATGATTATTATTCATGCTGGTTGGTCCTGCTTCTGGAATATAGACTACCTTTCAGTGTGATACCCTGTGAAGAAAAGACAGGGTGAGAAAGGTTATATTTTCCATTTTCTAATTTTGTTTGTGCTGGAAAAGAGACTTGGAAATGTCAGCCCTGGAGAGGTCTTATAGGTATTATCATTTCAATTTCAGTAAAACACTTAGGAAAATGATAACTGTGATTCTGGTTGAAGCATAGGATCCAAGTAAAGCCATGGTATTGTTTAAACCCTCATGAAAAGGCTAGGAGCAGGTAGCTGTCTGTAAAATATGGTGCGATCAAAATTGAATTAGTTTACCTCTGAAGCTGAGTCACCTCTTGATCAAATTAATTTTTTAATATATATGTAGCTCCGAAAAATGAACCCGCTTTCCTGCACCGTGGTGGAGCAATTTTCTTTGTGTTCTCAGCTCATTTCACCTGGCCTCTGTCTGGTGCTTGATTAGGTTTCTGGTCCAAGCAGGATAATTGCAGTAATTCAAGTTTGGATTTAATTTTCAGTGCTTACATTTGATGGGAGATTATTCTAATAGATACTGGGCTACTTGCTCTGTGAGGTCAGAATTGTTGCTGCTTTTTTAAAATGCAAACAAAACTCCTGCCAATCACCACCCAGTGCTTCAGAAGCTTTTGGAGGGAGCCCAATGGTGCTGAAAGGGAATTAAGACTTGCAGTCAGAAACTTGGGGTTTGAAACCCTGCTGGCCTCCTTGAAGAACTGACTCTTTTCCCTTTGCTCCCATGTCCTTGCCTTTGCTTTTCCATTCTCTATTCCTGTACATGCTCCTTTTGTAAGCTGCTGATTCCTCGTTGGCATGAGGCAGGGCCAGAACCTATGAACAATAAATTAGTTGTGTGATGTTAGGCAAAACATGATTTCTTGGTTGGCAACAATTTTCCCTGGTCTTTAAAGTGGTTGGGGGCCTCCCTGGTGGCTCAAGGGTTTAAGCACCACACTATGAAGAAATCCTCAGCCTCTGCAGCATGAGCTCCATCCCCGGCTGGCCAGGGAGCAACCCACATGGCGCAGCAGACCTCTCTTGTCTTGCCCACTGCTCCCCTCAGCAGTGTGTTTCAGTCAGTCTGCCTGTTTTTTCCCCACTCTGTCTCTGGTGAATCCTCTCACACACCCTGCACCCCATCTCTGGCCTGTACCCCAGCTCTTGAATGCATAAATAAATAAATCTTTAAAAAAAATCTGGTCTCTGCATATTGGGTAGAGAGCCTGTTTAATAAATAAATAAATAAATAAATAAATAAATAAATAAATAAATAAAGTGGAGCCAATTGGAAACTACTGGGTTCCCTCTGCGGTCTTCATGCAGGTCAGATAAGGCAGTGGTTGTGAAAGGACTGGAAGTGATCCTTGTGAAGAATGAGTGGAATATCAGCATGAGACTAGATTCCAGATCAGTCCAATGGCTAACTTGATTTAGCTCTGCCTTTCACTGTGGTTCTTCTGTTTGTGACGGGAACACAGCCACACTTTAATCTGCATTGACCATGAACCTACTCCTTGCAAAGCAGAACGTCATCACTCTAGATGTCCACCGTCTGGTTGCTAAACACACGAAGGAGAGTGAGGGCAGCACACTTCACCTGGCCTCCGTCTGTTGGTTGATTAGGTTTCTGGACCACACACGGTAATTGGAAACTACGAAACTGTCATTTATTGAGCCCCTTCTCTCTAGGTGTGGGGATCCAGAGATGAAGTCCCTTCCTCAGGTTGTTCCCTTTTTTGTGGGTATGGCGGACAAATTGAAGTGAATAGTATAAATCCACAAAAGGGATCTGTACAGGGTGCTGTGGAGTAGAAAAGAGTAACTGTGTCTTTCCACGGTGGTTGTCAGGGAAGAGTTCCTGAGAGAGATATGTGTGACATAAATCTTGACGAGCTTTCTGGTGGGTGGGAAAAGCATTTTCATAGATAGGGCCATTGGGGCTAGGACTGGAGGGGAGGTGTAGGATAAAGTAAGAACTTAGGTTTGTCTGAAATATTCTGTGTCTGAGAAGAGAATGACAGGAGGTTAGGGTGACGGGGAAATCTGAGGCCAGATGACAGAAGGCTTGAAGTGGAGAGCCACGAAGGCTTGTTACCAGGGCATGACTGCTTCTGTTGGTTGGAATTGTAGCCACAAGTAGAGTAGTTTGGTCATAAGCCAGAGAGAAGGTGGTGGTGAAATTTGGGCAATAAATGAAATAGCAAGAGGAATTTAGAAAAAATATTAAGAAAATAAAGCATGCAGTATTTGGCTGCTCCTTGAATATGAGATGGAAGAGGAAGAATTCAAGATAATACCCAAGTTTCTCTTGACTGAGATGGTGGATGAATCTGGAAACAAGAAGTAACCTTAAGAGCCACATGGACTAAGAGAAAAGGAGCTGATAAAAAGTGCAAGGGAAGATAAAGTTTTCTTTGACTCTATCAGGGTCATTGACTGAGTCTGCCAATTAAAAAAAAAAAGATAAATTAACAAGAAGAAAACATACACATTTATTTAATATAAGTTTTGTGTGATATAAGAGCCTTCAAAAGGAAATGAAGACGAAAACAATTAGACCCGAATACATTATTGCTATATTCAGCAAAGAACGTGCATTTGTGTAGAAATATCATAGGCCAAGTAGTACGAGTTAAGTGAGAAAACTGGAAGAAACTCAGCACCGTCTATTCAGATTTTTCTTGGTTTCCCTTTGTCTTTGGAGATGAGGATGCTCCTCATTTCTGGGTACAGGAGAGAACATCTCCCAGGAGGATTTTATGACCTGATTGAGAGGGAAGGGGAGCTTAAAATCTTTAGTGCCATAGTTTGGGGTACCATTGTTTCTAACCCCCTCAAAAGTAATGGAGATTTTTTGGAGTTGTCAGATTATAATAGTAATTATTTCTAGTTCTATTCATGAAACTGGATCCGCATCCTATTTCACGAGTCAGTAAAATGTCATCTTTTAGAGGCCTTCCCTAAACTTCCAGTCTTAATTCGCTCTTCTGTATTATGGTTGTGTGGCAGTCTTTTTGTTTTAAGTGGATCACAACTTACAAGTACATATATTTATGTTAATTCTTAGCTACCCGACTCTTCACTAGACCAGAATTTCTGTGTAAGCAAGGGTCATGTCTGCCTTGTACCTACACTCAGCCTGCATTTGGTCAAACACACCCCCCCCACCCCGTGGATTCATGAAGTCATGAAAGTAAATAGAAAGAGGTGGAGGGAGAGAATTAGAGGGTGGAGGGCAGAGTTCTAAGGAACTCTAATGGCCACTAAGTAGAAAAACGATGAGAAAAGGAGACTGACAGGGAGTTGTCCAAATAGAGGCAGGTGGGAAACCAGGAGAATATAGTCTCAAGGAATCCTATGGAAGAGTGTCAGGAAAGAATTATCAGTAGCATCGAATGTTGCTGAAGGGTTGTGTGATCACCGAGAAGCAGTCACTGGCTATAACAATGGGAAGGTTCTTGATGATCTCCGTGAAAGCAATTTTAGTGTTGAATAGGAGGTATGTTGACTATGTTACTATGTGGAAGGAACTAAGGTATTTGAGGAGCCCCCTGTACTTCCATAAAAACTCTATTTTTTTCCCAAAAAAAAAGAAATAGTAAATGAAATATTTGTCTTTGGTAATACACAAGAAAATTCAGAAGCAAAAATGGACAATCTCCAGATGATAGAAACAAAGCAGCCATTCAGAGCCCAGGCCAAGAGGCACGGTTGAACGGAAATGGCCGTCGAGGGCATCAGAGCTGGACATATACTCTGCCTCTCTGCCCTGATGCCACAGTCCTGTCATAGAATCCACGGGGCTTGCAGAAAGCTAGGAGCGAGGAAGTCCTGTCCAGTTCATGATAAATCGGGAAGACCCAAGGGTGCAGAATATAGAAAGTGTATCCTTTCTGGGGTGAGAGCCATAAAACTTTGGAACCCGGCGTCTGAATTTGTATGAAATAGCTGGGGAATTTAAATTAAGAAACAAAAACCAAACCCTGAACCTGCATTCAATGAAACCCATACAGTGCTGGCAGAAAGAAACACAAAACTGTAGCAGTAGATGACACTGTTACCCAGTGTTTATGTGGGACTTCTCCAGAAAACAGCTCTCCCGCTGCAGGTGAGGCCCCTGTCCAATTTACAGAGCCAGAAGCGAAATAAGCCGCTGCAGGCAGTCAGCAGCAACAATAAACAGGGTAATTCATGTTCCAGAAAATTTGTATAATAAGGCAATATGAAAGAGAATTTAGCATAAGTATCTGCAAAATGTTCAATGGGATAAAGGAAGGAGTAGAATCCATAAGGTGTGAATAGCACATTGTGAAAAAAGTAGCAGATGTATTAGAAATAACAAACAGAAATTGTAATAATGACATGTACAGAGACCTATACCCAGAGAGAGTGTGTGTACAGATGTACCATTTTTTTAAGATTTATTTATTTATGTATACAAGAGCTGGGGTACAGACCAGAGGTGTGGGGGGGTGAGAGGACTCACCAGAGACAGAGCAGGGAACAGAACAGGCAGACTGACGAAATACACTGCTGAGGGGAGCAGCGGGCGAGTCAGGAGAGGTCCGCTGCGCCATGTGGGTAGCTCCCTGGCCAGGGATTGAACCGGTGCTGCAGTGGCTGCGGATAGCTTCATAGGTTGTGTCTTAGCCCCTTGAGCCACCAGGGTGGCCCCCAGATGTATCGTTTTTAATATTGTCGGGGAACAGCAACTGTTGTGGGCTTTTGGTGTCTTATGAGAAAAGAATTGCACGAAGCATCCATCATACAGCAAGCAATGGAATGTATTGGAGAGCAGAGATCAGCCCCAAGCTGTAGGCCAGCGGGTATGGTCTTTCTACTGGGTAGGGAGGAGACCCTCTTAATTACGCATGCTTTGCTCCCCCAACTCCTCCAGATTCCTGGAATTGGAACCCCCCCTTCTTTTTGAGGTGCGGTGAAACTGCATACAAAGGGGAACTGTGCCAGCTCCTCATAGTTGTTTTTCTTCACTAAGGAACCTGGGCTGTTCAATATTCGATTCTTCCCAGGCCTCTTAAACCATCCAGTCTTATCTGGTCCTTGAAACAGGTGCTGGTTCCAGCCAAATTTCCGCGGGGTTTCTTCCTGATGGGTGCTGGGGCGCCCTTGCACTATGTCTGGCTGTGTCCCAGGTACTGTATTATTGTGTGATAGACTGTGTGTACCAATGAAAGAAAACTGAATTCAAACAATACACTACACCCAGCTGGAGAGGAGACTAGAGAAGCACCCAGATTCTGCACAAAAAGAGATAGAAGCAGACAAGAGGGTTGAGAGCCGTGGGGAGAGAATGCGTTCTGCCACGAACAGAAGTGGCAGAAGAACAAAGAGCGATTTAAGGAGCAGGCAGGTGAGGAGTTGATGGCTGCGTGTTCAGAACTGAGGAAAAACTGCTGAACAATTCAAACAAGTACAACTGAAGAGGACTGCGGTGATGGGAAGACTTTTCATGTTTTCAATATTCAAATACCAACCACATCCTAGTTGTGCCTCTCCAAAAGGGACATTCACACACACACACACACACACACACACACACACACACACACACTCTCTCTCTCTCTCTCTCTCTCTCTCTCTCTCTCTCTCTCTCACTATAATACATAGTAAGACCAGAGGGAGTGGGGAATGTGAAGTAAATAAATGGGGGTTGCTGGTAAAGACATTTTTTTTTTTCTTTTCAAGTATCTCAGCTATGAGGTTAGGAAGATGGAACAGGCATCGAATGCACTTGCCTGGCATATTAATTTATACAACTGCATGTGCATGCTCATGTGCAGACCCATTCCTAGAGCCAGTGGTGAAAAATGACAGAGTATGTTTTTTTGATGGTATTTATTTGTAGTTTTGTTATTCATTTGTCAGTCATTTCCGTATCTATATAACTTTGGGGGTACATTTTCACACCTCCACATGTGCTTCACTCATCCTCCACCAAATCTCCTGACCCACCCCTTCCCTGCCTGTCCACTCCTCCCTCCTACCTCTTTCTTCTGGTCACCAGAATATTTTTCAGTCTAAGAGTTATTTCTGCTGTGCTTGGTCAGTGTGTTTTCTTTGGTTATTTATATTCCACGAATAACTGAAACCATCCCGTAGCTGTCTTTCACTTTCTGACTGATTTCTCTTAGCATCCTTGCCTGGCTGAGCACATACATGGAGGGATTCTTCAAAGCCTTTCCTTCCCTGGAAGCTATTTCAGCTGCCTGGGCTGTCATTAAAATGTCACCACTAGAGGCGCTGTTTGCGGGATCCTATTGCCTCCCCCAATCCCAATCAGAATGAGCCAATTCCCCTGGGGGGTGATGAAGATTTATTAATACTCATTAACCCAGCACTGATGATGAGAGTATCTGATTAACAGCTAGCTGTCTTGTTGGAAAGCAGTGACTGAGGGCTAGGGTGTAGGAAAGGACAATTTTAATGAAGGAGAAGAACTAGGAAAACCAGGATCCAAAGTTTTGTCTGGAAGAGTAGGTGCTTATGGGGCCTCACAAAGACAGTGAGCATCTGGCTGAGGGGCTAGCTTTATAGCATTGCCTGAATCCTGCCTGGCGTGTTTACGCATGCGCGCGTGCACACACACCCACACCCACCCACACACACACACCCACACCCACCCACACACACATACCCACCCACCCACCCACCCACTCACTCACTCACAGATATCCATGCTATATTGTTTCAGTTCTTTGTATAGTAACATGGGGCACTGTTGTTACCCTTAACAATTGTATTAGATGTAGTTTTTACAGATCAAAGAATGCCAAGGTTTTGCCAAGAGAAAGCAAAAATTGTTATTTTAGGAACAGGAAGGGGAATGCCATAGATAGGAATGTTTTTTAAATATGTTTTCAATATATTCAAATACCAACCAAATCCCAGTTGTCCGTCTCCAGTAGGAACATTGAGATCTACTTAGAGGAATTACTAGAATTATCTGACTTGGACAGTCATTTTCCCATAATCTTTTTTTCCTTTTCTCTCAAGTTTTAACATCATGATCATCATAAAATTATGATGATGATCCCCAAGCTCCCTCAGATCCCTGAGATCCCCAAGCTCACCTCAGCTATTGCAGGAGAATGACTGACTCACTGTGACATATATGCCGATTTCATTTTCATTTTGACTGGCATCTTCCCAAAGGGATCACTTCTTCTAAGCCCTCTGTTGATGGCAGTTGTAAATCGATCAACTACTGTACACTTGAACATCACCATTGACAATATGTGCCGAATACCATCCGTGGGAAAGGGAAGGCGATTGCCTTACCAGCAAGAAATAAACAATTCACAGATGTTCATCAGAATATCCACAGGGCACATTTTACTTTTCCCGGTTCCAGAATGCTTCATGACCATACAGTAATCAATATTTCACAGAAATGTACATTCCTGCAGGATGGTTACAATAGTTGACTAACTGGTTCCCGGTTGATTCAAAGTGTTGAAACATAAGAATACAAGGTTTTGTAAGTCATCTTAGCAGGGAGATAATAAGGCCTGGTGAGAAGACTCCCACACCAGGAGTCAGTTCGACCCCAGTATGAAATTTGGCTTTGTCTGACTTCACCCCTCAACTTCCTAGCTTCTCCTCATCCTCCAACAATGCATCTTTAGTGAGATTTTTTTTTTTTCTGGGGCCAAATGTAATTCCTGCCTTTCTGCCCACAGAATTGAAACGGTGCCTTCTTTGGGGGCACACACAACACTTTGTACATTGGGCGCCACGCCAACTTTCGGTAGTAATCACAGTGGGGCTTTTGTTATTTTGTTTGCTTGTCTTTCTCCTCTGTGGGAGGCCTGGGGCAGTCACTGGAGAGGCAGGAGAGCCGTTGGAAGAATGTGGGCTATGAGGGGCAGAGTGTGTGGACTTGAATCCTCGCTCAGCCACTTCACACCTGATGGAACTCATTTAACCCTCTCTCTTTGCCTCAGCTTCTTATTCTGTAAAATGGGCATAAGCTCACAAGGTTGCTCTAAGTATTTAATGAGTAAACACGGATAAAGTACTTAGAATTGGGCCTGAGATCTAGTTAAATTAATGATTGCTGTTAGTCTCTTTGCTTCCTTCAAGATGTAGCTCAGTATGTACAAATAGTAGCGAGGCAAAAAAGAAGGGAGGAGGGAAGGAAGGACAAACTCATTGAATGTTCTTGTCTCAGATCTCTTCTCTAGAATGAGATGGTTAATTGAGCATCAAGGCTCCTGTTATGAAATTAGGTTCTAATGTTGCTGGAGGTCTTCGGTGGTTGCAGGAGAAATTACTAAATAATTTCAAACTGTCGGTTATACTTGTAGCTGCTGGTCAGAAGGGGAAAGTTAGAGCAGATCAGTTAGAACAGGTACTGGAGAAACCCCTGATTGCCACAGAATAGGCATGGGCTGTGACGACATGAAGACACCATGTGGAGGGTTTTTCTCTCTTTTGGCTGAACTCCAGCTTCCTACAGCTGAAAGCAGATAGCACAAGGAAAAGCTTACAATGTGGAAAGCCAGTTTTCCCCTATATCGAAGGAACGGAGAGAATTGGGGGCACATTTACTTCTTGTCTCTGCTACGTGGTGATGAAGACAAAGGCCAGGCAGTGTCCTTTGAGTCTCCAAAGCCCCGGATACCCTGGTCAGACCAGACCCTGCTGGTAAAGCAGTCCCCAGGTGAGAACTCAGGATGGCATTACCCATGATTTCCAATCATTTAACTTTAGAGAGAATGGCAGAGATGTCCTCTTTAACTATCACTCTAAGACGTTATTGCTATCATGTGGGGGCTGTGCTAATAACTATTCATCATCGATCTTATCTACTCTTGTTTTGTAACTCAGTTCTGTTTTTTTTTTTTTTTTTAAAAAAAAGGGAAAACACCACTGAGTTGAAAATCATCTGTATTCCTTTTTCAGTTATGCAAACCAAGTGATAGCCATAGCCAGGCACCAAGTTCCAGACCCAGGGCCAAGGAAGAAAAAGTGGTGGGCATTTCAAAGGACGCTCCGTTTAAATACTGGCACTGCCACCTGTGTGCAGGCCAGAAAACCGTCAGTTGATCACTTCCTCTCTCTAGACTTCACTTGCCTCATCTGGAAAATGGCTGGTGGTCATGATAATTATGATAATTACAGGGCGTGGCCACCATCACAGGGGATAGTGTTAAAAATTCATCTAGTTGCTTGATCAGTAAGAACTACAGTACTCACTGAGTGTTAACCACCATTTGAAATTCTAGTTTGGGCACCAAGAAAATCAAAAGCAAAAGCAGAGTGGAGTGTTTGAAAACCACTGGTTCTCGGTTCCCCCGAGGCCCATGGCCTATCTTTCGCCCTCCTCTGAGGCTGGAGGCTGCTGCTTGCTCAGAATTCAGTGGGTTCTCCTGTTCACATCCCAGTCGGTGTCTGAAAGGTGATGTGTGAAGACTCTCAATCCGGAGTGAGCACTGGATCTTTTTCCCATTACCTCTCTGCTCCTTTAAAAAAAATGGAAACTCTTGGGCCTCCCCGGTGGCGCAGTGGTTGAGCGCTGGGTTGCGAAGCTGCCCGCAGCCTCTGCAGCACCGGTTCGATCCCCGGCTGCTCCCCGGCCACCGGAGGAGGGTCCCACATGGCAAGCAGACCTCTCCTGCCGCCCGCTGCTCCCCTCAGCAGTGTACTTCGGTCCTTCTGCCTGCTCTGCTCCCCGCTCTGTCTCTGGTGAATTCTCTCACCCTCCCGCACTTCTGACTGTACCCTGTGCATGTATAAACAAACAAAAAAAACCCCACAAATAAATAAAACGTGCCTCTATTAAAAAAAAAAAAGCTTTAAAAAATGGAAACTCTTGATAGGAAATTGGTGAAAACAGTGCCATCGGCAAAGAGGAAATCAATCCAGAGTTACTCAAGTGCTTGCGAATCCCACCCCCGGTGGTAAGTAATAATGAAGCCTAGATCATTTGCAAACACTGCCTTCCCTCCCTCCAATCCTGAGATTAGGTCACCTTCCTCCAGAAATCCTGTTTCCTGCAACAGCTTAGATTCAGAAATATTACTGATTGTCTGCTTATGCCTTAAATCCTCCTATCATTTTTTCCCTCTAGCTTTTCATTTAGATTACCTAGTTCACTGGGCAAGAAATGAAGACAGTGTTACAGACACTTTGCCTCTGAGTCTTGCGCATTTTGAGCCTGCCATCAATGTTTCATCCTAGAAATACCACATTTGTGTTCGTTAGCCACTGGTTCAGTTCATAAAATAGCAAGTCTTCCTTCAAAATCTTCAACTCTTATTGAATAAAATGGAATGGAATTCACTTAGACAAGCTGGGGCTTTTGTTGCCTGTGAATGCCGGCATCACTGAGCTGACCCTCATTTGGTGCAGAAAACACATATTGTATCTACAAAGTATTTCCCACTCATTGGATGAGAAAAACGTTAGAAGATCCGATTATCTGCCTTGACCTAATGTTCCAGTTCACCCAACAGGATCTTCCAAAGGCAAACGTGCTAGATATTTCTGTGCCCCCTCAGACAGGACCATAAGCATTCTCAGAAATGCTCTGCCCCTGGTCCATGCTATTTCTTGGTTGTTCCATGGGTAGTGTAGTTTTTATGACAGAATGAGAACCTTGAGGGGAATTGACCCCCGCACCCACTGAGGTAGATAGGATTTCTGCTGCATTCATAGAACCTTCTGGAGGAGAATCAGCAATCAATGATAGCATTTAGCAACCCCTACTGAAGAGAATATTTTCTTTGTAAAAAACTTAAAGTCCCCCATACGAAAGCTTAAGGTCATTTCCTTGTATTCTCTCCTTGTGATCAAGAAAGCAACCTCCATTCCAGGTTTTCTTGATTAAATGACCAAGCAGGTAGGTAATCAGAGGCTTTGAACTCTTGATGTTGCAATTGCTATGGCTAATTAAATGGCAAAGAGCTGAATTCATAGCTATGATTAATGCCATCAGGGTGCTCTATGATTTTAATGTTCATAAATTATGACTGAGCAATGAAACTTTTATGTGCATTATAGGAATTTTCTTCTTAAGGATCAGAATTAATCAGTGTGTTCCCAATTGATTTTAAATATAAACCACAGGTGACTTCAGTAAATTCAATAGCTTAAGTATTTAGAGAATTATCTCAGTGAGAAGACATAGTGAAGACCACGTCATCATCCAGGACAAGGGAAGCTGAGCTTTCCTGGCTTTTTATTCTGAATGTAAATCAGGAGAGCCCATCAATTTCTAAAAAATTGGTTCTGGAGACCTTTGTTTCTGAAGCATAATTCCCCCAAATGATCTGGCTAGGAGACACTCTTTGCTAGTTAATAAATGTGTCAGGTTCTATTACAGAATACAGTAGTCACTCCTTCTGTCCCTGGAATTCCAGTGTGACATTGACAAGATTTCCTTCAATTGCATTTTTCTTCCTGCTTGGAGTTCAGAATGGCTTCTTTCTAGTCTCCTCATTTGTGTTTCTATCTGGTGGTTTCTCTGGGCTTTGGGACATAATTAGACTACACAGGTAACACTTCTGGCCCAGTCTCTAAAATACCCCCCTGCGGCCTTGCTTGGCCATGGTGCCATCCCAGTGTTGTTTGCCCCGGGGCGCTTGACCCTGCCTATCATCTCTCCCTTTGAGCGCATCCTCAGTGCTTGGCCTGGTTACTGATCACGCCGACGTTTTGATGGACTGTTAGTGGAGATGGCGAGCAAACTGGCAAGTGGCTCCGGTTATGTTTATCTTCACAAAGGAAGGGTGTTTGAAATCTCTCATTTTCAGAGTTTCAGAAAGAGAGCCAATTCCTTCCTGCTCTAAAGGTACTGGGGCTGCCCATGAGGAGGCTGTCTGAATTCTCTCATTTTCACTCATCATGGTCACATCTGTCTGGTTTTCTGTCTCTCTCCTGGAGATGCCTCTTGAGAGCAGGTCCCCTCAGCTTCTTCACAGCTCATCTGAGGCCTGCCAAAAGAGATTGGCAGAGAGCGATCAGCATTCTATGCTCTGATAACTCACATAACTCTCTCTGAAAAGAATGCTAAAACCTGGTTCGCAAGTGAACCCACGAGGAACGGAGCCAGAGACATTTATATTTTCCTTTGGAATCCAACCTGGAGTCTAGTTCAGGGGGGTAGAAAGGGAAAGGGGTAGATGAAGAGGTAGGAGGAACAGGAGCATGTACAAGAAATCATAGATTCTCAGAGCCAAAAGCATCTAAGAAACATCTCCTTCCAGGGGTTTCAAATGCTTTGTTTCTAGCGGGGGAATCTTTTTATTCTTTTTGTATTTTAAACAAGAAACCCTACAAACCCCATCATCTAGAAGGAGAGGACAGCAGAGGTACCATGGGTGAAACCTTGGTGAGGTAACTCCCACTGCTCTTGAGACTCTTCAGAATCTGAAAACCATTAATCATGTCTAAAGGGTTTCTTTAAAGATGGGGAAATGAAGCCCCCCCCATCGGGAAACATGACATGCCCCAGGCCACACGACCGATTAGAGGCTGAGACAAGAACGCAATGTATGCCTCCTGTTACATGGGCTTCATGAATTGAGTTGGAGAGAGGCACCATGAATGGTCCCTTCCTGAACTGGACCAAGGTGAGAGCCTGGTGGGCAGTGCAGTGGGGGGTGGGGAGGGAG
Organism: Talpa occidentalis; assembly: GCF_014898055.3. Taxonomy (NCBI): domain Eukaryota; kingdom Metazoa; phylum Chordata; class Mammalia; order Eulipotyphla; family Talpidae; genus Talpa; species Talpa occidentalis. Next base: position 9,025,453 of record NW_023601543.1, read on the forward strand.
GTCTGGGATGCTCATGGGAGATGGGACTCACCCAGCATAGAGGAGTTGGGAGCTCCAGGGATAAGCAGGGAAAACTGAAAGTCTCCATATCTGGAGGAGATCCAGAAAGTTCCATAGCAAGCGTACAGTGTGACTGTTAAGAGCAGAGCAAGACAAGAGAAAAAGGCACTTTGGAAATCAGTATCAAAGGCAAATTCTTTATTCTTCCTCCCACTAGAATGCCGCACTCTGGGTCTCTGGTGGCAGCGAGGCCGCAAGGAAAGGCGAAATAAGCTTCTCTAGGGTGGGCAGCAATTCTTTCTTTCATTATGCCTTTCCAAGATGGATGGGGTTTTGGCACAGTTCTCCTTTGAGGATTTGAGAGTTATATTTACACTCTCTGTTCTGAAACACTGAGGAATACATATGAGAGTTAGCGGAGGGTGAACATATCTGTTTAATTAATGGTTAAGCTGATTACACAATATAATTTGAATACAAAGTCAAAATGGCCTTCCTCCCCTTCCCCAGGGAGGATCCCCTGTCTGGCCAGGCCGCTGTGAGTGCTCTCCAGGGGAGACAGGAGAGGCATGTGGGCCTGAAGGCAGACAGCGTGTTAGAGGCCCACCCTCCCCCCCTTCCCCCTCTGCTCTTCCCTCCTCTCCCCCCTCCTCTCCCCGCTCCCTCTCTCCTCTCACCAACTGCACATCCTTTGTTTTCCCATCCATGGAGACAGAGGACTAAAGGAGGTGCTGAAAGGTAGAAGTGCACTCTATGTGCGGACAGAAACATGGGGTGAAAAGTCGGGATCCCCCTATACCCCTTACTTTTCAAGTTCATGATATTTATTTATTTTATTTTTTTAAAGATTTATTTATTTATACAAGCACTGGGTACAGTCAGAAGCGCGGGAGGGTGAGAGAATTCACGAGAGCCAGAGTGGGGAGCAGAGCAGGCAGAAGGACCAAAGTACACTGCTGAGGGGAGCAGCGGGCGGCAGGTACAACTTCACATGCGCGCCATGTGGGACCCTCCTCCGGTGGCCGGGGAGCAGCCGGGGATCGAACCGGCGCTGCAGAGGCTGCGGGCAGCTTCGCAACCCAGCGCTCAACCGCTGCGCCACCGGGGAGGCCTGAGTTCATGATATTTAATTGGGAAAGAGACATAAGAACAAGAAAGGGTCTGTCGACACCCATAGAATGCATCCGGTGATCGGCTTGCACCCCGTGGTGCCCTGAGCGCACAGCGGAGTTTAATTTTCTATAAAAGAGCAGAAAGCCTTGGTGGGTGCCATCGAGTCAATGTGTTTACACGTCCATGCTCATTGGGATGTGCCTCCTGGCCTCACTATGCATTTCTGAAATCTGTGTTTACCTCCAACAGCCGCCTCAGCGTGGCCAGACCAAATTTGATTCATTTCTGAAAAATGTCATTTACAAAACTGTAATGTGGGGGGTACAACTTCACCCCTCCGTATGTGTACAGGCTTCACTCACCCTCCACCAGAGCTCCAGTGCCCTGTCCTATCCTCTTTCTTTCCTGGTTGCCTCCTTCCTCCTCACTGTTAGCCAGTATATATTTCAGAGTCTAAGAATGAGCATTGTTGTGCTTTGCCATCCATAACTGGCTTTCACTTTCTGACTGACTTAGCATAACCGCCGCAAGATCCATCCATTTTGTCCCAAAGGGTGATGCTTCACCTTTTTAATAGCTCAGTAGTATTCCTTGAGTGTATATTTATATATTCCACAATTTATCCAGTCATCTGTTGAAAGGCACTTCGGTTGCTTCCATGACTTGGCTTTTATGAATCATCCTGCTCTGAAATCTTTTCATATCAGTGTTTTTTCACATTCTTTGTGTAAATACCTAGCAGTGGTATTACTGGATCATATGGTATTTCCATTTTTAGTTTGTTAAACAAATCTCCACACTGTTTCCATAGGGACTGCGACAGAGTATATTCCCTCCAACAGTTGGGGGAGCCTCTCCTTTTCTCCACCCCCTCGATCCCCCAGCACTTGTGGTTTCCAAATTTGATATGGGCCATTCGCTCAGGGATGAGGTGGTATCTCATTGTGGTTTTGATTGGCATTTCCCTGATGATATTTATGATGAGCATTTTCATTGCGCCTGTGAGCATCTGAATGTCTTCTTTAGAGAAGTGTCTCTTTAGCTCTATACCCATGTATTGATTAAGTTGTTGTTTTTGAATTGTATGAGATCTTTCTATTTTTTGGGAAATTAACCCCATGTCAGATGTGTGATATGCAAATAACTTTTGCTAGTGCATAGATTGCCTATTTGTTTTTGTGGTAGGTTTTTTTTTTTTTTTTTTTTTTGAGGTCCATTGGTGTTTGAGACCTGTGGGTACTTTCTTTTCTTTCTTTTTTTGACTTAAAATAGTTTCATTTTGTTTTTTAATTTTTTTATTAGTTTTTATTGAGAGAACATTGGTTTACATCATCATGTATTAGAAGTATAGGATCTCCCCTGTCAGGTATGGGTGGTTTGTGACTCTTTTGGGTCAGCTTTAGCTCAAGGGGTGACCTCCCCAAATTTGGACCAGTACTTCTGGGGGCATCCTGGAAATACCTTATGAATGGGGTTTGTACACGCACGCTGTTGGTGCTCTCCTAGTGGCCATGTGGAGGAAAATCAGCATGGGAAAGCCCTCCTCATTTTCTCAGCGCCATCTCCTACTTCTTCCCCAGTTCTTTCCTGCATCAGACCTTCTGTACCTTCCAGCTTTTTCATGCCTGCCTTGGTTCAGGGCCCCAAGAAGGAAGCAAGAGGAAAGGAAAAAAGGCCCGTTGGGGTGGTGTTTAGAAGGTAAAAACAGGCAGACCTGTCCCTCCCACACTCAGATCTCTGGATATTTGGCCTCGCTCAGATCTCCTTCCTTTCTCTTTTGGGCAGTGAGACTGTTTCCCATCACAGGACTTGGAATTTCATTGACATACACCCTGGGCCCAGAAACAGCCCCGTACCTTTGAGAATCAATAGCAATCAGTCATTAGGCAATTATCTAAACCAGCTGTTATTGAGCATAAACTATGTAACAGGAACAGTGCCAGGAGGTGGGAATATAGTGACCAATGAGACCCAGATGGTCCAGATTTTCCAGGCGGCCCAAGCTCAGTAGGAGCGGACCCTGGTTTACCCCCAGGAGTTAAAGGCTCAAGAAATGGATACCTGGACAGGCTTGAGGTGTTTGTCAAACTCTTCTACCTGGTCTTCACTTTTTCTTTTGGGAAAGCGAGGTGCGCCTAGGATAGACTGGGCTGCAGGAAGCTGAGGGCCTGTGTCACTGTCCTGTAATTACCACCCCAGCCCTTCAACTTTCACTTCAGCTTGCCTCTGAGGGCACAAAGTAGTGCCTACAGGCAAGAGGCATTTCAAGATTGGGGGACTTGGTGGGGAGTGGCAGCTGTTCCCCTTGTGGAAGCTGCAGAAGGGCCCAGGGATTCAGATCTGAGGGGCTCAGGCAAGAAAAGAAGGCTGGAGTATGGGCTTGTGGTTTTGCATCACACTGATTCTTAAAAGATCTGGAGGGGGGGCGTCCAGTAAGAGTGTAGTGGCACCTCCCAAATAGAGCAGGTCTACCCTTGAGGGCTTCCTTTTTGGCATCAGAAATCAAGTGAATCATATGTTTCACACAGGGACATTGCTGGACCCATTTCTTGTCTTGCATTCCTGACCTCCCGAGTCCGTGTTCTCCAATTAAAATATGGAACAGGGAAAGGACAGAAATTGCGAATAGAGTGTGGCGAGCAAAAAAAGATTCCCGAGCTGGAGAGAAGCCGGCCTGCCTGAGCTTGAAGAGAAAGGGAAAAAAAAGAAGTTAGAGGGTTGGAGAGTGGCCAGAACTTAAATAAGGCGACTGGATTGTGCATTTCCCCAATACCGCCTTGTGGTCCACCCAAGTCCACCGCCAGGATCCCAAACCCAAGGGAAGGCTGAGGGGGCGCGGAGGAAAAAACGGGGTTCGGATCGCACAAAGGGGCCTGAAATGAAAAGTCAGCAAAAACCACTGGGTGGCAGCGTGGTGTGCGGGCGCAGCGCTGCAGTGCTGCCACTGCCGTGGGGGGCTGAACCCCGTCTGGGAGCCCCGAATGGCTACAAGTGTCGCCGGGCAGAAGACCTCAGCTGCGGTGTGTGGGGGAGCAAGAGTAGTGAATGGGGGTTTGGGGTAGGGGCCGGCCAACTTGCTAGTGTCTCCAGCCTGCGCCCGGCGCAGAGTCCCACACAAACGAAAAGCACCCCGTCCTCCCCCATCTCCAAGCAAAGCGCAGCACCTCCAACCCCAGCACCTCCTCCCGGCCTCCTCTCTCACGGTTCCCCCCCTACTCCTGTCGGGGGGAGGACCTGGGTGGGGGCCCGCGGGGACCCCTACAGGTGTTAGCCCGCGCGGTCGCCGGGACCAGGGGCGGGGGCGGGTGGGCGGCGGGGCTGCCGCGGGCTGGGCGCCCAGAGGGAGGAGCCGCCGGGAGGGGGCCCTGGGAGAGGCCGTCGCGCTCTTCCGGAGGGTGCCTGCGGCGATCGGATGCCGCGCCGAGACAGCGCCGCGCCCAGAGCCGCCGCCGCCACCGCGAAGATGCCAGGCCATTACCTGTTTGAGCCCCGTCGGAAAGCCGGCCCGGGCCAACTCCGCCCGCTGCTCAGGCCCCGAAGTTGCAAGGACTAGTCGCCGCCTCGGAGGGGCCGGGGCCAGGGCGCACCCCCCCGCGCGCCGCCTCCGCCCTCCTCCCGGCCGCCCGCCCGCCCGCGCTCCCTCCCTCCGCCCGCCTCCTCCTCCGCCCCCTCCGCGCGCCACCGGGCGGGGGTGCCGCGAAACTCCGACCCGAGCCGCGGGGACTGCACAGTGTCCTCGGGGCGCCGGGCCGAGCGCACGCAGCCGCGCCGCTCCGCCGCCGCCCGCGCCCGCGCCCGCGATCCCCGCCCGGGGCTGTGGCGTCGGCTCGGCCCCCCCGGCCGCCGGCCCCAGCGCGCGCGTCGGACCCCGCCGGAGGAGTCCGGACGGCATGCTGAGCCCCCTCCTGGGCTGAAGCCCGAGCGCGGAGCCGCCCGGCCCAGCGCCGCCCGGGGCACCCAGGCGGCCGAGGCGCGAGACCCAGCGGGCGAGCCGCGGAGCTGCGGGCGGAGGCGGCGAACCCAGAGCCGGGGTCGCCGAAGAAGTGGTGGTGGTGGGCGTCGTGGCCATGGCGGCGGCTATCGCCAGCTCGCTGATCCGTCAGAAGAGACAAGCCCGCGAGCGCGAGAAATCCAACGCCTGCAAGTGTGTCAGCAGCCCCAGCAAGGGGAAGACCAGCTGCGACAAAAACAAGTTGAACGTCTTTTCCCGGGTCAAACTCTTCGGCTCCAAGAAGAGGCGCAGAAGGAGACCAGGTCGGAAGGGGCTCGGCTGGGGCTTTCCTGCTGCTCTCCGGGGGGTTTTCGTACTTTGTGAGCGGGCAGGGGCTGGGAGGGCGTGTGTGGCGGCGCAGGGGAGTTTGCCGGGGGCCCATCTGGCGCGGATGTGGCCACCGAGCCGGCGTGCGTGCGTGGGAAGCCACTGCTTCCTCGCCTCCCTCTCGCCGGCCCCGGCTTGCTGCATTGCCTCGGCCGGGACGCGCGCGGAGCCCGGGGGCATCCCCTGGCCGGAGCCGCAGACGTGCCCCACGGGTGTGCACCCGTGCGCCCCGGCCAGGCGTGACCCACACCTGGCTGTGGGGTGTGTGTGTGTGCGTGTAAATCACACGCACCGAGCTGGGCAGACGCCTCTGCCCTCTCCCCCAGGAGAACCCGGGGAATCCCTCCCTGCCCTTCGCCTTCTTCCTGCGATACTGAACCCTTCTCCTCCAGCTTGCACCCCCCGCTTCCCCCAAACACACACAAGAGACATGGACTTCTGCTCCCGGGGCATCCCATGTCTTTGATCACTTTTAAGTTTATGGGGACAGACTTGACTTGTGGGGCGCCTTTGAACTATTTGCTGGAGAGGGGGAACTGGAGTCGTAGAACCTGGTGGCAAAGAGCTTAGAGGTCTTTCCACTTGTCAGTCTGTGGTTCCTTAATACTAAAATGCAGAACTGAGGAGAGAGTTGAAACTCAAAGCCGGGTTGTGGATCCTCTTGAACGCACTCAGTGGTGAGACAACCGCTATGGTCTGAGGCCACGCCACGGGAAAATACACTTGGCTCTGGGTGTCGGGTTGCGTCAAAGTAGCCCTTAGGGCCAACAGGCAGCTTTTTTGGGACAGTCTTAACCGAATGAATCCTTTACACAACGTTCTTATCTTTTAGCTCGATAAATAGTACAGATTTTCAGACTCATTCATCAATCTATAATTTCTGTTTATGTGCTCCAGACACCAGGGAATGAAAATGCAGGCAAGGGTTTTCTGTTGGCACGAAGTTTTTAAGGCATTCACTGTAAATGAGGCTTATTTTTAAAAGGGTTAAGTGGTTGCAAAGCATGATTATGTGGCCCGAATAATCACATAAATATTACTTCAGTGCAGGTGTCTGTATTCAATGAAAGCAAATTTTGGATAACACGGCTGTTACTGGTAAATGGAGCACTTTATTAATCTACGGTGGTTCATAATTGAAAATCATTTTAATTAAGAACACATATTGTGGATAATCATATTTCTGATATTAAATTTGAAAATAAGGAAGAAGTAATTTTCTTTTCCTTCCCACCCAAAAACCGCTGCTCCTTTGCACCCATTTTCCCTAAGGGTAATTAATATCTTACTGTAGGGGAAGTTAATTGTTTTATTCTCCCTCTCCTTTCATTTGTGTCACACCTCAGTTTTCCGAATATAATTCCTTTTATGGGGTTCCAGTTATCTATGCATTTTCAACCTTCTTAGAATGCAGGGGGCTCTTACAAAAAGTGTGGTGATTCTGAAGGAAATATTCACTAGTGAGTTTTTGGCCCCCCGTTGCCAAACCACCCAGATTATTTCCCCATTCCTTCTTTTCCTTCCACTTGAAAAGAATATGACATTTGCCAACCCATTCGAATGTTCCACGAGAGTGCCACACTGGAAGGCAAAGGATGTGCTGTCAGAGCCGTAGATGGGTGAGATGCTTTAGGGCTTTACCAGTGTTAGGAGGTGGAGAGCAAATGTTTCTTCTGTTTGGAGATTTATTCTGAAACTTGGAATTCTTTCTTCCCGAAGACTCCTGAAAAGTGCAGGTTGATCTTTTCCATTGTAATTTGCAAATGAAATTGGAGTTGTGAATTCTGAGTTGTGTGGGACAGGTGGGTGCACAGCCCATGTTGATCTGTACCATGCTTCTCTTTACAGAACCTCAGCTTAAGGGTATAGTTACCAAACTGTACAGCCGGCAAGGCTACCACTTGCAGCTGCAGGCCGATGGAACCATCGATGGCACAAAAGACGAGGACAGCACTTACAGTAAGTGACGGCCAAATAAATCGTCGGTCCCCAGCATGTGGTTGCCATTGTATTTTCTTTCTCTTTTTCGCAATAAACAAGTTTTCCTAAATCCTGAAGTGAATACAAAATATAGTCACACTAGGTAATCCTGCTTATGCAGATTAACCTAAAGGACGTTGAACCTGAAAATGTATGGAATAGTGAACTATAGCAAATAATGTTGACACCATCTGAAGAACAACCCAAATGTCATCGCCATGGTAATCTGGAGAGATTTATGGCCATCTTTTGGATTTTATTACTTTTTTCCCACAGAAAATTTACTCACCCACACACTGAGCCTGAAATAGCACCTTATCTCTACTCTTAAGAACCGGTCTCAGCCCAGAGAGTGGAGTGGTTTCATGTCATGAGAACCCTCCTTAGAGACTTTCACTTGCTCCCTCCTCCAACCCCCCCCCCAACTGGTCACTCTGGGACTAATTGGGGTTTTAACTTTGAGATACCTCCACAGGTGAGTAAGGACATTGCTTGTAGTGCTTTATTTTTAACCATGGTTGAAGTAAAGATCAAATTGGAGCCCATCCATGATGGTGAACCTAAAAAGGAAACAAATCAAAATTAAAGTCCATTTAATTCTAATTGTTGAAGTAGGGTGATTCCAAACTGTTGCATAATCTTTTGTTACATGTGCTCTGTTTATTTGGGGTGATAAAACCATAAACTCACTCATATGAAGCCCTCTCTTCAATGGTAAAAATTGTGTTTTCTGGCAATTTGTAGATTGCTGCACACCTATTAAATGTCCCATGAGATTTAAACACCTGGTTCTCTCAGTTCAGTTTCTCTTTTCCTTACTTCAGATAGCATTTCCCAGAAATATTCCATTGTTGACTAAGGATACAGCCATGGAAAGCTGGTCTGAATGCTAACGAGGACTCTGGCTGTTTTAGAGATCTCGGCTAGAAAGAGCAAGGCCCTGGACATGGGTCCTGATGTTAAGTGTTAGAGACCTTCGCACCTTTTACTACTGCTTCCTGGGCTGAAGGCAAGCTGTGACTTCAAGAGGAAGTCACCTTTAATTACCCTTGAAGAAAGTGCTGTCGGTAAACAGGACAGCCAGCAATACTGATAGTTCTTCACTGTTTTGCTTGATGCTCTTACTGTCTTGAACTAAAGCTCTGCAGCGAGTGACCTGGGTGTTGTTCCTGTGTATAATCTTCTACTTGAAAAAATTAGCCAAGAGTAACTGGAGGGATTCCTGTAGTCATATTACAGATGTTCATCCGGGATGATCAGTAATAAAACATTCTTGTAAATTGGATATACAACTTGGTGTTTGGGGAAGGAATTAGGAAATGTCGACAGCTCTCCTCCAAGGTACCCCAGCAAAATGGATCCAGTGGGCCTTTTTTTTTGAAAGATTTATTTATTTATGCATACAAGAGTGGGGTACAAGCCAGAGGCGTGGGGTTGAGAGGATTCACCAGAGACAGAATGAACAGGGGAACAGAACAGGCAGATTCACCAAAGTACACTGCTGAGGGGAGCAGCGGGCGAGTCAGGAGAGGTCTGCTGTGCCATGTGGGTAGCTCCTTGGCCAGTCGGGGATTGAACTCGTACTGCAGAGGCTGCAGACTGCTTCATAGTGTGGTGCTTAACCCCTTGTGCCACCAGGGAGACCCCCAGTGGGCCTTTTGAAAGGAAGTTCATGATTAGCTATTAGTGAGCCTCACTCAGTCAAGTTTTCTCCCATCTATTTTAACATCTTCCCCAGATCAAAATCAGTGGGAAAAAATATTTTTGATGTTTACATGTATAGGTGATTCATTTGCTGTGGCTTTTAATCAGCAGTATGTCCAAATCATCCAGATCACATTCTGTGTGATCGTTTCAGGACACACACACACAGGGACATGCACACACACGTACATAAATCAGGGCTCCATTTCTTATTGTGGAGCTTTAAATCATACGGTAGGTTTTACTTCTCAGTTCCTACATATACACAGCTTCTGCCTTTAGTTATCTTATAACTGGCTAATATTCATCACGTTTCTGTGTACTAATGATATTATAAGACCTTTAAAGAGCCTGATGATCAGTATCTGTGATTAGGCAGAATGAAATAATGACAGGTAAGTCAACTGGTGGTAAGTGTTGCCATCACATGAAATATACAAATGGAAAGTTCTCGAAAGAAATAGCAAGTCGGTGGGGCTTGACTGTACCCCTGATGTCAAATATGACACAAACCTGGGAGCTAGCATCTCTTCCCATTTGAGGATAGTGAAGGATATAAACTATCACAAAACAAAAATGTTTAATGAATACAATATCCATCATTAAAACAGAAGTCTAGCCCCCCTCCTCAATTTCCCCCCCCTCAAGCCAAATAATTTTCTTGGCATTTATTATTCAATTCTTTTAAATGACTTGAACAGAAATACAAGTTTCTTTTAACTGTCATTCTTTCACTGACATAGTATTTCTTTAATATATTTTCCTGGTATTATGTTTACATTTTTTCTTATTTTTATTAATTTTCGGTATTTTCCATCATATGTTTCTCATTTTGTTCAACTTGATTGATCTTACTTTAATTCTGACATGGTAATAAGCAAGATCAGAAAATAAATCAGTTCACATTTGTCGAGGTTTATCTATTTCTAGAAACATATGTTTGATATTATGTATTTAAGCTGACCTTATGTAGATTCATTACAATGGCAAATGTCAGTCCAATAAAATCTCATCATGACTAAATCAGCCATTGCAAATTAATGTATTTCCCCCTGAAAAGATGATAGCCATTTCCTGGGAACAGTCATATCTGCTTTGGTGCTGTGAGGGCTGTTTTAAAAGAAAGGCAACTCTCCCCACAAATCTGCAGTGGTGTTTGCAGTTCAACATGGCAAGTCTTTGCAATCTGCATTAAAGTATACTTTTATTAAATACTCCCTTTGAGAAATTGACCTACAACTGATCAAGAAAGCATGGCTTTGATACTGTAGTCAGCAATCATTAAGTGCCAACTATGTGCACATCTCTGAGAAGATGACCCTTTCATGGTGGAGTTGCATTGTTTTTATATAGAATAGAGAACAAACAAGAAACAAAGGTACTTTTATTTATTAAAGGCTTCTTGAATACTTTGAAATGGAGAAAAGGTTTTAGGTATTGAATGAATGTGTTTCAGATACACAAATGAAATCAAATATTTTCTTACAGTTAAACATCACCCTCATCACAATAATATCTGAAGCCTTTGAAGAAGATCTCTAGGTTAAGAGAAACAAAGATATATAGGAAAATGTCAATTCTCTCCCAGATATCATTTCTTTGCATTTTTTATCTGCATGCACTGTCCCTCTAGACAGATGTGAAAGAATCCCAGGGGATGACCTACCTTGTCTAAGGGAAAGACTGAACTGGTGTGACCAGCCACTCTCCACTTTTGCTGTTCTCTTTGTGCTGAAGTCATGTTTTTTGTTTCGAGTCTGACCTCGTGGACATTTATGGTACCTGGGAAAATTCATGTTTTGCTATAGAGTTAGTACATAGTTAATCCCAGGCATGGATTAGTGATGTTCTTTGCTTCTCTTCTTCCTGCTGCTCTCTGGTGTTTGGAATTTAAGCTTTTTATCGCTTATTGAAACTCACATTAGAGAGTGGCTGGAGCACATGGTGAAAATCAGATCTCTTTCTCTCTCTGGTGCTGTTAACAAGCTCCATTAAGAGGACTGAAGAGTTTCAGAATATTGCAAAAAATGAAAATCAAGAAAACTCTGAATTTCATTTCTCTCTGTCATATATTACCATGACTAAACTAGAATTCAGACATAGGCTGGTGTTCCCTTTGTCTAGTGGAATGTCGTGGTATAACTTTCAAACCAAACCCATTTCTGTTTGATATCTTTGGGATTTTTGGATCTCAGAATTTCTGAATTATGCACTTTTCTATAAGGGAAAGATCACACGAGTGATCTCTTATGTTCCAAAAGGACAATATTAGCATGTTTTCACCACACAGATTCCTATCCATCCACAAATGCGAGTTAGCACCTGCTCTGAGCAAGGTATCAGCAAAAAGAGACATGTCCTATATAGGCATGGCATGCTCAGAGACAGCCCTCTTTCCTGTGCATTGGATTGTCAAATATAGCATGAGATCCTGCCTTGCAATCTGTGCAATTACTTTCCTTTACCTCACATAACAGAAGGGCACAGCTTTTAATATGATGAGTATTGAATGAAGTGCCATCAGTGGCATGTGGTAAGAACACTTGTATTTTGAACTGTACAATATGTCCTAGCTCCTCTTTGGTAACACCCTGGTTTTAAGGGAAAGATACATTGTAGGCTCACTAAGGAATATTTAGTTCTTCATTAATATTTCTCATCCATATTATCCCACTTACTGCAGCAGAATATATATGCACCAAGATAAGAGATCTCAGAAAAAGGTATTCTTACTCATGGGGTGAATCCTTGACAGTCTTGTTCACAGCAAAGATAGGAGACCAATTTATCATCCTCAGTAAACTTACACACCAAGGCAAAAATCATCAGCATTGGTCTATGACTCGAGAGAAAGGTACACAGGCTATTTTCAAAAGATGTGTGTGGCAAGCATTACGTTTTAAAAATGTACTGTTTTATTTTTATTCTTGGTGTGGGAAGGAGTAGACAGCTGGTAGGGGGAGGACACCCACTGGTTTTCTCCAGTGAGTGGTGTGTGATTGTGAGGAGAGCCTGAGTGTAAGTTTCACACAGTCAAGCTTCTGATGGAGACTTGAGGACCTCTAGCACCAGGCGGCCTATTGCCCACTTGCCTCTGTTTGGCACAAATAAATAAAAAAATAAAGCCCAAACCAAGAAAGCAAACAAAAGAACCCAGATAAGAACAACAAATTCAATAAATAAATAAATAAATAAATGAACAAATCTCAAGTTCATTATTTTTATTCCTACCATCTTTGCTCCCGGAGACTAAAACTAGGACTCCTTTCAACCCTATCTTGCAAAATGTTGGTTCTTTAAGGAATACTCTTCTGGGAACATAAGACTACAGAAGTGACTTTTTCCAAGACCTGGATTTATTTTGGAATTGTTGCATTGGAAATAATATAGATGATCTAGATGAGGGAATGGGACTAGTGTCTTTTCTAAGAAGGTTTTCCCAACTGGTAGATACTGTGTCTGCAAATGTCAGCAGTTATGTAGGGAAGAAGTTTGGAGCCTTGGTTGAGGAAAAAGCTCTTTAGGGTGCAGACCAATTCCTGGTACTGGATCTCTTCAGAAGCTTCCAGATTCCTCACCTTGAATACTATATAAATCATGGAATTGTCTTCCATTTTCTCTAGGGTGTTTGTGAATACATAACAATAGCCCAGTTACGTGACTATGACCATGATTCAAGCATACTATGGTAGGAGAGACCTAGGTGAATGTGTATACAAACCTCTTGGAGGACCAATGCTTTTGCTGGAAGTAGTGGAAAGCTATAGAATTCAGAATTAGAGCGTTGTTTTCATCTTTTTAATTTCAGCTCTGTTTAACCTCATCCCTGTGGGTCTTCGAGTGGTGGCTATTCAAGGAGTTCAAACCAAATTATACTTGGCAATGAACAGCGAGGGATACCTATACACCTCGGTAAGCTTTTCACACTGTCCATGTTTTGACTGTTCTGGTTTTCATCTGATATGGAATAAAATATCCTGTATACATGTTGTCAATGCAGGATTTGTGATGTGAGGGAGAGTGTTCTTGATGAAGCTGTCTCATGTGAAAAGACAGATTAACTTCCTGTGAAAGTCATGTCCAGTAATAATCACTTGAAGCTAACATTTTTTGCTATAAAATCAGAGATCCACTAAATATTTTTGTGTACAATGACATTTGAGTTATTTAATGTAGCATGTAACAGAATGATTTGTCTTAGCATCTCACTTTGCAGCTGTGTAAATCAAAGTCATTTCTAAATTTCTGATTTATCCATGTTTACTTCTCCAGAAATTGAGGAGATCTCCTCCTCAGGTCAACTCTCTAGGATGTAAAAGTTCTAGAAGTATGTTGCTTTCCTATCATCAGTTCTATTAGGTCATGGTTGCTGTCCGCCTCTACTATAAATACTATTTTTCCATCAAGTACAGTTCAGTCTCTCCTCATAGACACAAGACTGTCTGCCTTTTTTGGTACAATTTTGTAGCAAACAGAATAAAAAATGGCATTTTTTTCCCCAAGAAATTTATGGACAGTGTAGATAGCAGTTCATTTAGGACTATGGAGTCAAAATAAGTTTTTTTAAGGCAAATTGCAGGCAACTTAAATCACAGACATTCATCAGGGGAAGGGGAAAGAGAGGGATTAAAACAGGGGCAGGAAGAGCACAAGAGACTACAGTGATGGCTCATGGTTGACTTGGTGGTGGGGATTTTATGCGGACTTAACCTGAGAGGAGAAATCAAACATTGTACATAAATGAACAATGAGGTAAAATATATAGAGAAAAATAAATAGGAAAAAAAATAAGCTTCTCAGAATTTTTTTAATATTTAAATACAGGCAGAAATAATGCTGTCCCAGGGTTAGATTATCCTTTTCAGTAGACTAGTTACAGATTCCAAGAGGCCACTTAATATATGAATATTTGTTAATCTTTGTTTTGAATTCCATGGTTTGTTTTTTAAAAGACAGATAAGATGTTAAAAATGGAGGAACTCACTTGCCTAACTTTCTACTAGATTAGCCTTGAGGAAGCTGTTGCCCTTGGAAGAATCTGTCCCTCAATCTTCAAAAGCGGTTACCATTAACCAGTCTCATTTTCTCCTGGCCCCTGCATTTATTTCAATGTCAGGGGTGTGGAAAGATTCTTGGCAGATCCAGCAGCGTGTTTTTCAGAGACCAAGATGAAAAAGAGGTGGGAGAGGAGAGAAGACCACAAAGGGCCCATTCATTTCATATTACATTCATATTATATATTTTACCTCATAGGTTATATGGGTAGTCCATTTCATAGTACAGTTAAAGAATTGTAAGCATAATCCTTAAATCCTGGTCAGTCCAAGCGTTCCTAGCAGGCTGTATCAACTAATTTGTTTAATAAATGAAGGCATTTTATTCTTTTTTGCAAGTGAAGGATTTGGATTTATTGCAAACTTCACGAAAAATCTGTCACTTGATTAATATATGGTTATTATAAATGATAGGAAAGGGGGTTTGTTTTTCAGATTTGAGCTTTAAGGTAAGATAATTTAATAAAGACAGGATTTTAATTAACCTCATTTAGTTCAACAGGTTACGTCAACAGGACCAGGTATATGCAAAGGTAGGTTTTTAGTAAAATTAACAACTGCTTGCCGAAACTACTCTGCAAGCATGGGAAGGAAATAGAATATTCTGGGCCTGCTTTGGAGAAGGTGCATACCACACGGCATAGGAAACAATTACTGGTAAAGAAAGCGCAGAGTGTCTCACTAAATTATGGTCCATTGTGATGCCTTCATGAGAAAGGCTGATTTTTTTTTTTTTTTTGTAATTTTACAGCAATTAAAAAATATTTTGGAAATAATATTTAAAATCAGAAAAAGTCAATTAAGTGAGGCGATATGGCAGGTGTCCCCCTTAGGGCATTCAGTGTTACGTGTAGGGAACTGATATTAAAAATTCATAGCCTGCCATTCATTGTTCCAACAAACCGGTAAATGCCAATGCAAGCTCATTTCTGAGGAAGGCTCCCCAGGGGAACAGCCTTGTAGATTGATGGGTTTCCTTTCCGTGATGTGCAGACCAGTAGATTGCAAAAAACGTGGGGCATTTTGCATGCATTTCCCATTATGGAAAAGGAACCTTAAGTAAGCATTTCCTATGAAAGAAAAGAAACTGCTTTTGTTAAGGAGGAAAGATGCCTCATTGATTAGCCTAGCCATCGTATAGGGAAACAAATATTCAGACTAGCCTGCTCCAGGAAAGAAATCTGAATCATCTCCAGGACATTTACTCCAGTTCTTCCCATTACTCCTTACTAACTGTGGTTTGGAATCCCTCCACATGTCCATCAGCATCCTTAGTGGGGGGCTCCATTTTGTTGCCATATTATTTCACGTGTGGTACCCAGACTCTCTTAGGATAGCATCTGTCTTAATGATTTCAGCACCTTGTATTGGTGAGACCAAAAAGCTCAATGAAATATAAGGCTTCTTCAAGAAGAGGGTAACCAAAGAGAAAGAGTCACTCCCTTTTTTACGTAAAACCGTAGTACTTCTGCTACCGAAAACCTGTACAGTTTTCTTAAAACACAAAAAGAAAATAGTATCGGACAGTGACCTAAGGATGAAGCAAGATTAAGAAGAGGAAGTAGGGGCTGTTGTGTGGGCAAGTGGAAACAAGAGCAGCTAGGAAGTTATTAAAAATAATTCTGGTGACGGATGACTAAGGTCAGCCTTTAAGCAGTCTCGGTAGTAATGGCTGCATGGAGTTGGCCTCACCTGGCATTTTTAGAGGTAGAACATTGGGATTTGGTGACTGATTGGATTTAGAGGGAAAGCGGGATGGTGATGGTTAAGAATGTATGGTCACCAGTCACAGCAGACACAGAAATAAAGTGATCTCCTGGTAGAGATGTTTTTCAAAATTTGCCCAATAGTGGATTATCAGGGGTCTTGTGGGAAAGAATTTTACCTTGGGCAATTGGGTTGATGGTGCAGCTATTAACCAAGGTGGGAAACAGAGGAAAAAGAGCAGATTTGGGTAAAAGATAGCCAAAAGCAGATTTGGGCAAAAGAAGATACCTAAGGATAGCTTGCAGTAGAGAGTCGAAAATCTGAACCTTGAGCATGAGAGAGATAGGTGGGCTAGAGGGAAAATGTGGGAGGTTTCACATGTAGGTGGTGGTTGATGCCACGAGAATAGTTGAGAGAATACGTAGCATAAGAATAAAAGAGTTTGTTGAACAATATGAGGAAATACCAGCATGGAAGTAGCAGAGGAAGAAGAGCTGATTGTGGCAGATGTCATGATATTGCAAAAGCTAAGTCGGGAGAGAGTTTCCAGAAGCGTCAGCAGTGGCAAATGCCTCTAAGAAAACAAGTAAAACAAGGAGTCGTGTCCCTTATGCAGGTCTTCAGTGATGCTGCAAGAGCACTTCCTGGAGAGGAGTCAGACAGAAGCCAGGCTGTCGTGGCTTGAGGAGTGAATGGAAAGAGGCAGTGAGTGTAGCATTTCTAAGGGAGGGGGAGACAGGGATGAGTATTTCCAGGAAGACTCGGCATTCAAGAAGGTTTGGAAGATTCTTTAGTTCAGACATTTAATAGATTAGCTGAGGGGAAGGAGTCAGTGGAAAGGGAGAGATTTAAAGACATGGCAATGGAAGCCTATTGGGTGTAGGCTGCAAAAGAGTTGGGGAGAGCGATCAAACTGAATCTCAGTGAAAGGATCCAATTCGCCTTGAAAGGAAGGGACCCCTATTTTATAATAGGAGGCAGAGAGGTGAGGGTGGCTGCCGATGTCAGTGTACTGAGTCTGCAAGTGGTGAGCAGCGAAGATGAAGGATTTCCAGCTCGATGACTGGAATTGGAGTTGATCTGTTGAAAAGGGGAGGCCGAGGAATGGTGTAAAAGGGAGAACGAGTCTGATGAGCAGGGTGGGGAATTGTCCAGCCGACCACCTGTTTCTGAAAATAAAGTCTTTTGGGCACATAGTCATGCCCATCCACTTACTGGTGTCTGTGGCTGCATTTGTGCCACCTCTGCAGTGTGGCAGACACGTGACAGAGCCCTGAAGGCCTACAAAATCGAAATTTGTTCCTATTCTGAGCCCTTCACCGGAAAAAAGTTGCCGCAGGGCAGGGACACCCCCCACACACACCTCCGCCCCCATGAAGGCAGAAGTAAGTTCACATGCACTTTGTCCTTTATCCTGAGCTTCCTTGGTGGATCTTCTTTTTCTGCTCTTGTCAACAAACTGCCTTTACATTTCTGAAGGGCTCTTTGTTGACATGAAGGAAAATGCTGATCCTTGGAAGAGTTTCCTCCTTCTCTTTCCCTTTTTTCTATCTTCTCTTGAGTTTCTGCTTCCACATGCCTCAGTTTCTTTTCTATTCAGTTTTACATGTTTGTCATGTCTTTCCCCTTTGGTCCACTAACTGAAGGAACAAATACCTTCACGTGTTCTTGCTGCAAAGAGCAGTTTACTTTTCCATGATTAATCTCAGGATTCCTGCACTGCGCCCTCCGCCCTCCTGTTTTTTTCTTGTTGCCATGGGGGACAGACTTGATGTAGGCTCAAGTGGCAGTGAGAAACCATCTGTGGCACAGAGAATCATAATTAGCCCTTATTTCATAACATATTTACTTTTGTCCATGATATAACTGAGTCTTTCTGGAACCGCGAAGAAATGATTATTTTCCTTGAGTGTGGAGGACTTTGTTCATACCTTTGGGTTTTCTTTACCAATAATAATAAGCTTCTCAAGCTTTTGTGAGTTCCTCAAAACTTAATGATATAAATATTAATAGTAGAGAGCTATTTGCAATGCATATTTCAAAACTGTGTGAAACAAACATTAACTCCAGAAAGTCAAGTCTTAAATGTGAAAATATTATTAATGTCCTAGTATCTGTCTCAGTAGAGGAATAATAAAAACTATTAGAATCAGGGTGATAAAAGACTGAAAGCTAAATCCAAAGTATTTTCTTTTGTTTTTGAACTGTTCTAGAACTCAGTAGCAGCATTTTTACCTATTTTTTTTTTTTTTTTACCTAACTATGTACCTTTCATCAATACTAGTTTTCTGTATCCAGAGTGCAGTCATATTGGGACAAGTGTAACTCCTTTGACAAGTCAACCTTTCCATAAGCATATTTCTAGAGAGGACTTACTATCATGTTTTGGAATCTGAACCATGGAGACATATTTTCTTTCCCTATTGGACTTCCCCCCCACCCACATATCTTCAACTTACCAAGCTTTTCCTCCCATCACGTGGAATTGACTTTATATTTCACATGTAGCATCTCACAATACAGTCTCCTTTGGAGGGATGATTCTCAGAAACAAGGACAGATGTGAATTACCAGCCTCCTACTAATTTACTTGTGACTTCTTGACCACTGAAATTTTCTTCCCTTTCAGAGTGAGAGCATTGGGTGTCTTAATTTAATTCTTAGATTAAATTGACTTGCATGTGGTTTAGTTTATTGTTTTTCAACATCCATTACAAATTTTTAGCCTTTGTAAAATCAATTAAAAATCACAGTTTCCAACAAACTAATGTTAGAAATAGCAATATTAAATGGAAAACTTCTGCATGTTATTGTGACTCTATGCATATTACTTTTAGAAATAAATGTGAGGTGTGATATTTTATTCATGTGGATAAAAATGTATGCACACATCACATATCCTTAAGGGTATTTTTGGTGATGGGCAGGAATTTGGGAATCTGAGATTGAGCATTTGCCAAGGGTGATCTAACTAATGGTTGCCCTGTCGTCACCCCTCTGTTCAAAGTTGCTCACATATATACTGTTAATTCATCTGTTGACAATGGTGACTTCAGAGTCCCCGTAGATGACCCATCCAAGAACCTGGTCTCTGTGTTCTTTGACCTTTTTAATTTTAATGATACTTTCCTATTATCACACTTCGCAGCCCCATGACCACACCCTTATTATGACTTTGTCATACTCCAGGCCATTGACCACTTTTTCACTGTCCATTGCCTCTTTGTTTTTTAAAATGATTTTATTGAGATCTGGTTCACAGGCCAAATATTCACCAATTTAAAGAGTACAGCTAAATATTTATGGTACTCATAAGGTTGCACAACTGTCACCACTATTTAATTCCACCATATTTTAATCACCATAAATGAAACCCTCTACCAGTTAGCAGATCGTCCCCATCCCCTCTCCCCAGTCCTAGGCAACCATTAACTACATCCAATCTCTATGACTTGCCTACTTTGGAAATACATTCAAACTTACAGGAAATCTGCATGAATAATAATAGTACAAAGAACATTTGTACATTTCATTCATTTTATTCCATTTGCTTTCTCATATGTTTCTCTCTCTCTCTCTCTCTCTCTCTCTCTCTCTCTCTCTCTCTGTCTCTCTGTCATATTTTTCTGGCCCATCTGAGGAGTAAAGAACAAGATGTATTTCATATTTTATAAGAATAGGGATACCCTCTTATATAACCACAGTATAGTTATCAACTGCCATAAATTTAACATTGATGTGATATGTTACCTAATCTACTGTTCGCATTTCAATGTTTTCACTTCACCACGTAGTGTTCTTTATAGCATATTTTCCTTCAATGCAGGATTCAGAATAAGGGTCAGGTATTGCATTAAGTTGCCATGTCTATTTAAGTCTCTTTAAGTCTCCCTTAACTGAGAGCATTTCCACAAGCTTCCATTGTATTTTATGACATTGGCATAAACGTCACTCTTCCTTTTTAGAAATAAACATTCCAAATTTTGTTTTTTCTGGGTTTTCCCCCCATGATTGGATGAGGGTAAGCACCCCTAGCCAGACCATTACATAAGTTCAAAAAGGCATACACTGTCCCTCTGTCCCTCATTTGTAATGGTAATTTTGATTATCCAATCAAGACATCATCTGATTTTTCTCTGGATAGTTCTTGATTTTAATTTTTTTTTTTTTTTTTTTTTGCAGCTAGTAAGCAATCCATTGAGAGATATTTAAGAAATACCATGCTCCCAAGAGCTCAGTTTTTAACATTATATTTTAGGAATCCCAAACCTCTTTTGAAAAATAATAGTCAATGAATTGCGAAGTGACCATTGAGTCTTAGATACGCCATAGGCTTATTAATAGCTCAGTTGAGGTAAAGAAAAATTAGCATGTTTTTCCTAATGTGTCATTTTAAAGAAGATTGCAGCAATACAGGATTTTCTAGGTTCAGCCGTCTAGTCTCTGGGTAGAGGCCATTATTTAGCAGAAGGTTAATTTATTAATATATTGCCTAGGTGAATTAAAATTGGTTCTGATACATGGTTTACTTTCATACTCTGGGGGTGGGGGCGTGGTTTATGTTAAGATACCACAGATATTTGGTATAAGTTTAGCTGTCAACTGCTAGTCACTCTTTTACAGAGTTGTCTTGTCCCTCTGATTTCGGTGTGTGACAATTTAAGACCTAGTTTTCAGTGATAGGGCTTCACAGCTCTAGCCCATATTTTTTTTTTTAATAATAAATTTTATTTTTATATTCCCCATACAATTGCAACCCCCCCCATTCTGACCCCAATCCCTCCATTCCCGCCCCCCACCCCCAAAAAGTGTCTCTGGTTCATAGTTTTTTGTTGATTTTGATTTTCACTTTCTTATAGTTATTCATTTTCCTGGTCCCTTATTTAGTTTTCTAGATTCTTGCTATGAGTGAGACCATCCGGTATTTTTCTTTTTCTTTCTGGCTTATTTCGTCTAGCCCATATTCTAATATAGAAAGCACATTAAAGTTTAGATGAACTCACTGATAAATTCGGAATGATGAATGTTAGTAGCAAACATTTGTGGCATGTAAAATGTTTGAGTTATGTCAAATCTGGGTATCAGCAAGTTTATATAATTTAATTTCTAGAGTTATTATCATAGGGGCTTATAAATTTAATAGAATTAAATGGTGCCCTGATTTAAAGTCACAGTTCTTTAGGGAAGTGGAATAGTCTCGATTATAAAAGGCAATAGATTTCAAATGAACACAAGCAGTATCATAGCCAATATAGATGAAAGAGATCATTATCAAATCAAAATGCATTTCTTGGGTAGATTTTGCTGTAGCCAGTAGCCGTCATATATAACACCCCCTGCAAAAGGAGTAGAGGCAAATAAATTCTAACTTCTAATTGCAGTGTTAACTTACTTGTATACTTCAGTTCACCAATTGTTGAATTTGGTTTATGTAATAGGAAATTAGAAAAGCGTTGACTATTCAAACTTAGGTTCTCGATTTTGATGACTCTAAGAAACTTTTGAATGGGGCTGTGGGGTTAAACATTGGTGATGGGCATTTTCAGTTCAGACTGATGGATTGTAGGGTAATTATACACATGTAGACATATTTCTGAGTGGTAGAAAATGAAATTATTTTGCAGGAAGAAAAGCAGAGAAAACAAGCCTATTTTGTTTGTTGATGAGTGACTCTACTAGCTTAAGGAACTTAATTTTATCTTTGAAAGAAGCTTTCAGTTGTTGTGTCGGTGCTATTGAGTTAGAAGACATTAAAATTGTATTGAAAAGTAGACCAAAGTAGCTGCATACATCTTAGATATTTCTCCAGAATACCAGTGAATCAGAATAGTTTTCAGACCCAAAATACTTTTCTCAAGTCACAGATTATTTCAGATGTTTAGTTATCTTTGTGGTTACTAGAAGTTTCATTCAGACGTGAATAAGAAAATGTAGCTTGGCACGATTTGATTATGAAACTGGATAAATCTGATTGTTTGTACCTTCAAAGTCAAATTGTCTTTTCTTTAGGGTTTCTATAAAAACATAACCCAAACTGGTAAATTAGTTCGGGTGAAGGTCTAGTTTCTTAGGAGGAAGAATGACGGGGGTGATGCTTTTGAAACCGAGGGGACAATCACGGCTATAACTAAATAGCGTAAGATTGGCTCTGTGTTCTGTTTTTGAGGCCAAGTTGAGAAAATTATCCAAATGAGAGGTCATGGAGTGCATATTTAAAAGAGCGTCTCATGGCTTTAACTAGGAAACTAAAATCATATTTGTGGGAAAAAAGCCAGTCTCTTGGAGCCAAAGCATAAAATAATTGGCAAGAACAAGGAAGAAAAATTTTAGCAAGTGAAGTTAAATGTAGGGTAGTTATGTACTCACATGAGAAATACACATACACGAAAGATAAATCCATCACTGATCTGTTGCTGTTATGGGGCTAATTGTTTTGGGATACATAAAATAATTCTGTTTAAAATCATGCCCTATACTGAACTATAATACCTTTGGAGATTACTTTAATGATATATTTGGTGATGCTTAATAGCTTTATACAGTAGAGCAAATAAGACTTATAGCTGTATTTTATGTAATTATCCCTTGAGTGTCATGTCTTGAGGCATACATTTAATCCACAATATGGTGGAAAAAAACCAGCCCATCAAGACCTTTTTTCTTACTGCCCTTCCTTCCATAAACTTATGTGTTAAAATAGTTTTCCTACCAAATAAACTCTGTACTCATTAAGTAGTAACTGGTTTGTCTTTCCTCCACCCTACCCTGAGTCATAAAATAATGCCCAGCAAAAATACCTTTTTAATAAATAATACTGAAATAATAAAAATAGTGCATATAAAAAAAACAAATCATATTGTTTCTATAAGGTCTTTTGAAAATTTAAGGTAAGTTAAAGGGCCCAGTTAGAACCTTACCTGGATCCTCTCAAATGTTAACATTTCGAGATTACGTAAGAAAGTGAACAACCGAGACACAAGAAAAAAGTTGAAGGCTAACAGCACTGGTTTTGATGCGTGCCCTGCCCCCTTAAAGGAATTGTGACTTCTGAACAGGGAAACTTTAAATGAAAGCATTTCTCTGATCATTATAATAGCTGTAACCAAGGTTAATAACTGGCAAGCCCCTGACTAATACATTTAATATGTTTTGCCCCGACTGAATGTGAGTAGATAACACATCTGTGCTAAAATTCTGATTAAGTTATTCATCAGATAGTCTGATGCTAACTCCTTTTGACAGCTCTGGAAGTGGAATGATTGGGGAAGCCTCAGCTGATTTCGTGGATAGATTTTGCATATGGCCAGTAGCCATCATACATAAGACCTCCTTCCATGAGGACCTCAGAAGCATATAGAAATTCTGGCTCAGCATATAACAGGAGGAGCCAAAATTCCAGATGATGTCCATTTTTACCAGTGGGAAAAATTCCCGTAGAGCTCTGGAAAAGCCAAAATGTAAATAACTGCCCCAAGGTGTTACAACTTAGACTGCAGTAACACAAAAGAGGATGAGAATGAATGCTCAGCAGAGGGAGGATATGAATCATCCCATAATACTTTCATAATTGACAATGAGACACCAGAAAATGACAGTGCTAACTTTCAGAAATGAGATTCCAGCATGTAAAACTCCATTGTAGATAGCATGTGATAATAAAAAAAGGTTCCTGCCTAGCCCCTCTGTTGCTACAAAAAAAGTCCCTGCCTAGCCCCTCTGTGGCCACAAAGTCAGCATGGTCTAGACAGCAGGTGTGCAGTTGTTGGTCTGATTGAACAATTCTCTAAAATATTGTATGAAGTATTCCCTGATTCCTGCCCAAGTTATAATGATTCACTGTAATGCAGGTTTTAAGGGAGGAGCCTGCTTTGCAGGCTCTTTGCTTTGAAAAAGATAGAGGTGGAACCTAGGGGATACCTGAAGCCGAGCAGCATTGTGCCGTGTCATAGTCTGTGAAATAGACATTTCCTGAAAAGTGCCTCTGGTTCCTCGAGTTGCCAAAAACCTCATCACACATCCAAACTCCCCAGAGAAACTGAGGCATGCACTGGCCCAGGAGCTTTGTCAGCAAATCCATTACTCGGTGTCTATGGAACATCAAAGTACTGTGAACTAAATAGTGGTTTCATTGATCCATACTGACAAGGCCTGGAGTTTGCATGAGATTTGGCTTAAGTTTAGAGTCTTCATTCCTAATAGTTGATCTCCTTAACTACTCAGGCCTGCATCTATACCTGCATAGAATTACTTGCTCAAACAAAAAAGAAAGTTTTCCTTCCAGTAGGGGTATCAATACAGGTGGTAACAAGGGTATTGGACAGACAATAGGTTGGTTCAGATTTTGCTTGGCTTTCACTACCCATGCTTAATTGAGTTTTATTATTATTATTATTATTATTATTATTATTATTATTATTATTTCCTGAAGTATTACTATGCATCTTTGAATTGTGACATAATTCAACCTTTGATAGGCTTTGCAGACATACATTCTAACCTCATCTGCATATAACCAATCCTCCTGGGTAGGTGTCAGTTATACACTTAGTTTCATTCCTTTAATAGTCTATAATTTTCTTAACCAGCATTATGTAGGTTTCATCAAGTCCACAGTTAGGTAATTTAAGAAATTATACCAAGACATCAGTGTCATTTGTATAGAAGTCAGAGCTTATTAAAATCTGTCTTTCTGTGAATTTGGCATAAACATGCGATGCTAACCCACTGATTTACTGAATAAATAGCACCTATTAGTAGTTGACTCCAGTTTTTTTATGTGGCTCCGCACTCCACTACCTGAGCAATCTCAAACTTCATTCGGTGTTTTCGAGTCAGGGGAAATGAAAATAGGGCCCACTGTGAAAAAACCTGGAAAGTTATCAGCAAGTTGCTCATTTCTGGCACATTAGTTAATTACTTCACAAATTGTTCATCATGTTCCCATTTCACTTTTATAAGCACAATAACACTTCCTTTTTCTGAATGTTAGCAACATTTTAATTTCTTAATGAATCAATGACTGTTTCATAGGTTATAAATTAGCATATGGGATCACCCAAGCGAGGGAATGCTCTACATTCTCAAACATTTGTTGGGGCATTAGGGAAGGTGGAAGCGGAAGCCAACCAATATCACTTTTGCATAAATAATATATTTTCTCTTCGAATTTAAGATTACACTTTGTTCTTAAAAGTTAGCAGCAAGACATTAAAAATCTATTTTTCGTGGCAAGTTTATCTAAGTACAGCAGTAATAGAAGAAATTTGTCTTTTTAATAAGATTTTATTCAACCTTTACTTACTGTTATTGTTGCCACCCACCCTATTATCATTTCGTCATGAACCCATATTTCATTCAATATATTAAGCAAATTAATCTTTTTTTTCAAAAAAAAAAAGATTTATTTATTTATACAAGCACTGGGTAGTCAGAAGCGTGGGAGGGTGAGAGAATTCACCAGAGCCAGAGCGGGGAACAGAACAGGCAGACCGACAAAATACATTAATGAGGGGAGCAGCGGGTGTGGCAGGAGAGGTCTGCGCACAATGTGGGACCCACACTGGTGGCCAGAGATCGAACCTGTGCTGCAGAGGCTGCAGGCAGCTTCACAGCCCAGCGCTCAACCGCTGTGCCACCAGGGGAAGCCTGAGGAAATTAATCTTTTGGAAAGCTGCGTAAAAAACCCATGGTGTCTCAGAAGTTCAGTGTGCTCTGTCCACAGGGAGATCCCATTTGAGAGAGTATAGTTGGGGGTTGCCAAAGAAACTTTGCTATAAAAGAAGTATCCATTCTAAATTTGCCCCCTCTCTCAAGACTCCAAGGGTAAAGACACTACAGTCTCTAAAAACCCCAGTGCAATAATATTAAAACAGATAGGATTATGCATAATGCTTTATTCTTTCCTAGCCCTATTGCCTACGTCACCTTACCGTATAGTGTGTATTCTTGACAGGTGGTAAGGAAAAGGAACTGTATTTGGAGTGTGACTTTGCACTACCAAAGCAAATGCAAAGTCAAAATAGGTATATTTTAAAACAAGTTAACAAAAAAAGCAGCTTGAAATTTATCATGTTGTCCATTTAAATTTGATGATTATTCTTCTTGTTGTTGTTTCTATTGTTGTCTAGAGTCACACGGAAAGGGATATCATCAGTCTAGAATCATAGGTATGCCTGTAATATTGACATGTCCAGTAGTGTTGGCCAAGAAACATTAAGTGACTTTTTTGCAAGATGCATAATCTTTTCTTTAGTTATTTCACAAGTCTCAGTCTTCTGTTGAATTCCATAAACACTACTTCTGATTTGATGTTGTGGCAGAATCCAAAGGTTCTTAGAAAGTTTTTCTTACTGTCTTGATATTCACAGTCGTCCCCAGGGCAATTATGTACCTCCTCCTACTTAATTCAAGGAAAAATGGTTCCGCTAGACAGTTTTACTGTATCTCATTATGGCTACTAAAAGAAGCCTCTTTCCCTACTCCATTTTAACCCCTGCTTTTAGTTGAAATTTTCTTTTATAAGAACATGTAGTAGTGTATTATCCCTTCAGGTGTAACATTCTGAATTCAAATGCAATAGGATTTCTCATTTGTTTTTGCTTTATTGTTTGTTGTGTCTACCCTCATGCCCATCTCTCCTGAATTACTCATGGAAAACTTATAGCCTTTGCATTTTTATTTAGCAGAAGTCTCTTGATAGAAACTGGATTACACATCCTTAAGGCCATAATCTGTTTGGGCTTCATTAAGTCAATTGTAAATATAGAGATTAAAGAAGTATCTGATAACATCACACTCTTTTCCTTGTGATGTTCTGGCCTTATAAAAACCTCTATAAACATCATGGAACCTCATTTTCCTTTCTCAGAGCACATGTGCATGGTATTTTCATGCTCCACTTTCATTCCCCAGGTGTTTCTTATGTGTAAATCTTTTATCCCCAAACTGTATTTTAAGCTATTTCTGGAAAAGAATGGTGCTTCCTTCTTTTGCATTTCCCTACACACCAAATTCATTACTACATACCTAGTAGACATTCTACTAATATTTAGTAAGGAAGATAGAAGAAAATTTTACTATGTGAAAGACCAGAGATTGAAAGAAGAGAAATAATTTCTCTCTTTTACATAATAAGAGATCACTGAATCAAGAGCAATACAGTTTAGGAAGGAGCCACTTAGAGATCAAAATTATGTGTGTGTTTCCATGTGTGTGCACGTGCACATGGCTCCCTTTCCCTCATGGAGTATTACGTGCATACCAAGTCTTTGTCACCCTTCCAAAATAGTGAATCAAATGCTATTTGATCGATCATGTGTTATTTTTTATCCATGAGAAACACTGGTTGAAGAAGTAGTTATTTGTATATGTACCACATCTTCTTGATCCAGTCAGCAAAAATGAAAAATGATGTAAAAAACATATAAAATAAAACAAAATTTTTAAAAAATCATAAAGAAAACAACTATATTTCAAAATCATCAATTTGAAAGAATAAATCTTGCCTAACAAAGATGAACTACTCTGCCTCAACCACAAAAATACCAATCTAAGAGGAAATGTTTAAAAAAAAGAAGTAGTAATGTCAGTTGCACCTGGAGTCACTCGTGAGCACACTGAACTAGAAGTCTGTGAATGCAGCTTCTAAACCCTGTTCAAATGACTCCATGAACTTGGGCACCTCCCTTTGTCAGGATCACAGTTTCCTCAAATATTAAGTGAGGTTATTAAACTGGATTCTTGTGGACCCTGGAGTCTACTTAGCAATTAATAAGTATCTCAAGTTGGCATCCATCATTAATTTTTTTAAGATTTATTTATTTATGCATACAAGAGCTGGGGTACAGGCCAGGGATGTGGGGGGTGAGAGGATTCACCAGAGACAGAGTGGGGAACAGAACCAACAGGCAGATTGACCGAAATACACTGCTGAGGGGAGCAGTGGGTGAGACAGGAGAGGTCTACTGCACCATGTGGGTAGCTCCCTGGCTGGGGATCGAACTGTTGTTGCAGTGACTGTGGATTGCTTCATAGGTTGCGTCTTAACCCCTTGCGCCACAAGGGAGGCCCCCATCATTAAATTTTTAATTGAGCCCACATCTGTGGTGTGCAGGTCTAACAAGTGTCCCCTTAGCCCTGGTTGGCTAGGGCATCATCTTTGAAATACATGGGTTCTGCCAGGGAAAGGAACACTTATTTTCAATTCATGATCAAAAGAGTCGACATGGGTTTCTAATGAATCTTTCATGAAAACATTTTATTTTGCTCTGCCTTTGATTATCTAGTTTATTCATATAAAAATAACATTGGGATTCCACTGGGGTTATAATTGGGCTTGACCAATAAAGGATGACAGTTTGAGTCTTCTAATTACCTCTTTTGAATAGTCCTGCTCTTCATCCCGCTGAACTATAGAAATACCACATTTCTATGGTCTGTGACTCATAAAATAGATGCGTGTGTGAACAGTGTCAAAATACGGCAGCTTGCTGGATACAAAGGGAGGTAGACAGCTTTTGAAAATGGTAAGGTCATTAACTAGATATTTCTAAACTCAAAAATTTCTCATTTAGGCTTAGAAATATACCCTTAGTTATTGCAATCATCTAGCAAAGGGCTCACTTGCTGAGTCTGTATTTCTTGCCCCTCTGATAACGAATGGGGAGCAAATAACCGGAATGAAAGCTCAAAGCTCATTACCCCCCACAACAAGAGAAAATACATGATTTCCTTCCTCTGTTAATATTAGGTTTTTCTTTGTGCTGGTTTGTTTAATTTCTCCCATAGTGCAGTCTTCCAAACATTTGTTATTTCTCTTTTCATGCGATTTGAATTAATGTGGATAATTGTGGTAGTTAGAGGTTTTATTCTCTCAGATGGTAATTATCCATTCTGTAGTTTCATTCCCAACCCAGTAAAACAGTATTAGAAAAGTTGATATTTATCAGAAGGGATCTCTGGGCATTACTGAACATGTAAGTGTTAACGGATATATGTAAACATAGGTCAGGTTAAAACAAATTTACTCAAAGTTACTCTGGTTATATGCTACATGAACAGGTATTATTGGTGTTGCTCCAGAACATCAGCAAGCTTCTGATACATTCTTGGGAATCTTCTGTTTTCTATGAATTTATCAAGTTACAATTCCTTACAATTTACATTACTTTTGCTTTTAATAAGAAACATACGAGAAAATGTTAGCAGATAAAACATCCAAGCAAGAGAGGAGAGCCAATGTACCAGTTTGGTGTGATCGTGCCTATCTATTCCTTTACGTATGATTTTATTACGTTCTGTCCTTTTCCTTCATCAAAATGCCAAGAAAAACTTTCATATTTCTCATCTCCTCTCATCGATCTCTAAATGGCAGTGAAATGAAAGATTAATGTTAGAGGGCATGGATTATGTCATAAAATTCCTGCTTATGCACCAATTATTACAGTGTAGAGAAGCACAGTCAGTCAGAGTTGCCAGGTTCCTCCTTTGAAATTGGAGGTGGAGAGGTGTGTGATTCTGTCAGGAACCATGCGGATTTTGAGTATATTTGACTTGTAGGATTTCGCTGAAGAGTTATAGGATACACCACATTTTCTAGAATATTTTGAGAGAAATGGAGGCAAAAGGAATACAGTGGCAGCACCACAACCAAACTTCTTTTCCATGTTGCCATGGTCATGGAAGGTAGGCAAATAGGGAAAACAATACCATGGTTCAATAGGCTAACTTCGGTGAATTTCTTGGCACTTGTAGGTGCTGGGCACTGGCATTCCTGTCACTGCGGTTGAGTGAACAATGGACTGAGACAGCCTTCTGGTGTTGCAAAATTTTGGAAACACTTCTTGAGGGTCATGCAATTGTACAGTCTAAAATTTAACTTTAGCTTACAAGTGTGGCATATGGAAAAGCAATCCATGCTTTAGAGTTTGTTTTTTTTTAAACATTTATTTATCTATTTATACAAGCACTGGGTACAGTCAGGCACGGGAGGGTGAGAGAATTCACCACAGCCAGAGTGGAGAATAGAACAGGCAGAGTGACGAAGTACACTGCTGAGGGGAGCAGCAGCGGGTGGCGGGAGAGGTCTGCGCACCATGTGGGACCCTTGCCCGGCGGCTGGCGGCCAGGGATCAAACCAGTGCTGCAGAGGCTGTGGGCAGCTTTGCAACCCAGCGCTCAACAGTTGCGCCACCAGGGAGGCCCATGCTTTAGAGTTTTTTATGAAACATCTTTTATAAAGAAAAACATCTCTGGTAGATACTTTGTTGCTCTGTTGAGTGTGCTTGTTGGTTCATTGTAGGCAGAAAGCTCTTGTAAATTAATGAGCTAAGGAATATCAGTGGGGAAAACAACAGACACCACCACACTCGTGCAAGTTCACATTATATAATACGAACCTCAGTTCATTTTAGAGCTAAGACTTTCCATGGCTAATGTATCTGGATGAAAAACATTTCCCAAATCCATATAGTCTAACCATAAATGTGCACAAATTGGGCATCACGATAGTCTCATCCTCATAGATTTCGTTCTGGCTTTATTATGGACCTGACCTAGGAGTAAATGTTATGTGCATGCATCAAAAACTACTGAGAGAAAAATGGACATGACTGAAGCTAACCACGTAGTTATCCATTGCAAGGGCTAGTTTATTTGGAACACTATTGGGTTTCCTAAGCTATCATTCCATAGTTCATCACCATCCGTGCTATTTGTTCTGCAGAGGTGTTCTATCAGGGCGTGACTAGAACCCGCAGTACATAATGTAGTGAAACAGGGAAAGGTCTTTGGGAGAGGATCAACTAAATTTGAAGGAAGAGCTAGTTTTAAATGTTAATCATTTTCCCAACCTTTTAAATTTCTGATTGGTGATCTATGGGAAAGAGTTTATAATTTTGTGAATTCCATATAAGGAAATTCATGACAGGCTCTGCAAAGATGATCTGCTTGAAATCAGATAATGTATCATTTGCCCTTTAGCGCCAACCTTTTTTTTTATAGATTGGGAGATGGAGGATCCAGAGAAGACTCTGAATTCATTGAGACATAGTGGTGAGGAAAACATGTATTCATGAAAATAAATTGAATTGAGTTTTCCAAGTGCATGAATCCCATCCAGATTTAACATATCTTTGAAAGCAGACTGGCCCCATAAACCTGGCTTGTATCTAGTTCTAGCTAAGATGTATATTAGATGATCAGAATCATCTCAATGTGAAAGGAGGGAGTAAGATAAATTATAACAATAAAAATATCCTAAGAATTTTCCTTTTACAGAATTAATGTTGCATGTGGCATATGATGTAAAGTTAAGATATGGCAGATGACTGTTAGTATTTCCTAAGATTTATATAACATATCATGAATAGTTCATATTTAAGATTTCAGTTATCCTTTGCCTGAGAGTTGAGTAAATTTTATTTCTTGGACTAGGTCATCAGGATTTTGAAAAAATCTTTTAACTGACACATCTGTTCACAACACTTGAGCTCTGCATTTATATTGTACAGTCTGGGTTTCTTCGTTGTGGAGCAGGGGGAGGAACAAGAGAGAGAGAGTATCCATAAAATTAATAAGGTCATAGCTGAAGTCAGCAAGTAGCAAATTGATAGGAACAATGAGCCAATTACTTGGCAAAGTGGCAAGAGTTTAAGGTGCTCAGTAGAGACATAACCATGATAACTCCCAAATGTTTGTTCTTTACTCAGTTTAACTTGTACTGTACTCCACTCTTTAGTTCTCCTTTGATTGTGCCTCCTGTGAAGGGAGGTAGAACCCTTTGGGAGCCTTTCTGGTGTTTGTCATTCTCTTCAGCACCAGTGTCCACTGATGCTGGACAAATTTCTCTCCTGGATCATTGTCAAATATTTCAGCGTTATTCTTGCTATAAATATTTTTTTAATTTTGTTTTTTTTTAAGGTTTATTTATTCATGCATGCAAGAGCTGGGGTACAGGCCAGAGGTACGTGGGTGGGGGTGAGAGGATGGATTCACCAGAGACAGTGGGGAACAGAACAGGCAGACTGTCTGAAATACACTGCTGAGGGGAGCAGCGGTTGAGTCAGGAGAGGTCTGCTGTGCCATGTGGGTAGCTTCCTGGCCAGGGATTGAACTCGTGCTGCAGAGGCTGCGGATTGCTTCATAATGCTGTGCTTAAAACCCTTGTACCACCAGGGATGCCTCTCTTGCTATAAATATTGATGATTTCAGTATCCAGGTAGATTATTCTCAAGTGCTCCAGCCTTCCAGTTCCTTGCATTTTTCTTCTCTGGTCATCCATTCTTATGGAAAACTATAGACTGTCATTAAAAGTATACCTTCCAAACCCCATTTTTAGGTATCCTATTCTTTAACCATCACTTTCTACCTTTACAGTTTGTTTTCTCATCAATGATATGAGAATAATAATAAAAACTGTGTGATAGAAATGATGGAAATAAATATGTTAGCTCATGTAAAGTCCACAAAACAGTGCCTGGTACATGAAATTACGTTCTTAATTTCTCCTCTTCACCCCTTCCTTTTCCTGTACCTCACTCTACTTGATTAGTATTAGAATTTCCCGAGTTGTATTACATTTTTACCGACTTAGTTGATTATTTTATTCCTTCTTTCTCCTGAAATTCTGCATGTCTCTTCCCCCTCCTCAGGCTAAGATTCTTATTTCAAAGAGGAAATGGAAGAAAAATGCCTTCTGCTTCCACCACCATCTCTACTTACCCACTTCTATCTGCGCCACATACTCTTCCTTTTTTCCTATTATTACAGGCCAATTTTCCTTGTTCCTGAAAAAGGCCCTTTGAGTTTTTCTGCTGGATTTAACTCCATATTTCTTAGTCAAGATCATCACTCCAGATATTGTTCCCCTTCCCTCCTATGTCATCAGATTTCTCTCTCTGAAATCTATATAATCCCCATCAGCATACATCATCCCCATCAGCAGACAAATATGTTCTCATTTTTACCATTTCGATAAGAAAAACCTCCCTTTTAGGTCCACCCTCTGTAATATGGCAATCAGTACCCTCCAAATTCATCTTCTTTCAAGCATTCTTATGCCTCCGCACTCCATTCTCCACATCATCATCCTCTTCAAATGGAGGGCAGATTGTGTAATAGCTGCTCTGTTCAGATTCCTCTAATGTCTTCCTCAGAGTCAACTCCGAAGTCTTAGGGACTGGAAGGGCCGCCGTCACATGGTCCTCCAGCTCTCACCAGGCACACGTCACATTGACTTTCATGTGATTCCTTCAACACATTATGACCAAGCACTCCCTTGCCTTCGAGGCCGTGCTCCGTGCCCACTGCCTGGACCCCTCTCCCTAGCTGTGTCCCCATCGCTCCCTCGACCGCCAGGTCTTCTCAAAGAATGTCCTATCAAGGAGGCTTCCTCTGACTGATTTAAAATAGCTCTTAGTCCCTCTCATTATGCACCTCCCAGTGTGAATGTTGCACATTAAATAGGTCAAGTCATAAGTATGTTGAGTGTATATTTGTTGAATAAAAAGTTTATTTTTATATTGCTTATGTCTCTATGCCAGCATATAAATTAGCTGCGGGGCAGGGGTTTTGCTTCGGTCACTGTGTCTGTTGGATGGATGACTATGTACCCATTTATGTATTGTCCCCTCTACTAGAATGTTAGCTCCTCGAGGGCAGGTGTGGTGTTTGTTTTGTTCATTAATCTGTGCCCAGTGCCTGGAATAATGCTGGGCAGAGAGTGGGTGCTTCATAAATGTCTGTTGAAATATTTAGTTAATTAATTACTTTCGGCATTGAGGTGACTTTCAAGAGTAATGCCCAAACTCAAATCAATGTGATGGATGAATATCCTGGTGCTGTATAAGAAAAATGTATTGATAACAATGGACTGTTTTTGAGATTCATAATTTTATCCTATTCCTTGATATGGAAATGCTGATTTGTTCAAAAACTAGTAAATATAGCGTGAAAACCAGAGGTTTTGACTGTTCCAAAAGTATTCTACTAAATGTAGCAGAGACATTGTTCAGCCTAATTTATGTTGAACTCCTATAGTCCAACCATTGAGTCCATTCTCCCTTGTTTAGATTTGTTGCTAGGAAACACTAGGGAGTATTTTAAGTATACATTTATTTCCACCAAGAATTATGTAGTACATTTTAATATTTTAAATATAATTTATGATGATATAGATTAATAATGACAATAACGACAGTGATAATGGTGGTGGTGGTGATGTGTGTGCACCACGACTAAAGAGCAACTTTGAGACTTGCTGTGCATTTCACACACACACACACACACACAACCCACTCACTACTAAAAAAGAATTATGAAGTGGGTCAGTCTTGTAAAGTACTTTTTAAAGATTTGCAATTACACCTATAGCCTAGATTAACTCAAATGATGCCGATTCCTTTTTTAGTAAGGGGCCTATGATGACCTGATTTAATGAGATGATGTATAATTAAGTCTAGGTGGTTTTCATGTGAATTTCAGTTGTTTGAGGATGCTAGAAAAGCTTGTTCATGAATGCTGTTATATTCTTAGTCTCTATCCTATATTAAAATGCAAAGAAGTAAAACATCACCCCAACCTCACCACCCAGAATTGGGTGTCTGTCTCGGTGCCATGTACTTGATTCTATGTGCTGTTCTCTAACTTGTTTGTTTCACTTACATCTTGTGCACACATTTCTGTGTTAATATATGCAGTCACGTCATCATTTTTAAAGAAGAATAATATCCTGTTGTATGTATGTATGTACCATACTTTGCTTATCTAATCCTTCGTTGGTGGCTATTTAGATTATTTCCTTTTTTTGTTATTATAAAACAATGCTATGGTGAACATCCTATCTATGCATCCTTTTTATTTGATTGGCAAGTATTTTTCGAGTTTACTCTTCAGTATCATTATTTCGTACTCTGTATAAATAGATTGCTAAGCAAAATGTTTTCCCCTTATTGTAAAGTTCAAAATAGTGAAACTTGAATAAATGATATTTTACTTAGTACTTTGCCCAGAGCACTGTCTTAAAGTATATTCAAAGGGAATGCAAGGGTTCATTAACAGCTAGAGCTATTTGAGTTAAAGATCAAATCTGTTGAACATTTTCACTTAAATATACCATCTTATCTTCTTGACATTTTTGTTATATTTGATGCTGACAATAAAAACTTTGGAATAAGCTATAATTTTTGCATCCATGCATATTCAGGTCTGAAAACGAAAGAAGAATATGACAGGTTTGCGTGTAGCAACTTCCCACCCACACATTTCTTTCCTTTTTGATTCTGACACTTCAGCCTTTGAAACAGTTCCCATGAGCAATGCTGAGATTCAGACTATTTAGAACTGAAGGGAAAAACACAAGCTCTTCTACTGCTTGTATCTAGCACCTGGAAACCTCTTTGAAGAAGTGCTGAAATATATACCATGCTGTTATTTGTTATGCACACAGGAGAAATCCTAAAGGTATTTTAGGGAGAAGCAGAAGGGGAAATCTAGAGATGGTAAGGGCAGCATTTGGCCAGGAGTAAGGGAAGGAGCCCCCATCCACATTATTAAAGTGACAGTTTTCCAATATATTCTTGTCGATTTATATGTAGATTTCATGTCACTCTCATGCTAAGGCATCACATTTCTTTCTCACCTTTGAGAAGAAGCCAGGCAAGACAGGAACAGAGAGCGAGAGCTCTTTGTGAAAAATAAGCCTGGGTTTAGCATCAGGTGAAGAGCTTATTGGTAGTTGTCTGAAATTGAATGGCTCCTTGTAACATTCCCTTTTCTTATCCCACAGAGAGCCACCCTAAGCCCATGGAAGTACATTTCCTTCCTCGTTATCCAAAATTCACTACAATCACTGTGGAATTTTTCTGCCCTTTATCAAAGAATATTAATATTTTGGCTGCCCTGACAGGTCATTTGGTTCAACTTCCCTATCCCAAAAGATGATCTCCTCTTCTTTTTAAGACTTTCCCTTGATCGTATCCCTAGATCTAGCAATTATCCTTGTTCCCAGACTTTCACTATCTCTTTCACCATGGCTTTTTCCATTGGCATACAGGTCATTTCAGGACTCCCTATCCTACACAGTCCCTGCAACTTGTTTCCCCCCCCCAAACTATTTCACTTAATCCATCTTTGCTTACTGCATCTTCTCATCGGCTTCTCACGTACTTAACCCTTTTCATTACATTTCTTACCCTCATTCCTACCCGGAAACTCCTGTTGCTAAAGTCACCAGTGACTGCCTAGTTCAAATCCACTATTCCCTATTATTTTTTTTTAAGATTTATTTGTTTATACAAGAGCTGGGGTACAGGTCAGAGGCACAGGAGTGTGAGAGGATTCACCAGAGACAGAGTGGGGAACAGAACAGGCAGACTGACCGAAAACACTGCTGAGGGGAGCAGCGGGCGAGACAGGAGAGGTCTGCTGCACCATGTGGGAATCTCCCTGGCCGGCCGGGAATCGAACCCACGCTGCGGAGGCTGCAGACAGCTTCACAGCGCAGTGCTCAACCCCCTGCACCTCCAGGGAGGCCCCACTGTTCCCTTTTAGAATTTGAGTTCTGACTGTAATTTTCTGCAGCATTAGACTGTGTTGCCTCCTCTTCATTGAAACTGACCCTTTTCTGACCTTTCACATCTCTGCTTTCTCTCTGTCACACCCCACCACTGTTCTTCGTTTCCTTCACCTCTTCTTAAGTGTCAGTGTCTTCCCTGACTCCAGGTTCCAATCTCAGTGGCTGTCTTCTATTCTCTTGATTATTCTCGTGACTTCACTTATCATCCATATGCAAACAACGTCCCGCTTGATAATCAGACTTGTGTATCCAGCTGGCTACCACACATTTGTCTATCATGAATGTCTATCATTCATGACTCTTCAGACTCCAAATGCCAACAATGGAGTCATTGTCTCTATCCCCAAAATAGAACAGACTAGCCTACTTCTCACCCTGTGGTCACAACCTTTTGATGTCCTGGGTTTAAGTGGGCTTCCGTATCTTGAGCCAATAATGCTCAACATGGGCCTTCAGGATCCTTGCAGTGGTTAAGAGGGAGGGCTCTGCCAATCACTGTGGATTTGAGACCCAGCTGAACTGCTTATAAGGTTTGTGATTTCAGGTAACAGTTCATCCTCTCTGCTTTCCTTTCCCCATCAATAAAATGGGGGCAGTAATAGTCTCAACCTCATTAGGGTCCTTAAGAGAATTAAATGAAATGACATGTACAGCGTTGTACAGTGTAAAGCATGGAGAGTTAGAATGGTTCAATCTTCCTACTTGTTACAGTCTGGACAGTGGAGGACTATGAGGATCTTATGTACCAGGTGACCATAGCTTGCTTTTTTCCTAAGACTGAATTCATAAAATGTATATAAAATCCAAAAGTACAGTTATTCACAGGGGACACACTGACCCACAAGGATGCCATCTACCCTCATCAGCCAGTACCTGTCACTGCGGAACAACTCAGAGGAAAAGGGAACTCGGATGAGCCACCTGCTTCCCACATAAAATCACAGCTGAAGAGAGAAAACCGCAAGTGGAAGGTCGAATCGGCTGCTGTTGGGAGACCCTGGTCTGCACTCTATCTGTATGCTTTCTGAAGGGAGCGCAGGGCAGGGTTTCCCATACAGAGGGCACAGGCTACCACCGCGTGGCAAAGTTGGCTGGAACTCTATTTCCAAACCTTTTCACCTGGAATCTACCCACAGTCCAGTGCGTCATGACCATTCAGCCGGGCTGCTACTGAGAAGAAACCCCGTTGATGGCAACCTGAGGAGTCTCTCCAGCAGTTACTGGGGTGTCTTTGGAGCTTGCAAACTCGGGCTAAACAGGAATGTTCACTGTTTAATGGAACTCCTGGTCCCCTGTTTTCTCCCTCTCCTCCCCTCCCGTTTCTACAGGAACACTGATTCTGTGCCTGCTTGTCTTCTGTTTATTGACATAATGATTGTTCTTTACTGAAAAACTCAAAAACGTATTCATAGATGAAGCCTCCTAGTCCTGGAGACAGCCAATGTTAGCACTCTACTGTAGAAATTTAGAGCAAGTGTGCTCTCTCGCTTTCTCACCGTTCCTCTGGTTTCATTTTTGTGAAAACACCTTAAAGTGTGCAACCTCCATGTCTGCATCAGGACACTTGAACCCCAAACCCTAACCCTTAAAAAAGTGTGAGGAAATGGAAGGGTCAATAATGATCTTTTACATCCAAGTCACGTGTTTTTCTGTCTCCTCCTTGTGCACGTCTAACTGTAGCAATGGACATATGTCTAGCCCTTCCAAGTGCAGAGTGTTTTCACATTCATGTCTTTTTCTGATTTCTCCTACCACCTTGTGACATAGACGTGGCAGGAATTGTTACGACATCATAGATGGCAAAACTGATGTTCAAAGAGAGAAAGTGATTTGCCAAAGGACACGCAGTTAATAAACAAATGGCAGGACTGGAATTTGAACTCAACTCTTCCAATCTCTAACCGCTTCCAGGACATTTTGCAATGTCCCAATTTCATATGAACACTGCTTATTCAAATATTCTCTTCTTACATCTCTTGATCATAACCAGGAGAGTGTAGCTTTCCCACCAGTTTCCTCATGAGTAGAAAACTAAATGTGGCTAGATTGTGAGAGTAACATCATTTTTCTTTCTGAAACAAATATGCTATGTTCTACCTTGGAAAAGCTCTTGGATGTTGGATCCTTATCGATGACCTTCATGAGTTACCTTATAGAACAACTCAGGTTTTCTTTTTCGTGAATAGTTTAGGAGGCTGGACTGTAGTCATTCATTTTGAACCTCTTCACTTCAAAACTTGGATAGTCAGATTAAGAAATGCAGTGTACACACAGCAAAAAAATAATTCTTAGGCTCTGAAGAAATATACCGGTTGCTAGAGGGTCGAGCAGAGGTGGGGCAGGTGATGAGGATGTGACACTGGAGCTCTGAAGGGACACATTTTATTTATTTATTTATCTTTAAGATTTATTTATTTATTTATACAAGTACTGGGTACAGTCAGAGGCACAGGAGGGTGAGAGAATTCACCAGAGCCAGAGCGGGGAGCAGAGCAGGCAGAAGGACCGAAGTACACTGCTGAGGGGAGCAGCGGGCGGCAGGAGAGGTCTGTGTGCCATGTGGGACCCTCCTCCGGTGGCCGGGGAGCAGCCGGGGATCGAACCGGTGTTGCAGAGGCTGCGGGCAGCTTTGCAACCAAGCGCTCAACCGCTGCGCCACCAGGGAGGCCCCAGATTAACACAATTTAAAAAAATAGATACAGGGTAAAACTAGGGAATTAAATTGTCAGACAGAAACTCCCTAACCAAACTTCTTAGACATGGGATACTTGTCAAAATAAAAAGACCCTGACTGAAGGGTGTCCATGGGAATAACCCGCCCTGCAGCCAGCGGTAGAACTGTTAAATGTTGTCTCATTGTCTCCGTTCCATCCCCGGCCCAGGCAGGTGAAGGAGCAGGAGAGAGAGAGGCTCATGTGTGACAGAGAAACGGACAGAATGCATGAGAGACTCAGGGTGCCGCTGCGTGGAATGGGGTCTCTCCTCACCTGATTACCTAGGAAACCGCCGGCCATGTGTCCCCATTCCTGTGTCGGCCCTAGTGTAGTTGATGACATTATTGCTCCTTGGTTTTTTCCCTCCTTCTTCACTGCAGATTGCTGTTCCTTTTTATTTAAAAATAGCACCTTTTCATGCTCTGTTTTATCCTGGTGCCTATTAAAAATGTGGTTAGGCACACACTTTTGCCACCTGTTTTATATGAGGATAAAGACTTTTCTGTCTTTTCAGGAATTAAGTGCCATTACATCTCAGCTAAACTGTCGGCATTTAATGAGCGCTTACAGAATACGGAAATAATCAGCTGCAGAGCTGATTGCATATTCTTCATAACAGGAATGAATAGTATCCCTTGGCTCAGAATTAATTCTGGGCCAATCACTATAGTGTACTAAGTACTTAACATACACTTTCAGTGGCCCAGCCCGAAAGGCATTGTGTAGCTACACGGCTTATAAAGGTCTATGAAATCTTCCAAAATTGTTTTCACTGTGTATTCTTAAAAGACACAGGTATTGGCTCACCCACTATCCCCTCACACTGACCAGCAACAATTTCAGTAATTGTGATGGCTCTTCAATGTGCAGGGGTGAGGCTATCTTAATTGCATGGTCACATCAAAAATAACTTGAAACCGTAAGAGCCTGAACTTATGGGACTCCGGAATCAACATGACATTTGAAGGAGAATTGACAAAGGCTCCCAGTGCCTCAGAGGGCCAAGGACAGGGAGACGATCTGGCTTTGCCTCTTCAAATTAGTCCTCAGTGAAAGGATCTAAGGCTTAACTAAGGCCTGGATCTTGCCTTGGGGTGACCTCTGGAAGCTCCAAGATTGAGTAGACTCTCCAGGACTGGAATGCTTTGCAGGGACTAAGGAGCAAGCTGCAGGGCACTAGACCCCGTTTTGTGAAAAGCAAGATCTTGGTGTATTCCCTGACTTCTAGGGGGCTCATTGGACCCAGTGTGTGTCCTGGCACAGAGGTCAGCACAGCTGGCTTAAAAACAACGTGGAAATAAAACAGAATGCATAGTCATGAGAAGGGTGGATGCTGAGAAGGGCGCTTTCTTATACTTTTGTTTCTTTGGCTTTCTAGAGCCAAACACATTACTGCAAGTTGCTTGAATTCTTGGAACCAACCACTGTTGGCTATTTGTAAAAAGAGGTCCCATTTTCTTGAGCTTGCTCTTCTCCTATTTCTAGGTCCTTCTCTGACTGCTTCTTTTAAACTAATTTTTCTTGGCCCTATATGGGAAACCCTCTTGGCATTTGCTAACTGCCAAGTGTTCTGTAACCAGCCATCTGTGGAAGGATTTTTTTCCTTCGATTAATTTTTTTATTAATTTATTTTCCTTTGTGCTCTCTCTCTCACACACATAACTTCAAACTAGTGTTTGAGGATTCATGAGCAATCGATGTCTCTTATAACTACTTCCTTTATACAGTTTCTTTTTCTGATTGTTTTTCTCCTAACATATCTTTAATATGAGGAAATTTCTCTGAAACAAAGGAATGATGTCTTTTCAGAGCCTGTATGGGACATCCATAATATTTCAAAAATGATTTCTCACTTGGAATAACTTTGGGCTTCGGCGAGGGCCCTACCCTCCCACCCCCCAAAATGTTTGTTGTCCTTAAGGGATTGTGTTAGTCGCAGCTCCCCTCAATCTGGATAGGGAGCTTCATGCCGTACAATTTTCAGACTTCACTGCATCAATCAGATTGTTCTGTAGTGGTTGCTTTCTGGGGAATTCGCCAGCTGGGAGTTTGTACCATCGAGCCAAAACAGGCCACCGGAACAGCCATACTCTTTACTTATTCATTTAGGGAGCCATTTAAGAAGATACTCTTGCTGCTGCTGCCTATTTGCAAGAACAGCCTTGGGGGTGTGCTCAGTGAGACTGAAATGAGACTAGTAGACAATCAGATGACAGAGGATCCTGAAAAGACAGGTGAATCATGAGGATGCTGTGGGCTTTCTGTAGGGGCTTCCCCACCGTGACTGAAAATATTAAAGTTTTCAGCTGCTGTGATATTGAGTGAAATAGAAAGCATCGAAAATATACACCTAAGTGTGCATGCCCATGCATACACATGCATGTACACACACACACATTCCAGCCCTGTTATATTTCTGATAGCGTGGGTTGGATTTGCGTTTTAGATAGAAAACCAGTTTGCTTTTTAATAAATGAAAGATGTGCCTATTTGGATATCATTTACTGTACATGCTTACATACTGGAGAGGGAGGGAGAGTCGTTGAAGAATGACTCATTTGGGACTAGATACAGAATGTGCATCTAACTCAAATATTGTCATTCTCAAGCTCTTAGTGGATGTCTGTACACAAGGCATGGGTTCAGAAATGACTGGTTTCTGATGTGGATTTAATGTGCATTAGTTGCTTGTAGATTTTGTTCCTTAAGACTCATTACTCAACGTTCAATTTTCTGTGTATAAATAATCAAGGTAATGTTAACTACTTTATGGATGTTATTGAGCAGTTTGGCTCAGAATTGATTAGCAGCAATTAGGACTTGGAAAATTGTGGTTTTGTGTATGTAGAAAGTTTTTAAATTCCACACCGTCTCGGCATTTGCTCACTTCCCAATTTTTCCTTTACAACTGAGGAGGTTCAGAAAGTTCAGTCATTTTAACATTCACCTAAGCAAAATACAATTAGGAAGATGATCTGTTCTTTGGATAACTTATACTGGTTTCCCTCCCCCCGCCCCCTTCCCCATTAGTTTGGAATCCAGCTCTTGGGAGCGGAGGGGAGATAGTCTAGTCCAAGCTGGAACTCCTCACAAAGCACAATTTGTTTAGCAGCATGGAAAAAAAAGGAGAAGAAAGTAGGAAAGCTGAGCGCCTCTGGAGCAAAAGGACTATCTTATCTGTCAGCTGGCTGGTGACAACACCCTGTAGCTCCTCAGTAGGCATCAGAGCCTCCCAGTCACAGCTGACACGTTCTATGAACCTGGAGAGAAAGGGAGTGAGCGCGCTGAAAGCCATTGCCTCCTTCCTGATGATTATCCATTAGCACACCGTTTTATTTCTTTTATTGCCAAATAGATTAAAAACAATTAGCGAATGGAAAACAGAAGAGGCCATTGCTGCTCTTGGTATTTCGAAGCAACTTCTGAATGAAATGAAAATGCTCTTTGAGCGTCAGATGGACCATTTTCCTTGAATCACATTTTGTTCTTCAATCATGGACACATGACTGAAGTGGAAACTTTCTGGACGTGGGTTCAGCATAAGTATTGCTGATGACTGTTTTTATTTTCAGATGCTTTTTAGAAAGCATTATTTAGTAAGCTGATTTTCTCACACTGAACAATATATTCATTAAAGTGATTTTTGAGGCATGTTCCAAAGGCATTTTTAAAATTATTTTAATTGAGATAATATTGGGACATTGGGACACCCCCATCAGGCATCACCACTGTGGTGCACCCACCACCAAACCCCCCATATTCCACCACCACAGTCCAGTGTGCTCCCTTCCCGCTTTGTTCTCACCCTCCTCAGCCCCTCCCTCCCTGGGTGCTTCGTTTCTGTAGTCAGCTGCCAAGGGTTAGTTTTCAGCTTGTCTTTATCTGACTACTAATTTAGTTACTTTATATTCCACATATTAGTGACACTATTGGGCATAGACATCTTTAACTCACAGCAAGAATAATGAACCTCATTGGCTGCTGCTGAGTTTAACCATTCTTTGTTAACTGGGAACATTTTTGTTTTTATTATAATTGTCATTACCTATCACTACTCTTGTATGAAGAGAAATTATTTCATAGGAAAAAAATAAAATTAAAGGAACAATGGATCTGATTTTATCAATTCTCAGGAAGTAACTCATTCAATGTCAGGCTTATAGAAACCAGGAGAGCACTGTTAGGACTTCATGAATTTCAATTTTACTAATGTGAATTTTTTTATATTTCTCACACAGACTTGGATGAGGCTTTATGTAAATACAAATTCCCTCTTATATTGAAACCTTGTTTGTTTGCATTTTTATTCAACCTCCTCCAAAGAGAAGC
Source organism: Talpa occidentalis (assembly GCF_014898055.3). Lineage (NCBI taxonomy): Eukaryota > Metazoa > Chordata > Mammalia > Eulipotyphla > Talpidae > Talpa > Talpa occidentalis. The sequence goes on from NW_023601543.1 coordinate 9,068,944, forward strand.
AAACGTGGTTAATACGCAGGTTAGAATTTTTATTGAGGATTGTGTTTTATTTTCCCCCAAAATAAGGAGATAGGGTTAGAAGCACCTGATGAAATTTGCATCGTAAAGCACTGGTGCCTAGTGAGTGCCATTTCGTCATGAATGTTTTCCCAGCTTGATTCTATTTCTCATTATATCCCAATTATGAGATCAAATCAAAGGAAGCCATTTCTCTGGAATGGGAAACTTGAAAATCGCAAACTGCCAGTGAAAATGAACGATGTGTTGATCTTCAACTATTCCTATTACTATTTCTCACCTAATCTAGTCATCCTTTCCCTCTCTTTATGTTGTTAATGAAAGTAATCTAAGGTGGATAAATTAAATTACTCCAATATTATTGGTGAAAACAAAAGGCGATGTGAGACACAAGGAAAACTTCAAGTCATGGTGCCCCTCGGACTCCCCGCTATGGAAAGGATCTAGTGCAGTTACATAACATGGCCACAGTAACATCATCAGAGATCACAGTGAAAGATTTTCATTTATCCCCATTGGCGTCCCAGAGCAGCAAGTGGACTTGGTGTCAGTGCTTAGAAAACTAGAGTCTTCCCTTAGTTGTCTGCCTATCTGTAAAGAAAGAATCACAGTTGAGATTCATTAAATGGAAAAGGCATAAAGTGAATCACGAGTCTGTGTCCACAAATACTGGTGTAGAGGAGCACAAGGCATTGGAGAGGGTGAGATTGGAGGGTTAGGCTGCTTCCAGTAAGCATTCCTAAGCTATTTATTCCTTGTGCAGCCAAAGGAGTAGGCTGAGGAAAACAGCTGTGAGCAAGATGAGGGCAGGGCGGGGGCATGGACATGGACATCTGCTAGCCTAGTGTCTGTGTGGTTCGTTTTCCTTGTCATCCACAAACTAGTCCTAACTCACCCATCAGATGAGTAGCCGTGGTCACGTAGACTGCTGGGAACACACACAGAGCATAGTCTCTAAAGAAGCAGAGCTCCTCCAGTGGGTTGTTGGTGGATCTTTGCATGTACAAGATGGCACTTGGGCCAGAAATTATTCCCGGTTATAGTTTTCTTAGGTGAATGCTAAAGTGAGTGTTTAGAACCTAAGTGCCCAAAAGATAATAAATTTCAAATCATTTTATTCTAAAAGTGAAAACTACCTCACATAGATACAGCACCCTTCAAATAAAATGTGTGCTGTGAGTACTTCTAGGAAGGACTCTTCAAATCATTGTCCCGTCTTGCTAGGCAAGGTGTAAGTTATTTGAAAAACATCTGCACCAGTGGGCTAAGATTTTGAGGTAGCCATCAGTTGCTTGCAACCCACAGGAACAGTATTTCCAGGCATGATTCTTGCATTTCACTTCTAAAGGAATGGGTTCTAACAGTGGGTTCCTTTTACACATTAAAATTGAAATCCAGTTAAATTTCATTTCCCCTGACCATCTTGAGTTAATAACCTATGTGATAGCGTTGTTGAGACAGGAGTACTCCAAGCTGCATCAAATTAGCAACAGGACATGGCTCATGAAAACAAGCACAATGGTTAAATCTATCATGTCCCTTTACATGTAATTTTAAAAAAAGATTTATTTATACATATAAGAACTGGGGTACAGGCCAGAGGTGTGGGGGGTGAGAGGACTCACCAGAACAGAGTGGGGAAACCAGCACAGGCAGATTGACTGAAATACACTGCCGAGAGGAGCAGCAGCCAAGTCAGGAGAGTTCTGCTGCACCATGTGGGTAGCTCCCTGGACGGGGATCGGTCTCGTGCGGCAGTGGATGTGGATTGCTTCATAGGTTGAGTCTTAACCCCTTGTGCCACCAGGGAGGCCCTTACACATAATTTTTTAAAAATCACTTTATGAAACAGTTTTTGGCCCTTTTGATTTAGAACTTTACTCATGTCCTTCATATTTCAGAAGAATTAGAGAGATAAGGAGACCAACTTTCAAGATTATATAAGGCTGATAGAAAAAACAAGCTGGTGTTTTGGCATCAGCTTAAGTTAAGATCCTGTGTTTTGACTTATATCATGCAGGTGTGGTATGGTCCAATTGTTTTCAATTTGAGGTATTTGTCAGAACATGGAGGACATGAGGGTTTACTCACACTTTTAATTTTTTTAATTTATTTGTTTATCCATACAAGAGCTGGGTGTAGGCCAGAGGTGCGGGGTGCAGGGGGTGAGAGGATTCACCAGAGACAGACTGGGGAACAGAACAGGCAGACTGACTGAAATACACTGCTGAGGGGAGCAGCAGGAGAGACAGGAGAGGTCTGCTGCGCCATGTGGGTTGCTCCCTGGCAGGCCAGGGATCAAACTCGTGCTGCAGAGGCTGCGGACAGATTCGTAGTTTGTGTCTTAACCCCTTGCGCCACCAGGGAGGCCCCTTACTCACACTTGAAAAATAGCTTCCTCCTCAGAACAATCTTGAGGAAAAAAATCAAGCAGTAATTATGTGGCCTTATCGAAATAATATTCATCATCCCTTAACTTGTAAATGAGAAAGGTCAGTGTCATTCTTTCCACCGTATAAATCATGAAACCCTGACACAGATCTTCTGCCCAACTTTAGTGAGGGTCTTAGTTCAGTCAGTGTGGGATCCAACAACTCCTCCCCACTGGAGCTCCTTGATGTAAAAGAAGGTAACTGGCTTTGAATACTCAGCTATTTTTCAGACAAACCAAAAAGTTATTTCCAGCAAGCCTTTCTAAGAATGATTACTTTGCTGGTAAATTGAATTCAAATTTTTCATAATTGTAATGTTTGAATTATCTACCTAGTTTAAATAAATAAATTTAATCTAAAAAGTACAATTCGGAATAATTGGATTAGCCAGCTGCTTTCATTTAAGAGTATCTGAACAAAAGGAAGGGAGGTTTTAAGGATTAGTTTCTTGCATGTGCTCTGCAGCTAGCTGATAGCTGTTGTAGTAATTGCTGGTTGTATTTGCTCACACCTCTCTTTAAAGGAAACTTGTCTGTTTTGACAGGCTCACATTTTTTGCTCATTCTGAAAATTACTTGGAAAAATTACTTGAGTGCAGAAAATTTATTTTTCCTTCCATCTTAGAAAAAATATCCCTCCCTCCTGAACACAAATATTGTCGTCTGGGTGAAATCTCACTGCTCAGATTCACTAATAGGCTTTGTCTCAGTAAAGCTTTGCAATTACAAATGGAGCTTACTTCACAGTCTTCCACTTTCCTGACAGATCCTCAAGAGACAAAAACAACCAGTTCGGCATTATAAATATTTTACTATCAACTTACACATGGTCACTTTAAAACTGAAGCAAATCAATAGGGCAAAAGCATCCCTAGAATTTTCTGTTGTCTTATATAGTAATCATAGAAGAAACAAAGTCATCGAAGACCTATATCAATCAAACAACTCAGGTTGTGATTTATGACATCAGCACAGTAATCCTGTTGGGGGTTGGTTGGTTGTTCCGGCAGGCAAAATGCTGGGAAATAAAGTGAATTTCTGTTGTGGATTACCAAAATAAGCCTTCATAAAGCCCAATCATCAGTAAGTTTAGCTCCTTTAAGCATATTGTCACAGCCATAGAGTGAGAAATTGAGGTAATAAAAAGCAGGTAGTGCAGTTCCAGCCTTACATGCAGTGTCATTGTATAACATTGGGTCATACTTTTGAAATCCTATTTTCAAATGGATTATGCATACCCGTTTGGCATTGAGGCAAAAGTTCCCAATACTGGGCTTTTTAGTAAAGGCAAATGGCCATCTTTTAAATGTTCGTGTTAATGGGAAGTCAGTGATTGCTAGAGATATGTCTGTGCTTCTAATAAGATCATTCAAGAACATGCTTCTAATAACATCATTCAAGAATAATGGTATTTTAATAGTAGATGCAGTCACATAGACACCTAATCTGTAAGCTGGTGGCTTTAGTGGGTTGTGTTTATCCATGATAAATGAGACCCTAGAGATTCAAAATTAAAACTAAAGATTCAACTAAATCTTCTCATTCATTTCCAGAATCTAGTGCAGTACCCTGCCTATAGGCAAGCAATTAATATATACCAATTAATTAGCTCTGATTTTGCAAAGATTGATTTCCTATAATTTCTAAATAACAAGGGTTCATTCAAGGAGACACTATAAAGGAGTCATTTTACCCATAATTGGGAATGGCACTCAGTATACAGGGGTGATCTATGAAATGTCATCATTTCTAAAAGCTTCAGTAGGGCTCATTATACACAAGAAACCTTTCCATTTACCACGATCAGTCAGGATGAGGAAGTCCAGCCTTAAAGCCTGGAGCTGGCACTGCATTCCTTTCTGTAAATGGCATTTCTGTGGTTAGGGTCCCTCGCAATATTCCCAAGTTACGATTCACCAACCATGTGTTTCCCTAGACATTGAGTCTGTTTTCCAATCATTTTACAATTTAATGATATCTAATAGAGGATCAAAAGGGAGACCAGCCCCCCCCCCATCTCACCCCTATCGCCATGTTTTAAACCATTTTTACCCTCCAGCATTAGACTAGTGGCCTGCTGGTATTTGCCAGAAGATGTGCTTGTGTTTGACCCCTGTGCTTCTGCTGGCTGGTGATGTGACATAGCTAACACCAAATCTGGTCATTCACTGACTGTCCTGAGACTCCCAGGTGCTGTTATGCACTGCTCCTCCCGCAAGCTCAGTGAAACTTGTTGCCAAGAAAGAGCTAATGGCACAGGGTGGTTCTTGCTCAGTGTTCCTATCAGCTCTCAGAAACCATGACAGCCTAGAGAAACCATTCTTAGCAAAATGCTCAAGGCCAGTCTGTTCTTTTGGCTCCCAACATCTGTGGGATTTATATACGCTTCTCCGTCCTAGTCCATAGAATGTCAAGCCCAAGTTATGTCAAGTCCAAGTTATGTCAAGCCCTGTGCACATTACTGACATATTGCAAGTGTTCAATAAATGTCATTCATTTCTATGATCAAATAGCCATTAGTATGACTGAACCTCTCTCGTGGTTCTCTCTACCCTCAGGATAAAAAGCTGGGAAATCCAGGTCTCTGATGCTCTTACCAAACAGCAGCTCCTCCCCTGACTAGGTAGCTGCATGTTCTCAAAGTTCCCATAGTACACTGTGATTGCTCCTGCTTCAGTATTCATCTTTCCAGGCAGTGCATGCTCGTCTCTTCTTCTTTAACCGGACTGTACATTCTGACGGGGAAGGAAATAGCTATGTCTCTTCCACTGCTTTATCTCTAGTGCTCAACATCATGTCTGAAATTCTCATGCATGTAGTAGGCATTCAGTAAATGATTGCTGAGTGAATGAATGAAGAATCCTAGTATGTCAGGTATTGAATGACTCCCATAGAGCCCTCAGAGAAGGTATGTGTTCTCCAGTCACACCCTCCAAATGTGGTGTTAGCATGATCAACCTATGTGCTATGACCAGATGCAAAGCATTAATATTAACAAGTATGCTCCAAATTCTAACCTCTGGTTGGATAGAACATAATAACCACACTTAGAAATGAATTACAAATCTGTCAGTTGCTTTGTAAATAATTATCCTTTCACCATCATTATGCAATATCATTTTGAAAGGCTAAAATTCACTTAGGGCAGCCCCTCAAAGGCACTTTTGCTCTCAAATATCTACTACCTATACCCATCCTCCCTAGTAGCCCCTCCTTTGCACATCTTAACCCTCTCCCACTGTTTCCTTTCCCCCCTACTGCTGCTGCTAGTCTCACCAAATCAGACACCTCATCTCAGCTTCTCCTGCTGCCCTTTAACTAGTGAGATTCGAATAAATAGGTTGCTTGCTCCTTTGTTACCTTTACTCCTCCTCCTCTGTAGCTTCCCATAGTGTATACATACATACAATCTATTTCCACCCAGCCATGCAAACAATACTCCACTGATTGCCCAAGAGTAGCAAACACAGCCCCCGCCTTCTTTGCGTTTATAGTCAAAGGAAGAAAAGGACTTTGAGCAGCTTGTTACAGGCTGCTGCAGGCCCCCCGAGACCACCAAGGACAGGCCACTGTTGTGGAACAGCATCAGAGCTTTATTTTCTCTCATTATACATTTTTAACAGTATTTTTAGATGCAGGTATTAACCCAGCCACAAAAAGGGCCTAGGAACTGGGGTGTAGGCAAGCAGGAGCGCTGCATTTTTAGTAAGTCGCTATCCAAATTTAAACTCGCGCACGCATTGCCTGGCAACCGCAGAAGCAGCTCACTCTTCAAAAAGCTGAGAAAGAGCAGAGGAGTGGAAGAGCTCTTCCCGAGAAATCCCTCAGGGATTTCTTCGCCAGATGTTTACAAACTATTGTTTCAGTTCTAGAAGGTGGCGGCTCTTAACCTGTGCTCTAAGAACAACTGATGAAGGACAGAAAGGAAAACAGGTTTTACCCAACCCCCCGCCCCCCAAAAAAATGAACTCAGAGAATTTCAGTTCTACCACCGCCCCGTTTTGAGAGCCAAAAGCCTAAATCACCCTCCCTGCAGCAGATTTGATGCTGCTGTCGTGAGAATTGCCTGTCGGTCCTGCTCTGCTTTCTCCATGGGAGTGAGACGACTCTGTTAGCAGCCGGCCCCACCCTGATATTTTATTCAGGTGCCAAGGAACTGTGTTCTAGATGAACGCACACGCCCTGCAATGCTGCCATTTGTTCCTGAATTTATAAACATCTGCTATAGAAAATAGTATTCTGTATCATGGACCAGGCAGCCCTTTACAAAACTTAACCCGTTTAATCCTGACCGCCACACCATGAAGAAAGTCCTGTGATGGGCCCCCATTTTAAAGATGAGGAACCTGAGGCACAGAGGTTACAGCTCTTGACATTACCCAGTGAGACATACCTGGATTCTCATTATTCCACCGCTGCAAAACCCATGGTCTCAAGCAGTGTGCACAGTTGCCTCATGTGGAATGTAAAATGAACAAGGAAGGAACAGACACTCCGACAGTTCTGGGGAGCGTTTGCCATCAGCACTTTTCCCGGGGTGCCAGACTCAACAAGCCAAGACCGTGGATTGAAGCAGGCATGTCTTCAAAACCAGTTTCCATGAAACAACTACTAAAGGCCTAATAGCCTCCTTGCTTGTCCCTGTTTTGTTACGCTCTGGGACCTCGCCCATTAAGTTCATACCCAAAAGAAAGTAGTTTGCTGGGGGTAGCTTGCTGGGCCTGCCTTCAAGCTGCTTCATTTTCCCCCTACCCCATGAGGGCCTTGAACCTCTACTCCCGGCTCACCCATCACCTGGTAAATGTGCATGTACAGATAAGTGCAAGTCATGATCTTATCCATTCTTTTCTCTTTCTCCTCCTCCACGCTTGCTTTCAAATAATTCCTTTCTTGAAGCAACATCTGAAGTGTGGCACTGAAGGCTTTTTCTATTCATTTTATTTAATTAGCAAGTTGTGTCATTTATGTCTTATTAAACATCCCTCTCGTTAAAAAAAAAAAAAAAATTCTTAGCTCCACTGAAGACAAAATATGGTCTATGGCCAGGAAGTGAGAGCGGAGGCCTGCAACACTAGATGTGTTCAGCCTGAATGCAGAGACCCAGGCACGCGCCCCCTGAGGTTTGAAACCCCAATGACAGACATGTCCCGCTTGAGCACAAGGTCCCTGGCTAACCTTCTCTTGATATTCTAGTGTAATCTTTAATATATTTTAGTGAAATCATCCAAAAGTATAACATTTTCTGTGGAAAGCTGCACTCACCACTGATCCTTTTGTTCAGTACAATGAACTAGCATTTCTAGTATGTTGAGAAGACTATTCGTCCACATATTCCTCCGGGTAACCTGTGAGATTTCCTAGTCTTCAGGATTTGCTGCTGTCAATAATTAATTACCCATTTGCACACGTTTCAGAGCTGTTCTGTTTAGCTAGTTCCTTTCATTTTGACCTACCCTTTTTCATGAATAGCTTTTCAAGTGTGGCTCGAAAGAGTTGTAGTAAAGGTTTGATTTGTTAATTTGGGTAGAGATACTGGTTGATAATTATAATGCAGTTCATAACCACTGTGAAAATTAAATCTCTGATGCTGTACCTCAACAGAAACCTAAATATTATTTTATGACAAGCCTAGTTATTTAATGCTTACAAAAAAACCAAAAAAAACTTAATAATCTAGAATAATTTGTCACTTGATTCTGCCAGACCACCAGGATTCATCTACCTATTCAGCAAAATTTTAAGACATAAATGCAGAGCTTAAGGCAGCATTGCAAGTGCTAGCCTACAGCAGTGAACATAAAGTAGCATCATTCCTGTTCTCATGGAGCTTATAGTCCAGAAGGAGTATGCAGACAGTAGGCCAGCAAATGAATTAATATGTGATTTGCTTTGGAGAATAACCACGCAGGGTTAGGGACCTAGGGGGTTCTGAGAGATAGGGACAGCTTTCATACAGCATGACCAGGGACAGACAACTTCTGTTCAGGTGGCATTTGATGGACAAGAGGGAAGGGTTCTGAGGGGTATTTGAAGGACATATAGCCCAGGCAGAGGTAGAGCTAAATTCAAAGGCCCTGAGGTGAGAATATGCTTGGCATGTTCAAGGGACAAGTGGGAAGCAGTTTGAGTAATATAAAGTGAAAAAGTGTACAAGTGATAGATGAGAGCAGAGCCGTCGCCAGGATCAGATCATATGTGATCTTAGTCATCCAAGGTGAGGACTTAGGCTTTGTCTGCGAGTTGGAAGCCTTTGGAGAGTGTTGAGTAGAGAAGCAACATGATTTGCCTTGTGTTATAAATGAATGTTTTATGATTTCTATGAGAGAATTGGCCCGTTGACACAGCCAACTAGAAAATCCTATGAAAGAGTCCACTGTCTCCCCGACCCTCATTGACCTGGCTTTCTTTCACAACTACAAAATGAACCTCAAAGTTTAACAAACAGGGCCTCCCCGGTGGCGCAGCGGTTGAGCGCTGGGTTGCGAAGCTGCCCGCAGCCTCTGCAGCGCCGGTTCGATCCCCGGCTGCTCCCAGGCCACCGGAGGAGGGTCCCACATGGCGCGCAGACCTCTCCTGCCGCCCGCTGCTCTCCCCAGCAGTGTACTTTGGTCCTTCTGCCTGCTCTGCTCCCTGCTCTGGCTCTGGTGAATCCTCTCACCCTCCCGTGCTTCTGACTGTACCCAGTGCTTGTATAAATAAATTAAAAAAAAAAAAGTTTAACCAAACATCGTGGGCATTTGCACTGTGGGTCACACAGTGGGATTGGCAAGAATGTGTAATTAGCTCAGGTCATCCCATCCATACTGCAAGGAGAAAAATGAGCACATTCATTTAACTCGGCCATCAGCAACACAGGAAAAAAGCTCCCACTAAATTGAGTCAGGAGCCTCTTCATAAACCAAAGCAAGCATGTTCTGCCTTCAGGGATGGCTCAGTGGCCTCGAGGAAGTAACACACCTTCCTAAGTACCTAATTTACTGCCAGGCTGTGACTCAGTCTCAGGGAAAATCAAACCTATTATTGCTTACTCAAAACACAGTAAGCACTCTGGATAAACATTGAGACTATTTAGAAGAATAGAGAGTTAATGTGGCTTAGAAGACAAATATGTCATCTGCAGCCATTCTCACGCCAGCTGTGTGTGTGTGTCTGTCCTCCAGGGGCTAGTTGCTGTTTGCACACCCATTTCTTTGCTTTCACATTGGAGTTACACACATCATCTGATGTGTTTGCATGAAACAAAACACCCCAGTTCTAATGGCTTCACACCTGTTTAATTTGTCTCTTCCTGTTTCTAATGCTAGAAAATTAGCTAAATCCCTGACAAATAGGCATGGCCTATGGTGCTAACACCAAAGCTGTGAGGTTTGAAACTGCTAGTGTTTCCTCAAAAGTATTTATACTGGCCTTTATTCTGGTCACTTAGCTGACAGTCCCCTTGTTCGTTCCCTATGATTTTCAGCACGGAAACATTTTCTCAATGGCTCTAGATTACAGAAAGTATAACTTTGGTGACACCAAAGTGTCTGTGTTTGTAGCATATTGTTTCTGGTGATTGGAGTACAAGTAATTTCACTGTGCAGGAAGATGATTTAAAAATTGAGTCTTATTCAACAGAATGGTAGTTGCCAGTGGGGAAGAAAAGGGGAGAAAATGCATAGAGGGGGCCAATGGGTTGGTGGGGGATGGTGACTGGGCAGTTAGCGCTGGCCGTGTGGTGATATGTACCGGTGGCTGAGATGAGAAGTTGTACACCTGAAACCTGTACAGTGTTGTAAACTAATGCTACCTCGATCAAAAGAAAATCATGGAGTCTCATTATGTTATATTGGTATAAAGTATAGTCTCACTTATCATTCGCTGGAGTCACTTGACTCACGTTTGACCAACCTTAGCATGTACAACCAGTATGTTCTTTGAGCTGCTGCCACAGTGGCAAGTGAGATCATTCTGACATGGGATTCTGCAGAATCTATTTTTTAGGTTTCAATATAAGCTATTTCTATTCCGTTCTTGACCTTGGATAATCATACTTTTTCAAAGATCATCGGTAAATTAGCTGATGCTAATGTTGAAGGCAGTAGACTGCTTAACTATAACAGATGAAATTGTCAAATGAGTCCTTTTTGAGTGGCATACATGCTTAGGTTGGTTATGCCAGTCAGAAGAGATTTACCCAGAGGTGCACTGAATCTTGCTAGGCCATGCAGTCTTGCTAAAGTACAGAACTGTTTCGGTCTGCTGTCTCTCAGTGTGAGCACACACTTTGGGGCACTACCTTAGTTTTGAATGGAGCTCAGCCAGTGCTCTTTGGACAACTGTCTGAGAATGTAACTGCTCTTCTCAAAGTGTTAAGCATCAGGAGTGTTTGTGTCTACTTTATGAAGAACAAACAGGAAGAGCGTGATAAGCTCTCCAGAAATCTGTGTTGACTTGGATGGGTAAAATGCTCATTGTCAGTCTTCCCAAGTCAACCAGAGATAATACTACACATTCTGCAAAAACAATAAATGTACAACGATGTTGTTCAGAGAAGCTCTGACTCACTCAACAAACCCTGCACTGTCAACATTGGGATTCTGTACACAAACCACCAGTTCCTTTTGGAGCTAGAACTTCTACCTGCTTTAGCTAGTGCACACTATAAAATAGCTAAACTCATCTGTAAATGTTTTATTTGATAGGAATGAGCACATGTAATTGTATTGTCTTCTCTCCTTTTTTGGAACACTTGGCATTTGATGATGAACCAAGGAACAAGGCTATGTCTCTTTCCCCGCTGGTGGACTTCAGTGCAAAGAGAAATGGCTCCGTCAGAGGGCAGTGAGAGAAGAGTTGGATGTTGAATCCACACCAGCCTCTCCCTGGAGACATAACTTGGGCACAAAAGCAAAACGAGGTCCTAGTGGTGTGCCCTGTCCCCCTTATGGTTGTCACCTTCCCATCAGCTGACTCTTGTTGGAAGTCAGCATTGAACCAGTTCTGCCTGAAGCTAAGTAAGGGACTTTAAATCTGAGGACTGTGATTTCCCTAAAGGGCCATCTCCTTTTTTTCCTGGGGAAGGAGTGTCATTTGCCTCCTCCTGATGCTTAAGAGTTAGTGGACAAACTGTCATCTAGCCACAGCCCAGGCTAATTCTCTCTGAGAGGTTAAGAGAGAGACACAGGCCAGTCCAGCAGCCAATGTGGTTCGCTGAATGAATAATGCAGCTGGTAATGACTGGGTGAACGACTTGCCATACACCAGTCATGTGCAGGAGAAGAACCTTTGTATGGACACAATATGAGCTAGAAGACTAAATACAACTATATTGTGAACATGTCAAATTTTGACCCCCTTAATTATCTTTTTTTAAAGATTTATTTTATTTATGTATGCATACAAGTGCTGGGGTGTAGGCCACAAGTGCAGGGGGTGAGAGGATTCACCCGAGACAGAGTGGGGAGGTGAGACAGGAGAGGTCTGCTGCGCCATGTGGGTCACTTCCCTGGCCAGGGATCGAACTCCTGCTGCAGTGGCTGCTGACAGCTTCATAGTGCTGAGACTTAACCCCTGTGCCACCAGGGAGGCCCCACCCCTTGATTATCTTTAAAGTAATGTATACAGCATATTTTGCCCATGTAGATTTTTCATCACCAACCATCTGGTAAAAATTAGTACGAGGTAAATTCTTTCACTTCCTTCTGTTCAGATACAGTTGTGTTACCCTCTTCCTCGATGCTGTGAACTTTTCAGACAGTCAATTGAAAAGTGCTGTTGCAATCCAGCGGAACCTGGAGATTTCTGACCTGCTGCCACTTGCCTCTTCTTGCCGCGGGGTGTTAGGAAAAGAAGGGGTGTTGATTATTAGCAAGTGACCCCCAAAGAATTGTATACCTGGTGTTAGAAACCATGACCTGAGATGGTTTGGGTGCTGAAGAAGCACAAGTCATTTTTTCAAATTAAAAAAAAAACTGTACAGTACAAAGCATATGAAATTTAGGAGAGACGGCATATATATTCCCTGTGGCCAGTCGTTCTCTCTGATCTCAGTGAATATCCCAGCCTCTGAAGCACAGGGATTACTTGGGAGGAGATACTTTTCCATTCATAAGGGAAAAAAAAAAAGTCTCTGCTACACTTGGTTCTGGCCTTAATTCTCCAATTTGGCTGGAGTTGAGGAATCTCATGCTAGAGTTGTAGGACAGCAGGTGCAAGATTGCAGAGGGCCTTGCACACCAGGCCAGGGAGTTTGGATTTTAGCAGGTAGACAACAGGGAGCCATTAAAAGACTTTGAACACGAAGAATTAAAAAAAAAATAAGACTTGATTTGGATGCATGTTTTGTATAAAAATGCAATGATAAGATAGATTAACTGAACATTATGGTTCTGTTCACAGCACGGATATATGTGGAGAATTCATCTCTCTGAGCTATCTAGTTCCGCTTTTGCAGTATGTAAATTTTCAGGGCCAGCTGTAAGAGCTTGCCAGTAAAAGAACAAAGTAGGAATTGATAATGTGAATATAATTGTAAGGAAGAGGGATTTTAGTGATCAAGATCACTGGTAATACTGAATAATAGTCAGTTGAAAGAGTGACTGTGGAATTATTTGTTATTTTGTTTGAGTTCTTTGAAACCACTTCTATGCTATATAATTACCTTAAGTCTTAAGTGTTCCTTGCAGGCATAATTTATGCATTTTACATTCTCATGCAAATGTTTTAACAGTCTACACTATTGAAAATGTAAACTGAAAATTATTCCAAATAGGTCATGGTTGTGCAAAGCTGATGAGGTATTAATCATTTTTATATGTTCTCATAGTTTGTATTATTTCTTGCATTGTGTTTGCAATGATAGTAATACTTAGGTAACAACTATTTGGAAAATTAAATTACATATTTTGATAAAGAACTGTAATCTGCCTATTTCAAGTTAATGGCATCAAATGCTTTTTAAGAAATTAATATAAAAATATTGCCATATTTCAGGAGCTACAAAACAAACCAAATTTAATTTAAACTAAGCTCCTGTAAGTTCATTTATGAGTTATAGCCGATACTAGGTGTCAACACTCCGCTAAGCACTGCGTTTTTAGAATTCCAGTTTCACTGCAGTGGTTTCTGCCTCACCTTAATATATGTTGATGAGGATAATAAATGGCATCACAGGTGACAGCAGTTTGGTCATAAATAGGGAGCAGTATGCAACAGAGCTACCCAGCCAAGCAGTGCATTTCTCTTAGGAAAAAACAATTCACCTTTTGATACTGACATTCCTATTTTCAAGTGTCTCGTTTTAATGAACTTTCACAGGGTTTCTTTACACATATCTTGAGCTTCTCAAGTGACCTGCATTATTTTCTTCAGCTGGATGTGCATTGCACCTAGGAAAATCTCCAGGAAGAAACGGGTTTACCTCACTATAGATGCTCACTTTACTGAAGAACACAGTGTGCCCTCAGGGGGTGTGGCGGGGGGAAGCTCTCGCACTTTACCCTGAGCTCTGAACACCAGTGGGAGTTTGCACAGGCCATGAGAGAGGTCTTCTCCAGCAGAGGAGAGACACCTTGCTTTCTCATCTTCCCCACTAAACCATCAGGGCAGAGGGGTGGTGGCAGGAATTTTTCAAGCTCATCACATTTTTACTTCTTACTTTCTATTTTCACTTCTCATTGTCTTTCCCCATCTCTTTCTCATCCCCCTCTTCTCTGTCTCTGTCTCCATCTCCAAGTGAACACACACATGGGCGAGTCTGATTAGATTGATTTATATTTCTCCTTACCCGTTACCCCATCTGCACCTGAAGAGACAGAAGCTGAGTTTCAGTAAAAGTGCTCTGTTTACAAAATGTTTAGTTCCCCTAAAATCTCCCAGGGTGCAGAGAAGATCACTAGAAAGAATAAATGCCAACATGTTTCTAAATTCAGTCGTTAACATTGTGCAAGAGAATGAACTCATGGCGTGATCTAAGAGCAGGTTAAAGCTACATATTTCCATAAGAGAAGGGACAGTGGGCTGGCCTAGTGGGGAGGGCAGTGTGCTGGGAGACAGGCTGCCAGGCTTGCCTTTGCTCTGTGACACAGAAACATTAATTCCAAAGAGCACCTGCACCCCTATGTTTATAGCAGCACTGTTTACAATAGCTAAGCTATGGAAACAACCCAAATGCCCAAAAATAGATGACTGGATCAAGAAGATGTGGTCCATATACACCATGGAATATTACTCAGCAGTCAAAAAAGATAAACACATGCAATTTGCAGCAACATGGATGGAGCTGGAAGGGATCATGCTCAGCAAAATAAGCCAGAAAGAAAAAGAAAAATACCGGATGGTCTCACTCATGGCAGAAATTTAGAAAACCTAAATAAGGGACCAGGAAAAAGACTAATTATAATAAAGTAAAAATCAAAATCAACAAGCAACAAAAAACCAGAGACACACTACGGGGGCAGGGGAGTAGGATCAAAACAAGAGGGAGGGGTGGGAATTGTATGGGGACTATAACCAAGATGAAAATGCATACATTGTGCAAAAGTGAAAAACGATGTAAAAATATATAAAATTAAAAGAAATAAAAATTAAAAAATTAAAAAATAACTGCTCCCTGCCCTCTGCAGAAAGCAAGGGCCCACGAAGGCTGCCAGGTCCTTAGTGTTTTGCCACCCCAGAAACACCTTACAGAGCCGTGTGCTTTAAAATAAGGGCCTCAGGCCTTCCCGGTGGTGCAGCGATTGAGCGCTGGGCTGCAAAGCTGCCCAGAGCCTCTGCAGCACCGGTTCCATCCCTGGCCACCAGGGAGGGTCCCACATGGTGCGCAGACTTCTCCTGCCGTGCCCACTGCTCTCCTCAGCAGTGTGTTTCGTCAGTCTGCTTGTTCTGGTGTCCGCTCTGGCTCTGGTGAATTCTCTCACCCTCCTGCACTTCTAACTGTACCCAGTGCTTGTATAAATAAATAAATAAATTTAAAAATAAAATAAGGGCCTCTCACATGTTCACACCATCTACCTTAAACAGATTTCAGCTTCCTCTAGAAGGAGCTGCTTGCCTGCGCTGGAGTGATCCTCCAGCAGAAGTATGAAAAATGGGTTTCAGTGTTAGCATCTCTGGTTCCATTTCTTCAACTGTTAAAAAAAAAAAAAAAAAGACTCTTTAGAGAGAGAAAAAGTGCACCAAGCTCCACAATAATCATTACCTTTTTTTTAGTTATCATCATTATTAAACTGCCCCTTCTTTGTCACTTGAATGCCATAGCTGTTTCAGTGGTTGTAGAAAACTTTAAAGAGTAGGCACTGCTTAAACACAAGGTCCTATTAGGTTTTTCATTCTTGTTGTTATTAGTAACCTACATTATAAAAGTAGAACTAGCAAAACAGTGGTTTAGAACAAAAGAATCGAGATAATAATGTTGTACTTTTTGAGGCATAGTAATTAAAATGAGACATGTAAATGTCATTTGGCCTATTAATACTGGATTATTTCACAAATCTCTTTAATATCATGTGGGTTTACCCATACACATTAGAGTCATTTAAATTTGAGAATCTTAGGATATTTTAAGCCCCAAATTAAAAGCTCACATATCCTGACTCTTGAAAAAGAATCACTGCTGAGAGCAATTTGCGCACACACAGCTCGCATGGAGTAGGAACTCCTCTCCGAAATGGAAAGGTGCTTCTCTACACCATTTATTTTCATTGACAACCCCTAGTTGCGAGTGGGGAGTGGGGTACAGGGGTGGGGAGATCAGCCTCTCTTTCCTGTCGCAGATGCAGAGTTAGGGCAAGGGAAGGGACCTAGCAGTCAGGGAGTATTCTTCCAGGGGAGCTCGCTGCTTCCCAGGGCCCCCCAGTGCCCCCCATGAGGCATATGCTGCTTCTCTCCTCTTCTGGAAGCAGGATCAGAACCCAGGTAGATTACACTGTGTCGGGAACCTGGAGCGTGAGAGGCAGGTTTGAACCCAGCTTTTTGGGATTCACAGAGGCACGGAGCCCCTGCACAGGGGAAGGGCAAACGTTCAGTAGTTACTGCAAATGGCCGTGTAGGAGAAGGACACGGCAGCTACGGTCTACACAGTGACTAGAGCTAGGGTGGAAAGACTCCCTGCAACTGGGTCGATGAAGGAATGACTTGTTGAGAACTGTTTTGCCTGTGGTTTTCTCACCTGTGAAGTGGGGGGACTCCCCTCTCAGGCCAGAGAGATGCAGATCCGCTCTGATAAGTTACTGTCGAGATTAGATTAGGTCAGTAGAGGTGCAAAGCGGCCCACCACGTGGTGGGCACACAATAGGTCTTCTGTCAGTAGTGGTGTGGAATGAATTCTTCCATTTGGGTCTTACATTAATGAATTGACTTCCCCCATTCAGACTTGTGGTGACTGTCATTAGCATCTGCTCATTAGCTTTTTTCAAGGGGCAAATGAGAAGAGAAAGGTGCTCTCTTCAGAGAAAGGTGACTCCCTCTGAGGCAGTCCTACTGCCTTCGGTGGCACCTGACTGGGTTTCTAGAGGCCTCTGTACCTTCCCTGTGATTCTAGATTCTACAGTCTGTAGTGGAAAGCAGGTGCTAGTGGCTTCCACTGGCGCCTTCATTGGCATCACTTGCTTTCCTGTGCAAGAGAAAAGATAAGGTGCCTCCTTTGAAAGTCTTTGAAGTAGCCTCCTGGTTATTCTAAGTGACTCTTCTACAGAGACAGACCTGATCAAATGCATCACAACCACTGTCAAACACAAATCAAACCTACCGTCATCAAAATAGTCTGAGGTACTAGAACATCGTCTGCACCCACCTTGGAGTGTGATTTTATTTTTAATAGGCTACCTACCTCGCCAGAGCTTTTCTCATTGATCTACCAGGCAAGAAGGTTGCTCCTGTGCGTGACAGTTTGTTGGATCTCTGGGAAAAGTTTCCAGAGTTCCCAGGCTTTGAATCTTCACGGAGGAGCTTGAACCGCAACTGAAAAAGATACGGCGCCTGCTAAGGCTTGCTGACTACAAACTCTCACTGACTACAAACACTTGCGCAGTTGTTCTCATGCAGGTGGATGGAGAGCCCACTCTGAGGTTATTACCCAGAACATGGCCACAAATTAGAAAGCATCACAGTGACAGAATATTTATCCAGCGGGCACACGCTAATTCCAGGAACCAGCCAAAAAGACAGAGTTTATTTTTAGAAATCATATCTGATATTTGATTCCTTTCAAAATTCATGTCAGGCGGGCTGTGAGGAAAGTCCGCGTCCTGAGTTAATCCACCTGATAAACAGACAAACAGACTTTTAGGGGGTCGTTCACTTCACAGAGGTGCTCATCACCTGAAAAAAGACATTTCTGCCAATTTTTGTTCCACTGTACGATTTCATCTGACAAGTTTGAAAAGATAGTGTTATGTTATTTAAAATGACAGTATCGAAAAACATGTTATTTTTTAACAGTTAATGGTCTCTTGACAACACAGCCACCTAATTGGATGGCTAAGCGCTGTGCGTTCTGTTGGGCTGGGTCAGGCTAGCACGGCGAGGCCAGCTACACAGCCTTGGAGACGCGCGGCCCGTCCCCTTGTCTTTGTCACAAATCTCAGCAAATCCCTTCCAGTCCACAGTGTATTTGCTGACCAGCTTTGGAGCTGAGGGACACCTTTGGATCATGTAATTTTTATACCATGACCGAAATAACCCCTCTTGGGCTCTGTAAAGGATGCATTGTTTTTGTTTTGTCTCCTGCTTGTTCTCTAGCTTATTTCAGTGTGTTTTATAAAACAAATTGCTCTGTAGAACTTGACAGTCTGAGAAATCCATGACATGAGAGTGCTCTGCAGAAATAGACGAAAATCCAGAACAGCCAATATAAAGGTCTAAATCAGCTCAGGGCCTTAAAATATGGTCAAATCTCTCTCCTCCTTCTGTTTTAAACAAGCCGTTGGTGGACAGACTCCTTAATATATTTTGTTTGTGAAGAACTGAGGGGAAAAGCGAGTCCACGCTGGCATATTATGTGGGGTCAACATCAGGTAAATTAAGATGTCTACTCAAGATCTTGGAAAATAAAAATGCTGCCGAGAAATTTCATCCTAACCATATGAGGAAAAAGAGCGCGCCTGTTCTTAATTCTAATTTGCATTTCTTTACAATGGTTGCTAATTAACATGTGTTGTTAAGTCATTTGGTTTCATGGTATTTCATGAAGCCCATTTTTTAAGTGTTTCATGTCTGTGGCACTGTGGCTTGAAGCCCCGCAGCCTCCCCAGCCCGCTGCAGACTGAAGTGAAAAATAAAAGGAGGCAAAACACAGTTTTCTGGGAACCCAGCTTGGAGGAGAATGCGAAACACAAAGTGTCATTATGTGCAGGACTCATTTTTTGGCAGAATTTATATCCATCTAGGCAGACGGGGTTTTGTGTTTGTTTTTTGATTTTTTTTTAATGAAATGAAATGTATTTATGTAATTATTTGACGAATCGATTCCATAGTGGAAAGGAACCTTAAAAAGAAAAGAAAGTTTATTTATTTGGCCCTGGCTTTCTGGGCATGTGTTGTCAGAAGTAATCCCACATTTCATGTTTATGCAGCTTTCCAATTTTCAGGGCTTCTCACATTCACATCCATCATCTCACTAGATCCTCACGCACCAGTCCCGTCGGGTCCGCATCAGGACGGCACGTTGTCGTCTCCCTTTTCTGCGAAGTTCGAGCTAATAGAAATGAATTGACGTCTGGCTCTCTGCAGACACAAAGGCTGAGACTCGAAGTTTCTTGCCTGGCTCTTAGTGAACAGATCTCGTTTTTCTTGCAGCACAAGCATTGTTTTGTATGTGTTTTTCCCTCTTGCTCTCTTCACTCCCTCCTTCTCTTTCTTCCCTCTCTCCTTCTCTCTGAGATTTTTGAAATTGAATTTATCTGTAGGCTGTTTTCTTCCCTTTTATCACCTACTCTCTGCCCTCGCAAGGCAAGCGAGTGCTGACTTGTCGGTGACTACTGAAGCCAGCTCTCTCTTCCTGTAGTGCCACATTTAACCCTTTTTGGGATCTGCGCAAGGGCACCTCGGAGCTCTGTCCTGCCCATTCCATTCTTCACTGATGTGTTTCATCAGGTGGGCCCTGATCATTGACCACAAGCCGGGCCTCGTGCTAGAAGCTTCCCTGGTAGACTTCACCATGCAGAGGATATTTGAGAGAACAAACCATCCTCTGTTTATCATGAATTAATAATGTCGCTTAGCTGCAGTGAACTGGGTTAGTATTGATTCCCTCTTCCCCAGCCTTTCCCTTCCCGTGCTTTGATCTTAGTGATGATGAAGTTCATTCACATCAAATATACCCCGGGAGAGAACATCAAAGTTCTGAATATAATAATTAATCCTGGATTTTGAAATCACTGATAGAGGGAGAGCCTACATAGCAAATATAGCTGGTTACAGGGTCACTCCTAGGGGGATAATTTATATTTTAAGATTCTGGGTTTTTTATTCTTTACCAGACTTGAAAAATCTAATTTTCATCTGCACGTTATTTTCATTAGGTAGGGAATCATCGCTGCACCCAAGTCCAGCCTGCTTAAATAAGCTGCTCACTATAATCTGGAAAATTAATTGTCATCCGAACACGGCTCAGGATTAGAAGAGTGACCCTTGCGACTGCAGTAATTGTTAAATTACTTGAATCGTCAGGCTACTGAAAATGTGGCCAGTAGAAAGGAGAAGAGAGGGAGAGAATTAAAGGGAGGGAGAAATTAGTTGTCATATGTTTCTAGAACCTGCTGAAAAGAGGACGTCATATTTTACTAGGTGCACTTTTTTAGCGCTCTTTGTTCCTGTGGTCTCTGATGACCACTTAACATAACATGGCATGTGAATAAAACAAAAACATATTGATCTATTCTTGGGCATTGGGATTATTTCCACAGCTTAGCTCTTGTAAATAGTGCTGCTATAAACATAGGCGTGCAGGTGCCCTTTTGAATTAACAAGGGGGGGTTAGGAATTGTATGGGGACTATAACCAAGATGAAAATGCATACATTGTGCAAAAATGAAAAATGATGTAAAAAATATATAAAATTAAAAGAATAAAAAAAATATTGAGGATCATTAACCCATATGAGGTGTGTGCGTTGAACACAGCACATCCCTGTATAGAGCACATTGTACTCAATTGGGATTCATATTTTTATTGTGGACTTGGTTCAACAGCCCTCATATTGCCCTTTTATGTCTGGACAACCTCAGGAGATGGGTGATTCTTGCTCTCTTGATCCAAGGGAATCAGTGCAGACCACTTAAAAACTTTCTTTTGAGAGAAATGTGTTAACAGGAAACATTTACAATGGGCGTGGCAATTCTTAAAGCCTCCCATCCTACTGGGAGACTGACTGCAATGAAACATCTCCACCTACCAGTGCTACCATAGCCGAAAGTACAGGTGCAGGGGAAAGACCTGCTATTAAGGCCCATGTTTGCCAAATTACTTCCTTTAATCAGGGAGGCATCTAGCTGTGGTATGCATGTTTTCATATAGATATGTTCAGAGCACCGAGGTGACCAAAAAAGTGGCAATACAGATTTTTTTTGACTCTCACTTTTTAATTGTGGCCACTGAGGTTGTAGCTACACATTGCCTGTTGAGTGACATGGTCCTTAATGACTCTGGGGAATGCACCCTCATTGTCCAGGCTTCTTCCCACCTGGCCCTAAATCCATATTTGGCCCTCAGATGACTGCCAAAGCACTATTGCTTCCTCTGACCCTTCTAGAGAATAGCAATTTGCACAGGTCCTAAGCCTTCTGTTCTGGGGCACAATTGTTTGTAGCACACCACTTCATCTGGTGGCTATTTGCATATATCCAGTATGACTGTCAACACCTTCTTCATGTGCCACAGAGTCTGTGTGGAGGTCTGCTATGCCCTACGAAGGGCAGCTAGCCATTACCATGTGTGGCTTTAAGTATTTTCCAGTATATTCTAATGACTTGATGTTGAGGGTGTTGATCTACGGGAGAAAAAAAAAACAGCCAGTTATTTTACCAGTAAAATGGGTTTATTCAGGAATAGCAGAGGGATTGCAATTTGGGAAATGTGAACATATGGTGGGCCATAAGGCAACTGCAGAGTGCAGAGGAGAAGAACTTGCTTCTGTAGAGGAAAGAGAAGAAGGGAGGGGCTGTTTTGAGCAAGACTTTGCTGGAGAAGAGCCAGAGTCCAGGGCGGGGAATGCTTCTCCTTGGTGGGGCTGGTGCTCACCCAGCTACTGCTGGATCCTTCCTTGGAGCAGTAAAGCCAGCCACTTCCTGTCGGGAGTGCAGGCATACGCTCCTTCCTATTGGAGCATGCAATGAAGAGGCTAGCTTGCGAATGATGCCCAGTGGAAATGCATGAGAGCGCCCTCTACAGGCCTTCCCAACTCTCATTTTAGTTGCAGTTTCTTTGATTTATACAAGGGTTTGAAGTATTGTCTTCTCATCATAGTGATGTTTCAACCTCCAAAGAACTATTTCCCCCTTCATAGTGATAAAGCAGATTTCAAAAATTGGTAAAAAGAAGTGTTAGATTTTTCTCTTGGATCAGCTCATTCTGTGAATGTAGGTGCATCATGTCTTGCCCAAAACATAATCATTAGAACTAGCTGATATGGGTTCCTTAGATTAAAAGGTTTACTATTTCACCGAGAAAAAAACTAATCTTGAACTTTAAGGGGACTGGAGATGACGACACAGCGGTGAAGTTTTAAAGTCATTGATTATTTCATGAACTGAAAAGATGTTATTCCTCTGGAAAATATATATATATATGCAAGCAAAGAAAACAGTTTTGAAGAGAAATTAATACATGAAAGGTTATAAGATGTAAAACACGTTTTCTTTTGAGCACATGTCAAGTAATTTCTTAGCAGCAGTGCAGGGTATGTTTGACATCATTTTCAATCAATCATTCATTCATTCATTATGTTTTTCTAGTGTGCATTAAATACAGAACATAGGATTGTTGCCTCCTGTGTGTCACAGCCACTGTAGTACCTCCCTTGGGAGCGCTAGTGACATCCGGATCAATCAAAGCAGGTTGATTCCTGGCCTCACATCTACCTGGTCTGCTGTGAACAGGGCTTCCCTCGATAGGTTCAGATCCAACTTCTGTTATTTACATGACTGATTGCTGAGACAGTGAAAAATACAGCCGCATCCCTCTTCCCTATGGTGGTCCTCCCTTTGTTCGGTGGGATGTTCACATTTTCACATTTGGTAAAATCAAGCCTCTTCTTCCTACTCACTCCAACACTAGATAAAATGACAGTGTCACACACAGAGAACAGAACACTCCTTTGATTGCTTCAACAGTCTTTTTTTGGCTTTATTTTCCTCCTCTCTACTGAGTCTTCGAGTCCAAATTTAGTGGTGATGACTAAGAAATTGCCAGGATGTGACAGCATCCAGTTCATTGAGTCCTTCCTTGCCACTTTCCAATAGTTGTAACAATTGCCAAGTTTTTCCTCCTAATGTTGTAGGTGCCAGTGTCTTTGTAGTATCTGCTATTCCTAACAGATACTAAATCACACATGCAGGATCTGTCCATTCAGTGACAACCTCCTTCTACATACAACTGATTTCATCATATGGTACTAGGGAAATTCCCTGCAGACTTTTTACTGGTTAAGACTTCTGAATCCTGGCATTTCTGGTAATTAAATCTGAATCAGTGAAATTCAAATCTTATGAACAATGATTGAGTGGTCGGCCATGTGCTAGGCAATATGACCAGACATTTATGAGGGTGGAAGATGGATTCAGAAATAACTCAGAAAAGTTCCCTGCCATCTGGACTCAACCACGCATGTGCCCAAGTCACGGGGCCAAGCTAGCCATATAGGCCATGTGTATGGGAGCACAAACATGAGTGTGATCGGGTCTGCCTGATAACTGGGAGAGACTCTGCATGATTCCAGAGGCAGTCATACTTGAGCTAGGCCTGAGTAATGAGAGGAAAACCAATGGGTGGGGAGATCATCCAACAATGACATTCGAAACAAAGGAAACAGAGGCCATCTCTATGAGCACAAAAGCACATGTGATTCTATTGTGGAGGATGAGACTGAAGCCATGACAGTGACTGAATTTTGGGGAATTGTAAAAGCCACATCAAACTGTCTTTACTATTGGCAAGGGGAAACCATCAAACATCCTCAAGGAAGAAAACTTTGTTTTAGGAAGCAAATTTGCTAGCAGAAGGGGAGAGACCAGTGAGGAGGTTATTATATCAGGCCGGTGAAAGGGTAATGAGGGGGCAAATTGGAGCAATGGCAATGGGAATAGAAGATAAAGCTCATGGACTGGAGAGCATGAGCATGAACTTGAGGGTCCTCTGAGGTCTTAAGTGTGAGCAGTTCCCGGATGGTGGACTCTGGTTACCAGAACAGAGAAATAGTGGTTAGAGGAACGCGTTGGTGCTTCACGTACTAGTCTTCCTTTTTTTCCTGTTTTGAATTTCTGCCCATCCTCCAGGCTTATCTAAAATAATACCCTCCCCAGTCTGCCAATCAGAAGGCAGTGGGACTTCCGCTCTTCTCATACAGCACCTCCCTTTCTGTAGTTAGGGTAGCACAGCTTGTGTCCAGGCCACTGGGTGCATGTCTGACTCCTGCAGATGCATGCTGAGCTTGCTGAGGCTACAGCTTATTCACCTGTGAATGCTTAATACCACCCAAGCAAGTAATGGATCATTGGAAATGTGTATTAGATGAATGAATGAATGAATGAATGAATGCTCTATCACACAAAACATTAAATGCAGCCCTTTGGGGGGGATCTTCCTCAGACCACACAAATATCCCATTTCATCACATTGTAGTCAGTCATACACTATGTTTATGTGGCTCAAGAGTATCACTCACCTTGATCGAATGTTACCATATTTATTTTGAAATGCTTTCTGACTTTTGTGAAAATAAAATCCACTCTGCCAGGATGAATTTTGCTTTTCCCAAGAGATGATTTAATTCCCAAGGAATTTCAGCAGCATTCTATGCAATTGGCTCATCCCAAGAGGAAATGTGGATTATTTTTTTGTAGGCACACCTTGGCTTTCCCAACGACAAGAACCTGCTGTAGAGGAGTTTTCACAGCCCATAATATTAATAGAACACTTTGGTTCCTACCATGTGAAAGTGGCTTAGAAGTACATTTCTCCTTGAGTAGGCTGGATTCGTGTGAATCATCTGAGGATCTATCAAGTGTGCCCCTAGGCTGAAATAATCCCCAAAGATGACTGCAGTCCTTATACTCTGGAGGCCACTTGGTGAAATTGCTGAGTGAAACCAATTCTGTGAATTCCTAGAAAAAAATGTAAAGGGGATATTCCCTTGTTTAACTTTCAAAGAAAGGGTTCCTCATAAGGAATGTGCTGGAGTGAAACTTCAGGTCTCTTGCTCAGGCAGTCTCCATGCTTAGTGTGCATTGCTCACAGGCATCTGTAACTTGAAAATGAAGCAAGTGGGGCCACAGAGACATTGTTCAGAAAAGACCAGCGTGCAGAAATTTCACAGTATTTCAGGAGTAAGTCCTAGTAGACTCTCAGCAAACTAGCAAAACGCTAACGGCTTCCTGGGTGCTGTGTCACGTGTAGCCCAGCATTTTCCTCATTTTCTTCTACTCCCATGGCCCGTGGCCCCTCTGCGCCTCTAGATTACTAGAGATTAAAATCTGCACTTCATTTCATTTGACTTACAAATGACCATTTTTCTTTCTTTCTTTTTTTTCTTTTTTTTGTGGGACCCTCGCTGGCAGCCCGGGGAACGAACCGGCGCTGCAGAGGCTGCGGGCAGCCTCGCAGCCCAGCGCTCAACCACTGCGCCAACAGGGGAGGCCCCAAATGACCATTTGTAATGCACACACACACAACCTGGAAGAAGGTTTTATGTTTTTGTTTTTTCTTAGAACAGTGTGTTAGGTGAGAAACCCTGCATTTCTGTGGGTAAGTCCAAAGAAAACATGGCCAAGTGAGTGGCAGAAAATTACATTCCAGGGTTCAAAATCCCCTAGGCTGTTCGCTCATGTCTGCTTGTAGAATTACTGTAAATTCCTTGCTTCTGTATTGATTTGTTTGTAAATGTTACTGTAAGGCAAGGTTGGGGTAAGGAAGGATTTTTTTTTTTAAGTCAAGGTCCAATGCTCTTAAAAAAAATCAATTTAGTTTACCTAAAAGTAAAAAGGTCGCCTTTCCTTGTAGCAGCCTTTTAGAAATACAGGCAGCCAGCTTTGTGACAGGGTGACACAGGTTTCAGCCTTGGGCAGATGACAAATATGGGCTATAGTAACTGGAGAATCTATGAAAGATAAGTGTAAGGACCAAATGTTTATTTTCTCATATTTCATCCTGAAGGGAACAAAGCACCCCATGACAGCTTTATGTTTCTCTTCCATCTTTGGCCCTCTTATTTGTCCGATATATTACACTTGTGTGTCTGGTTTCAATTTTTTCTATTACCTTACTACAAAGACAGCTAATCATTAATTAGTCATACTTGCACTTATGTTTTTTTTTTTTTTAGGATCATGTGAAATGTTAACATGTAGTCTTCTTTTCCCATGATAATATTTTGTACTAATAATAAAAAACAAAAACAGTAGTCAGACCAGCTTTTGCAAAGAATGTCCTAAAATCCTGAAGGGCAATGATTCTCCATGAATGATTCTCCATGAAATTCATAGTTATAAATATTGATCTTTTGTTTACTTACTTTTCTTGCAGGAACATTTCACACCTGAGTGCAAATTCAAAGAATCGGTGTTTGAAAATTATTATGTGACATATTCATCGATGATATACCGTCAACAGCAATCAGGCCGAGGGTGGTATCTGGGGCTGAATAAAGAAGGAGAGATCATGAAAGGAAACCATGTGAAGAAGAACAAGCCTGCAGCCCACTTTCTGCCCAAACCACTAAAAGGTAACCTCAGTATTCTAGCAGCTGTGGACTTAATGACTATGCATGCTTATATCAGTCCTTTATCATGTTTCTGAAAGTGGAACAGAATTCTCCATATCAAGGCATTGACAGAAAAAATTTATAACATTTACAACATTCATTAACACGAAAGCACCGACAATAGCATCTAATCTCCTGGATTTAATCTTTCAAAAGCATATCTACACATAGCAGCCCTGGACGGGCCAGTAGCTTAACTGCTAAGTCAGTACAGCTAAAAAGCCCAAATTATGCCAAAATGGTCCCTGGGCAGTCACACAGATTCTAAAATTTATGCACATGTAACACTCATCAGAAAGTTCCTTGGCCCTCTCGAAGGTCCAACAACACTGTCCACATATTTTCGATGGAGAATTTTGGTTTCCGGTCATTACTGGCAGGTTAAAAAACATGAGGGAGAGGAATGAACTGTAGAAGACAGGGATGTTGGCAGTGAGTCATGGTAGAGAAGGGACAGAAAATACAGGCAAAGCAGATCCGAGACCTTCAAGAGGTTGCCAATCTGGGGCTGGGATAGGGCTTGGGAGTCGGGGCAGAAGACCTGACCCATTCAGCACAGCGCTACTGTGCAGCCCTGCAGCCAGACAAGCTGGCTTCAATTCCCAGCTTCACCCCACTGTGCAATGGTCTAGGGCCAATTATTTAGCTCTGTCTACCTCAGGATCTTCCTCTGCTGATGTTGGATGAGTCCACTTGTGCCACAGGGTGTTTATGTGGATTAAGGGAGATAATGCATGTGAAGCACTCAGGACAGTGTCTACCGTGTTGTAAGTGCTTGATAAGCATCCGCTCATACCATTACTTACCATACAACACAATAATACTCACCATTGATTGCATCAAGAATTGCGCTGAAACTTCGATTCTTGAGATTCTCGTTTTGAAGAATGATAGAAATCAGTGTTTTAAATGTTACTATTTGGCTTGCACAGCCTGTCATGTTTAAGCTGTAAATCATATTTAAACATTGAAGAGCTTTGTTAAATACATGTTTCACTAATCCTCTCGTACATGGAACCATAAGTGGTGGAAATTAGGCATTAGGATCCTTTACACACTGCTGGGCCAAGACTACCTTTTGCTTAATCTGATCCAATCCACTTTCTATGGAGTCCTTGTAAAGCAGCGTTTTTCATGTGTGTCTGAAGGCATGGAAACCCAGTAACCAGGGCCAGAGGCCAATGCCCATGTGAACCTTTTTACACCATATTTCTGTGCTTTTCAGTGGCCATGTACAAGGAGCCGTCGCTGCATGATCTCACGGAGTTCTCCCGATCTGGAAGCGGAACCCCAACCAAGAGCAGAAGCGTCTCCGGCGTGCTGAATGGAGGCAAATCCATGAGCCACAATGAATCAACGTAGCCAGTGAGGGCAAAACAAGGGCTCTGTAACAGAACCTTACCTCCAGGTGCTGTTGAATTCTTCTAGCAGTCCTTCACCCAAAAGTTCAAATTTGTCAACGACGTTTACCAAACAAACAGGCAGAGTCCACTATTCTCTCTGCCATTAAACCTTCTTATCACCATACTAAAGTCCCACCCTTTACATTGAGCTTGTGCAAAAGAATGCCAAGCATGATCAGTGAACTAAATCTGGGGGAAGGACTGCCCAATTTTCTCATGATCTCACCTGAGTTGGGGGGGGTGACTAACCAAAAACATTTCACAGCACTCACGCTGATCAAAATTTGCTCTCGACCCAAGAAAATGTAAAAGACCACAATTGCTCTTCAACAACAAAACACAAAACCCCACACAATGAACTGCTTCAATGTTTTGTAGGGGCAAACACAATGATGTGAACCGTGCTGTTTTCTTGGCTTCATGTTTTCTACCTACGCTTGATTTAGTTGTTTTCTCTCCATTGGTATAGTGCAACTTTATGATTTCTGAAACTCAATGGTTCTACTGACTCTCTGTCACTTAATCCAAACCAACCAAATTCAGGGTTGAATCTGAATTGGCATCTCAGGCTCAAGGTAACAGTGTTCTTGTGATTTTACCGACCTTTTCTTTTTAGACTCGTAGTACCCTGGTCAAGTTCTTGTGCCGTACTTTGTGCGTAGAAATTGAGTTCTCTTGTCAACCCCAGTCCATAAAGATTACTTAAAGAAAAAGATTCTCCTCAAGTGTAGATTTCTCTTAATTCCATCTGTGTTATCATGTTAAACTATTGTGGCTTCCTGTGTAAAGACAGAAACTGTGGAACTGTGATGTTGTCTTTTGTGTTGTTCAAATAAGAAATGTCTTTATCTGTGTACGTATGAGTCCTCCTGTCGTTGTATATGGCTCGTGAATATCGTGTACAAGGAAATGTTAAGACTGGTTACCCCTAAACAACATATACTTATACTTGCTTCTGGAAAAGTGTTTAAGACTTAGCTAGGTTTCCATTTAGAACTTCATATCTGTTGCATGGAAGAAAGTTGGAATCTTGGCATAGAGTTGCATGATATGTACGATTTTGTGCATTAATAATTGTTAAAATCTGTGTTCCAAAAGTGGACATAGTGTGTACAGGCAGTTTTCTGTCCTGAACACAAAAAAAGTTAAAAAAAGTTGTTTAATATTTGTTGTTGTATACCCAAATACGCACCGAATAAACTCTTTATATTCATTCAAAGAATGATCTTCAACATGTATTTATTGAGTGACTACTACATGTTATTTTCTGTTACAGAAACTGGAGTTAAATAATGAATCATAGAGATAAGGTCACTGACCTCCCAAAATCTACAATCTAGAGAGTCCTATTATACAAATGAGACCTCTGCCATTCATAGTCATTTCCCCTTTCTGATGCTTATTTCTCTTGGTACAGGGAAGACACAGGACTAAATACCAAAATATCTAAATCTAACTCTAAATATCTAAGGATCCCACTTCCAAGGAAATGTCAACATTTTTAATGTCCATGACTTTTCAGTAGCTCCCCAAAGCTGCTGTTGCCTGGCAACTCAAGCTTTTCTGGAATAGTCAATACATGAAGGGCAAGAAAGGAGGAAAAGGTAAAACAAATTGGCTGGTACTTTTTGGGGCATCAGTCAAATGAAGTTACTGTGGCCCCAAGCAGCATGCAAAGGAAAGCTTCAACATCCCTACGCTTCAGCTGGGACTTCAAATCCAGCCCAGCCTAGTCCAATCAGCTTGTGATTCCACTTAAACCCTTATCCTGTCTCGTCCTACCTGAGCTGTAAAGTTTACTTACATGCGCTGAGGCTGCCTGCCTAAGTTGGACTCTGGAGCCTTTGCACCATGAACCACGAGTAGCCACACTCAACCTCCAGCCCGTAAGTCTTTCTTACTCACTTTTGAACAGAGACATAAGTGCATTGTCTCCCTTTTGCTCCAAGGACTTTAAGTTTTGGTTACGGACTATTTTGGTTGCTGCTTTGTTTTTCTTTGTTCAGAAATCATGAAGCTCTGCCGGCAGTAAACAAATCAGTCCACTGGTGTCTCAGGGAAGCTTGGCATAAATAAGAAGAGGTTAAAGTACACAGGAAGGGCCTCCCCTGGTGGCGCAGCGGTTGAGCGCTGGGCTGCGAAGCTGCCCGCAGCCTCTGCAGCGCCAGTTCGATCCCCGGCCACTGGCAAGGGTCCCACATGGCGGGCAGACCTCTCCTGCCATGCCCGCTGCTCCCCTCAGCAGTGTATTTCTTTGTCAGTCTGCCTGTTCTGTTCCCTGCTCTGGTGAATTCTCTTACCCTCCTGTGCTTCTGACTGTACCCAGTGCTTTTATAAATAAATAAATAAATGTTTAAAAAAATAATAAAATACACAGGAAGAACCCTTTGCATTTAACAAAAGGTGGTGTTTAAATAGAGTGATAATTAAATCGTTCCCAAAAAACCTCCCTACAAAGGGTGATACTCACAGGTGTCTTCACTCACACTTAATATGGCTCATAGTAGAAAATCCCCTGCCACCTGCTTGATTAAAGACAAGATTCTGTAGTCAGATAGTTTGGGGAAACACTGCAAGGACTCTTGGTGCCCAGTATTAGTGCACGTCAGAAATACCTGGAGGTCTTATACTGCTCCGATTGTTGGCTCTCCCCTGCAGAGCTTCTGATTAAGTAGGACTGAGGTGGGCTCAAAATTTTGAGTTTCTTTTCTATGTATCTATTCCCTTTTTTCTGGTTCATCAACTCTAGCTGACCTATCTGAACAATTCATATTCATTCTCTCTCTCTCTCTCTCTCTCTCTCTCTCTCCCGCCCCCCCTCTTCTCTTCCTCCATCCCCTCCCCCTTATTTCATTAGTGAGGTAGCATGGGTTTACCACACTATATAATTTAGGGGGAAAGGTTCACACCTCCTCAGAGGTATGTCACTACCCCACCCCTACCACCAAGGTACCCATAATCCTCCACCACAGTCCATTGGGCCCCCACCCCTCCTTGCTCTCCACTCTCCAGTAGCCTCAGTTTCACAGATTTCTAGAGTTTGTTTTGCTTTAGTTTTGTCTGCTCCTTTGGTTTAGAAAACTGGATTTCTAACAAGTTCTCAGGTAAGGTTCAGCCTGCTGGTCTTGGGGAACCACATTTTGAAAACCACTGGCATACAGTATTCCCTTCTTTGGGATTCAGATTGTGGAATAGTACATCACATTCTAAAATGCCCTGTGTTAAGGAAGCCCACTTAACTTTGAGAAATACTGACAGACTATAGTTCCACCAAGCACCTGTGAACACCACAGGAGAGTGGTAATCCTCGAGCCTTTGGGGAGCATCTGAATCACCTGAGGCACTTAGTTGGCTTA
Source organism: Talpa occidentalis (assembly GCF_014898055.3). NCBI lineage: Eukaryota > Metazoa > Chordata > Mammalia > Eulipotyphla > Talpidae > Talpa > Talpa occidentalis. The sequence goes on from NW_023601543.1 coordinate 9,100,105, forward strand.
CATGGTTTGGGACTGGATCCAGGAATCAGATGAACTTGATGTCCACCACAACTTGAGGACCCTTGCTTTATAGCATAGCCGTTGATCTCGTTGGCACACTCCCTGTGAACGTATATCCAGTCTTTGCATTGTATTGATCCTAGGGGACAAAATGGGGAAAAACCACTTTCTTCAAGCTACTTGCAAAACAAACACCAACTCCCCCCACGCCAGGAGTTAGATTTGTTCCTGGAGAGAACACACACTCATCACTTAGAGCCACGGATTCCTTACAGGATGGAGAGGGGCGGTGATCTGTAGCACCCATCCTACCCCCCTCACCAGCACATTGCCCCAGTCCTAAGCTGGTCGAGTTCACCAATGAATGTTTGAAAGACCCCAGCTACATGTTTCCAAATTTTCTAGGCATCTATTGTCCAAGTGAACACAGGGAAGTAATGAGTAACAATATCTCTCCGTCTGCACCCTTTGATTGTATGTGTGGTTTGGGTAAGAGGGAAATAGAATCAGAACTGGTAACTTATGAACACATGTCATCCAAATGCTCCTTAGAAGCCTCACTTAGCTGCAGTGTGCCATTCGTGGGTTAAGTGGAAATGTGCCCTCACTGGCATATCCATTTTTCCACCAACAGACTTTTCTAGGCTCTTCCTAACATGCTTCTCCAAATTTTTCCAACCACTATTCAAAGACATTTCCACTTTCAGGTATTGATACGAGCAGCACTGCACCTGCCAGCACCAAATCCATACAAAGGAATGACAGTGCTGAAGGAGGACACTTTCCAGTCACAAATACAAGGGGAGGACGGTTGCTAGGACAGGCCACTGGTACCCCAGATTGTTCGCCATATTTTACAATGACAAATTTTCATACTTCTTATCACTCCCCCCTGGAAAGATGTGGTCTTGGTCTTGGTGCAATTAGCAGTCCTGAATGGAAACACCTGTGCTGGCTTCTGCCAACACAGGTGTGCCCTCCCCTAATAGAATGCTACACGTATAGAATATTCCGCAGGGTGTGGCTCGAAGTCTGGGTTTCTCTTTAGCTCCAGTGGAGAAAAATCCATATATAGAAGAAACAGCATTGTGGTGTCACTCTTTTCTGGACTATCATGTCTTGGACCTTTTGAGTCTCCAGACACTGTGCTGCTATTTAGAGGTTAGGTTGAGTGTTCTGCACAGAGAACAACAAGCTATGCTAGATCAATCAGCCCTTTTGCTAACATACGTATCTGGTACTTCTGGCTTCACATTTAAGGAAAAATGCAGGGAAGTACATGGTATCATTTGAGGAGTGTTGCCATTTCTATGTGGGCATTTTTGAAGATGTTTGTAACAGCTTTGACTCATCATGTTGGAAGTCTTTCTAGAACATACTATGTGGATGATTTTCAGTATCAGATTTCTGGACTAAGTAACAAGGACCAAATATGGTACTTGTATTCATTTGTGTTTCAAGTGCGGCCTCTCTATCGCTTCACATACCCGCACACACCTAGCCTCCCGGAAGGGGTGGGGAGGTGCTCTGTTCCCCTGGACAGGAACATTCATCTCTTCAGAAGGGAGACTGGAATGGCCATGTTCAGGGACTCTCTAGCCTCTGAAGCTGTCCTGCCAGCTCTAACACGTCTGTACACTAAGTGTGTCGCTCAGCTTTGTCCCCACGTTAGCACATTTTGTACTCTAAATAATCGTGCAGATTCTTAAAATAATTTGTTTTCAACTCTATAAAGTTAACAGTTAAAATAAGAGAAATGGAAATGTACCCAGGGTGATGATTGAGTAAAAGCTCAGCTCCTTGGAGTCAATCGCTCAGCTTGTTGGCTCAGTGGATATTTATTACCTTATAAGCTGTCAGTGCTGCACAGCACGCTGCTGAGGCCTGGATAAAGCATTCACGCAAGGACAAATGGATTGAGATTGAGTCAATCTTGCAGGAAAAGAGATATTCTGGGGTTTAGCAACAGGGATATTTTCTTTCCTTACTGGGATTAATAAAGTGGAACAGCAATTGGAAATAACTGTTCAGTTATATGTAAACCTCTCTGTCACTAATACCCTGTATTACCCTTGTACAAACTGGATGATTATAACCCAAGCATTCTTCTTTAAAACTTGCAAATCTAAAGTGAATTCATTCACAAAGACTGGCGGTACTACAGTTTTCCCTGTAATGTAAAACTGCTGAGCACAACGGCTTGCACAATGGTTACATTTCAAGGGTCTTAGGGACATTTCAAAATACATCATCATTACATTCACCAACATATATACGGCCAAGTACATACAGAACAATGCCCTGTGGGGTGTGAGTGCGTGTTGTACAATAAGTACGTGACTAACCATTAGGGAAACGCAGATAGAAAGCAAATGTGACACCATTACCTATAATCCAAAATGGCTTTTTGGCCGTTTTTGTATCTTCCTTTGTGAAGTCTCTGCTACCCTGGTTCGTCCATTGAGGATGGCTTTGTCTTTTTATATACACTAGATACCATCCTTTATCAGATATATGATTTGTAAATATTTTCTTTCAGGTTATGAACTTTGTATCTATTTTCTTAATGGTGTCTTTTAGTGAGCAGAAATTCTAATTCTTATAGTCCATAAGCTATTTTCTTTTATGGTTATTTGTTTTTCTGCCCTGTCCTTAGTGCTTATGTTTACACCTATGAGACCATTCAAATAAATTTCTGTGCACAAGTAAGGTAGCAGTTAAGTCTTCCTAACTACTTAAAACTCAGCCTTTCTAGATATTACCAGGAGTAGCTATAGCTTCCTCAGATCATAAGAGAAAATCATTCCTATTACTTAATAACTATACAACATTAAAATTTCCCACTTTTCAATAACTGGTTCAGCTGGGAAACTCACATTATTTAACCAATAAGTCTTATTTTTTCAAAGTCTTCTTGGAGCTGCTGCTGCCTGAGGTTCCCAGACTCACTTTAGTTCTTTTCACTATTCTATTACTTTCTTCAGCATTGGCCAAGTAAATGAGCTTAAGGCACTCCATGACCTCACCAGTGATGCTGATCAGGAATGTTCAGTTGGTTTTATTCTTGGACCATTCTGTAGGCAGCAAGCATTAAGCATTCTTTTGTTCCGTTGCTCCAATTTCAACAAGAGTTATTTTCAAAATGTGTGTTAGTAAATACTGACAAGTTTCCTTTTTACATTTTGTACATGACTAATCTCCCACCTCATCTCTTCAGTCCAGGCTCCAGATTATCCCCACTCGTTCCCTGAAGAAAGGCATATCGTCAGAGAAAGCAGCTTAGAGTCATTTATTTTTTTTTAGAATTGAGGTTCCAGCCCTCTTATTCACTTCATGGCCTCGCATAAATCACTTCTCTGTCAATTTTTCATTTGTGAAATGAGGGGCTTGGAATTGATGTTTAAGGATGTCCCAGTTATCCTAGTCAAGCACTATATTAAGGGCTGTTATGGTCTGAATATTTGTGTCTCCCCAAACTTCATGTTGGAATCCTAATGTCCACTGTGGATGGCATTAGGAAGTCAGTGGGCTCTTTGGGCAAGTGAGATCAAGAGGTTAGAGCCCTCATGAAGAGGATTTGATTATATCAGTGCCCTCCACAGAGACCTACAGCTCCTTCTGCAGTGTGAGGGCCCAGCAAGAGACTGCAGCTGAGAAGAGGACCCTTCCCAACGCTGGTGCTCTGGACTCAGGCTTCGCAGCCTCGGTAACTGTGAGAAATGAAACTGTGTTGTTGGTAAGCCACCCAGTCTGGGATAACTTGCTACGGCCACCAGAATGGACTAAGATGAGGGCATTTTAGGTATCTGATCAGAGAAAGATGTTTGAAGGAAGGTCTTCTCTCAAAGCACAGTACCTACAAGTCCCCAGTCTGTTTATGCATTAACTTGGCTCTGGATCCAGAACTATTTTCCTAAATGAACCCTATTTGGATCTCAGAATCTGAACATGAAGCTTTCTCAGGGAAATGGTAAGTCAGGACAGGGGACCAAAAATAAACACCTTGTACATTCCAAGAATGATGACCTCATCTGCAACGCTAGATCATTCATTTATCAAACCTGTGTGGGGCTCTTACTAAGATTCAGACATTAAGCACTCAGAGTATATAGAGCTGAAATAAATAAATGTTAAGTAAATAAATTGCCATATTGACTAGAATAAGCAGTTTCATATAGTGTTACAGGGCGATGTCCTGAGAAGTTAGCAACATCATAGTAAGCACTGGGATTCTGCCACAAATTACAGAACCTGATTCAGTTCAGTTCCTTGGGCTGTGTTTTGTTCTACGTTTTTTTTTTTTGTTTGTTTGTTTGTTTTTTTAGGAAAACAAACCTGCCCTGACCTCCCTGGCATTGGTAGCGTGAGAACCATAAAAGATTATATATTTTCTCAGAACAAGAATTGTTCTTTGAAAATGAGAATAGAATAGAAGCATAATGGGAGAATGTCCTGCATCTAAATCTACCTCCACTAATGTAGAGAATCGATCATTTTGAAATCTACTATTAGACATTTACAGGGTAACATTTTTTTTTAAAGATTTATTTTATTTATACAAGAGCCGGGGTACAGGCCAGAGATGTGGGAGGATGAGAGGACTCGCCAGAGACAGAGCGGGGAACAGAACAGGCAGACTGACTGAAACACACTGCTGAGGGGAGCAGCAGGCGAGACACGAGAGGTCTGCCGCGCCATGTGGGACCCTTGCTGGCTGGCTGGGGATCGAACCCATGTTGCAGAGGCTGCGAACAGCTTCATGGTGCAGTGCTCAACCGCTTGCGCCACCAGGGGGGCCCTGCAGGGTAACATTTTAATGATAAACACAAACAGATAAGCAAACCTATGCTCCTACAACTCTACCCCATTATTGTATTACCCTTGATCTTTACCATGTGGTACCAAAGGAGAGTGTTTCTGAACTTTTCTGCCATCAGATTCACTCAAATGGACTACTGCGATTTCTTTCAGTTTCCTGTTCACTGCCTCAAACTCCTTCCCACCTCTTCTCTGCACACACGAGTGCTATCACTATATATTTGAGTGCTGTGTTACAACTGTGAGAACACGTACAAGTCGACTCTGATTATTTACATTTTTATTTCAAAATAATACAGATTCATGGAAGATGCAGAGTACAGAAAATTCCTGTGTGCCCTTTACTTAGATAGTTCCCCCACTGGTAACAGCTTAGGTAAGTATAGCACCAGGTCAGAACAAGAAATTTGACATTAATACAATCCAGAGACCTCATGCAGATTTCATTGTTTTACAATACAATCCTCTGTGTGTGTGTGTGTGTGTGTGTGTGTGTGTTTTCCTGCACTTTCTCACATGTCCATTAACAGATGAACTGATTTAAAAAAATGTGGCCAAACCATACATTGGGATATTGTTCAGCCATGACAAGAAATGAATTACTGACACAAGCACCATGAACTGGGCAAGGGGAGATTGGGGAGTAGGTGTTAATAGTATGGAGTTTCCTTCGGTTACAAGGAAGTGTCCTGGATTAGAGCGGGGCGTTGTTTGTACCACTTTGTGAATATACTCAAGCCCACTAAACTGTACACTTTTAAAAATAAAAATCTTTTAAAAATGCATAATTAGCAAACTTTGATCTTTCAACCTGCATTACTATTATTAATATTATTAGTAATAAATTATTAGTATGAGTCATAAAATTTTATTCATATTGATAACGAGTCTTACTGAAACCAGGGCCCCAGCGTGTGGACTGCAGGGCAAGACTGGCCCTCTTCGCCACCGCCCTCTAAGCAGCCGCAGCCCTTGGAAAAGCAGCGCCTGGGCCAGACTTTGGTGCCTGTGGGCAGCCCCTACCCGGGCGCCAGGGGTCTGAGCAGAGCCCGAGGGGCTTTCCGCTGGTGGCCTCCGGGCAGCACCCAGGCCCGGGTCCGGCCGCCTCCGGACGCTGCCCAGAGGCGCGGCCCGGCCTGCCTGTATTTGGCACCTGGCGGGTGGGCAGGACCCACGCGGGGCGAGCTCAGTGGACCCATCGCGTCCCCAGCTCATCAGCAAAGTATTCGGCCCAGACGGGCCGACGGGTCCACCCTGGACACTGGGAATGGAAGAGGCCCCGTCGGGCAGGTGCCAAGGCGCGTGGGGGCGGGCAAGAGGCCAAGGCAGGCGGAGAGGAGCCGGTCGGGACGCCCAGACGCCCTCGGGCTGCGCTTCGGGCGCCCCCCACAAGACAGGAGCCACGAGCTTGGGGCCCCCCCCCCCCGGCCACAGCACCAGCATGAGAGGAGCGTCGTGTCTGCGGCCGCCCGGGGGGCGCCTCCAGCGGCGCGACCCAGCGCGTGGCTCTGGCCTCGGCGCCCCAGGCCCTGCTGGCGGGTGGCACCATCTGGGAAGGAGAGCAGCCTTTCTCCGGACCTTCTGGACACCGTGGACGCTGCCTGGGGTGAGCTGGCCGGCCCCTGGGGCCTCAGGCGCTTTTTGTTGCCCCTGTTTGTTACATAAACCCCGTTGTCATCTGAGCATGCCTAAGAGAACCTGTCCTCTTCCTGGCCACTGTCCTACCAGCTCTAGCACCCCTAGCGCCCTGTTTCCTGAGTGATACTATGTTAGTATTAGTAATCAAATAAATCTGACACCTTTGAAAACTTATATATCCAACTAAAACAACTGAGACCCATAAATCTAGAAACAGAGGTGCTGCCGTTGGTCCCTGCGAAGCTCTTTGACTTCTTTTCAGAGGTGGGCTGCTGAAAGCTTCACAAAATCTAGCATTCCTTAATGCTCTGTTGCCAGAGAAATAGGCCTCACCTTTGCAGATTGACGTGATCCTGGCACACAACTCCTCCCCACCCCACCCTTTGCTGCTTCATGTGGTACTGTGTTATTTTCATGGTATAGAACTCTAGGTCTTTAGCTTTCCTTATATATTAATGAAGATAATAATTGCTGCTTCATGTGGTACTGTGTTATTTTCATGGTATAGAACTCTAGGTCCTTAGCTTTCCTTATATATTAGTGAAGATAATAATTGCCTTATACATTTCTAATGAAAATTAAATTAAAAAGCTTAGAACAAAGCCAAGCACGTGGTAAATAAGAAATGTTCTCTATATTGGGCCTCCCTGGTGGTGCAAGGAGTTAGGCAGAGCACTATGAAGCTATCTGCAGCATGGGTTGGATCCCCAGCCAAGGAGCTACCCACATGGTGAGGCAGGCATCTCTTGACTCGCCCGCTGCTCCCCTCAGCAGTGTATTTCAGTCAGTCTGCCTGTTCTGTTCCCCACTCTGTCTCTGGTGAATCCTCTCACCCCCCCTCCACACCTCTGGCCTGTACCCCAGTTCTTGTATGGATAAATAAATAAATCTTTAAAAAAAAAAGACATAGAAATATATGCACAATGAAGCATGATTGTAAGAAAACATTCCAAAGGGTTTTCTGCTTCACCACATTCCAAGAAATTCTCTGTCAGAAAAATGTTTTTGGTTTTTGTTTGTTTGAGTGAAGAAGTTTATAAACTCTTGCAGGTTACTTTTTTTGATGGTTCAATAAAATACATTCAATACATTTAAGAATTCTGCGAATTTGCATGATAAAGAAACTGGCATCATTTTAAATCCATAGTTCCTCAAATTTGTTTGACATAGAAATAGATGATGTAGGACAATAGCAAAGTCACAAGGAATCTGTTTACTGTTTGCCACTTCATGCCTTGAAAACATGCCCTCTTCTGTCTCTTTTTGATTCACTTATTCCTGAAGTTCATCTTACAGATATTGGATAGTTTACTATTCTCTATAGTTTGGATTGAGAAATAGTGTTATTTTCAAACCCAAACACTTTTTTTTTTTTACAGACAAAGAAATGGAGAAATTTAAAATTGAAAATCTTTGCTTAGTCCCAAAGTTTGGAAATGAGTCACTAGGTCCCAGACCAGTGCACCTCAAATCTTACATCACTGGTCAGAATGAGATATACTAGGTTTAATGTCAAGTGTCGGTTCGCAGGAAATTTGCATTTGGAACTGATGTATTTGATTTCCTCTGTATGCTCATGGGTCTGCTTAAGTTTAGTGTGAACCTGTGCAGGCGCGCACATAAAACTTGAAGAAATGTGCCTGCTTCTTTCTCAGTACCCACCCTTGGAATAAGCAAAGGGATTAATGGAAGAGGACCTGTTTCAACTCTGGAAAGCAAGGGTGCTATTCACACACTAGAAATTTGAAGGAATTTCTTCTAAGTTTTTGAAGATGTCAGCATACTGAGGAAAGGTGAAAATCCCAGTCTCACCTCCTTTTTTTTAAGATTTATTTATTTATGCATACCTCTTTTCTGAAAAGGCATCACAGGGCCTCCCCTGGTGGCGCAGCAGTTGAGCGCTGGGCTGTGAAGCTGCCCACAGCCTCTGCAGCGCCGGTTCGATCCCCGGCCGCTGGCGAGGGTCCCGCATGGCACGACAGAACTCTCCTGCCGCGCTCACTGCTCCCCTCAGCAGTGTATTTCATCACTCTGCCTGTTCTGTTCCTGGCTCTGGTGAATTCTCTCACCCTCCCGCGCTTCTGACTGTACCCAGTGCTTGTATAAATAAATAAATAAATAAATCTTTAAAAAAAAAAAAGAAAAGGCATAACAGATTCAAGGTTCTATAGAGAGGCCAACAATGAAAACAACCATTACCACCTCATTTGGAAGAAGGAGGGCAGTAGGCGAGGATCAACCTTAGGGCAGATGTGAAACAATCCTCCCCAAGCAGCCTTTGCCAATAAAGAGCTGTAGCATCAACAAGCAGCCACCTTGGAAGGCTCCAGGATACACAGAGCTACCAGGAGCAGACGGCCAGCTGCACAGATGGCTGCGTTTCTGACAACAGCCCCGGGAAGAAGGCCAAGCAGAGCCGTCAAAGAACCGGACTGGAGGCTAAACTAAAAGACATCTAAATACAGAAAGCTGTCCTACTGCTCAGTGTCTTTACCCGACCAAAGGAAAATATCACAGAGAGATGAAAATCTCTTTCTGGTACCTCCCCAAATGCCAACCCTTCTCTATATGCTGCTTCATCTCACTGGATGTTATTTTGGATAAATATCAGCCTGTTTTCTTGAACAGCAAACTGGTAGATAGTAAATGTATGAAAAGAGAATCCACTCACTTTTATTTGTGTATATGACAAAAATTGACTAAAAATATGAGTCTATTTATCCCTTTATGGAAAGGCCAGAGGTAGGCAATCCAGGACTGGTATAGCAACTGCTCAGGGATGCCCTCAAATAGCTAAGCCTTTGTTTGTCTTCTTGCACTGCCAACCCTTAGTGCGTGGCTTTTCTCCTCATGGTGGCATGGTGGCTGCTTAATCTCCAAGTTTCCAAGTTTCACATCTGAATTTCAGACAATATACAAATGGGACCTGCCAGTTAGTGTGCTCCATATAAAAAGTTTCCAACAAGCCCTACGCAGCCAGATATGCTTGCATTTCATTGGCTAGAGACTGTGTCACCTGGCCACACTCAGCTGCAAGGACATCTGGGAAGATATTTCAGACATCCTGCCTTTACAATGAAGGGAGGCAAGGTAAAGGGTGTTACGAATGCCCGTCGGATGTCAGATCCACTCCATTATACCTTGCAAAGGAGCAAATCTTCATGGGTGACCTCTCCACTTTCAAGAGACAAGGACATACTTTTAAACATGTTCTACAGGTGGAAAATAATAAATTTTAAGTAACAGGTTTTTAATGAGTACTCTTAAAACATAAAATAGGGGATTAAGTATGAGTATAAGAAAAAATGTAGGGACAGACTGATTAAGAGGAGAGAAAAATCAAAAGGAGCTGGATGAAATAATGGAAACATGGATGATCATGATTCATCAAAACAGTGAAAATCTTCAGAACAACAAAGATCACAATAAACACTATAATCATACTGAGGTTCTTCCAAGGTGTGGAGGAAGAAGTTAAAAAGCTGATTGTTCTAAGAGAAGAAATGGCAGGTGTGAGGGCTCAGACAAATGCAGACAACTTATACACAGAACCAGAGCAAACTGAAAAACCCAAATAAACCAGAGTCCATAAGGAACATCTTTCTGAAGATCTGAATCAGCATACTGAAAGATCTTGCTATGCCCCAAGAGAAGCTAATGAAGATGTGGGGAAATGCCCGAACAAACCTCTTTAATTTTTGTGATCAAGAAAGCAAGCATGCTGGAAAATAAATACCAAGGGGAAGAAAAAATGAAGTTGACCTCAGATTTCTGAGGCTTATAGAAGACAATGAAACATGATTGTAAGAAAACATTCCAAAGGGTTTTCTGCTTCAGCACATTCCAAGAAATTCTCTGTCAGAAAAATGTTTTTGGTTTTTGTTTGTTTGAGCAAAGGAGTTTATGAACTCTTACAGGTTACTTTTTTTGATGGTTCAATAAAATACATTCAATGCTTAAGAATTCTGAGAATTTGTGTGATAAAGAAACCGGCATCATTTTAAATCCACAGTTCCTCAAATTTGTTTGACTATAACCCTGCCCTTTTTCATATAATAATGATTGGTATTCTACATGTACAGAACATGTTTGGGGAAATGGTGGATATAGGTTTGAGGGAAATATTTTAAGCCAAATATTTTCTGCTCAGATAAGTTGTTATAGATATTGTTTTCTGAATCTTTGTAAAACTGAGAAAATTATCAAAATAATATAGACACACCAACATTCGTCAGCCAAAAGTAAAACATCAAAATGAATACCCAAAAATGAAAGGAGTGACTTCTGAAATTAGTCAAAGGCAAATTTTCAGATATAGCTTTACGTGACTCGAATTGCATGTAGCTGATTGCTTAACGAGACATTTCCTGCTATATCAGGTTGTCTGCAAAAACTCCAATGGCTGAGATACATATGTGTCATGAAAACTCCTTATTTGAAAATGAGCACCTAAGCCATCTCTTTGGATTTGGAAAGGGTGTGTCTCCAAACTAGACCTACCACCTTGTGTCCATCATCCACCTCTAAATCATAGAAGCAAAGATAAGAATTTTGAGAGAGGCTGTAGAGCAGGAAAAATTCAGTTTTAATGTGATGTATACATCCCTCCCAAGCACTTATGGTGGTGGAGAGGGAACTGTTTCTCCCCACTTGAAGCCAAATGAAGATGACTTCAGGAAAACCATTTGGAAAACGTCACGTGAGGTCCTTGGAATTTATGGAATACAAGGACTGCTGTTTACATCCCAAAAAGCCTATGACTGACTAGCTGCTCTGTTGGAAGTGTGAGGAGTGGTGGCTGGATTTTTTGTGTTCAGTGGAGCAAAAGATGCAATCTCTGGAAGGAAACCTGGATGGAGTAACCACGAGAGGAACTCTGCCCAAGAGAACCATCTGGAGGGGCAAGGTGACCATGAAATAGGTCCAAGGTGGAATTCTCAAATGAGCAGTTCAAGAAGCTGTCAGTTTCATGAAAGGAATTACAGGTGAAATGTCTTCAGTGATGAGGTTCTCAGAACTCACAAAATTATGAGTGGAAAAAAATGGCATTTGGAATCTGCCAGATGTAGTGGTCAAATAAAATATTTTCTACCTTCTTTCTCTCTCCTCTCACCTTTATGATTGACCATGAAAGAGCCACATAACAGTATTTATTTAGTGAGTTGGGACAGAAGTGGAGAAAGAAATAATAGAAAATCCCAACTTCCCCTTCTCTTAGCAGATTCCCCAAGCTAAGTTACCCAGAAACTGGGGGAGTGGGGATGTTTTAAGTTGAATAAAGTTTGAGATGTGGGTATTACCCTGAACTTGACACATTACGTTCAAGTCCCTGGAGGACTTGTTGCCTGAGAATTACCAAGCAAGATAAAGAACATTTTCTCCAAGGAGATGGAAAGCATACACTGATGGGGCAAGTTTAAAAGAAAGTGGTGAGAAATGGTCAAAGATCCTCCTTCAGCCCCTAGTAAGCCCAGATCATTCAATAAACAGGATACAACAGTTATAAAATATTATCTAAATATCATGAGCAATTCTCAGAAAAGATGCACAAAAGAACCTAACTCAATAGCAATCAACTTGATTGATTTAATACCAGATTATGAAAAAAAAACAGGGACTAAAACAGGAAGAAGGGTGTGAGGTACAAGTGTGCTTGTAGTAGTGTATAGTCCGTGCAGTGTTTGAGCTCCTAGCACAGTTACCATCCTTTTTTTCTTGGTAACTAAGCCAATTTCTCCTTTAGGGAGCCCATTTGATGTGTTTAGTGGGGTTATCCTGTTCTTGAACCATGACATGAGCAGTACTAGACAGGCCTGGCCCCAGAACACCATTTTCTGGCCCAATATAATTCAAGCATAGGTCCCAAGTTGACCCAATTACAATCTTCTGGGGGAAATGAACCAAAAACTTAAACAATCTGGGAGTATTTATTCAAGTAAAATAGTTGAATGCTGGTCAGAATAGGGAGTTCTGTAGCATTTTAATTTGCCCTATACCTAAACTCTTTCCTTGTCACATAGAAGCCAAAAACTTGTAGCCAGCACGAAAACCAGCAATTTGGCAGTCACTAGAGGGGACAGAGTAGAGTTAGCGATCTTATCTTTATTTGATCTGACTTAAAATTCACCCAGTTTTAACTGTGTTAAAGGTATTTGCTGAAAACAGTTACAGCAATTGTTTTAAATTGTGGCTGATTGAAGCAGTGGATAACAGTTGGGGAAAATAATACACTAAAAAGCTTAAAAGCATAGCTTGGGAATGAAATATCCATAGGGGGGTTTGAAAAGCTCTCACATATTCCTAGAAATCTAGAAGGTCAAGTGCATGTCTAGTGCTGTGTACATTCCCAGGGTTGTAGGAATGCTTAGGAAATACCTGACAGTGTCCTACACTCTCACCTTGCCCTAGCCTTAAGGCTCTTCACGAGCAAGAAGTAAAGACTAAAGTAGAGTTGAAAACCATCTACTTGAGTATAGATCGCATGCATGAACATAAAAGCAGATACACTTGGGAAACTTAGTTTCGGGCATTTAGGTAACCTGTCCTATCCTTAGTTGATCAATAAAGTAACTGAGCAGAGACTTCAGTGGCCACACACAACAAAGAATTCACTTCTAATCAATACAGACTTGAGAGAATTCATTCAGCAAAGTGACTAAACAAGCTAATAACAACAAAGAGCAAAATAACAAACCCCAGAAAGAAGAAAGTATCTGATTTTCAGCATTGACAAGTGTAGGGTAAGGAAAAATGTCAGGCTTTTCTGCCCTCCCGCCATCAGGATAGATGATGGATCCTTGTGGTCCTGAGTGCATGCCTGATGGCGGACACCTGGAATAGGGTGTGGGCATAGGTAGATGAGATTCACCTGGGCTGAGACTGTGCTTTTAAGGGTGGCGTAACGGGGACGCCAGCAGCAGCAGCAGCAGCAGCAGCAGCAGCCGAAGCCGAAGCCGAAGCCGAAGCCGAAGCCGAAGCCGAAGCCGAAGCCGAAGCCGAAGCCGAAGCCGAAGCCGAAGCCGAAGCCGAAGCCGAAGCCGAAGCCGAAGCCGAAGCCGAAGCCGAAAGAGAAGCCGGAGAAGCAGTAGAACGAACGCCAGAGAGCCCAGATAAAGACTTGCTGGGGGCTGGGAGGCCTGCCAGCCTCCCAGCCCCCCAGCCAGCACCCCTGCCTGCCATATGCCTGGTGAACCCCAATAAAAGACCTGCAAAAAACCGCTGAGGACTCTGTCTCCTCCTTTACCCGGTCTGCATGGGATCAGAAAACGTGCACTGTGGCCTGTCCTGCCCTTACAACAAGTTATATTAGGTAAAGTACCCAGTTTTCAACAACAAATTATGAGACATGTAAAAAGCAAAGGAAGAAAAGTATCGATAGAAATTGTCCCTCAGGCACAGATGGGTCCCCTGCTTTAAGCTCAACTCATAAGTTTTGGTACATTGCACCAAATGCAATCGGTGAGTTTGGGATACATTGAAAGTGAAGTATACTGATGTAGGGTAAGGAAAAATGTCAGGCTTTTCTGCCCTCCCGCCATCAGGATAGATGATGGATCCTTGCGGTCCTGAATGCATGCCTGATGGCGGGCACCTGGAGTAGGGTGTGGGCATAGGCAGATGGGATTCACCTGGGCTGAGACTGGGCTTTTAATGGCTGCGTCACGGGGATGCCACCAGAAGCCGAGGAGAAGCTGAAAGAAGCCGAGAAGCAGCAGAACGAACAGAAGAGCAGAGAATCAGAGAAGGCCGGAGAGCCCAGATAGAGTGAGGATTTGCTGGGGGTTGGGAGGACTGCCAGCCTCCCGGCCCCCCCAGCACCCCTGCCTGCCATATGCCTGGTGAACCCCAATAAAAGACCTGCAAAAACCACTGAGGACTCTGACTCCTCCTTTACCCGGTCTGCTGCATCAGAAAACCTGCACTGTGTCCATTCCTGCCCCTACAACTGAATTCACTGAAACACTGAATCTGGAGATGAAGGGAAAGAGATCAGCCAGGGAGACACTTAGAATATTTACCAAGCAGTCTGGTTATGATGACACTACTCAGTGAGATAGGGAACACTGGGGAAATAACTTTATGGGTAGGAATCAGGGGTCTTCTTTGGAACATTTTAAGATTTAGATGACAGATATGAGTCTGGATGATATAATCTGAATAAGAAAGCCTTGTAGGGCCTCCCCTGGTGGCACAGCGGTTGAGCTCTGGGTTGCGAGGCTGCCCGCAGCCTCTGCAGCACCAGTTCAATCCTCGGCCACCAGCGAGGGTCCCACAAAAAAAAAAAAAAAAAAAAAAAAAAAGCCTTGTAAATCCTTTTAGACGCCAACATTTAGAGATTGGCTAAGAGAGAAAAACAACAAAGGACATTGATAAGGACAAGCCAGTGGGGTATCAGACTCACCAATGGACTATGGAGTCTTAGAAGCTAAGTGAAGAAAGTGTTTACCGTGTCACATGTTGTGGATAAATCATTCGTGCAAAGACCAAGAATAAGTCATTAGATCTGGCCAGGTGAAAGTTGTTTCAAAGTGTAGTGGAGGGAGTAGAACCTTTACAGGTGTGGGAGGTGAGAAGGTAAAGATAGGGAGTAATAGTCACAGGTTCAAGGACTTTTGTTAGAAGTGGAAGCAAAGGACTATAGCAGAACCCAGGGAAGATGGTCGTCATCTCTAAACTACTCTCCTGTGATTTCCAACTCCTGGGACTCACACTCCTGTGTAATTTCTCCTCTCGAGTTCTGGCTGTATTTAGTGAGTCACTCCTGAGAATAAAATTTGGCAGAAGTGATAGGGTGTCACTTCTGAGATTAATTTACATAAAGACTGTAGCTTCTTTCTTGGCTTCTCTCTATCTCTCTCTGAACACAGGTTCTGGGGGAAGCAAGCTACCATGCCAACTTTATGGAGAAGACTAAGTGGTGTGATGAGGAACTGAGGACCTCAGTCCAATATCCCACAAGAAACCAAGGTCTGCCAACAAACTGGTGAGTAAGCATGGAAATGTTTCCTTCCGTTTTGCTATTGTTGGGACTGCAGTTTCATCTGCTAGCTTAACTACCATCGTGAGAGAACCTAAACTAGAAGTACCAACCATGTTGCACCAAACCTCTTGACCCACATGCGCTGTGATATAATCCAAGTTGTTTTCAGCTGCTAAATTTTGGGGAATTTGTTACACAGCTAGAGATAACGAATATGGTGCTGAAGGGGTGAGGTGGATGGTTGTGCTGTTTGTGAAGGGTTTCTTGTTAAATTAGGAGATTTAATAGCAGGTTGGTTTTTGTTCTAAATCGTTCTGCAGACAGTGATGCAGTGGAGATGGATGCTAAACCTTGCTTATGGATTACTAAAGCAGAGTGGTTGTTGCTAGGAACAAGGGTACAGAGGGTTTGTAAACAATGTAGTTAGGTTGGTAAATTTCCCCGTGGAGAATGTGTAAATTCTTGTCTGCTGGCTTTTATTTTCTCAGTAAAAGATGGGAGGTCGCCACCTGCGAATGGGAACAAACTACATTAGCGATACATCATTTTTAATAACAATTCACCTACAATAATAACATAGTTTATGGTATTTAAGAACAATAAAACTGTTGCCAGTAAAAAGTATTTCTCAGCCATGGTCAAAATGCTCCTTTAAACTTTTCGCTCCCCCATACCTCTTCCTCAATTATGTAAAGACTAATTAAATATATACTCTACCACAGTAAAATAGAATGGCTATGGATATTCCCGGGAAGCTTTCTGTGCAGCATCTATCTGTGAGGACCGTATATGCCGTCAGATGGTGCTGAGAAGAATATACATGTAAGCGCATCATAGGTGGAGAAGTTTGATAGCATTCCAGACAAAACTGGAACAGGGACTGGGAGTCTATGAGTTATGAAATCTGGGTCCACTTATGTCTGGCCAGGGCACTTTAACTAAACTGGCCTCAATCAGAACTGGAGAACTGGATTTGGCTGGGTGGTCAGTTAAGGATTATCAAGGGTTACAAAATAAGGAAAGAATTAGAAATCCATGAGTACAAAAGCAAAACCATCTGAAAAAAAATCTGAGAAGCAAAACATACAAAGAGGCTTGGAATTGGCTTTCTAATAGTCCCATCATTGATAAATGAATAAATAAAACATGCCCTAATTCAAATCCACTGAGCAGTTCTCAGAGCATGATTAAACGGAGTTGAGCAGTAATTCAGTGAACTTCTATTGCAAATGGACATCTTCAAAGTGTAATCAGTTTTTGATGCCCAAAGTCTAACTACCATCCCTGAAAGTTTACTGTGAGATCCACTCTTACTTGGCCAGTGTTGGTGGGAAATATGTCAAATTTGAGTCTACCGATTTGGAAGAAAGTTTGAAATAAATGGAAATGTCAGAATAATCACCATAACAACAATTGAACTGAGTTATGTATATGAACCATACATGAATCTCTCTTATGCTAATTAATAGATCAATCGCAATAACTAATGGATCTTCTAACTCCATCACTTGTGTGTTTTTACCTTTTCTATATAGGGCACATGGAAATCTTTGCGCTTATATTTAGCTTGAGGTATCTGAAGTCCATGTCTACATAATGCCCTCCAAGAAAATTAGCTTAGCCCCACAAATTGGAAGTAAAATGAGTATCTTATAAAAGAAAGGTGTTCTCTTAGACCACCATGGCCAAATCTTTTTCTCCTCTAAAGCCCCAAAGTACCTTCTCTCTCTTGGCTTATCCTATGTTCTCCCTTGTTTGATAGTTATTTGTAGGTATGACTCATGAACTTAGAGCTCACATTCATCATTAAATATAGTAGTCATTTTAGCTATTCATCAAATATATCTGATTCTCCTTTCAGAAATGGTAGGGGGTAGGAGGTACACGTGTTCTTGTAGTTAGGTCCAACATCATTACTTGTTGGTCAATAAAATGTGAGTGGAGAGTATGGTTGTCACTTCTAAGTGAAAGCTTTAGAATTAAGATATGATCCACTACATCCTCATCTTCTGGCTTACCAATTATGGAAGCACAGAGGTAGGCCTTCCATTAGCTCCTGGACCTGTGAGTAAGGGTGATATGCAGAAGATTTTCCCCAGTCAACATGTGTTAGACATGGGATGTGAATGAAAAATATATTTGTGTTATTTTAATCATCTCATATTTGGGGGTTATTTGTTTCTGCAGCATAACTAAGCCTAGTCTGACCAATAGATTGTGCAACCCCTAAGACAGAACATAGTACCTCATATATTGTGCTCAGTCACTACAGGACCTTCATATATGAGAATGTTTCATTCTTTGAGGCATCTTTCAGCTTGGTGGCATAGATTTCTGTCAGTGTAGAAACCTATATATTTGTGATTCCCAGCTTTCTGTGAAGAACAGGACATTTACATGAAGATGATACAAATGATCTTTCACATCCAACTTACCCTGCCACTAAGCAATAATGAAATCAGCATGATTTTTGAGTACCTGATATTCATCAGCATGGCCACATAATTCTAGGATATTAGACTTGTAAGATACTAAAAAGAGTTTCTACACTCTTCCTTCATTATGCAGATTACCATGAGAACAACAATTACACAGATGACTCATGAGCAGAGAAGCAAAGACTTAAGGCTGTAGTCAGTGGCAGAAAATAAAAAGAGTAAATGTGAGTGACAGGAGCGCTCCCAATGTGGTTGGTCAAGTAAGGAGAATATAAGAACATAAATAATGAATATTATTATTCTAATAGAGGCTAATACAGGCTATTAATGCAATTAGAGCTCATAGAAGGAAATGATCTATTTGCTATTTCTCTAATATGTGTTTCCTCTCTATATATAACAATAGTATTATACGAAAATTAGGTGAAAGTAATGGTGCATTTCCTTTTTAAAAAATTGAAATGAAGCCTTACCTAGCCCTTACCACCAAGATTAGTGGGGAATTCAATCTCAGGCACTATTTTGAGGTTCCACATAATCATTTTGTTTGTATAACATTTCTGAAACTCGTGTGATCCGAGAAACTTGAAGAAGGCTCTTAATGTGGTCATTGAGAAAATTGAGCCCTGTAATAGATTCAAATAGTCAGTTCTTCTGCTGAGCCTATACTCCTTCTAAGATAAATTTTGGCACCAAGATCTCCACTGCCCCATGGAAAGCTGGGGTGCTTAGAGATTAGTCCCTTGTTCTGCACAAGCACCCCCAGTGAGAAAGCCTGTAACTCCTAACTTTGTATGAGGGAATACTCAATAGTCCCAATATGCAGAGTTCACGAACCTTCCATTCCTTCAGCACTGGAAAATTCTTGTCTTAAACATTTCTCTTGTCAAATTGTCTGGGCTTCTATCTATGTGAATCTAGAGACATCTGAAAGCATTAAAAATAAAATGAAAAACCTTCAAACCACTAGTGGAAAAATGCATGAGGAAAATTATATATATCCATCAGATGCAATTAGGAGAGACATTACAGGAAATAAATTATAATAAAAATTCCTTTTAAATGAGCACCAAGCCCAAGTGATTTTATAACTGACATATCAATTTTCAGAGTAGGTAACCCCTATTTCATACAAATTTTTACAGAAAAATATCATGTTAAAGGGCTCTTATACCCTCGATAACAAAACTAATCGTATTACAAGAAAAAGCTAAAAAATTTCAAAAACTGTTCATACAAAAATTCTTAACAGGGCATTAGCTAGCTGAACCCAAGTGTACAAGAAAAAATAATACATCATGACAAAACAAGGTCTGTCTATATCAGGAATAAAAGAATAGTGTCAGAAAATTCTGTCAATGTAATTTTCCACTTTAATAGACCAAAAACAGAGTCTCTTTATGGTGAAGGTGCTTACAAATTTAAAATTTGAATGAAACTTTTTTTATCTACATAAAGTTTGGCTTTCAAAAAAAAAAAAAAAACAAAAAAACTATAGCAATCAATATTTAAAATGGAGAAAACAAGCACACATTTCCTATAAAGCTGGAAATTAGACAAGGATACTGACAATCACCTGTACCTTGTTTCTGATACAATGCTGATTTTGAGAACACAGTTTTGTTCCGACGTGATTGGTATATGAGAATAGTTTGAGCATAACATGAACTTTGCATTTTCTCATGTCCAATTTCTTCCACCAGAGGCATCTGGTGAACACAGGAAACTGCACCCCACTGAACTGAGTCACATAGGGTACCCAAAATAGGGGTAACCAAACCCTCCGCATGCTCACAGACAGGATCCTGAGCATGTGTGTGCAGGCACATACACACACCCCAAAGATCTACCAGCTCCCTCAGTTCAACATGTGTGTTCTGAGCCACACTTGTCTACATCCTGAGTTACAACTTTCCACATGATTTCAGATAACCCTTCTCCTACCATTTCGTAAGCCTCATCATTTCCACTGCCCATTTCTAGAAATTGTGGGTCTTTTTCAAGGTTAAAGTATCCTATTTATTGAAGTATTTATGCATCTCCCAGTCATTTGACATGTGTAAAACCATAATGTAGTTTTCATTATTTTACATGTCATTGATAATTTTGAATGTTGTGTGCCTGACCTATTTTCCCATAATCCCTGTGATTTTTATTGCATGATTTTGCATAGCATGGTGCTTTTTAGGATTGCTTATAGCCTGTTAGAACAGACTTACTAGAGCTCCTGCTCAATGCAATAAGGAAACAAAATAAGAGGTATTTTGTTTAATATTAATATTAAGAGAGAAGGGACAAGGCTATTATTATTTTTAGATGGTATGATAATCTACATAGAAAACAGAAGAGAGTTCCCAAACCACTAGAACCAACTGAGGAGTTCAGAAAGATCACTTGATATAGGTCAACATAAAATGTTAATAACATTTCTCTAGATTAATAATAACCAGATAGAAACTATAATGCAAAATATGATACAATACAAAATAGTAATCGACACCATATTATATTTAAAAGTTAATTTAATGACCAGCCCAAAACACTATGAAGAAAATTTAATGTTTACAATGGACTTTGAAAAATATCCCCTCCAAATAAAAATATATAACATACTTTTCTATGCACTTTTTACCCAACATAATCTATATGCTTAATGTAATTATAACAAAATTCCAGAGTATATCGAGAGTAGTTGGACATTCAGGCTCTAAAATTTTTAGGAAATATTTTTAGGAAACAGTAAATGTTCACAAATAACTAAGAAGACAATTCTAACAAAGAAGGGTTTTGTCCACCAAGTTTCAAAACATATTGCAAATTGTGTCAAAATTCAAGGACTGATAATGCCATGGATGCTAGTCAACAAACTGAATTACCATATTGAGAAAATGTAGTGAAATCTGTACCTGTCATGACGTACCCAAAAATTAACCCCCAATGAAAGTTAAAGCTATAACTTTGTTAGAAGAAAATATAAGAGAGGATCTATTGGTCGTTTGATTTCAGAAGAATTTCTAAGGAAGATGCAACAAGCACGACATATAATGGGAAAAGGTACATTTGACCACATCAAAAATCTAGGCTTGTACGTGGATAACAATTAGAGTGGATAATGCTGAGCGAAATTAGTCAGAAGGAGAAATACCGGATGGTGTCACGTATATGTGGAATATAGAGAAAAAAAAACAAAGAATCAGATAAAACTGAACCAATAACAAACGCTAAAAATCTGACTGTAGAACTGAAGCTAGTAGAGAGGGAGGGGGCGAGAGAGAGCAAAGAGGTAAGGGCCTAATGGGCCACGTTGGAGGGCACGCAGAATGAGTGTGCTAGCACCTGTGCTATGAACTTCACAGCACTGTTTGAAGGATCAAATGAAACAATGGATGTGATATTCTTCCAGAAGCACAAAGGCACAGCACACACAAAATGTTTTATCACCCTTCATCTAAAACTTACAGAACTATGGACTTTTCATTCATCCAAACTGGTCTCTGAACTGTTTCAAGTAGGTAGGCATGTGTTCAAGATGAAATTAAAGGGAACAGTATACTGGTTTGAAGTCACTGTTGCATTTTTAGGTTGAAGTCACTTCCTGTGGGACGGATGAGGGAGGAGATAGGGGTGGCAGTATTTGTAGAATTACCGGGGGGGGGGGGGGGGGGGGGGGCATTGAATGCATTTTGAAAGCTGAGACTAGATGAAAAAACTAGTTATCTTTAAGCAGCCAGTGCATTCCCAGGGAAGTCTGTTAGTAACTATTTTCTAGAATCCCACAAAGAAACACCTAGAGGGGTCCATATCAGAATGACAATAATATATTCACTAATTTTACAGGAAATCATGATGGTGTCAGAAATTGATGGTCCTTTTCTTTAGTTTCATCTCCATTAGAGGCAGAGCCAAGCAAGTCAGATTTCATGAAGCTGAGATTTATCTGCTGCTTAGATGCCTAACAAGACACTAAATGCCAGAAGGATTTTTGAGAAAGAATTACGAAATCATTTTTTAGTTTCTGCTAGCTACCGTCAGAGCTGAGGCAGTCTAGGCCTGAGGGAGTTTGAAGGATTGACAGGTCTGTAGCAGGAGCACAGAAATTGAGGTGGTCTGTTTCACTACAGACTGCCTCCTTAGTGAAATCACCACCTCTCTCACAACTTGACCATGTATTTACAATGGCTGATGTCCTTGCTCATGGTCAGCCCATTATCCTTGATTAACAGAAATTAGTCGCAATTAAAATTTGTTCGAGTTTAGAGTGACTCATACCTAAGGACTGCGATTTTATGCAATTACCAAGTAGGCTTTAAAAAAATCTGGACTGAATTTATAGCTAAGGGATAGCAGAAGTAGTCAATGCTCGGATTCTTTTCCCCAGAAAGTAAATTGTTCCACAAATGAGTATAGGATTTTCTTAGGATAGGCCACCTGCCATGAATGCTGACAAATATGTATCTACATAGTGAATATGAATATGTAAGTGAGTATATGTTACATATAAGCATGCATATAAGCACATATAAGTGAGTTTATGTTACATATAAGCATGTACTATATTATACCAGCTTCTTATTGATGGGAATTAAGGTTATTAACTGTTTTTTTCCCATTGTCAACATTCTGTTGAATATATGTGGGGTGTTTAATATACATCCCTTTTTTGATAAAGATGATAGAAATAGAATTTCTGGGTCAAAAATGCTTGCTTTTTACTCGGCAAAAAATTTAAAGTGTTATAAAATATTTAACTTTGATCAGCTTCAAGATTTAAGTTGCTTGTCATTTTTGCATATAACTGTATTTTCAACTCTGTGAACACTTGCTGAATTGATTCCACTATGGATTCTGAGGCATCAGTTTCTTCTTGCAATGTTTTCTTTTCTTCTTCTATTGGTGAAAATAGCACAAATTTTATAAGGTATCATTAAGCAGTCATCTACTGACATGATGTCATCATCACACACATCTTCTAAATTTTGAAGTTGTTTCGTTTTTCCTTTCCTTCTCTTACCTCTGTTATTTTACACTTATTCCATTGCAAATTTGTTATCTCTTGTTCAAATTTGAAAACAACGCCAACGTCTTCTGCATTTTGTGGGCAGGGGTACTAATCACACTTACTCTGTGGCCTTGGAAGGGTTAAATGTGATACTCCAGGCAATGCACCCATCACAATGGCCAACATGGTCATTGGCTTGGCAAACTTCAAGGGCAAGGCCCTGACCGTGAGGTCCTGGGACTCCCCTGTGCTATACTCCTCAAAGTTAAGAGCTGGTGCAAAGCCTTTCGAGAGACTGGGGCATGTTCCCCACCTAGGGTGTCTGGACAATAATTCACTGCAGGGCCACTGCAGGTCCCTGGGGCCCCACAGCTATATACTCCCAGCTCCCTGCGACCTTCACTCACCCACTGCCCAAGCACCCAGCACAGTGCACATGGCATTTACTCAGGAATGCTTATTTACAATTCCTGTGAGACATAGTGCCAAATATCCTCAGTAAAGATTACACCTATTTAAAATTTTTCATCAGTGTTTGAGGATGCATGCTTATGTGGGCGGCCACCAACTCTGAATATTAGCATTCATTTTTTATCTTAGTAAAAATCTTTTCGGTTTAAGTGTTATTGCTTTTATTACTTGTTATGACATTTTCCCATATATTTGTCACTATTGTGAATGGCATTTTTTTTCAGTTCCTTGCCCATGTTTTCTCTATCAGGTATTTTAGTTCTATTAGTTTGTATATTAGTTCATATCATATAGGTGAGTAGTAACCCTTGGCTTTTGTATGGATAACAAAATTTCCAGTGTGTAATTTACCTTTCAATTTTGTTGATGATGTCTTACTTATTAACAGAAGCATTAAATTGTTTACATAACCCATCCATGACTCAATTTCCCCCCTTGCAGTTGATGTGATCATAGCTGATCCCCTAGTGGAAGTATGGGTTAATTTCTTTTTTTTTTTTTCCTGAGAATTCAAATCTGAAATGTTGAGACACTGAATCACTTACATGATTAGGGAAGGCACTTGAAATAAAATGTCCTGGAGTGCTGGGCAAGGCTTGCCCCCATGATCTGTCACAGTCTCATGCATATCAATGATATAGAGGAGGGAAATCTAAGAGAGTTCAGAGAAAGTCACCTTGCAGCTACAAAAATGAAGCACAAACAAAAAGAAGAGACAAAAGACAGTGAAATGATAGAGGGATTAGGAATGGGCCATATCAGATGGACTTGAGGTCTGGAATAAGATTCTGTACTGAAAAGAAGGTAATTAGCTGCAAGTTTTCATACTGAACAGTCAAAGCCCACAGCTGCATTCCCTCTGATGGCTCCCAAAACAAGGGCCTAAGAGATTAAAAATGGGAGAAATTATCTCTTTGGAAACCAGCTTTGTGTGCATGCGTGCACACACACACACACACACAGAGCTTTAGATGTCTCCCACTTATGGTCAAGGTCCTCATACATGATGTCTATCACATGCAGAAAGTCTTATTTCCCAAACATAGAAATTCCAACCAGCTTTTGAGTGACTTGCTGTAAAATGTGAGTCAATGGTCAATGACTACTACACATTTAGGTGGAGACTTTAGTATAAAAGACAAGAGTTCATAGTGAACACGGGTAAAGAACTTGGAAAATATAGTGCTAATGCAAGGAATGCAAGACAATTTTACATGACATAATAATTTAAATCCCCCAATGATCAAGATGATGCCACTGCTGAACATGAACAGGATGGTATTTTAAAGGGCTATTCAGAAACAAGGTATAGCTCTTGGAAGTTAAATATGTAATTGCTTATATAAAAGTTTAATGCACGATTTGAAGATAAATTTGAGCAAATCTGTGAAATGGAAGAAAAAGGCAAAAAAAAAGTTAGAAAATTGGAGCATCATTACAGGAAGTCATATACCTAGCTACTTAAAAGTGAGATCAAAGACAAAGAAATTATAAAGTGTATGAGACAAATTTCTAGAACTGAGGGATATGAGTTTCCAGATCAAAAGAACCTACTCAGTGTTCAGCACCATCAATGGAAAAATTACCCATACCAGGCACATCACCATAAGATTATACAAAACCAAAGCTAAAGATTGGCTCCTAAAATATTCCAGGGAGGAAAAAAAAATAACTGGTCAGCTACAGGGGAACAGGAACCCAAATAGCATCAAGTTCCTTAAAAATAGCTTTAAACCCAGAAGACAGTGGTGAGGGCAACCACTTCTAATACTGGCAGCAAGAGAATCAGAATAATCTTCTGCAGAGCTTGTATAAAACAAAGTGGATAAAATATTATACTTATGTAATTAAAAGCACACAAGAGCAAGAAACTAGTGCAAATCCAGGAGAAGATTTGAACAAAAACAGGGAATCTTAACACTCAAAGCCTGTATTTTTGGCAATATCCTGGAATGAGAAAGATCCCCACTCAGTGAGTCAAGCATTAATCTAGGTGCTGCTGTAGAGGGATTTTGCAGGCATAATTGACCTTAAAATAGGGACTTAATCAGGCCTGCTGAGCATGGTTTACCGGACTCTCTCTGATGAAGAGATTAGGAGTCTAGCTGCATTTGACAGAAGGGAGGATCTCTTTTGCTGGCTTTGAAGACAGAAGGGGCAATGTGGCAAGGGATGCAGAAAGAATCTGGGGCCAGAGAAGCCCTCCCCTCCCCAGCCCCCCGCCCCTGCCTGTGACAGTCAACATGGAAACTGCAAACTCGGTCCTACAATTCAAGAAATTTAATCATCACAGCAATGTGACGGTGAAGAACACTGATGTCAGGTGAGAATGCAGCCTGCCCAAACATTGGTTTTAGCCTTACGAAACCCCAAGCAGAGAATTCTCTCTGAAATTCTGACAGGACTGTGAGCTAAAATTGGTTGTTTATTATTTATTTATTTATTTATTAAAAATTTAATGAAAATTTATTGATTATAGTGCTGTGTAAATTTCAGGGGTACATCTTACCTCTATGTGTGAAAAGCCTCATAGCACCCTATCACTCACACCAAAGTTTTAATACCACTTCCACTCTCAGCTTGATTCCTTCCACCCTTCCCACTCTTCTTCCCTTTGCCTCTGGTAGCCACTATATGTTGTTGATTTAAATAACTAAATTTGGGGCCTCCCTGGTGGCACAAGGAGTTAAGACACAACCTATGAAGCTATCCGCAGCCTCTGCAGCATGAGTTAGATCCCCCAGCTGGCCAGGGAGCTACCCACATGGCGCGGCAGACCTCTCCCGACTTGCCCGCTGCTCCCCTTAGCAGTGTACTCTGGTCAATCTGCCTGTTCTCTTCCCTACTCTGTCTCTCGTGAATCTTCTAACCCCACCCCCCCCACACACACACACCTCTGGCCTGTACCACAGCTCTTGTATGCATAAATAAATAATCTTAAAAAAAGTAAAATAAATGACTAATTTGTAGTAATTTGTTATACAACAATAGCAACAATAAGCAACCAAGAACTGAGAGTTTGGAACTATTTGTGTAATCAACTATAAAATAGCTATGGTTACTGTGCTTGAAGGAATAAAAGGCAAACTGTAAAAGATCAGCAGGAAACGAGAAACCATGAAATTTGTCACAGACTCCGCATTCATCCATGATAGAGTAATGGGATTCAGATCTACTCTCTTGGCTTAAGTAACTAGAAACTGGATAAAATACATGAATCAATCATTTTTAATGGGTCAACAGGCAGCACAGGAATAAATGAAGTAACCCTTCC